>NW_023425595.1:8949457-9576414 GCF_014108245.1 Pipistrellus kuhlii | reverse complement strand
TTGCCCAGCGGGCCAGCCACACCAATGCAGCCGCCTGCCCGGTATTCCTGCTGATGCTGCTGAACATTAGGGCCCTGACCTCTCCCTGCTTGGGGAGCGTAAGAGTCAAACTGCGGTGAGGGTCTAGCATCCCTTGTCCATGCCGGAAGCCCTTGTGGGCACAACAGGGGACTTTTCTGGCCTATCAGAGGCTGGGACGGTGAAAGAGCGTAAACAATGCCAGCTTCAGTGAGCTAAAACCTGGGGCATCTGCTTTACTTCTGTGTGGCGACAGCGACCCTAGAGTGCTTGTTCGGATGTGCAGTGATTGAGTAGTCCCCACAACCTGGCTTTGCCTCCCCTGGTTCCTACTTAGAGTGAGGAGATGCTTTTACCCGAGTATAACTTTGTCGAGCTGGATGGGTACTACTGAATCCAGTGCCTTTGGGCCTTGGATCCTTACCCAGGATTTGGAGACCCGAGTAGCTTCAGGATGAGTAAGCGTTAGGTTTACACCTACCTTGGTACAATTGAGCAGTAATTCTCAAAGTTGACCCAATTCACAGCCAGGTTTAGATTTCAGCCTCCCCAGAGGCCTTTGTTGTTGTCAGGTCCACCTTTTGGAGACATTGACAGTGATCATCTGTTTAGGGAGAGTCCAGTTAGTAACTTTCTTTTCTGCTGATGCGTAGCACGGTGTGAAAGAGATAACACTTTACCCTTCCTTCTCTTTGAAGGAATTTATGGGAAGCCACCATCCCATGACTAGAACAGCAAGCACACCCAAGTTTGTTCAGAAAACCCGCTTAAGAGAAGCCATTTAGATTTCTGGCCCCTAATAATGCAGAATACTCCAGCAAGAGAATAATAGTTGTCCTTGTTAATGGGAATTACCTGGAGGCAGTGATGTTTTTTAAAGGAAAGTCTTGCTATTTTGTTACTGACTACTTAGAGATTTTGTTTGTCTTGGCCAAATAATAAAAAGCTTAAGTTTTTATGCCAGTTACATAATTGTTATGCTTCTTTAATGCAGTTATTTACTCCTAGACATGGTTTGAGTGAAGATGCCTGGGCATCTTTGTGTATTCTGTTTTGCCCTTGTTTTTGGAACTATTTTCTTTTTTGCAGTAAGACTGTCATCATACCTCTTGGTCATTCAAAAGGATTAATTTTTGAATGGGCAAATTTTTTCCTTAAACTTCTCTAGAACTCAGTGTGTGCTTCTGCAGTAGCCAGAAGTGAGGGTCTAGGAATGGTAATCAGATCCAAATCTCTTGTATTGTAATAGTGAAGAGCTTTTGTAGGTCAAGGACTTGGAATTTAGCCATAAAATAGTTTTGCTGCTATAAGCTTCTTCCCAGGTAAAAATCTAAAACAATTTATTTAGTAGCTGTATAATTGTTCTTACAGACTGTCAAGATACAGGAAAGGACAAGAACCTTGGGTGGTGGGGAAGAGTAGTGGACTGAGAAATAGACATAGGTGCTAGACCCAGCTCTAACATTACTCATGACTTAATTTCTCTGCACTTTAAACTGATTGATTCATCAGAAAATTCATAAATTTCTTGAGTCTATATGTTATGATAGTATATAATGCATATTTAATAGGCAGTTTGTTATTTAATTGAATACAAAACTGAAAAATCAGACATTTTGAAATTTATTCTAAGTTCGGTCTTTATGTATGACCTTAGAAACATTTCTTAACCACTGGTCTAAAAATAAACAATTACATCTGAAATTTTTTCAGCAGTAGTGTAGACTATATGGTATTTTAGCTCTATGGCTACATCAATGATATAAGATTATAATATTTCTGTAGAACATTTATTTTATAGCTGGCCTTTTTACCTTTGCCTCTGTTTTAGGTTAGAGCTCTAAATAATTTGAAGTTTCTGAATATTTGTAGAATGGACTAGATTGAATGTACCTTAGCAATCATTGTGTGTTGCCCCCCACTGTTTTCCCCCCTGCCAGCCTGGTCGCCCCCAACTGCCCCCCCCCTTGCTGCCTGGTTGCCCCCAACTGCCCCCCTAGTGTGTGTGTGTGTGTGTGTGTGTGTGTGTGTATATGTGTATCTCCTATCTAATAAAAGAGTAGTTATGCAAAATGACTGTCACTCCAACACACTAGATGGCTGCCTCCATGTGGTCAAAGATGGCTGCTACTCGCATGTGGACACAAGATGGCCACCACAAGATGGCTGGCAGGGGAAGGCAATTGGGAGGGAGAAGGAGAGAGAGAGAGAGAGAGAGAGAGAGAGAGAAACATCAGTGATGAGAGACAATCATTGATCAGCTGCCTCCTGCACGCCCCCCTACAGGAATTGAGTCACAACCTGGGCATGTGCTCTTGGCTGGAATCGAACCCAGGACCCTTCAGTCCATAGGCTGATGCTCTATCCCCTGAGCCAAACTCGCTAGGGCCCCAAGCTATTATTTTCATTGCTTTTACATTTGCATTACATGGTCTTCAAAAAAATGCAAGTTTGATAGTATATCTAATTTTTTCTACTTAATAATCCTTCAAAGTCTCCTTTTACCTTTGGGATAAAGTCCAATTCTATAACATTGATGATAAGACCCTTTAGATTGTAATTTTTACTTTCCAGCCTAACTCTGCACCCCCTTACTTTGTTGCATTTTTATACATTACCTTCACTTTACTTGTTTCAGTTTCTCAGACCACCATAATAAAAGAAATTATATATGTGCTATGTCTATTTTAAACTCTTGTCTCCATTTCTGTACTAATCTATGAATAAGTTTGTGAACCAGCACAAGTCTTTTGACCACTCTATGAGTAGTTCTGAAGGGTACTACAACCCCATGGATGTATAATATTTTACAAATGAATGAAAATTTTTCAAATTATTTATTGAATTGAAGGGGAGAGAGAGAGAGAGAGGGGAGAGAGGGAGATTTGTTGTTTCACTTATTTATGATTTCATTGGTTGATTCTTATATGTTCCCTGACTGGGAATTAAACATGAAGCCTTTGCATATTGAGAGAACACTACCCAACTGAGCTACCCAGCCAGGGCTACAAATGAAATTTTGAATTAAAAAAGCAAGTCATTGAGGATTACAAATAGTACAACATGTATCTAAAGCACAAAATTAAGTGCAGTTACTTTTGTTATTTAGGAATACATACCTGTAACTGACATAGAACTAAGAAAACTTTAAAAAAAAAAAAAAGTGTTTCTGTGGGGAGAAGGGTAGAGTAGGAGAGAAATGCACAGGTGCAGTAATATTGGTAGTGTTCTCATTTTCAGATTGGGGGGTAGGTCAATTTTATTATAATGCTTCATAACTCGTGTTGTTTATATAAAAACTAGTAGCCCTGCACATGAATTCGTGCACCAGTAGCTCGATGCCGCCCTCCTGTAGTTCCCCCTTCCTTCCTTACCCCTCTAACCCTCATAGCTTACTGCTTTGCCCCCTCCTGTAGCTCTCTGCTGCCCGCTTGTAGTCCTCTGCAGATCCATAATCTGGTTGTTACGCAGTTGGTTGTTGTGCCTCACAGCGTAACAGATAATTAGTATAGTCCTCTCTTATATAGATTAAAGCCTAAATTAATTTTATAATTAACATAATTGTGAGAGGGAATTAGTAGAGAAGTGCTTTTTTCCTTATATATCAATCATGGAAGAAGACAAAGACAGAGCAAGAGTCCTTGTCACATGCATACACAAATACTACATCCATTATGTCAATGTCTAGGGAGTTTTAGGTATGAAACAAGCCTTTCTTTTTAATAGATCATAAATACCAACTTTTAAAAACTCAGACTATAACGTATTAGAAGCCGTTTCAGAAAGAATAATAAAATGGCATCTAAATTTTCTACAAGGCACTTAAGTTGGATAACCTGTTTCTTCATGTTTCCAAAAGTAACCAATAGGAAAAAAAGATAAATGTAGTAAACTCATAGAATACTAACAATTGAATATTCTCATTCTCTTACGTGTTCACATTCTCTTGGTTGGAAAATGTTTTAAAAGATTCATGGAGTGTTTTTCTTTGAAAATGAGATGGGAAAGATTGCTTTTGTGCTCAAAGTTGTGCCAAGAAAGTAATGTGAGAGGTTTTCAACCCAGGCTGCACATTAGAATCACCTTAGGACTTAAAAAAAGAATTTATTGAAGTGAAATTCATATAATATAAAACTTAAGCATTGTAACATGAACAGTTCAAATGGCATTTTGTACATTTACAATATTATGCAACCACCATTTTTATCTAGTTTCAAAACACATCTATCACTCTAGAGTAAAACTCCTTATTCATTAAGCAGTTTCTATCTAATTCCCTCTCTCCCCAATCCCTGGCAACCACTATTCTGTTTTCTGTCTCTATAGATTAATCTATTATAATTCTAGATATCTATAATAATAAAAGTATAATATGCTAATTAGACCAGATATCCTTCCAGATGAAGCTGAGGCTGCAAGGGGAAGCCTGGGTACCTGCCAGTGGCCAAAGGGAAGCCCAGGTCCTGGGTGCTGGTGACAGGAGAGAAACTTGGGTCCCAGGTGCCATAGGGAAGCCAGTGCTGGCAGCCAGGGGAAGGAAGGCCTGCTTGGCCTACTCTTGAACAAATTTCACGCATCAGGTCTCTAGTTTGCATAGAATGGAATCATACAATATGGGACCTTTTGTGTTTGGCTTCTTTCACTTAGCATCATATTTGTGAAGCTCATCTAGTTGTAGCATGTATCAGTACTTTACTTCATTCCCTTTTATGCCCAAGTTATAGTACATTGTATGTACATACCACTATCTGTTTATTCCATCCATTGATGAACCCGCGGGCGGCAGAAAAGTGGCAGGGCAGCAGCAGAAGGGAAAGCACAGGGCAGCAGTGGTGGGAGGGAAAGTGCAGGAGGGGGGGCAGCGGCTGTGGGAGGGAAAGCGTGGGGTGGGGGCCAGAGATGGCGGGAGGGAAGGGAAAGCACCAGGCTGTGGTGGGAGGGAAAGTGCAGAGGGTGGGGGGGGGGCGGGGACGGCGGGAGGAAAAGCGTGGGTAAGGGGTGAGGGACAAAGGTGGCAGGAAAAGTGCGGGGCAGGGGTGGGGTGGAAGGTGGCGGTGATGTGAGGAAAGCCTGCCAGAAGCTCTGTTCTTGCAGGAATCTTCCTGCAACAGGCCTCTAGTTTATTTATTAAACAAACAAAAAAAAAAGTTCTGTCATTTCGACGTATGTACATATGTGCTTTATGTTTTTTATTATTTATTTACCACAAGCAGAGGTCAGGAATTGTTATCTTTCTTTTAAAATTTTTTTACTGTTTCACTTCATTACTGCTGTGTATGTGCTCCATGTGAGTGAAGTAGGTGCTTATGTAGGTGGGTTCCAACTTATGGTGAAAATCGCTTCACATCGCACCATAGGAACTAATCTCCGATGTAACCCAAGGACCTACTTTATGCAAATTGTCAGTTTGACCAGAAGTTCAACTGGGAGTTTGACCAGTGGGCAGGGCCAGCCCTCCAACTGCCCACAGTCCCTCCCCACACTGGCCCGCCCTGATTGGCCCCAATCAGGACTAGCCACACCTCACCCATGCACGAATTCATGCACCAGACCTCACGCATGCACGAATGCATGAACCAGACTTCTAGTGTATCTATATATATGTAAAAGCTTAATTAACCAAACAACTAGTTAACTGGTCAGTGTGCTCCCATAGCAGGAGCGCCACTCAACTGACTGATGGTCATCAGATGCAGGGCTTACAGCTGGCAAGCACCACTTCGGGGGCGCAAACCTCTCCTGATAGGGAATGACTGGGTGCAAGTTCAGGGCAGATGCAGCGGCCCGGAATGAGTGGGAGCAGTGTGGTGCCTGGCCCGGGCTTGGGCTCCTCCCCAGCTGCCTGCCACTTTGCACTACTACATCCTGCCATGACTGACACCCACCTTGTTCCACGCTCTACTGCCTGCACCCACCATGTCCCTCACGCGCCCCCTAGTGGTCAACACACCTCATAGTGACCAGTTGTTCCGCCGTTCCGTCTGTTTGCATATTAGGGTTTTATAGATATGCATTGAAAAAAGTCTGGAAGGATTCAAGTGGACACACACTTTAGTGTTCATCAAAGTGGTGAAATTACGTTTTAATACTTCTTTAATATTTCCTGTACTTTCCAGATTTTCTACAGTTAGCATAAATTACTTTTATAAGCAGAAATAAATGTTATCTAAATAAATAGCATAAAGTTATTGAATAAATGTTGACTATAACCCTCTCTAAAAAATTGTTTAAATATAAAGTTTATAAAGGAATAGTTTATTCAGGGATTTAATTTTTTACTAGTTTACATAGACATTGACTAAAGTCATATTTGCCATAATTAGATAGAGAGCTGGGTAGCATTGAGATTTTTCATATTGATTACTTTCTATAAGGAATTTTAGGTTAACAGTTGAAAGTATGACATTCTTTGATACTCTTGCCCTTTTTTAAAAATTGATTTGAGAAAGAAAGAGGGGAAGGTGAAAGAGAGGGAAGGTGGGGGGAGAGAAAGAGAGAGAGAGAGAGAGAGAGAGAGAGAGAGACATCGATTTGTTGTTCCATTTATTAATGCATTCATTGGTTGCTTCAGTGTTTGCCCTGACCAGGGATCAAACCCACAACCTTGGCATATCGAGATGAGGCTCCAACCAATTGAGTTACCTGACTTGACCTGGCCAGGGCCATCTTATCTTGTCCTTTTAAGAGGCCAAGTAGCTCAGCTCTTCTGTTTTATTCTATCTTTGTCATGTATCTAAGAAGTTCCCATTGGGAAAATATTTAACCACCTTTTTTGAAGAAAAAAAGAAAAAAAAAAACGCACAGATATTTGTCCTTTCTAGATTTACTTATAGTTTTTAATTGACTTTTCTCTGTGTTTACTTTTAAAATGCTCTATTAATGTACTAATTAAATAGGTATATAAACAAAGAATGGGTTTTAAATTTTATTGGTGCATCATGATAAAATAAAAATCTGAGAAAAATCATTTTGTCTTAAGAGGCTGCTGGATGCTAGAATTAATAGGTATTGATTTTTATTTGACCAGGAATTACTCTTAATTCTAAGGAGAAACTGGAAGCACAATGGGAGATGACAGTGAGTGGTTGAAACTGCCAGTTGATCAGAAATGTGAACACAAGGTGAGACTTTTCTGGAACTCAGATTTCAGTATATTGGCTTGTTTTGTCTGCAGTTATACCGTGTAGTGTAGTAAAAACCTGCCCAATGATTACACAGTACAACTGAAAACAACGTACTTTTGGAGATTGGGCAATTTCAGCAGGATGATTCATGTTTAACCATCACATCTTTAATGCCATGTTCTAAAGAAGTAATAATACTTGAATATTTTGTATCCAATTGAAATATATTTATAATGGCCTGTTACGAATTTTAGATGACCCCAGTAAAATGTCATAAATACTAAATATTTACAAGAAAAAGTTTATTAGCTAATTTTTTTTAAAAAGTATCTGAATTTCCTTAACTCCTTTTTTGTTTCCACTCATGGGGTCTTTTGATTAGATTACCTGGTATAGGGTATTTTTCTCTTCCCCTTAATTAATAATAAATAATAATAGTATTAAGTTTTGTTTTTCAAAATACAACATTTCTTTTAGCTGTGGAAAGCAAGGTTAAATGGGTATGAAGAGGCCCTGAAGATCTTCCAGAAAATAAAAGATGAAAAGAGCCCAGAATGGTCCAAATATTTAGGATTGATCAAAAAATTTGTGACTGATTCCAATGCAGTGGTTCAGTTAAAAGGATTAGAGGCTGCACTTGTTTATGTTGAAAATGCCCATGTAGCAGGAAAGTAAGTAGTTTCTTTTCAACTGTTCTATTAAACCCTATCTAGTGCTACCTGGATTAATCTATGTATATTTATGGATCACTGTTCTTAGTTATTAGCACTTTTAAAATATATTCATTTTCTTACTTTCATAGTTCCTTGATACTTGTGGGGGTTTGGATGTTTTGTTTTCAATCTTTATCTATTCTCAGATGAACAAGTAATGTTTTCTTCTTTTAAGCCTTTCATAAGGGAAAATACTCTAGACTAAGAAGGAAAATCTTCAGTAACTTTTAGAAGAAACTGAGAAGTTGTTAGCAAAGGGAATGATCAGAATTTCACTGAAAATAGTTGGGCATTACAGAAAACTTTTTCTAAGATCCCAGCTAGTTGATCTTAGAATCACATCTTTCTTCCTGTGGCCATTAGACATTTTTATCTCTTAGGAGAGCCAATACTAACTAAACAACCTCTATGGCTCTCAGCCTGTTTGACTTTTGCTATAGCTCAAGTAATAGATGTTTCTAGTGACTCCTCTCTCCCAAGCCTCTTAAACCTGATTTTTCTAACTCTAATCTTTATGTTATTGAAAGGAGCCCCTCCCCCCCAACACACACACACACACACACACACACACACACACACACAAATGGGGGCCATTGACTTAATTGCACAAGAAATATATACTTGATTTACTTCAAAGATTATACTAATAAAAAAAAATCATAAGTTGAGTTTGTTAACATCACCAAGTCTTTTCTTTTTTTAATTTGATTTTTCTTCTGATACCAGAAACTTTTTTGACAAATGCTACATGTAATTCCAGCCCATTCAATTCCTCCAACTTCCAATAGTACAAGTTTTATTTAATTTAAAAGAGACTCAAAGCAATAAAGTTACTGTAGTCTTACCAAGGTGTTGGGAGCAGCCTTTTATTACTAAAGGTGTATATCCATTCCTTCTGTGAAGAAATTCCCTTAAGGGGTGTTTAAAATTATTATTTTTTTTTAATTTCACAAAATCAAGAACTTGATAATCCTATTTTTATATAATATATCTGTATGTGTATAGAAAAATCAGGAAGTTGTGGAATTTCAAGGGATTTTTGTATTCTTGTTTGAATTTTCTTCATTTATAAACAGTCTATGGTTCTGTGTTATTGTCTGGCATGAATGTCTTAAACCTTTGCACTTTACTCTTGGGTAATAGAACCTTGAGACCAAATGTTCAGTCCTAGTTTTTTAATATTTTCAACATAAATTTAAAAATTAGAGACTCGTTTAAGAATTTTAAAAAGTAACTGTGTATCCCCCTTCCTCCCTCTCCACACACACATTGCCTTACATGACCTTTTCTAGCTCTTGCTACTAAAGTGTGTTTGTGTGTGTGTGGTTGTTGTTTATAATCTCTATTACAGAACTACAGGAGAAGTTGTATCAGGTGTTGTAAGTAAAGTGTTCAACCAACCCAAAGCCAAAGCCAAGGAGCTAGGGATCGAGATTTGTCTGATGTACATAGAGATTGAGAAAGGAGAGATTGTGCAAGAAGAGCTCCTAAAAGGCCTGGACAATAAGAACCCCAAAATTATAGTGGCCTGTATAGAGACACTGAGGAAAGCCTTAAGGTAAGACCATTTCTTTTTGCATTAGTTCTATTAACTAGGGTGTCTCAATTGAGTTTGGATTCCTGGTTTAAACAGAAATGAAAACTGCTAGGCTTGACTTGGCATGCCATACCACTCAGGAAAGTGACTTGGAAAGGCTGAACTCATTCCTCGAGTGTGGCACTTAGTATTCAGTAATTTTAGCCCTCAAGGGTGTTGCATATGCCTCTCAGCATAACCATTATAACTTGTCTCACTTTTGGTTCTTACAATGGTATTTCTTGGATCACATGATCTCACACATCTAGAGGAAATAATGAACAACATAAACTGATGAACAAAAACAGATTTAGAGAAAGAGAAGCAGTGGTCAGACTTTCAAACCTCAGAGGGAAAGTAGGGGAGGGTGTGGGTAAGGGGGAGAGATTAACCAAAGGATTTGTGTGCATGTATATGGGTCTAGCCAGTGGCCATGAACAATAGGGGGGGGGGGAGGCAGGAAGTGGGGGGCATATGTGGGGAAGGGCTTGGATTGGGAATGGGGGGATGAGGACAATTATGTGATACCATAATCAATAAAATTAATATAAAATAAAAGAATATGGCAGAGAATGGAAGAGATACACCTGCTAATGGGAATGCTATGAGGAAAATTAGGAGCAGGAGGTGAGGAAGAATAGAAGGAAGGTGATAGGGAGGAGGAAGATGAGATAAAGTTCAGACTGAGGCAGCTACTAGCAAACAGGAAGCTGAAAATTATGAGGATGACGATGCTGACACCAAGAAGCAGAAGACTGGTGAGGACAGCTAAACAGCAAAACAGGAAAAGTTAAAATTTTCCCCAAAAAAGGCCACTGTGACCTATTCACCCCCTACTTCCCATCTCAAAATCTAAACCTGATCACCTTCAAGAGTCACAGATGATATGTACTCTTCATCACCCAAAGAACCAAAACTTCTAAGGCCCTGCATTTTTTCATAAAAGTACTTTTAAAAGGAAAATTTGTGTTTTTTATTTACATTTTATATTTTTGTATATATTGTTAGGAGTTAACCATTTTTAATGACTTTGTGATGACCAAACCAGCCTGTGGAACATTCTCCATCCTATTTCTGACTTTATTTGTGGAGTGACCATATTCATTATAATCCCAAAGGAGGAGAAAAACTTTGTAAAAAGCAAAAACAAAAAGAAAAATCTTACTCTGAGCATTCCAGTAACTTTCTGTGTATACACTTGGCTGTACTATAAGTAGTTGGGTTTATATGAAATGCTTAAAAGAGCCCAAAATTAAAGGTTACTTTTTTTTCTTTTTCTTTTTTTTGGCTAGGAAGATGCTATTTGTTTATTTGGCCTTTTTGATGTGTGTGAAGCAGTGTTGTACAATAAACTGGAATTTTATTTTGCTGGAAAAAATAAGTAGATAAATAATTGTGTTACCTTTCTTAAAGAAGTCAGAATACAACGATTTTTCCCATGGAAAACTGAAGCAAAAAGGTTTAAATTGCCTGGAGTTATAGTGTGGTAGCTTTAAAATCAGGAATGAAACCACATACTGCCAGGATTAGTTATCTATTGAGTTGAGCAAACCACTTTAATTGTAAGAACTATTGATTAGAAAAGAAAAAAGAAAAGAAAGGAGATTTCACTCATCAAAATATTTATAAACGTATTTGTTTATATTTTTATACATATATATACACACACACACACACACACACACAAAAGTGTTGGTCCTTTAAGGATTTGAATTATTCCTACTCTAGTTATCTAGAAAGTTAGTTTTAAAATGGTGTGAATGAAAGCTAACACTTTACACAGTCAAGCATGTTGACAATTGTTTTTCCAATATTTTACTTCTAGTGAATTTGGTTCCAAAATCATCTTGCTTAAGCCAATTATCAAAGTGTTGCCAAAACTCTTCGAATCTCGAGACAAGGGTGTGCGAGATGAAGCCAAACTAATTGCTGTGGAGATTTATAAATGGATTCGGGATGTTCTGAGACCCCCATTACAAAATATAAACTCTGTCCAGGTGAGGCACAAAGTTTTTGCATAAGGTTAATAAGTGAAGATATTTCCTTCTTATTGTTGTTGATATTCTATCCTTACAAATAATTATTTTTTTAAATCAGTTGGTTCTTCTGAGCATAGCCAACTGTCTCTATTGTTACTTCATCCTCTCAAGTTAAATACCATGCATTTGGTGATTCCTGTATGTTAGTTTTGAATCTGTAGCAGTTTAAAAGATCCCTTTATAATGCTATTGGTAGCAGGATTTAATATCTGTTTAGACAAAAGTAATTTCTTTTTTATTATAATTTATTATAAACTTTATCTGATACAAATATATCTGAATTCATGAACTAATAAGGGTGTCCAAAAAAATGGATTTTCTTTTTTCTGTGTGCTTAGCCATACATCTTCAGTGTAATAAAAATAAGTCAGTTTGTCTTATGCTACAAAATATGCACAATTTAAATTTATCTTGTCTCTTTAGAGCCAAATAAATAAGAAATTAAGTTCTTACATAAGTAAATATAAATAAGTATGCTATCTAATGGTAGAGATGTAGACAATGTTTTTAAAATATTTTGTTATATTTACAGTTGAAAGAACTAGAAGAAGAATGGGTCAAACTGCCAACAGGTGCTCCTAAACCAACTCGGTTTCTGCGTTCCCAGCAAGAATTACAGGCGAAATTGGAACAGCAACAGTCCGCTGGTGGAGATGCTGAGGGAGGTAAGCCCATTTTAAACACTGGTCTCTATAAAAATTGGCAAGAACAGGACCTACCACAAGAACCTATATACACTAGGCATATTTTATAGGACTGCCATTTAATAAAATATAAGTTGCATATAGTACTAATAATTCGGTATCGAGATTTCATCAGAGGTGTGAAAGGACTGATAACAAATAAAATCATTTCATCGATTTTTGTTGTTTTTCTCCTGGAAGGTGGTGATGATGGTGATGAGGCCCCACAGATAGATGCTTATGAGCTTTTGGAAGCAGTAGAAATTCTTTCCAAACTTCCCAAAGACTTTTATGACAAAATTGTAAGTAATTTATTTCATTTTAAGTAACTACAATAGTATGATTAGAAATGCTCTGCTGAGCCATTTCCTGGAGTACCCTTCAACCCTAATCTTGAGTGTGAATTAGTTGCTTCTTTGTTCCCATAGATTTTGTGTATATACTTACTGTTGCACTTTTTTTACATCTTGCTAAAAAATAGAATATTTTTGTTGATGTCTCTCTTTTCCTCATTGTATCTCTGGTTTTACCTTTAAATATCTCAAATTCATCTCCATTTCTTTATCCTACTGTCTAGTAAGTTACTCTAGGGTTTCTTGACCTTGGCACTCTTGATATTTTTCCCCAGATAATTCTTTGTTTTGGGGGACTCTCCTGTGCCCTTGGAGGCTTTTTAGCAGCATCTCGGGCCTTTACCCATTAGATATCAGTAATACCAGCCTCCCAAGTCCTGATATAAAAAAATGTCTCCAGCATTTGCTAAATGTATTCCAAAAGACAAAAGTATCCTCAATTGAGAAACATCTTATGCCAACCACCATCATGTCTTGCCTTAAGTGCTTCAGTACTACAGTGTTGTCGTCTTTTGTTTGTTTGTTTATTAATCCTCACCCAAGGATATTTTCCCATTGATTTTTAGGGAGAGGGAAAGGCAGAGAGAAACATCGATGTGAGAGAAAACACATCAATTGGTTGCCTCCCGCATGATCCCTGACCAAGGCCCAAGCCAGGGAGGAGCCTGCAACCAAGATACACGCCCTTGACTAGAATCAAACCTGGGACCCTTTGGTCCACAGACCAATGCTCTATCACTGAACCAAACCAGCTAGGTCTACAGTTGTCTTTTTAGTATCTTTGCTCTTGCTTCCTCCTTCCCATCAGATATCACCATGTAATTAGAAGTGTCATTTGCCAAAATGCAAGTCTTCTTATATCATTGCCTCAATAAAACTCTTTAATGGCTTCCATGAGTTTTAAGATGATGCCTTTTATCATCCTGTGGCCCTTGAGGTTATTTCTGGTACCTTTGAGGCCTCTGCTTACCTTCCAGCCACATTTTTAATTGCTCTCCACACTCCGGTCATGTGGATCTTCTCCCAGTATCAAATGTGCCACACTTGTTTTTTTGTTTTTTTTATATTTTCTTATAAACTTTAGGACTTAACATTGCTGTTCTTCATGCTTATTCATTTTTCTTACCCCCTCCCCTCAATTCAGCTCATAATTCAGCTCCTTATCTTCTGGATCTCACCTTAAGCATCACTTTTTAGGAGATACCTTAAGCATCACTTTTTAGGAGATAAATTAGGTTTATCTCCTTGTTGGGTTACCAAAGCCTTGTAGTTATTCATTAAAGAGCTTCCTATCTCTGCTAACAGCTCCTTTCATATCCTATAAACTTTCGATTAACAACTAAATGTTTAATAAATTAAATTGAACTGTATTGTCCTCTAGGGAGGCTAATTTGTCATCTTTCTATCCCCAGTTCTTTCATATAGTGCATATTCAAATTATTGAATGATTACATGATCTCTAATGGAGCATATTCTCCTTGATGGCCATAAAATATGAGTGTAACATTTTACTCCCAACCTAGAAAACTAATCTTTGAGATTAGAACAGTTTTGGTTGTTGGTTATATGATTATTCTTTTCTGGTCTTTTTAATATTGATAGTATGGAATTCCTTTCTCCTGTAGTTGTGCCACTGTCAGAAACTTTAGAAATGCTTTCTATCATTGTTTTCTGTTTAATACCTGCTCACTAACATTTACGTAGAAAATGAGAAGGAAAAGCCTATGGTATCTTACTCTGTTTACTTACTTTAGAATTTAGGAATATGAAATATGAAAATACTTTTTATATATGAACACAATTTTATATATATGAACAAAACATTCTGATTAGCTGCATAGGTTTTCCATTTTGTTTTTTAACCAGCTTTAGAAAAGTTTCTGAAAACAAAAAATATTTATCTTTGAAATATTGAAATAGTTGCATGAGAGAAATAGATTTTATTTTACTCTCATATTTTCTATTCTACAAATGACTCGTATTGTTTCTTGCAGGAGGCAAAAAAATGGCAAGAGAGAAAAGAAGCCCTGGAGGCTGTAGAAGTACTGGTGAAAAACCCCAAATTGGAAGCAGGCGATTATGCAGACTTAGTAAAAGCTTTGAAGAAGGTAAATGTGAGGCGTTTCAACTTTGGTATCCCAACTCAGACCAGGCCATTGTATTTTTCTTTATCCATCGTCTTTTTTATCACAAAACATTGCTATTTAAGGAACACTGTTGATGGTTTTTAAATTCTAAGCATTCATTTTTTAAAGATTGATTAAAATTATTGTTCTAGGTTAGTTTGGAGGGATTGGTTTTCAATCTTTGTTTAAGTATGTTATTTAATAACATGTACACCTCAAGAAAAAGAGGGTCTTGCTAATCTAGACCCAAGTATTCCAGTTTTGTTATTCTGTAGGATGAACTATTTATTTTGCCCCATTTAATGGGACAGATATTACATATGAAGAATTTTTTTGTTAGATAGTAAATGATGACATGCTATATTGTATCAGCATGTAAAGCAAAGGATAATGGTCAATTATAAAGCAGGGAAGTACGTACTAAATAAGAAAAATATTTTTAGAAAATAATTCCTTTGATATTGCTTAGGTCTAACCAAGTTGATTGCTGCTGGTGGGTATTTTTGTATCCTGGCTTTTCATAAAATCTGAAAGTACAGATCAAACACTGTGGGTCTGGTTATATAATAGAATGTAAGAACAAACTGAAGACTTCATCTTGAATACAGCAAGATTGAAAACTTGTTTTCCTCAGCCTGAAATTACAGAGAATTAAACTGGTGGGGGAGGGAGAGAAGGTTAATTTTTAATTATATTAATTTAAGTACAATAATTCTCATTATTCCAGTAGCTATGTTCTATAAAATTACCACAAATGCTGAACCATTATCTCTCAGGGAAATACAGGATTAGGATCCTGCAACCCTTTGATCATAACATTTTCATCAACTGACACACAAAACAGTACATACCCATGTTTTATTCTTTTTGAAGACATCTTATTTAATATATATTATTGATTCATTAACATTGACCTCACAAGATCAACCAGAGTACTTGTATGCATGCATATAAGCCTAACCAGTGGTCACAGACAACAAGGGGTAGAGGGCATGCGTGGGGAGGAGTTTGGGATGGGAATGGAGGGATGATGCCAAATATGTAATACCTTAGTTAATCAATAAAGAAATTTTAAAAATAAAATAAAAATAAATAAAGATGAGAAAACTAGAAAAAAACTGAACTCACAGCCAACAGCCCTATAACTCATGCCTGAACAAAGCTTATCTAATGCACAAAATTTCTGTGTAAGGTAAATAACAGCCTTTTTGTGCTTAGGAACACTGAACAGAACTTCAGCACTACACATGAGGGTCATTTTACTAGTAAATAGTAAAAGCACATTTTTAAAAAGCATCAAAATGCACACACACAAAAACCCCCAAACATAACACTAAATCACAAAAAAGACACTTGTTTACTGTATGAAAAAAGAAAACAGTTTTGCTTTGTTCAGTCTCAGCTGAGAATGTGCACATCAGGCAGCTCAAATTTTTTGTAGCTCTGTGCTTGTCTGAATGACCAGGAAAGTGCTGAGCGTAAAAAAGTAAGAGCTCTGGTGTCAAAACAGACCTAGGTTTGAACCACCATTTGCTAGCTCTATGAGCTTGAGCAAGTTAATGTCTACTTAATCTTTGAAATCTACAAAATTGAGATGATAATAGTAGCTGCTTTATAGAGTTGGGATGAGTATTAAATGAAATAGGGTTATAGCACCTATAAAATTGTCATCTAATTCATTCTTAATAAATGTTAGTCTCTTTATGATCTTTACTCCTCAGTACTTAGGGATTACATGTAGGTGCCAATTAGAACTTCCTTGCATGTTATGCATTTCTGATTGATTAATTTGGGGAATTTGGAATGAAGCATTCTGTTTACAGAATACCAAACCGTAGGGATTAAAAAATCCAGAGTAACACAGCCAGTGTGGCTCAGTAGTTGAACACCTACCCATTAACCGGTCACACCAGTGACTAAACTGGTAACTGCAAAGCCAGAAGCTCCCTCAGAGGAATGGTTGCAATGGTATTTGTAATTTAGAGTCTGAATGGACTTATTGGTGGTACATACAGCAGTTTCTACCTGTGCTCCTGGGGTATAAATGTTAAAAGCTGCTGCTCTGTGGGGTCTTCCAGAAAAACGTTGTCAGCTTTCCCTGCCCCAAAGCAAAGTCAGTGGCTTCCAGCTTCTCTCCCATCATCAGAGTCTCCTCCTCTACACTGTGCAGCTCTGACAGCCCAGACTACCACTGATGGAGAGTTAGTGATTGGAAGTTGAGGTTTTATGTATATTTTTTATTGGTAAAACTTCAAGATAGAGTCCAAACATACTGAAGGGAAGCTCCCAAGTTTTATATTGTTTAAAGAAGAATCTCCTTTTTTGTAGGAAACTTAATTGGCTACTAACATAGTAGCTTTTAGAGTTCTTTTAAGAGAGTTTTCAGTTCTACAGGGTTATGACTGGTTGTTGTTTTTTTCTTTTTTTCCCTTTTTGTAGGTAGTTGGAAAGGACACCAATGTCATGTTGGTGGCTTTGGCAGCAAAATGTCTTACTGGCCTGGCTGTTGGGCTAAGGAAGAAATTTGGACAATATGCAGGACACGTAAGTAACAATTTATTTTTAAGTACAAATCAACAATATTATCAAGAATGTCAGGCTAGTTTGCTCTGTGCTTTAAAACAGCTCTTCAGGCCGAAACCAGTTTGGCTCAGTGGTAGAGCGTCGGCCTGCGGACTGAAAGGTCCCAGGTTCGATTCCGGTCAAGGGCATGTACATTGGTTGCGAGCACATCCCCGCTGGGGCATGTGCAGAAGGCAGCTGGTCGATGTTTCTCTCTCATCAACGTTTCTGGCTCTCTATCTCTCTCCCTTACTCTCTGTAAAAAAATCAATAAAATATATTTAAAAAAATAAAATAAAATAAAACAGCTCTTCAGCATAGATCTTTATGTATTGGGTAATATAAATTTTTCACTAAGTTTTATTAATACTGTATTGAGCATAACTCATAACATTTCAGTGAAGATGTCAGTTATAACTAAATTCATTAGATTTATGTAAAAAATCAAGCACTTTGCCTAAAGTACTAAGTTGAGTTGATTTGTTTATTATTTATTAACACCTTGCTCTATTCTTACAACATCTGTATAACAGGATGAAGTAAAACTTAGAATAACCAGGACAGAGCAAAAATGAGAGTAGGAAAGGCCATATAAAACTAGAAGTGAAATTATATCAGTTTACTTTATTCTAAGAAATCTGCCTGAAGACATTTGTTGAATATATATTTTCTTTATATAAATTTGGAAACAATCAATTTTGGTAACAACTTTAGTAAATTGAGATGTTTAACTGACATCTTTCAGTTGGCCTCTAAATCTGGTCTGAATTACTTAGAATGCTCCAGCGTCTGAAAATTGACTGTGCTGAACTTAGGGTTTTACTTATCATTTGATTCCCTAAATGAATTTAAGAGTTTCCTAATAGTCCATAACCATTTGTCAGTTTTATATCATGAAGCTAATGTCTAATCTCTCTTAGTTATGGTATTTGGAGCTCACTTACTCATAGAATTAAAAATAATTTTAGAGAACTTAACTACGAAAAAAGATAGTACCACATAAAAATAAGTCATGACTAGCTTGTTACCAGGAAAATAAAAATAAGGGTCTAAAAATGCCTTAGTCACATAAATCATTTATTGAATTAAAATTATAATTAATATTTTTATAGAAATCCATGCATGTTATATAATATCTATGTAAATATGCTCAGTGTATTAATGAGCTTTTTGTCATTTTTATGTTACTTATTAGAATATTTTATACTTTTTTATTAGGGTAAGTATTCAAGCTAGAAAACAATTTTTTAAATACATTTCAATTTACTAAATTATAGTTGGGCTCGGCCAGCGAGGATCAGCGGTTGAGCATCAATCTATAACCAGGAGGTCACGGTTCAATTCCTGGTCAGGGCATATATCACAACATTTTTATGACCCCAAAAAAAGACCCTATGCCCATTTTCTGTCACTTCCCATTCTTCCCTACTCCTAGACCCTAATCCACTTTCTATCTCTATGGAATTTGCATTTCATATAAATGGAATCATGCATATGTGATTGGCTTTTTTGATTTAGTATAATGCTTTCAAGGCTCTTCCATGTTATAGTATGTATCAACACATCATTCTTTTTTGTTGCCAGATAATATTCTAGCTGTTTATTTTTATAGGTTGTGCCAACCATTTTGGAGAAATTCAAAGAGAAGAAGCCTCAAGTAGTGCAAGCCCTGCAGGAGGCAATTGACGCAATCTTCCTTACTGTAAGCTAACAACATGAGTTTGCACTTTTGTCTAAAGTAATGTTAATGTGATATTTTGATCTTTGCAGTTGAGAAAAGCTCATTGACCACATTTTATTTCTAAAGACCACACTACAGAACATCAGTGAGGATGTTTTAGCAGTAATGGATAATAAAAATCCAACCATCAAGCAACAGACATCACTTTTTATTGCAAGAAGCTTCCGCCACTGCACTGCTTCTACCCTGCCTAAGAGCTTGCTAAAGCCCTTTTGTGCTGGTCTACTTAAGGTATAGACTCTCTTTGAAATTGGGGGAATATTTTATATCTAGGAAAGATTTTTTTATATCATGTACAGTGACTGACTTTCAGACTGTTGACTATAGTCTTCTGATAAGCTTTGAAAACTGAATCTAAATTTTTGTATTGTTATGTTCCTATTCTTTAAATACAAGTTAGCTTTATAGTTCTACTAATTGCTAAACATTTTGTCTCTTATTTGGCCCGTTTACTACTGGCATTCAGCTGAATCTGGCCAAGCACAGTCATATAACTTAGATTATTTTAAGATCATTTGAATGTGAGGCGCTTTAGATAGAGGGTAGGAGGAAAAGGAAGCACTTACATGCTGAATGGATTATCAGAGGTTTCCTTAAGCAAAAAAGAATTTGTGAACAATATTTAGCTTTAGTGAATTGGAAAAGGCAAATTCTTTTTCAAGCAACCATTAATCTGACTTAAAATCAGTAATACCTAAATTACCTTGTATTAAGATAATTTTGTTTACTTCTGGACTATAGCACATCAACGATTCTGCTCCTGAAGTCAGAGATGCTGCATTTGAAGCATTGGGTACCGCTCTGAAGGTGGTTGGTGAGAAAGCAGTAAACCCATTCTTAGTTGATGTGGACAAACTGAAGCTTGACAGGGTAAGATATTAATAGATTATAATGAAATTGGACAATAGTGCATTTGTTCTGTTTTATTAAAACAAGACTAATATCAACTCATGAAATTTATTTCATCATCACTGGTGGTTCACACCTAGAGTTTGAAGTTAGAGCTTTTGGAGATTTAAATTTTATCTTAAGCTCAATGATCATATTAGTAGAAACATCTTTCAAATTATAACAGTAGTAAAGCTGAGTAACCATAATGTAGAAACGTAATACTTTTAAAATAAATTTATTCTAGTATCTGGAAAATTACCTTTCTAAATATGAATGTCTTTTATTTAAAATGTGGTTTTTATAATTCTAATTTGTATAGAAACAAAATGTAAGAATGTATGGATAATTTATCTTTGTTGAAAAAGAAACTTTTCTCTCTAAATTCTCAGTTGTGGTTTAAATCAGCAGTCGCCAATCTGTGGACCACTGGTGGTTCTTGAGGTTCGAAAGGTTGGCGACCACTAGTGTAAATGATCTATTAAGTAATAAAATAGTGATTATGTTTTAAAGTTGGGCTTAATGATGTTCATCTCAATTTCACTCTCCAGATCAAAGAATGTTCAGAAAAAGTAGAACTAGTGCATGGTAAGAAAGCTGGATTGGCAGCTGAAAAGAAGGAATTCAAGCCTGTTCCTGGAAGGACTGCTTCTTCAGGAGCCGCAGGAGATAAGGACACAAAGGATATTTCAGTACCCAAACCTGGACCCTTAAAAAAGGCACCTGCTACTAAGGTTAATAGATAATTTGGAAAATATAGTTTAAAAATTAAAATTTATATAAGATAGGATCTGAATCTCACGTTAATAGTCCTTGCAATATGATTTCATTTGAGAAATAAACTCATTACCACATTCAAAATACAGCAGAACATCTGTTATGAAGACAATGTGTTCCAAAAATACATTTGGTTGTTTGAAATTTTAATAGAGATAAAAATGGTAATGGAAGTACAGGAGTGCATTTTAAGGGATCAGAAAGTATTATTAAATAATGAAATAAAATGTGGCAAGGCACTTAACATTAATAACATCAACTTTGTCATTTTGCTAAAAATGCTGCTGAATTGCATCACTGAATCTCCATACCAGTCCAGGTCTTGTTACCTTTGTACAGAGTGGAAGAGGGGAAAGTACATAAGTGGCTTTCCTTTAGTGAACACTTGTCCTGTGGACTCTCTAAAGCCTGAAGTTATCTACTGCAGATGCAAAAAGTTTGATTTTCTTTTTCCACTCTGAACCCCAGCATGGAGTTAGGGGAAGAAAACTGACACTTTGTGAAGCTTTTTACCTACATAATCTCAGTTAATCATCATAACAACCCTTGAGATAAATGTTTTGTGACCCCTGATTTTCCAGAAAAGGAAACAAGTTCAGCAAGGTTAAGTGTATCACACTGATTCTTGAAATTTGTTCTGATTTTTTGTTGTTGTTATTAATCCTTAACTGAAAATATTTTTCCATTGTTTTTTTCTGTTTTTCTTTCTTCTTTTTATTTTTTTTAGGAGAGAAGGAAGAAGAGAGAGAGAGAGAGAGAGAGAGAGAGAGAGAGAGAGAGAGAGAGAGAGAGAAGCATCGATTGGTTGCCTCCCACACACACCCTGATCAAGGCCACATATTGAGCCTACAAACCAGATACATGTCCTTGACCGAAATCAATCCCCGAACCTTTCAGTCCATGGGCCGATGCTCTATCCACTGAGCCAAACCAACTAGGGCTCATTTTGATATTCTGATATTCTTATTGTTTACTTATTTATTATGTCTCCCCACACCATATTGTAAGCTTTAAAGGATAGACAGCTTGTTACTGCTTGATTCTCCTATCCATAACAGGAACTCAAATGTATTTGTTGAACGACCAGAGTTAGAGAACTGAGACTTAAACCAGGTATCTCTAGCTTTCATATTATGCTGTATCTTCAGCATTCTAGTTCAGGGTATTAGCAGCTATTTTCTCCTTTCTCACCATCTCTTGCCACTCAACAATGACCTGGGCACCTGAGTCCTTTTCTTTTTCTTTTTTCTTTTTTTTTTTTTTTTTTTAATATATTTTATTGAGTTTTTACAGAGAGAGATATAGAGAGTAAAAACACTGATGAGAAACATCAATCAGCTGCCTCCTGCACGCACCCTACTGGGGCTGTGCCTGCAACCAATGTATGTGCCCTTGACTGGAATGAACCTGGGACCTTTCAGTCTGCAGGCTGATTCTCTGTCCACTGAGCCAAACTGGTTTCGGCCTGAGTCTTATCTTGCTGAACCCTTCCATGCTAGCTGGCTTTCTTTTATTTTTTTAAATTTAATAAATCTTTATTGCTCAGATTACAGTTGTTTCTCCTTTTTCCCCCCATAGGTCTCTTCCACCCAGTTCCCACCCCACCCTCTGCCTTTACCTCCCCTCACATTGTCCTCATCCATAGGTGTACAATTTTAGTCCAGTCTCTTCCTATACCTCCCCACACACCCTTTCCTCCTGATAATTATCAATTCACTCCCTCTTAGCTGGCTTTCTTTTATGAGGAATTCTTTAAAAAAAAAAAAAGTGAGAGGAGTAGCAACCTGCTTCAGTTCCTCTGTTGAAAAAACAAGTAGGTCAGTATCATCCAGTATGTCTACTAAGCCATAAACATATATGTCTTAAAAAAAGAAAATAAATAGATTTATTAATTTAGGTACCTCTTGATAGAGAGAGTGCAATTACAGGAAAGGATCCAAAAGACATATTCTAATTAATCAAAGAGTATAGAATTTTCTATTTTTAGAGTTAGAAAACAAATCTCTCAATATGGGTTGTTAATATAAACCAACAAAATCATACTGCTATTAATAAATCAGCAAGTATTAAAGGTTTCCATTTAAGTAAAAACCAGCATCTTAATTTTGTTAATTATACCTTAAAAGCTTAGACTATATTCAAGTTAACATTCATTTCAGAACAGGGATTGATGCTGAAGACTAATTTTTTTAAATATATTTTTATTGATTTTAGAGAGGAAGGGAGAGGGAGAGAGATAGAAACATCAAGGATGAGACAGAATCATCGATTGTCTGCCTCCTGAATGCCCCTACTGGGGATCGGGCCTACCTCCTGGGCATGTGACCTTAATGGGAATCAAACCCAGGACCCTTCTGTCCACAGGCTGATGTTCTAGCCACTGAACCAAACCAGGTTCCATTCTGATCAAGGGCACATACCTTGGTTACAGGATCCTCCTCGACCCCGGGCTTGTCCTGGAGGCAACCAGTCAATGTATCTCTCATATATTGATATTTCTATCTTTCCCTCTCCCTAAAGGTCAATGGAAAAATATCGAGTGAAGATTATAAATAAATAAATAAATAAATAAATAAAATAAACTGTATAAAACAAAGCAAAACAACAAAATATCAATGACAGAAATAAAAAAGAAACAAAAGTCAGTATTATGCTTAATAATGAATACTATAAATATTCTTATTAAAATGGGAAGTAAAATAATAAATCCCTGCTTGTACTATTATTGCTCTACAATTAAACAAAAGAATAAAGGAGAGGGTTAATATGAGGATCACATTTTTTTTGTTATGTGATCATATACTTGGAAAACCAAGTAAGTCAACTGAAAACTACTAAGACAAGATTTGGTGAGATGGCTATCTTCAACATAACTAGAATACTCATTCTGCTGTAACTGGGATACCTTGTGATTAAGTATTGAGTAAATGGTATGTTAAAAATTGTCCTTTACTATTATAGGAAAGGTTTAGAGGCATCAAATGTTTATTCTCAAATTAATCTGTAAATGTATATAATTTCAACCCATCATTTTTATTTCATTAGCTCATCCTGAGTTAGAGGTTCTTAAAATAGGGCCTACAGTGTCCCCCATGAATGGTCTTCAAAAGATCTGTCTGCCTTTGAAACTGCTAAATTTTGTGGGCACCAAATATATGTTTTTTTGTTATTGGTTGAGTTATCCCTCATTTTTAAAAATAAAAATTTATTGAGGTATTATTCACATACAACATATTAGGTTTATGTGTACAACATAATGATTTGATATTTTGTATATTGTGAGATGGTACCATACGTACCCTGTTTCCCCGAAAATAAGACAGTGTCTTCTATTAATTTTTTCTCCCAAAGTTGTGCGAGGTCTTATTTTCAGGGGATGTTTTATCTTTCCATGCACTAGGTCTTATTTTCGGAGGATGTCTTATTTTCGGGGAAACACGGTAGTTACAGTGATTTCTCATTTCAGTCAAATTTTCAAGAAGTCTCAGACCCACAAAAGTTTTAAGTGGTTTTAAAAAAATGTTTTTTAATTGTGTCTAGGCTGGTGGACCACCTAAGAAGGGGAAACCAAGTGCACCAGGAGGTGCAGGAAGTGCTGGAAACAAGAACAAAAAGGGATTGGAGACCAAAGAAATAGTGGAGCCTGAGCTCTCGGTCAGTATTCTATAATAAGTCTCAGACTCATAAAACCATGGAAAGCCAATATCTTTGAGAAAATTTGAGTTCTTTCTTGCTGAATTATACAACATATAGTTATTTGTTACTTTTTAGATTCTTGAAATTGCTTTAGACAAACTCCCTTTATGATACTAAAATAGAAGCCTTAGATACTATAGCATATATATAGAAATGTTCTTGTGTTTTTACATTCTTGCCATTTGTTTCCTTAAACAATTTTTAACTGTGTTTGCATCTTACAGATTGAAGTGTGTGAAGAAAAAGCTTCAGCTGTCCTTCCCGCTACCTGTATACAACTTCTAGACAGCGGTAACTGGAAGGAAAGGCTGACCTGTATGGAAGAGTTCCAAAAGGTAGGTTCATAGGGATGAGTTGAATGTGAAAACAACTATATTATACAGAACTGATAAAATTGAAAATGAAACACTTGTCCTATTGCTGTGTTTTATAACCAGTGAATATGTTTCAAGGTTTCACCTAAATATGAGGCAGGGGTTCGGGGTGTTCGTTTTTTAGCTTTGTAGTGTTTAAATTTCAATATCTGCTTCCTATACTTTCTATAACTCATAACTTAGTACTTACCCAAAAATTTGGGTTTATTCTAAATTATAAAGCTTAGATGAATTTTAATATTATGGTATTTGTTTTTTAATATCAGTAGGAAAAAAGATCTCTCCACTAAAACTATCCCTAATCTATTTCTGTTTCCCTCTTTGTGGTCATGATTCTTGGAGGAACAGACATTATCACTTGATGTGAGAAGCTCCTCTCAAAAATCTGTCTTAGAAAGGAGCATGGTAGTCCACTTTGTCATATACTCTGTGATTCTAATGAGGGATGTGGAGAAACTGGGAGCACTAAAACTTGAGGCAGGAAACTGGCCTTCAAGTTCAGCATCTGCTGTATCTTGCGTTTAGACCTGAATTTGTGCATCTTTAAAATTTAATACTTAACCACTTCTAACCTATCCTACTTTTCTGTTTTTAGGAAAATCAAATAAGTCAAAATATTAAGCAGTTTCTGCCACACATTAGGCAAATGAAAACTGTTTTAGCATTATTTTCCTTGAAGCAAATTGTTTGTGAACTCCTAAAGTGTGTGTGTGTGTGGGGGGGAATGTTTCAATGGTATTACTATAACAGCCATATAACAAACATACTAGTACAACTTAAGAAACAAAGCATTATAAGAGAAAGTATATAAGCTCCTTTATAAACCTCTTCATTCCCATTTCCATTTGTTATATACTGTTTCCTTGGAACTACTCATTACCTCTTAACTCATTTTTTTTTTTTTCATTACCTCTTAATTCTTATTCTCTGATTTTACTTCAAGGCTGTTGAACTAATGGACAGAACTGAAATGCCATGCCAGGCATTAGTGAGGATGCTGGCCAAGAAACCTGGATGGAAAGAAACTAATTTCCAGGTATTTTTTCACTAGAGACTTAATGTCTTTTATTGTTTTGTCTGTGAACTGTGTATATATATATATGCATTTTTTTCTCATTATTTAGGCTTCAAAGTACTCCAATTTTTACATATTCAAAGGAGAGATAAACAGTGAGATAGCTTTCTTATTTGTTTGGATAAAAAATAAATGCAGCCATAGCTGGTTTTGCTCAGTGGATAGAGCATCAGCATGTAAACAGAAGGGTCCTGGGTTCAATTCATGCCAGGGTTGCAGGCTTGATCCCCAGTAGGGTATGTGCAGGAGGCAGCAGATCAATGATTCTCTCTCATCATTGATGTTTCCATCTTTTTCTCCCTCTCCCTTCCTCTCTGAAATCAATACAAATACATTTAAAATAAAAATAAATGCAGTATTTACATAGCCAATGAAAAATTACCACACAGTTTATTTAACTTAATTATAGAGATGAAATTTAACAATACTGTTATTTAGTCTAAAGCATATGTGTCAAACACAAGGCCCGCGGGCCAAATCCGTCCCACCAGGCCTTGCAATGTGGCTCGCACCGCGCTGTCATCACTGCACTCCGCTGTGTTTCCATCACAATGACAGTTTATGACTGTTCAGTAAACCATTCGGCCCGCGATTTAGGCTGGATTTTAGATTTTGGCCCCTTCTCTGATTGAGTTCGACACCCCTAGAAAGAGTTGGGTATAAGAAAAGTGTAGGGAAATAATGCAGGAAGGAAAACAGAAAAAGAGTTTCCTTCTCTTCTTCTAGATATGCATAGACATGCAAAAAAATAAAATTTTTTAAATTATCAGGTCTGTTTTTGACATCCTATTAGTCTCTTTTTGGCTTATCTTCTGCCACCTTTGTTCTTTCTGTGGGATCCTTAGCTCCCTCACACTGTGTTCCCTTAGCACTGTGTTATAGCACCTCTTCCATACTATCCAGCTCCACAAAAGTTTTCTATGCCAAAGGGTTTTTGAACTGCCCTCTTCCTCTCACACCATTTTAAAAACTCCTCTTTATGCAGCTGCACAGATAGATGAAAGAAACTCACCTGATTTCAGCTAATACCCTCCATTGTGTTAGATCCCTAACAAGGAATAATTTTATATTTTTTTCCTTTATAACAACTTTATTGAGTGTATAAAACTGTTTTTAAATATACAATGCAGCAGTTTTTAGTATATTCCCATAGTTCTGCAACTCCTACTGGGCCAGGGCCAGGGGGAAGCCAGCCGGGTCCCAAGTGCCTGCGGGTGGCCCAGGGGAAGCCAGCTGGGGTCCTGGGTGCCTGCAGGCAGCCTGGGGGAAGCCAGCCTGGGTCCCAAGTGCCAGAGGGAAGCCGATGCCAGCAGCTGGGGGAAGGAAGGCCTACTCGTGCATTGGGCCTTAGTCCTATATAATAAAAGGGTAATATGCAAATAGACCTAATGATGGAACAACCAGTCTCTATGACTACCAGGGGATAGATGCTCAGGAGTTGCCCCCTGGTTGTCAGTGCACTCCCATAGGGGGAGCACAGCTCAGCCAGAAGTCTGGCTAATGGTTGGCAAGTACAGTGGCAGTGGCGGGAGCCTCCGCTGCAGCTGCTAAAGATGTCCAACTAACGGCTTAGGCCCGCTCCCCTAAGAGCCTCGGTGTCAGTTGGATATCTTCCGAGGACTCCCGGACTGCAAAAGGGCACAGGCCGGGCTAACAAGCCCCCTCCCACACCCACCCCAGTATACAGAAGTCATGCACTGGGCCTCTAGTTGTTAATATTTTAAAGCATTGAGTGGTTTGATTTTTTTCTCTTAGCTGTCACTTGGCTACTTTAATTGCTAACGAAGGATAAAAATTATTTTGCTGTCTTTGTTTAAAAGTCTGATTTTAGTTTGGTCATGTTTTCAGCTGGTCTTAATTTTGATACTGTAGAAATAAGTACATAAATAAATGTCTTTGGCTTACTCATAACTTTATGATAACTTTATCCTTATTTAGGTGATGCAAATGAAGCTTCACATAGTTGCTTTAATTGCTCAGAAGGGAAATTTTTCCAAAACATCAGCTCAGATCGTCTTAGATGGCCTTGTAGATAAGATTGGAGATGTGAAATGTGGGAACAAAGCAAAAGAAGCCATGACAGCAATAGCCGAAGCTTGCATGTTGCCCTGGACAGCTGAACAGGTTAGTCACATAGCTTTCTTACCCCCCATTTTCCCAATTTTGTCTCAAATTTTAATTTAAAATTACTTAATTAAGCTTAGTCTTGTCTTCTCAAGTAAAGCTATTTCAGATGCTGTGTTTTCTACCTTTAATAATACACTGTTGTGCCGAAACTGGTTTGGCTCAGCAGTAGAGCGTCGGTCTGCAGACTCAAGGGTCCCAGGTTCGATTCCAGTCAAGGGCATGTACATTGGTTGCAGGAACATCCCCAGTAGGGGGTGTGCAAGAGGCAGCTGGTCGATGTTTCTCTCTCATTGATGTTTCTAGCTCTCTATCTCACTCCCTTCCTCTCTGTAAGAAAATCAATAAAATATATTTTTTTAAAAATAAATAATAATACACTGTTGTATAATAAATTTTATCTTAGTTAAGATTAGTCTGTTTAGAGATGAGAGTAATTTTCTCTTAAAACATAATTCAGAGTGATCATTAATGAAAGAAAAGTTGTAAACAGTATTCTACTGTCATTTTACTCTTTTTCTTGTGTAGATTAAGTATTTCATTCCTAAAGTAATTATTGCAGTTGTTTTATCATCACAAAACCATGCTTCATCCACTTCTGCCTTAATATCATGTTATATTTCTATGAGAAATATCAGCGAAAACACAGACCTGTTTGTTTTTCTCCCACTCCAGGTTATGTCAATGGCGTTTTCTCAGAAGAATCCCAAGAATCAGTCAGAAACTCTGAATTGGCTATCAAATGCAATAAAAGAATTTGGTTTTTCTGGGTAAGTCAGAAAAAAACCCAATGCAAAATAATTAAGTGTTTTTGCCAATCTCTGACTGGTGATTATATTTGTTGTAGCTATCTGCTTATTTCTGAAATACCAGAGCTGGGTTATCTAATTTATATAAAACAACCCAGCCGGTGTGGCTCTGGTTGAGTGTTGAACCTATGAGCCAAGAGATCATACTTCAATTCCTGGTCAGGGCGCATGCCCAGGTTGTAGACTCAGTTGGAATCATGCAGGAGGCAGCTGATCAATGATTTTCTCTCATCTTGATGTTTCTATCTCTCTTTCTTTTACCCTTCCTCTTTCTGAAATCAGTAAAAATATATATTTTTTAAAATTCCACAAAACTACATTTATTCCTCAAAAATCTATACAGGTACTCTTTGACCTATGATGTGGTTACATCCAATAAACCCTTTATAAGTTGAAAACATCATGTCAAAAATATGCCTAACCTACTGAACATCATAGCTTAGCTTACACCTTTCACATGCCCAGAACACTTACATTAGCCTATAGTAGAGCAAAATTATCTTAACTCAAAGCCTATTTTTTAATAAAGTGTTGAATATCTCTTATAATATAGTATGCATATCTCTTCATACTATTATTTATAAAGTCAAAAAATCTTAAGTCATCCCTGGCTAGGTGGGTCAGTTGGTTGGAGCATTGTCCCATGCACCAAAGGGTTGTGGGTTCTATTCCTGATCAGGGCACATACCTTACCTAGGTTTCAGGTTCAATCCCATGTCAGGGTACATATGGGAGGCAACTAATTAATGTTTCTCTCTTACATCAATTTTTCCCTCTCCCTCCTTCTCTTTCTCTAAAATTAATAAACATATCCTTGAGTGAGGATTTTTTTAAAAAATCCTTAAGCCAGGAACCATCTGTATTGGCTTATGCACCTGCATTTTGATATCCACTAATACTAGAGTTCTCTACGTAATTTTTTCTTGAGTGTTATAACTGTCCCACAGAAAAGCCAGTTCCAAGGATTGCTAGTCAAATACATTTGTAAATTACTGCATATAATCACATTTGTTTAGAAACCTATAGTGCACATTGGTGAGTTAAAGGCTCTCAGAAGTCATGTAATAAAGTAGTTTAACTTGCTGTTTTTCCAAACTTTCTTACATATTGAACACATTTATTTCATTAACAAAATTTTATAGAGTTTTATTTTATGCTAGGCATTTTCTAAATCATTTATTTGATTAAATCATAAAAACCATGTGAGGATTGTTTTCTCTGTTATATGAATAAGAAAACTAAGGTATAGAAAGTTTAAATATTCTGCTTACTGGTAAGTCACAGCTAAGTTATGGCAAAGCCAAGATTTTAACACAGGCATTCTGAGCCTCCGCGGCAGATATAGGTGAGATATAGTATATACTACTATACCATGTTGCCTTTCTCTGTGCCATATTGCTTGTTACAGTGTGCCTCTTTTTTTCTTTTTCTTTTTTTTTTTAAATATATTTTATTGATTTTGTACAGAGAGGAAAGGAGAGAGATAGAGAGTCAGAAACATCGATGAGAGAGAGTCATTGATCAGCTGCCTCTTGCACACCCCCTACTGGGGATATACCCGCAACCAAGGTACATGCCCTTGACCGGAATCGAACACGGGACCTTTCAGTCCCCAAGCCGACGCTCTATCCATTGAGCCAAACCGGTTTCGGCACAGTGTGCCTCTTAATATCTTGCAAAACAGTGTTCTGAGTTCTATCAAGTGAAGAAATACTTCTTACTCCATAAGTTATCAAGTGTCAATAAGCAAAGAATTGTTATGTCAGTACCTGTGATGTCTTCCCATAGTTGAGGGTTTTGTTATAATTTCTTCTTAATTGTATAACTTTTGGTATAAAACTAATTTCTTGGCATGACATAAAAGCGAGGTAAATATTTTCCTCTTTTTTATTCTACTTATCCATGATCTTATATTTACTCATTTATTCAACTATTACATATGAGCATCTATGATATTCCAGTCTTTTGTTCCAGGCCCTAGGAATACATCATGAACAAGATGACAATAAAAAATATATTAGGAGGTATAGGAACAACAAAATTAAAAAAAGCAGGTTAAGGGGTTAAGTGGTGGAATCACCTGACTATAGTTGGGAAGGTGTTGTATACTATTAGATCAAACAAGAGTTCATCCTGAAACAATGTTTGAGCAGGATCTTTAGGACATGAGTTAGCTGAGACAATCTGGGAGAACATCCAAAGGGACAGCAAGTGCAAAAGCCCTTGGGTAAGAGCATACATGATATATTTAAAAATATGAAGGAGTTCTTTAGAGTGTAGCTAACGTGGAGTAGTGAGGCCATGGAGAGTGGTAGGAGATAACATTAGAGAAAGAAGGGGAAGCCAAGTCATATAGGGCTTCAAAATTTGTTTTGTTTTTAATGCAGCAGAAATCTGGTTGAATGCCTCTGTTTAGACTCTAAACACTGATGTTTCTCTCTTACAAGGCAAGAGGTTGCAGAAGAGCTATCAACTAAAATTTCAGATAAGAGATTAGTAATTCAGAAGATGGGATATGAAACTAGATCCCATTGGATCATATCCCTAATCTGCTACTTTTCCAGCTTTGTAGCCTTGAACAAGAGACTGCTCCTCTTTTACCTCTTTTACCTAATTTACCTTCCTATAAAATGCCAAAATGGTACCTCAGAGGGTTGTTGTGAAAAATATGTAAAATGCTGGAAACTGGACTTAGCATATGATAAGGGCCTCTTTTGAAAGTGTGGGTAGAGGGAATGAATAGAAACTGATATTGGAGATTCAAAGTTAGAAGTTAGAAGTCCTTAGAAGATTTCAAACAGAAGAGTAACAGGATCATTCTGACTATAATTAGAACAGATATTGAGGATCAAGGGCAGAAGCAGGGAGACTACTTAGTAAGCTATTGGAATAATGCTGTCAGGAAGTTTCAGTGGCTTGGACATAGTTTGTAGAAGAGGAAGTGTTTTGATTCAGAATATATTTTGTAAGTAGATCTGATCAGAGTGAGCATAAGAGAGAAGAGTCAGGCCGAAACCGGTTTGGCTCAGTGGTAGAGCATCGATCTGTGGACTGAAAGGCCCCAGGTTTGATTCCGGTCAAGGGCATGTACCTTGGTTGCGGGCACATCCCCAGTGTGGGGTGTGCAGGAGGCAGCTGATCAATGTTTCTCTCTCATCGATGTTTCGGACTCTATCCCTCTCTCTCTCTGTAAAAGAAATAAAAAAAAAGAGAGAGGAGAGTCAGGATGACTCCGGAGTCAAGAATGACCTGAGCAACTGGAAGCATGATGTGGCTCTTTATTATAGTAGGAAAGACTGTGCGAAGAACAGGTTTTAGGGTTGAGGGTTTTACAGTCTGGAGTTTGGTTTTGATGGTTGTAGGGCAACATCTAGACATAAGTGGAAATGTCACAAAGGCAGTTGAATATCTGGATCAAGTTGAGGAGAGAAGTCAACACTGGATTTAGGAGTGATTAGTATACAGATAGTGTGTAATTTTGAATGAGTGTAGAAAGCAAATAGGTGAGATTCCAGGACATAGCCAAAGGAAGCCACTTCTAGAATCTGGCTTTATAAAACTATTAAGTGTTTTGTTTGGTTTTAATTCTAATTGTTGTTTCTTCTAGATTGAATGTGAAAGCTTTTATTAGCAATGTGAAGACAGCACTTGCTGCAACAAACCCAGTGAGTATATACCAGTAAATATAAGAACATTCAGTCATCTTTGCAGTTCTGCTGTTATTTGGAAAATTCTTTTTGTTCTGCCTCCCAGGCTGTGAGGACTTCTGCCATTACCCTGCTTGGTGTAATGTACCTGTATGTTGGTCCCTCTTTGCGAATGTTCTTTGAAGATGAGAAGCCTGCTCTCCTATCCCAGATAGATGCAGAATTTGAGAAGGTAAAGATTTCACAAAGTATACAATCTATTGATGAACTTCAGAAAGCTCATATTAGTTAAATTTAAACTTTTAATCTTTTGGAACAAACAGTATGATTGTGTTTGCGTTTATATGCATAACATATCCCTAGGAAGAGTTTCTAACAAATTAATAACTTTAATTGTCTATGAGGAAAAGAACAGGGTAACTATGATATAGGATGGGAGGTTTTCCCTTTTGTGTCCTTTGTGCTTTTGGAATTTCAAATATTATGAATGTTTAACCTATTGAAAAAGTACATTAAATATAACATAAAAAACATCTTTTAAATAAAAAATATTGTTCCTTGAATAAACTTTGTAATGGAAATTGCTAAGTTTTGGCAGATTTGTATAATGTCTTGGCATACAAGGTAAAAGATAGCCTCATGATTAAGAAGTCAGATTCTGATAGATTTTATAAAAATATATTTCGCCATGTAGTCTCAAAATTGGAACCTAAATAGAAATTAAGACATGTACTGTGTAAATATTAGGTATTAGGAAGGAATAGGAAATTTTGACACAGGCACCATTCTTCAACTTGTTTGCTCTCAGGTCCTTCATCAAGTTCATTAGCCTCACTGATTTATTTGTTTGGATGTAGATGCAGGGCCAGAGCCCACCTGCTCCAACCAGAGGGATTTCCAAACACAGCACAAGTGGTACAGATGAAGGAGAAGATGGAGAAGAACCAGATGATGGGGGTAATGATGTTGTGGATCTTTTGCCAAGGACAGAGATAAGGTTGGTTTATAGGAAATTGTTTATTTGATTATTACACTGAAAAAGTTTTTGGTTTTTGTTAATCCTCACTAGAGGATATTTTTTTTCCATTGCTTTTCAGAGAGAGTGGGAGAAGGGAGGGAAGAGGAGAAGGAGAGAGAGAAACATCTGTATGAGAGACACATGGACTGGTTGCCTCCCATACATGCCCAGGTATGTTCAGGAATTGAACCGTAGACCCTTCTGTGTGCATGCTGATGCTCTAAGCCGCTGTGCCACACCAGCCAGGACATACTGCAGTTTTAATCTGGTGCCTTCTCTTTTTCAGGCAGGGGTACTTCTGTGACATCATTATTTTTTAGGAGTCTGGAATTAAGATGATGTCTTTTTTTTTTTTCAGTGATAAAATTACTTCAGAGTTGGTATCTAAGATTGGTGACAAAAATTGGAAGATCAGGAAAGAAGGCCTAGATGAAGTGGCAGGTATTATAAATGAAGCAAAATTTATCCAACCAAACATAGGTGAACTTCCAACTGCTTTGAAGGGTCGACTCAATGATTCAAATAAAATCTTGGTATGTAGAACACATGCCTGTTATATTTCTTGCCCCCTTCTCTCCTTTCAGTAGGTTCCTTTTCAATGAACTCGTTGCCAGTAAAAAAAATGGTCACTTTACTTGCTATGGACTACAAGTAGCTTTTTTTAATTTCTTAGGTATACCACAAGATATGCTGGTATAGCAAATTAGTCAAATTTTTATGAAGCTCATATTTGCTTTTTACAGTATTCTAATGTTAAATATCTTTATATAAAACTGCTTGTACTATACATAAACATGCTTAATTTCTGATTTTTAAATTTGGATTTTTATGTCAAGATTTTAATTAACTAGGCTTTACTTTAGAATTATGAAGCAGTATAACCTCTGGTCTAAAATTCTAATGCTTCTATTTTATGAACTAATGATAAAAGCAGTGGCCACTACCTAAAAATTATTCATAAGCTACCATATTTTTCGGACCATAAGACGCTCCGGACCATAAGATGCACCAGTTTTTAGAGAAGGGAAATGAAGAAAAAAAGATTCTGAAACAAATAGTGTCCTAAAATATTTTATGTGCATTAAAACCCAACATCACAGTCATAAACACATGTAATCAACCCTGTAAAGTAAACAGCAGCATTTAGAACCATTTTAGAGCCGGGCAAGCACACAGAGACCACACAGAGCCAGGCAAGTAAAAAAACTTTTTTTTTAAAGTATATGTGTAGGCTATATTTGGACCATAAGACGCAGGGACTTTTTCCCCCCACTTCTGGGGGGGGAAAAGTGCGTCTTATGGTCCGAAAAATACGGTAATTAGAGTAGCATCATAAAGAGCTGATTTCTCTGTCTCTTAGCAGCAGATTTGTAAAACCTTGTGCACTAGCTTGCTCATGATTTGAACATGAAGTATTGGCTCTTTCCACTCAGGTGCAGCAGACGTTGAATATCCTCCAGCAATTGGCAGTAGCTATGGGCCCAAACATCAAGCAACATGTGAAGAACTTAGGCATCCCTATCATCACTGTCCTTGGAGACAGCAAGGTAAACCTGACTCCCCACTACAGCTCCAATCTGGAATAAGCCAGTCACACTCCAAAGCTAAGAATAATTATCTTTTCTTACATGTAAGGGTACAAATAGAGAAGAGAATATTAGGAGGAAAATAGTAAACATTTTTACCTCCCAGGCAGTATTAACATGACCAAATATATCACTTACTTGCTTTGTGACACTTAGATAAGTTATTTATCTTTTTTACTTTAGTTTTATCTGTGAAATTTTATTGTTACAGAATTAAATAAGAGTCTACACATAAGGTGCCTGTACCTGTTTTATGTAGTTTGCGCTCAGAAAATGTTTGCTATTGTGAATATGACAGTATTGTAAAAGTAGCAGTATAAAGAGTAATTAAATATATGAATTTTTGGATCATGTATTTATTTTCTACTTTATTTCTCTGAACTAATAGGACAGGATCCTCTAGTACTTGATTAAGATACTTAGTTTCATTGAATGTTGTAAGCCTCTTTTGTTTAGCCCTACATTGAGTATTTGAATGTGTCTTTATTTTTGTATTAGAGGCTTGGTACATGAATTGTGCATTGGTAGGGTCTCTCGGGCTGGCCTGCACTGTCTCACAATCCGGGACCCCTCAGGGGATGTCGGATGGCCAGTTTTGGCCCAATCCCTGCAGTCCAGGCTGAGGGACCCCACTGGTGCACAAATCTGTGTATCAAGCCTCTAGTATGCATATAAAATCTTTGGTTAATCTCTTCCCATCCTCCCTCCTCCCTGCTTTCTTTCATCAGTCTGTTCCATGTTTCCATGCCCCTTGTGGTCAGTGCGCATCATAGCTACCGGTCAAATTGCTTAGGCTTTTATATAAATAGATAATACATTTAATGTGAGAAATTGGGCTATTTTAATATTTTTGTGTCAATAAGTACTCATTCTATTAATACAAGTTAATATAAAAACATAAATGTTAAAGTTGTTAGTAATTTCAGTGTAACCATTATGCATTCTCTGACATTTAGAAATACATTCTTTAGCAGATAAACATGAACATAAGAGCACCCAAAGGTTCAGAAAACAAAACCTAAAAAGTTTGTTTCGCCCTGGTGGATTTGGCTCAGTGGATATAGTATCAGCCTATAGATTCAATTCTGATCAAGGGCACATGCCTGGGTTGCAGTCTCAATCCCCAATAAGAGGCATGCAGGACGCAGCTGATCAATGATTCTCTCTCATCATTGATGTTTCTATCTCTCTTCCTCTTCCTCTCTGAAACCAATAAAAGTATATTTTGAAAAATAGGTTTGTTCCCATTACGTCATATTTTACGCATAGGTCACTGTTTTGCCTAGCTAACTTACTACAGGATCTATACAAGTTGAAGTTTTATGTATCTACTGTAATTTGGGGTTTTAGTACAAACAGAACTAGATTATGTTTCAAAGAAGACAGTTCCAAGTATGTTCATATGCAACTTAGAGAAACCTCCGTGTTCATGTTCACAAAGAAACAAGCTTTTCACTACCTACTTTCTCCATCCCATAGTCAATGTTATTTTTACTAATTCTCTCCTCCATTCAGAACAATGTCCGAGCTGCTGCCCTAGCAACTGTGAATGCTTGGGCAGAACAGACTGGCATGAAGGAATGGCTGGAGGGAGAAGATCTTTCTGAAGAGCTCAAAAGGGAAAATCCTTTCCTGAGGCAAGAGGTTAGTACTACAGATATCAAGTGCCTTACTCATGTCTTTTACCTTCTTAGAGGCTTGGACCTACCTAATAAGTATACATGTGTGGACAGAATGTGTTTCATTATAAAACAGTTAATATAATGAAGGCAAATTCCTAGAGCTTTTGTACTCATGTTTTTCCCCCTTTTCATGTGCTTTAATAAAACCTTTAAAGGATTAGCCTTTTTGTGAAATTTTCTCTTTTCTGTCACTCTTAAATAGTAAAGTAAGAGGTTTTAATTAGGACATAAGAGTGGAGTTAACATTCAAAAATCCATAATGTAATGTCAACAGATTAAATACTAAAGAAAATCATAAGGTCATATTATTTGACATAAAAAAGAGATTCGAAAAAGTTCAACACCTTTCATAACAAAAAACAACAACTCATCAAGTGAGTGATAGAAGAGCACTTACAAAAACCTCTACATAAATTACCACATTTAATGGTGAAAGCCTGGATGCTTTCCTCTAAGATCAAGAACAAATCAAGAATGTTCACTTTCACTACTATTATCTAGCATAATCTTGGAAGTTCCAGTCACTAATAAAGCAAGAAAAACAAATGAAAATTTTACAGATTGGATAAAGAATAAATAAATTTATCTCTGTCTGCAGATAACATGATTGTCTGCAAAGGAATCTACAAGTAAACTATTAGGTCTAGTAATAATTAATGTCGTTTTCTAATACTTTTTAAAATCGAATTTATTTAAACAATACAACAAAATTTAATCAACAATATAGTTGCCGTTGTTTTCTACTATTTGTGCCCAACGCTCAGGAAGCATTTTAATCCCTCTGTTGTAAAATTCTTGTGATTTTGATGAAAAAAATTCGGTCAATGCATTTTTGAGGCATTCTTCATTATTAAATTTTTTTCCAAGAAGAAAGTTTTGCAAAGAACGAAACAAATGGTAATCGGAAGGGGCAATATCAGGAGAATATGCAGGTTGAGGGAGAACTTCCCATTCCAACTGGCGCAGTTTTTCAGCAGTGATTCTTGCAGTATGCGGTTGTGCGTTATCGTGGTGAAGAATTACGCCCTTCCGATTAATCAGCGCGGGTTCTTTTTCTCTTAAAGCTTGGGCTAACCTTTCCAATTGGGCACTATACACTGCACTTGTAATGGTTTGGTTAGATGGTAAAAGTTCATAATGAAGAATTCCTTTAAAATTCCACCAAACACACAACATCACTTTTTTCGCATGCAAGTCAGGTTTTGGCGTGGGCTGCGGAGCCTCATTTTTGTCCAACCATTGAGGCCGCCTTTTCAAATTAACATACAGCACCCATTCTTCATCTCCGGTAACAATTTGCTCTAAAAATGGCAAACAGTTTTGACGAGAGAGGAGCGAACTGCAAATTGTGACTCTTTGATTACAGTTGTTGTCGGTCAACTCAGGAGGAACCCATTTTCCAAACTTTTGGACTTTGCCAAGAGCACCCAATTGATTGGAAATTGTTTTTTGTGAACAATTTAAAGTTGTCGCAAGCTCTTGTTGGGTAATTTGAGGATTTTGCACCAAAAGAGCTTGAAGAGCTTCTTGATCAAAATTGGACACACAGCCTCGACCACTCTTGTCATCTAACGAAAAATTTCCCTCGCGAAATTTCTCAAACCAACGCTGGCATTTTCTGGTGCTAACTGCATCTTGACCAAGAGCACTACAGATGTTTTTTTCAGCCTCACTTGCTTTTCTTCCTAATTGGAACTCGTAAAGCATGCAGTGCCGAATATGCTCTTCATCCGCCATCTTCTTAGCCCTAGTTTTGCAACAAAAACCAAACCAAACACAAACTTTTTCAAGCAAAACTTGTTAATTGCACTTCACACGTTCTGTAGATACCACGTGTTTGAAGGTTATGTCAATACAAGTCAACGCCAAGCAAGATTTTAAACGAATGTTTAAAAACGACATTAATTATTACTAGACCCGATAGAAACAATAATTATGTTTAGTAAGATTTTAAGATACAAAATCAACATACAACAATCAATCACATTTCTTTATAATACAATGAACATGTGGAAACAAATTAAAAACATAATACCATTTATAATCACTCCAAAGAAAATGAAATCTTTAGATACACAAATTTAACAAAACAAATACAGGATGTGTATACTAATTAAATTATAGAGTATTGATAAAAGAATTCAGGCATATAGCCTTTTAAAGATAATATAAAAGAAAACTTCACGATATAGAAATTCTTCAGGCAAAGAATTCATAGACTTGACACCAAAATCACAATCCATCAGAGAAAAATTGATTAATTGGACCTCATTGAATGAAGAGCTTTTACTATGCAGAAGAATATGTGAAGAAGCTGAAAAAAAAGGCTACAGAGTAGGAGAAAATATTTGCAAACTGATAAAGGACTATTTGAATAGATAAAGAATGCTCAAAACTCAAAAGTAAAAAGAAAATCTAATTAGAAAATGGGTAAACAACATGAACAGATATTTCACTGAAGAGGATATAGATGGCAAGCCATGAACAATGGTCGACATTATTAGCATCAGGGAAATACAAATTAAAACTACAATAAGTTATCACTACTCACCTATTAGAATTACTAAAATAAAAGATAAAGATAACTCCAGATACTGGCCAGGGTGTAGGGAAATGTGAACACTGCTGTTGGAAATGTAAAATGGTACAATTACTCTGAAAAACAGCTTGGCAGTTTCTCATAAAACTAAACTTGTAGTTACTGTATGACCCAGTAATTGTGATCTTGTGATCTTGGCATTTATTTCAGAAAAACAAAAATGTATATTTACACAAATGCCTGTTCACAAATGTTTATAGAGCTTCATTTATAATAACCAAAAAGCTCATAATAGCCAGATATCCTTCAACAGTGAATGGTTAAACTGTTCTATTGTATTAATATGTCCATGTGTGTAATGTTATTTAGCAATAAAATAAAAAAGTTATTGATGCATACAACACTTTAGATAAATCTTCAAGGAATTATGCTAAGTAACAAAAACCAACTCCAAACAGTTACATACTGTATGCTTCCATTTATAGAAAACATGTTTGAAATGACAAAATTTTAGATAAGAAAAACAGATTAATGGTTACCAGAAAGTGAGGAGAGTCGGGGGGAGGAAGAACTTCGTAGTTATAAAGGGGCAACACAAGGGACCCTTTTCAGGGGTCCTCAAACTTTTTAAAGTGGGGGCCAGATCACGGTCCCTCAGAGAGCTGGAGGGCTGGACTATATGAACTACTAATTCCTACTGTAACACCTCGGCTGCGCTCACTGCCCAAAAAACCTGGCGGGCCGGATCAGACTCCTCTGCGGGCCGCATGTGGCCCGCTGGCCGTAGTTTGAAGACACCTGCGAGATCATCTGTTGCCAAGCGATCATCCACAAACCACCGGTGGTTCGTGAGGTCCGAAAGGTTGGTGACCACTGGTTTAAGGAAACTTTGGGAGTAGTAGTCGCCAACCAGTGGTCCGTGAGGTCCAAAAGGTTGGGTGAGGTCCAAAAGGTGGCGACGGCTGGTTTAAGGAAACCTTTGAAGCAGCGGTCGCCAACTGGTGGTCCTTGGATTATTTCTTATAACTGCATTATTTCTTATAACTGTATATGAATCTATAATCATCTCAATAAAACTTTGAATAAGGTCCATAAGGTCTGAAAGGTTGCTGCTTTAGATGGAACTGTTCAAAATTTTTACTATGGTGGCACATGTTCTGACATACATGTGATGAAATTGTATAGAATATGCACACAGCCCTCACGGGTTTGGCTCAGTGGATAGAACATCGGCCTGTGGACTGAAAGGTCCCAGATTCGATTCCGGTCAAGGGCACATCCCAGTAGGGGGTGTGCAGGAGGCAGCTGATGTTTTTCATCAATGTTTTAACTCTATTTCTCTCCCTTCCTCTCTGTAAAAAATCTATAAGATATGTTTTTTTAAAAAAAAAATAAAAGAATATGCACACATACACACGTGAGAAAAACTAAAACTGGGGCAATCTGAATAATATCAGTGGCTTGTATCAATGTAATACTATAATAATCCTCCCCTATAATAAAGAGATAATAAGCAAATTGACCATCATGCCCTCATAAGATAGCTGCCTACGACCAGGCCGGCAGGGGTTATTTAGGGACAACCAGACGACTGAACAAGCAGGCTGCGTGGGGCAACCAGGCCAAGGGGGACTCTGAGGGGTGACCAGCCTGCAGGGGGAGAAGTTGAGGGTGACCAGGCCAGCAGGGAGGGGCAGTTGGGGGTGACCAAGCAAGTGGGGGCGGGGAGCAGTAAGGGGCAACCAAGCTAGCAGGGGGGCAGTAAGAGGCAACCATGCCAGCGGGTGGAGGGGGGAGATTAGTAAGGGGCAACCAGGCTGGCAGGGGTGTGCAGTTGGGGGTGACTAGGCCGGCGGGGGGGGGGGGGGGGGCAGTTAGGGAAAATCAGGCTGGCATGCAGAGGCAGGGGTGATCAGGCCAGCAATGGGGCAATTAGGGGCAACCAGGCAGACAGGCAGGTGAGCAATTAGGAGCCAGCAGTCCAGGATTGTGAGAGATGTCCAATTGCCGGTTTAGGCTCGATCCTCGGGCCTAAACCGGCAGTCGGACATCACCTAAGGTGTCCCGGATTGGAGAGGGTGCAGGCTGGGCTGAAGGGACCCCCCCCCCCCACCTGGTGCATGAATTCCATGCACCAGGCCTCTAGTAGTTTTATAAAGTGCTACTTGAGAGGAAACTGAATAAAGGGCACATGGAATCTCCCTGCATTATTTCTTATAACTGTATATGAATCTATAATCATCTCAATAAAACTTTCAAACTAGCCAAGACCGGTTTGGCTCAATGGATAGAGCGTCAGCTTGGGGACTGAAGGGACCCGGGTTCGATTCCGGTCAAGGGCATGTATCTTGGTTGTGGGCATATCCCCAGTAGGGGGTGTGCAAGAGGCAGCTGTTCGAGGACTCTCTCTCATCCATGCTTCTAGCTCTCTATCTCTCTCCCTTCCTCTCTGTACAAAATCAATAAAATATATAAAAAAATAAAATAAAATAGAAAAAATATTTCAAACTAAAAGTAAATATAGATATGAATTATTTTAGAGGTATAGAGTGCAACTGTCAATGTAAGGCTGAAAACAGGAGCCCTGATAGATCTTGTCATTTTATGGTTAAATAAATTGTGTGTCTTCTATAGCTGCATAGTTCTTAGAATTAATTAAAAAACAAACAAAAGATAAGTGAAAGTTTTTCATTTTTAAAATATATTAAGAAGCCTTAGCCAGTTTGGCTCAATGGATAGAGCATTGGCCTGTGGACTGAAGGGTTCCAGGTTCGATTCTGGTCAAGGGCATATCCCTGGATTACAGGCTCGATCCCAAGTGTGTAGCATGCAGGAGGCAGCCGATCAGTGATTCTCTTATATCATTAATGTTTCTATTCTCTCCATCTCCTTTCCTATCTGAAGTCAATAAAAAATACATAATATGCAAATCAACTGAATGGCAGAACAGCTGGTTGCTGTGATGCACACAGATGACCAGGGGGCAGACCCTCAATGCAGGAGCTGCCCCCTGGTGGTCAGTGCACTCCCACAGGGGGAGCAACGCTCAGTCAGAAGCCAAGCTTACAACTGGCAAGCGCAGTGGTGATAGCCTCTCCTGCCTCCGCAGCAGAGCTAGGGACCCCTCACAGGACCCCCTGAGAGGTCCCAGACTGTGAGAGGGTACAGGCCTGGCTGAGGAGGTCCACGCCCTCCCTCCCCCCCAGTGCACAACATTTGAGCATATAATATGAGCATATCTTAAGGAAGATTATTATCTTTGCACATATTATTTAAATATAGCACAGTTCTTAAATAATGAAAATTACTGATTTCATATTGGAAAGTTGTAATATGAGAACTAATTCAGTGTTTGGTTCTGATGAAATCCTTAAGCCTGAAATCATAAAAACAGTTTTTCACTTGAAGTGTATAACTAGTCTTTATTTCTTTTGGCAGCTTTTAGGCTGGCTGGCTGAGAAGCTACCGACTCTTCGTTCCACCCCCACAGACCTTATCCTGTGTGTTCCCCATCTCTACTCTTGCTTAGAGGATCGCAATGGAGATGTGCGAAAGAAGGCCCAAGATGCCTTGCCATTCTTCATGATGCACTTAGGATATGAGAAAATGGCCAAGGCTACGGGGAAACTAAAGGTATTACTTCTTGCTTCTGCTGCTGCTGTTAAAAGCCATCAGAAAAATATTGAACATGAATTTATGTAGGCAAGAGATTATATTACCTCCTAGGTGTTTCAATTCGAAATCCCAGTGAGAGCAAAAATGACATATTTAGCAGTGTAGAACTTCTCAAGAACCTACTCGCTGTGAAGGGGTGAAAATGTGGCCTTCTAGAATGGTAGCTAATTTAGCGTGACTTCACAATGTGTGTTACTTCTCTTGTACTATGTGCTTACTTCATTGGTATTTCAAAACTAGGAGCTCAAAACATTTGTTTGATGACAGACCTATTAGTTAGCATAATATGAGCATATCTTTTGTGTTCTCTGACCTCTGATATATTATCTCCCTAGCCAACTTCTAAAGATCAAGTATTGGCCATGCTAGAGAAAGCCAAAGCTAACATGCCAGCCAAGCCTGCTGCACCTGCTAAAGCAACTTCCAAACCAATGGGAGGGTCAGCTCCAGCCAAATTTCAACCTGCCTCAGGTAACTATTTTTCAAGAGTTAAAAGGGGAGGGAAATAGCCCAAGGAAAATCTAATAAAAGAAATCCAGCCTTCATTTTTTATCGCATTTCTCATGGGTTAGATCTCAACCCCTCCCTCCATCTCTCCTTATCCTTCATTCACAAACATTTGTCAAGTGTCTATTTTACACCAGGAACTGTGCTGAGGGTACAAAAATGATTAATTTGTTTCCAAGTCTGAAAAGGAGTTTTGGAGTCGTTCATTGAAATATTCCAGAAAGCAACTGTCCATCCTATTTTTAAGATTACCATAACTGTTTTCTGTTATTGGATAATATAATTAGAGGGAGAATTGGGACTATTTAGCTTAATCCCCTTTATTAACTCATGAGGAAGAAACCCAAAAGGTTAAATGACTTGCAAAAGGCCAGAAAGCCAATCCTGAACCAGCATAGAACTCCATTTACTCATTTTCAAATGAGTTCTCCTTCCTCTGCACAGATCCATTCTAATATTTACTAATTGTCTGCAAGGGAAATTAAAGATTGATTTCTTCATCCTGATGTTAAAATTCCATCATGTAAAATAAAACTCTAAACTGTAACTACTTCTAGACTTATTGCTTAAACAAAGTAATGATCTGTTTTTTTGTGATAGAAATTGTGATGCTTGGAAATTTTACATGTGTAAAACTGGTGGTATTGAAGTTTATATCAAACTAGCAAAAAGGGTGTTTTTTTTTAACTGCTATTTAGAAAATAGTTTTAAAACTGCAGATTAACTGTTGATAAAGAAAATATACGTAAATTTATCAAATTTCTTGAGGTTATGCATAAAATTCTGAGAGAAAAAAGATTGGGGGAAAATCTAATGAAAATATTTTATAAATTGGTACATTTAAAATTGCAGGCTTTCTTGTTCTTATATATTTAACCTGCCAGAATAAAGTGATATTAGAGTTTTTATTTATGTTACATGCTTTTTTTTCTCAAAGCACCTGTTGAAGATTCTGTTTCCAGCACTGTAGAACTCAAGCCTGATCCGAAAAAGAGCAAAGCTCTAGGGGTTGCCTCTAAAGCAAAGGTATGTTACCTCGGCATACATATAGAATTACTTTTAAGTATGTTTTATACACTGAATCATTCTACTAGGTAAGATCATTTTTTGTTTGTTTATTTTTTGTTAATCTTCCCCTGAGGATATTTTTCCATTGATTTTTACAGAGAGTGGAAGGTAGAGGTAAAAAGAGAGAAACATTGATTGGTTGCCTCCTACATGCACCCTGACCAGGGCCCGGGAACCTGCAACCAGATTATGTGCCCTTGACTGGAATCAAACCCAGGACCCTTCACTCCATGGGCTGACACTCTATCCACTGAGCCAAACTGGTTAGGGCAAGGTCATATATATTTTTTTTTAAATTAACGCCGAAACCGGTTTGGCTCAGTGGATAGAGTGTCGGCCTGCGGACTGAAAGGTCCCAGGTTCAATTCCTGTCAAGGGCATTTACCTGAGTTATGGGCACATCCCCAGTAGGGGGTGTGCAAGAGGCAGCTGATTGATGTTTCTCTCTCATCGATGTTTCTAACTCTCTATCCTTCTCTTCCTCTCTGTAAAAAACCAATAAAGTATATATTTTTTTAAAATTACCACTCTTGATATTATCAAATTATAAAGTACTTATCTATACAAATTTCTGTGGCTCATTTTTTTTTTTTTTTTTTTTTTTTTTTAAATATATATTTTATTGATTTTACACAGAGAGGAATTGAGAGGGACAGAGAGTTAGAAACATCGATGAGAGAGAATCATCGATCAGCTGCCTCTTGCACACCCCCCACTGGGGATGTGCCCGCAACCAAGGCACATGCCCTTGACCGGAATCGAACCCGGGACCTTTCAGTCCGCAGGCCGACGCTCTATCCACTGAGCCAAACCGGTCCCGGCTCTGTGGCTCATTTTTTAATAAGGCCCCAAAACAGACATTCTGCTCTCCAGAAGTGCTAAAATGGTTTCTGCTGGGCAGATCTGTAGGGAAGATTTGCAGTAATGAAGAGAGAAAAATCATTAGCTCAGGCAGAAGAACCACTTAGGTTGACTTTGATTTGAAAAAAGGAAGGTAATCAACTTCCTTTAAATTTGGCACAGGTGTTCTGATTAGTGTACAAGGACTACTTTCTGTCCCCGCACCAATGGGATTTATTTTGATGCGTCACCAATCATTTAGTACCCATGCAAAGTTAAACAAGATAAAGAACTGTGTTCAAATGCTCAACTTGAAATATCCCTTGGGTATCTTTTCATTTATTTTTTTTTGTTAATCACAGTGAATTGTCACAGATTCTATATCAAGATTCAGAATTTGTCACTGTATTCTGAGTATTGATTAATACTTTCAAAAAGAAAATTGCAAAACTAGGCAATAATTAGTAAATTAATAATAAGTGTAAATATAGAAAACTGTTATTAACTTCATATAACTGATAAAAAAAAAAAAATTAGACTAGTAGTTTTACTACTACCCAGTACATTTATTATTACATGCTTATTATAGAACTAGGAGCCCAGCATGCAATTGGAAATCACACCGCATTGCCCACCCTCAAGTTGCCGGTCCAGCTCTGCCTCACTTCCTGGGTCCCACAGCACCACGGCCGCTGCCAGTTTGGCCCTACCTCCCTCTCTGGCCTTTAAAGCAGCCGTGGCTGCTGCTGATCAGGCCCTCCCCCAGCGCAGGGACGCAGAGGCCCCTACTGCCCCACCCCTGACACTGAGTGCGCAACCTCCTCCTATCTGGTCGACTAGTTATGGTGTCCCGGTTAATTAGCATATTTCTCTATTTTATTTTTATATATATATATATATAAAAAGTACCCATTTACATATATATATATATATATATATATATATATATATATATATATATATATATATATGTAAATGGGTACTCTGTGACCATTGGTCTAAATATTATAATTGTTTTTCTTCCCTACATGTGGATCCTTTAAATTCAGTGAGTTCACTTTAGTGGGTAATTATCTTCTACACTATCTAATGAAGCTGTTCTTTTCCTATCCTCAACTCAGATTTAACAAGTGCTTATTTAAAGTATTTTTTACTCTTTCTTTTTTTTTAAAATATATTTTATTGATTCAGAGAGAAGGGAGAAGGAGAGAGAGATAGAAACATCAATGGTAAGAGAGAATCATTGATCTCTCTTACCTCTCACCCCCTATTGGGGATCAAGCCTGCAACTAGGCATATGCCCTTGACTGGAATTAAACCCAAGACCCTTCAGTACGCATGCCAATGCTTTATCCACTGAACCAAATGGTAGGGCTTGACTCGGTTCTTAATACCACATTTTAGGCCCGGAGCAGCGGCTGCCAGGCTGGGAGTGGCCAGTCCCGGAGCAGCCGGGTCTGGTGCGGCCAGGCCCGGAGCAGCAGCTGCCAGGCTGGGAGCGGCCAGGCCCGGAGCGGCCGGGCCTGGAGCAGCCGGGCTCAGAGCAGCCGGGTCGGGTGCGGCCAGACCCGAAGCAGCAGCAGCCAGGTCCAGAGCAACTACAATAGGTCGGGAGCGGCGGTGACCAGACCCGGAGCAGCTGGTTGTGGAACGAACCAGAGCAACAGAGGCCAGGCCCGAAGCAGCCAGGCCCGGAACAGCTCGCTCCTCGCCTGCCGCTGCCCCACGGCTGCCTCTCAGACATGGCTGGGAACTTTTGTGGGAACTTGAGGGTCTGCTGAATCAAGTGATGAAGGCTTAGATCTGGATGTGTTGAGTTAGTATAGGGCAGGGGTGTTGATCTGTGTTGATCTGTGAGTGCCTTGGGTGGGGCCTGGATGAGGCTGGTTGACCTATTTGGAAATGTCTTTTGTGTGAAATGTATCATTGGGCATGTGGTGGTATTATTGATATGAGAAAATGCTAAGTAACTGATTTACTATCTGAAAAGGGATTTACTATCGGGGAAAGGGAGGGAGGAAGAGACTGAACATAAACTGCACCTATGGATGAGGACAATAGGGGATGGGGAGGGGGCGGAGGGTGGGGTGGGAACCTGGTGGAGGGGGGAAGAAATGAGGAACCTTTGTAACAATATGAACAATAAAGATTGGAGAAAAAAAAATACCACATTTTAATTTCAGTCTTTTGCAGTTTATAAAGCAGTTTCACATTATCTTAAATATATATACTGAGTGTTCATTGTTTTCTTTCAAACTAAATAAATATTCCACGTTTTGTGTTATTTTTAAAAATTACTGTAGTAACTTAGGTAAAAATGTTTCTAGCAACTTTCTCTAGAATCAGGTTCAGAAGGTCTTCAGTTATAGTCCTACTAGAGGCCCACTGTACAAAATCTATGCACTGGTAGGGTCCCTAGTGGCTGTCAGCTGCCATCCAGGGCCTCCCTTCCCTGGCTGCTCACTGCCAGCTAGGGGGTTCCTTCATTCCATGCCGCCCCCTGGTGGTCAGTGCATGTCATAGCGAGCGATTGAACTCCTGAGGGGACACTTTGCACATTAGGCTTTTCTATATATAGACTAGTGGCCCAGTGCACGATTTCTTGCATGGGGGAAGGGGGGGTCCCTCAGGCCAACCTGCACCCTCTCCATTCAAGGACCCCTTGGGGGATGTCCAGACTGAGAAAAGGCACAGGCTGGGCTGGGGGAGGCCCCTCTACCCCATCAACTCCCCTCAACGCCCCCACCTCACCCCCTGCCGATTGCACTAATTTCATGCACCAGGCCTCTAGTGATAAATAAGGCAGCTTTTCCAACTACATTACATGCCAACCCAAGGACTAACCAACAGTATATAAGAATGTTATTAGAAACATTTCTAGAAAACCTGTCTGTGTAACAGAAACACAATATGTGTAAGATTCTATGGTTCACCTGTTTCTTTCATGTGGAATATAATGTGCAGAGGTGCCTCTGGTTTGTGTAGTGCCTTTTTACTGGGTAACAATGTGGTATTCCCAAGGAGCAGTACCTGTCTAACCAATATCCCCTGAACTGTGACTGTAGAGTGCACAAGGAAAGAAAGTGCCAAGCAAAACCAGCTTAAAGGAGGATGAAGACAAATCCGGTCCTATTTTTATTGTTGTTCCAAATGGAAAGGAGCAAAGAATAAAAGATGAAAAAGGATTAAAGGTAAGGAAGGAATAAGACTCCTCAGGATTTTTTTACTTGTTTTATTTTGTTCAAGAATAATTTTGCAGTCTGAAATTCATAACTAATAAACTGAATCTTTTTTATAAATTATATCTGGTTTCTATAAGACTACTTTATGGGACCATTTTTTTTTCTTTTCTTTTTTTCTTTTTTTAGTGATTTTCCACAGAGAGGAAGGGAGAGGGATAGAGAGCTAGAAATGTCGATGGGAGAGAAACATTGGCCCGCTGCCAATGTACATGCCCTTGACCGGAATCGAACCTGGGACCTTTCAGTCCACAGACCAACGTTGTATCCACTGAGCCAAACCGGTTTCGGCGGACCATTAATTCTTACAAAAAAAAAAAAAAAAAAATAGGCTATTGCCTATTGTTCCTCCAAATAGAAAGAAATAGAAGTTGTTGTAATTTTTATTTATTTATTTTTTAAAATATGTTTTATTGATTTTATAGAGAGGAAGGGGGAGAGATTGAGAGAAACATGGATTAGAGAGAAACATCAATCAGCTGCCTCCTGCACACCCCGTACTGGAGATGTATTCACAACCAAGGTATATGCCCTTGACTGGAATTGAACCTGGAACCCTCCACTTCACAGGCCAATGCTCTACCCACTGAGCCAAACGGTTAGGGCAGTTGTAATGTTTAGAATCAAAGATGGAAAGTATTCATTGATTTTTTTTTTTTTATCAACTATACATATGTAGTAGACTACTCCCTTAATTCTTCTTGTACCTAATACCTTAACAGACAGACTGGTAACTAAATTGATCTAGTTTTGTTAACTAGTTTAAATTTTTTTTTTAATATTCTTTTGTTTTTTTAAAAAAATTCAAGCAGTACAAAAAGTGTAGAAAAGCATGTCTCCCATTCCAGTCTCCCTCCACAGGAAGGATATTATTACCAGTTTTTTTGTGTATGCCATACTTGTACAATCATCATAAATGTATAAATATATAGTCCTCCTTTTGCACAAATGGAACTAGCCCTAATCTTTGTTCTGAATATTTTTTATATATAATTTTTTTTCTTAATTTCTTTATTGATTAAGGTATCACATATTTGTCCTCAAGCCTCCATTCCAATCCCCCACCTCTTCCCACTCATGCCCCCACCCTCCTATTGTCCTTGACCACTCGTTAGGCTCATATGGATGCACATAAATCCTTTGGTTGATCTCTCCCTTTTATTCCCATCCTCCCTTTGAGGTCCAGCAGTCTGACCCATGGCTCCTTATCTCTGGATCTGTTCTTGTTCATCAGTCTATGTTGTTCACCATTCATTCCTAGGTGATTTTCAGAGTTAAGCATCCAGAAGTATGACAGCTTGAGAATACATTTTCATTACAAATTAATCTGGTTAAATTTTAAAATATTAAATTGATTTCAGCAGCTGCTTTAAATAGAGCTCTCGACCTCATTTTGGTTGAACCCCTTACAGCTTCTCTTCACTGGTATTTTTTAGGTGCTGAAGTGGAATTTTACTACTCCAAGGGATGAATACATTGAGCAACTAAAGACTCAGATGTCTAGCTGTGTAGCTAAATGGTTACAAGATGAGATGTTTCACTCAGACTTTCAGCATCATAACAAAGCACTTGCTGTCATGGTTGATGTAAGTTTGCAATAGAAAAATATGCATGTGTCTCATACATATGGAAATACTAAGCCCTGTGAAATAATCGAAAGTTTTCGTGACTTGAGAAGGAACTGGAATATATCATGTTCTTTATCTTTAGAGCTGTTATATTATTTGACAGGACAATTGACTATATGTTTTTAATTTTAGGTATTAAATGGAGGCTTACAAATCTATCATTTTTCTTTTTGGACTCTAGTAAAATTTCAGAGTACTTACCAAATAGAACTTAAAGTTTCATACTGTCTTATTTATGAGGTTTTTGTCTTGTTTTGTTTTAAGCACTTGGAGAGTGAAAAAGAGGGTGTCATTGGTTGCTTGGATCTTATCTTGAAGTGGCTTACCCTGCGGTTTTTTGATACCAATACAAGCGTACTAATGAAAGCCCTAGAATATTTAAAATTACTCTTCACCCTGCTAAGTGAGGAGGAGTATCATCTTACTGAGTATGAAGCATCTTCCTTCATCCCCTATCTCATCCTCAAGGTAATGTGCTTTTCTCACTCTGGAAGACTGCTCAAGTTTCCAACTGACCTCAGATCCTGTACTTTATTCCTTCTCTCTTTCCATTTATTATATGATATACTAGTAACTTCTACCACTCATTCCCCTATTTTTTCAAGATCTAGTGATGCATGGTGGGTGGAGGTAGAGGGAGAACCTTCGCTATTCAGAAAATGCCTCACTTAATCATCATATTGACTAGGTTGGAGAACCAAAGGATGTCATTCGTAAAGACGTCCGCGCCATCCTGAACCGGATGTGCCTTGTCTACCCAGCCAGCAAGATGTTCCCCTTCATCATGGAAGGAACCAAATCCAAAAACTCAAAGCAGAGAGCAGGTGATGCAACAATTTAAATTGAGGCGTGAGTTTATGTTGCAGTGACCTCTAAAAGAAATATATAGTTTGTAGATGAACAAGGATGTGTCTTCATTGTCTGTGCGGTTGAGTCCAATCTCTGATCTGGACTGTGAGAGTGATGAGTTGCACACTGGTGGAGCCACAGTATCAGGTGATACAGGCACTACTCAGTACCACCCTGGTGACAAAATCAAGTGCACAGGGGCCATCTGACTCACAGGCATCTCTTTCTTCCAGAAGAATTTGCTTTAACACTGTTGTTTCATTGTGTGTTTTATAGGAAAGTAAACAAAGAAAAGTTATAGGCAGATCCAGAATAAAATTTTAGTCCTTAATTTATGCAAAGGGAAATGTATCTAATAATATAGGTCTATGTGCCAAATGTGCATTGAGTCTCATTAATCTAATCTTTCTCCCATCAGAGTGCCTGGAAGAACTGGGGTGTTTGGTCGAGTCATATGGCATGAATGTTTGCCAACCAACCCCAGGAAAAGCCTTAAAGGAGATAGCGATTCACATAGGAGACCGTGACAACACTGTGCGCAATGCTGCCCTCAACACCATTGTCACAGTGTATAATGTACATGGAGATCAGGTGTTCAAACTCATTGGGACTGTAAGTGACTTTTCTCTGAATATTGTCAGCATGTTGTGAATTACAAGATCACTTACTAGTAGATGTCACTTTTCATACCATCTGAACTCTGGCTAAGTTTTTACCACTTTTTATTGAATTCAACCTATCCATGTCTTAGATTCTAGATAAACCCTGGAGGGTATCTCATATTATTATAAGATAGGCTGTTTTATTAGAAATCAGATTTTCTTTTTTTTTTCTTTCTTTTTTTATTGATTTTGTACAGAGAGGAAGGGAGAGAGATAGAGAGTTAGAAACATCGATGAGAGAGAGTCATCAATCAGCTGCCTCTTGCACACCCCTTTCTGGGGATATGCCCGCAACCCAGGTACATGCCCTTGACCGGAATCGAACCCGGGACCCTTCAGTCCCCAAGCCGACGCTCTATCCATTGAGCCAAACCAGTCTTGGCGGAAATCAGATTTTCTTTTGTGAGCATTCTATTCATAGCAATTTGCCTTAGAAAGGAGGGCTATTTTTGAGTCAAGAAATCTGAGCTAATCTGGGAATTAAATTCTATCTGACAATCTTCTCTGTAAATTTTAGTGCATTTAGCTTTTATGAACAAATACTCACTTGTGTATAATGTGATACTGGTACCTATCAGATCAAGTTTTGAGCTACAGCCATGAGCCAGACTCCCAAGGCAAATTAGGTTCTGCTTCCCAGTCCTTAATTCCCTTGAGCCAATCACTATTGTGGCTGGACCTCAGTTCTTCACTTCAGTGACCTCTTAGTTTCACATATGTTTATACTGTTCTTAATATAATTTTACTTATATTAATTAAATCCTCACGATAGGCCAGTACAGGAGATAAAGCAGATGGGAATTTCACAGGGGACCAAAGCTTAGTTACACAGCTAGCTAATGGTGAAAAAGCAAAAATGGGGATGTTACATTTAATTTTTGATCTTTTTATTTGTGATTATTAATAGCCTTCCTTTTGTATCCTTTTCTTCTTTCATAAGTTCTGTTATCATAGCAAGGCAGGTTTTAATAGTTATTTAAAAATGTTTTGATAGTAAATTTATCCTAACATAGCAGGTTCTAGTTGCTTCAATATGAAAATGGTTATTAATTATTGAGACTTCCAATTAATTAGATTTTAAATTTTCTTTATATTGGAGTAAAAGGCTATGCTAATAAATTAAATTTGGCCTCTTATAGCTTTCTGAAAAGGATATGAGCATGCTTGAGGAAAGGATTAAGCGGTCAGCAAAGAGGCCTTCTGCTGCACCAGTAAAACAGGTAGAAGAGAAACCTCAGCGCGCACAGAGCATAAGCTCCAACGCCAACATGCTGCGCAAGGGACCAGCTGAGGACATGTCCTCCAAACTCAAGTATGTAGATGGAGATAGTTTTCTGAGACCGTCTCTGTGGACTTTGCCTTGTGTGCTCAGAGCTTATCCTGAAACATAATCTTGAGTTCTTGTAGTCATTATCATGCATGACAGTGTGTCTGGGTAAATGTCTTGTAACAGATGTTTAATCCTTCAGTCTTCATTGTCTTCGTCTTTGTCACAAAACCACTTCTAAATAGTCTTGTGCCTTCTTTCACTGCTTTTCCGTGGACAGAATTATGTATCGCACTTATAGGATGTAAGTACTGCCTGCTAATTTCTCATTAGCAGGGATCTTATATCTTCCTAACTTCTGACATGGATTCATCCCCTCTGGAGGGTGATTGGCTTAAGAGTTTATAACCAGAGTAGAGGGGGTTCATAAGTGACCCACAAATCCAGCCTTCCTTGAAAGTTCACTGGCCAGCAGGAGTGGCAGCTTAGAGACTCAAAATACTGCCTTTTAAGCAAGACAGCTGTGTTTTGGGTTTTATCATGAGTATCTTTTGACCAATTTGAATTTAGAAACTTTGAATATCTATTACTTGAATATAATTTGGGCCCTAAACAGTCAATAGTGAATAAAAAGAAATGACTAATTGTCCCTCAAAGTATAAAATGTACTGAACACTGCATGGAATGATGCTTATGATTAGAAAAACTTAAACACTGGTTAATTAGATAGGAAAAAAACAGCCAGTCCAGATTTTTCTTAAATTTTTGCCAGAAGTAGTGAGTTTTGAGTCAATATAAATATACTTTATTCTTTTCTGCCCCTTTTGTACAAGTTTTGTTGGCTTTGGTGAAGTAGAAAGAATACTTATAACTTAGCAGGTATTGTAAGTAGAAAGAGATTCATGAACCAGTGTTGTTGCCCATTGAAGGCATTGCTTAGACTCAAAAACTTAAATCATCAGCGGGGCTGAAACCAGAAGTTGAACATCTGTCTTGAAGCTTTGGGGCAACTGGCAGTGCTACTCTTGCCCTTTGGTTAAGAAGTGTCTTTTAGTTCAGGATCCTCCTTTTGCTTCCTTAGCCAAGCTCGGAGCATGAGCGGGCATCCTGAGGCCGCCCAGATGGTACGCCGAGAATTCCAGCTAGATCTCGATGAGATTGAGAACGACAACGGCACAGTCCAATGTGAAATGCCAGAACTTGTACAGCACAAACTGGATGACATTTTTGAACCGGTCCTTATTCCTGAACCCAAGTAAGTTAACCTCTTTCATGTAAGGATAAGCAGTTCATGAGTGCATAAGTGAAAAGAGCTCTCTATGTAATTATAACTTTTTAGAACTGATTAATACTTGGCTGATAGCAGTTCCTTACTAAGACCTGGATGTAGTGGGGAATTGCATTATTCCAATTCACTGGGATAGTTTAAAATAAAGATTGAATTTTTCCCTTTGCTCTGCTCTCTAGGATCCGGGCTGTTTCTCCACATTTTGATGACATGCACAGTAACACAGCATCCACAATCAATTTCATTATCTCCCAAGTAGCCAGTGGTGACATCAACACAAGCATTCAAGCTCTAACACAGGTAATGGCGTTGTTACCCACAACAATAATTCCGCTGGTGGATGTAAAGGCTATAGGAGTGATAGTTGCATACAGGTTGCAGTATTAAAGGAGGCAGGCAGCATTCGGTACTGTGCTGATGAGAAAAGTGCACAGGGATCACTCAGTCATCACTTGCTTCACAGGATGCATCTCTCTCAGAGCCTTACTCTGTATAGTTGCATTCATTCACCAGAGTCTGGAGAGGCAGCAGTAAGTAGGATCCAAAGTCAGGGAAACTTAGATTTTAATGGACAGAGACAAATAAGTAAACAAGAGATTATCAGACAATAACTACTGTAAATATAACTCAAATGGGGTGAGTGGAGAAAGGAACTAAGTAGTTACTTAGATTGTCAGGGGTTCAAGCAGAAAGGACAGCTCTTACAAAGACTCTAGGGTGGGGCTGAAACCGGTTTGGCTCAATGGATAGAGGCGTCGGCTTGGGGACTGAAAGGTCCCGGGTTCGATTCCGGTCAAGGGCAAGTACCTTGGTTTCGGGCATATCCCCAGAAAGGGGTGTGCAAGAGGCAGCTGATTGATGACTCTCTCTCATCGATGTTTCTAACTCTATATCTCTCTCCCTCTCTGTACAAAATCAATAAAATATATTAAAAAAAAAAAAAAAAAAGACTAGGGTGGGAATGAACATGGCATGTTCAGGGAAACAATACAAGACCCATGTGTCTAGAGTCTAGACACATGGTACAGAATGAGACCCAGTTATGTAGAGTTTAAAAGCCTCAGGGTATGTTGTTTGGAATCTATTTTAAGTGAGATGGAAACCGTCAGAGATTTTCAAATAAGCTACGTGTTTGTTTTTAATCTTTCTCTACTTCCCTAACAGTTCAGTTCTAAAGCCAGTAGGTGGGTAGAGCAAGGCAGGCATCTACCATGTGGAAAGGGAGTGCAGTTGGATCCATAGTGGCCCCATGTAAAGCTAGGAGTCAGAGCCCACGCAGGATGAAGAGGGTGTCCATGCAGGCAGGGTGAAGAAGGCATCCACGTGTGTGAGAGGGAAGCAGGGTAGTGTGCGCAGGTGGCTCAGAATGGGGAGTTAGAGATGAAGCAGAAGTGAGCATTTGTATGGGAAGAGCTGGTGGCAGAGATGGGAGATTGATTACATAAAAGGGATTGGTCAAAGAAATAAGGAAAATAGGAGCCAAGTTTCCTACTGTCATAGAACAATACTACAAAGATGGGAGGAAAGCAGATAGAATGAACTCTAGCATTGGACCAGAAATAGATGCATCATATATGCTCATGGTTTTCAATATGTAGATTTAGAAATAAATATCAATTTAAATATAAGCATGTGGGTATGTATGTGGTATGAATGTATGTTATAGATAATATACATAAATTCGCTAGCTCTTGGCACAGAGAGGACCAGAGAACAGCAACACCCCTGCAACCATAAGCATCCCCAAGTTTTGTCTTCTAAATACCTGTTTTTACTAAAAGGAATGAGGGCTTCTTGGCGAATGGCTGACTCCAGGGCTAACTCAGGGAAAGAAGAAGATGATCCTGAAACAATTCATACCAAACAGCAAGGATGGGAAGGATGGATGATCTCAGAGAATGATAGGCACATGTTACCAGTCAGTACCCAGAGGCCAACTGGAACAAACTCTGTTTGAACAGGGACAGTTTCAGCATCAAACTAACTAAAGATAGTGATGACTTATAACCAAACAAACTGAATAAAATTTAGTTAATTTATTAGATTCAATAAAATTTAACAAAATAGGAAACTTGCCCTGGCTGGGTAGCTCGGTTGGTTAAAGCCTTGTCCCAATACACCAAGGTTGCAGGTTTGATCCCCAGCCAGCATACATACAAGAAGCAACCAATGAATACATAAATAGGTGGAACAACAAATCGATATTCTCTCTCCCTCTCTCTCTCCCCCTTTCCTCCTTCCTCTCTCTCAAATTAATCAGTCGATCAAATAAAATAGGAAATCACAGACCCATTCACATATAAATTAAAAACTTTAAGAGAAATGGGGTATTTATATAGTTTGATAGTACCTCCCCGTATTGAGCAGTGTGGCTCAGTAGTTGAGCATTGACCCATGAACCAAGAGGTCACCAGTTCCATTCCCAGTCAGGGCACATGCCAAGGTTGTGTGCTGAATCCCCAGTAGGGGGCATGCAGGAGGCAGCTGATTAATGTTTTTATTTCTCTATCCCACTCCCTTTCTCTCTAAAAATGAATTAAAAAAAAAATTTTTTTTAAGTAAACTACAGGCATAACAGAGCTGTTGTGGGTTCAGTTGTAGACTACTACAATAAAGTGAATATCACAATAAAGCGAGTCATAATCTTTTTGCTTGTAGAGGGTCTTGCCTTTATCTATGAAGCTCAGTAAAACAAAGCACAATAAAACAAGGTATGCCTATATTCCTGTTGCCTGCTGGTATTTCTATTTCTCTCTCCCTCTTCCTTTTCTCTAAAATCAGTAAATATAGTCTCACCCGACTAGCTCAGTCGGTAGAGCATGAGACTCTTAAAATCAGTAAATATACATATATATATATATATATATATATATATATATATATATACACACACACGCACACACACACACATATCGGTAAATATATATATGTATATGTGTATATATATATGTATATATTTATTTATATTTATATATATTCTGAGAATCATTGATTGGCTGCCTCCTGAACACCCCACACTGGGGATCAAGCCTACAACCTAGGCATGTGCCCTAACCAGGAATCAAACTATGGCCTCCTGGTTCATAGGTCAACGCTCAACCACTGAGCCATGCTGGCTAGGCAAAGATAGTAGTAGTAGTTTTTTATAGTATCTGTGTTGAAGCAGTATTATTGAAAAGTCAGTTATATAAATTATATGTGCCTTGGAGATATACATGGATAAAGAGATAAATGAAAGTACTATCAGTGGCTTCGTCAACACCAAGAGGAACCATTCCCATTGTAGTCTGTAGTATAAGTGCCCACCCCCTATGCAGGAGTTGTGCAGTTTCTTGAAAGGATGAAAGGATGGTCACTGAAGATTGACATGATTATCTTAGGGTATTATTTATATAATCACAAAAATAAAGATCTTTTTAAAGTTGTGAATAGGAAATACATGTTTTTACCATAGTAACATTTTGCCATTAGTGACAATTACTGATCAAACCAAAAAGAACACTGGATCAAGATTTGGGAAACCTGAGTTTTGAGTTTGAACTAAATAGTCTAATCTTTCTGAGCCTCACTTTTCTCACCTCATAAATGGAGATCTTACTCTCAGCCTATCTCTCAGAGCTGTTGAGATGATTAAATTAGATAATGGGTATCAAAACACTCTAATAAATTAGAGGTTTAAACATAGGGATTATTCCCTAAGCTAGACAGGGAGACTCAGAATAGGAGCTACTACTAATTCACCTAACAGTATCTTGCTCAGTAAGTATTCCTTGAATGATTGAATACCTAAGAACTTGTTATATGTAAATGATAGGGTTCTTTTCAAGGTAAGATACTAGAAGTATATTACAGAGCTATCTCTTGTAGTATCTTTCTGCTACTTAGAAATTTGAAGCTTGGAAAATACATCTTGGATTTTTGTTATCAGATCGATGAGGTCCTGAGACAGGAAGACAAAGCTGAAGCTATGTCTGGCCATATTGATCAGTTTCTTATAGCCACGTTCATGCAGTTAAGACTCATCTACAACACACATATGGCAGATGAGAAATTGGAGAAGGATGAGATCATCAAGTTGTATAGCTGTATCATTGGCAACATGATTTCGGTAAGAACATCTCTGCAGATCACAAGCTTCCCTTTAATTCCCTCATCCCACTTGGTTTCTAGAGCTTGAGTTGGTACAGATGTTTCAGTGAGTCCTGTGTCACTTGTAGAAATGTATACTCCAGCTTATCTTATTGTTGGATTGTTGACGACATTTCAACTGACTTTGTTGTTAGGATACAAAGTAAAATGCTTACATACTAACTAAAATTCTGCTTCCTGCCAATTTTTTCATTAGGCATGTAGGCCCTGGCTGGCATTTTAAATATATCTGCTCACATTAAAAATACTTCTATTAACAGGAATGAAGCATGTCAATTAATTACAATTATTATTGGGGGAGGGGGGTATTTTTTCCTAATACTCTGAATTTTTAAAAAATATGATATAATCGTTTACTAGAACAGCCACTTGTGTTTATCTTCCCCACCATGTATATTGAGTTTCATACCTATAACACCGCTATGATTGGATAGCTCTTTCAGATAGAGAGCCTAGCCCGAGAGGCCTCCACTGGAGTGCTGAAAGACCTGATGCATGGCCTCATCACCTTAATGCTGGATTCTCGAATTGAAGATCTGGAGGAAGGACAACAGGTGATCCGCTCTGTGAATCTCTTGGTGGTGAAGGTTCTGGAGAAGTCGGACCAGACCAATATCCTGAGGTAGAGCATTTTCTCAGCATTACAGCCTAGAACAGCCCCTCTTTTAGTCTAGCCATAGAAAACAGATGGCACTGGATTAGTTGTAACTTTGTTTGCCTGATAAATTGATGTATTACTCTTCCCTCAAGAATCAGAGGTATTCCAACCTGAGACAACAGCTATCCTATCTAATAAAGAGGTGATATGTAAATTGACCATCACTCCAACACACAAGATAGCCACCCCCATGTGGACACAAGATGGCCAGGAGGGGAAGGCATTTGTGAGTGATCAGGCCAGCAGGGGAGGGCAGTTGGGAGGGACTAGACTTACAAGGGAGGGCAGTTGGGAGTGACCAGGCCTGCAGATAAGGCCAGTTAGGGGCAACCAGGCTGGCAGAGGAGCGCAGTTAGGGGCAATCAGGCCAGCAGTGGAGCTGTTAGGCATCGATCAGGCCAGCAGGGGAGTGGTTAGGGGGTGGTCAGGCTGGCCGGCAAGCAAGCTGTTGGAAGCCAGCAGTCCTGGATTGTGAGAGAGATGTCCGACTGCCTGGGCTCGGGCCTAAATGAGCAGTCGGATAATCCCTCGAGGGGTCCCAGATTGGAGAGGGTGCAGGCTGGGCTGAGGGACACACACACCCCAAACCCCTATGCACAAATTTCATGCGCTGGGCCTCTAGTAACTAATAACTCAGTAAACAACTGCAGTAAGCTACTAAGTAGCAATGAGTTTTCTAGATGAGGGCTGTGAAGTGTGTCAGTTACCCACTCTTTTATGTACATTTCTCTCTCAGCAAACAATGACAAAAATAGTGACAAGCTTTACCAAGTAGTAATTTATAAAACTTAAATGATTGATGTCCATTTTCTTAATAACTTAATTCAAATAATCAAAGAAGACAATTACTACCGGTATTTGATCCATGAGCTTTCAATTTATTAGATGAGTAGAGAATATTTATACTTGGCCTTTTAATTACTAATTTAATTATAATGTAAATTTCAAACTTACTAATGCTGTTTTGTTGGGTTTTTTTCCTAGTGCTCTACTTGTTTTGCTTCAAGACAGCCTGCTAGCAACAGCCAGTTCTCCCAAATTCTCAGAGCTTGTTATGAAGGTGAAGTTGAAATCATTTGATCTCTTTCAGAGAAGCAAAACTTTATTATGTGGGGAAAGAGGAGTTGGAACTAAGACATAAACTCAAATCATCCAAGACACATCTGAAAAATAGTTGGTTTTTATTTTCCCTTCCTCCCCCTAGCTCAGGTCTAAACTATTCCTGACCTCAAACAGTGAAAAGGAAGAACTATTTTGTAAATATCTCATCAATTCTTCTAGAATCAAAAGAAGTTTCATTTCTTTTGGGGGAAAAGATAACTATAGCCCAATAAATATTTTGGTCTCTTTAATGGAAAAACTCCAAATGTACATATCTGTAACATTATAATACTATTGTTATGCTGTAATAAGTATTTTTCTCCTTGGTTAGATTTTGGTAAGCAGTGTGAACTACCCTACTCTCAGGTACCAAGCAAACTCAAGACAGAATTTCCACATGTTCTTATATTTAAGGCCCTATCTCTAGGAAGTGGGAAGGAAAAGTATTTGAGATGATTAGATGATGATTTGTTACACTTTAGCCAGTGACATGGTTGAAGTGAGTAAAATTGTTCATTTTTAGCAACCACACTTAAAAGATCTGATGTGCCATATTTATATCCCTGACATCTTTTAGAAGTGATCCCAGAATTTAAGGAAGATGAATGGTGACAAAATTGTTCTCATTCTTCAGTCACTCCCTCTAACTTTTATTCCTTTTTCCAATAGTGTCTCTGGAGAATGGTTCGACTATTGCCTGATACCATCAACAGCATTAATCTGGACAGAATTCTTCTGGACATACACATTTTTATGAAGGTCTTCCCCAAAGAGAAACTGAAGCAATGCAAAAGTGAATTTCCCATAAGGACCCTAAAGACGCTGCTGCACACTTTATGCAAATTAAAAGGGCCTAAGGTGAGTGAGAATAGCAACCAATCCCTGAGGGCATTTGAGAGAACATCATGGAAAGAGCACTGCTGCTATTTGAATGTGCTCATGTCTCCTTCAGATCCTAGACCACCTGACCATGATTGATAACAAGAACGAGTCTGAGCTGGAGGCCCACCTCTGCCGGATGATGAAGCACAGTATGGACCAGTCAGGGAGCAAGTCAGATAAGGAAACAGAAAAGGGAGCATCTCGAATCGTGAGTGTCCTGATTTGAAAGATTGAGAGAAATGAGGTTGTCTGGAAGTATCTTATCAAAGGTTTAGAAATTGGTCCAGTCTCACTCTTCTGCTTTAGTGCTATAACCATTTCCACCTTGAAAATTTTAAATATAAACTATTTGCTGGTCTCTAAGAAAATTTCTTTGCACCTAAGGCATTGGTCACAAATCCACTGTGAGCTCTATTGAGGGAGGAATGGGCCAGATCCTTTTTCTTCAAGTTCAGTTGAAAACCTGAGACTAGAGGCATTCAGTAACCCAGAGTATTATTGATCTGCTGGTGTTTCTGTCACCTGCAGGAGCAGAACAGAAAGTCTGGATTTTGAGCTATTTTCAGTTTCTATCCAACCTTTGGTTCCTGGTTAATAACTCAAGTCTAACCAACCAATCTTCTTTTGTGACTTTCAACTTTTCAGGATGAAAAATCATCAAAGGCCAAAGTGAATGATTTCTTAGCTGAGATTTTTAAGAAAATTGGCTCTAAAGAGAATACTAAAGAGGTGAGAGGAAAAGATTGAGCCAGATGGGGATCTGTGCTATGGAAAAGTGTCACTAATATCCACCCCACCTCTTTCTTTTTATCATTAACCAGGGCTTAGCAGAGTTATATGAATATAAGAAGAAATATTCAGATGCTGACATTGAACCATTTCTGAAAAATTCCTCACAGTTCTTCCAGAGTTATGTTGAGAGAGGCCTTCGGGTGATTGAGATGGAGAGGGAGGGCAAAGGCCGCATTCCCACTTCAACAGGTATGGTTCCCTATAGAAGCTCCAGGAAGAAGCTCAAATTAGCTCCCACCTCAGGAACTGGGGTTTTGATTGGTTTAAATGTATAACCATGCATCTCAGTACTTAATGGTCACCAATGATGTTCACATTGCTACAGACGGTGGTGAACTCTGTCACCTACCTTGACTAATCACCAGTGGCATCTCCCTGCCCTTTAAACAGTTTCTTCCCTGGGCCTTGTGCTTTCTTGGTTTCCATCCACCTTGCTGGCTGTTCCTCCTAGACCTGACTGATTCTTCCTGTCCCTGGCTCTGTGTTGAGTCCCCCAGAGTTCAGTCCATGATCAATCATCTCTTCTTTCTTACTCTCTCACTCCCTTAACTAATCATCTACTTTCATCACTTTAAATAGAATTTATATGCCAGCAAGATCCAGTTTTATTTGGTGTCAGCTCAGACCTCCTTCCTGATCTTGACTGATATATACATTGAGTTGCCAGATTATTATGATCTCTGAACACATAATAATCTGGCCTCTCAGTGTGTTAATATATATATATTAGAGGCCCGGTGCATGAATTTGTGCATGAATGGGGTTTAGCCAGCCTGGCCAGAGGGAAGGGATATGGGCGGTGGCTGGCCTGCCTGCTGATCAAACTCCTGGTTGAGGGGACAGTTTACATATTAGCCTTTTATTATATATGATATACACTGAGTGGCCAGATTATTATGCATTCAGAGATCATAATAATCTGACCATTTAGTGTACTATATACTGCATGACATCTCTATTTGGGGTTTCTAGCACCTGCTGTTTCCCCAAACCTGCTTCATTTGCATTCTTCTCCCTCTCAGCTGATGGCACCTTTGTCCTAATTTACTCAGACCCACAATTTGAGTCTTCTCTTCCTCTTTGTCAGGAGATCCTTTGGCTTTACCTGCAAATTGTGTGCAGAATCTACACCCACTTCCCATCACCCTCATTGCTGCTGCCCTGATCTGGTTTGAAACACTTTCCTCCTATCTGATTTCGCACTTCCACTCTCAACTCCCTGTATTATTTTCACACACAGCATCAAAAAGAAGCTTATTAAACATTTTCCAAAGGCTCTCCCTTTCATTCAGCAAAGGCAAAAATCCCTATGAGGTCCTGCATTATAGGGCTCCCTGATACCTCTAGAACCTCGTCTCCTGCTATTTCCCCTGACTTTCATTCCACTCTAGATCTACCAGCCCCCTTGCTATTCCTTGAACATACCAGGCACACACCTTCTTAAGGCCTTTGTTTTGGCTGCTTCTTAATGCGTAGATTTCCCAAGACAGCCTATGGCCAGCCCTTTCCTCCTTAAGGTCTTTATTTAAATACCACTGGCTCAGTGAGCCGTTATTTAAAACTTGCAACCTTTTGGCCGGGGGGCGGGGGGGACGACGACACACATTTGTAATAATCTGAACAATAAAGATTTATTTATTTATTTATTTTTTTAAACTGCCAAAACCGGTTTGGCTCAGTGGATAGAGCGTCGGCTTGGGGACTGAAGGGTCCCGGGTTAGATTCCGGTCAAGGGCATGTACCTTGGTTGCGGGCATATCCCCAGTAGGGGGTGTGCAAGAGGCAGCTGATCGATGACTCTCTCTCATCGATGTTCCTAACTCTCTATCTCTCTCCCTTCCTCTCTGTACAAAATCAATAAAATATATTAAAAAAAATAAAAAAATTTTAAAAACTTGCAACCTACCCCTCAGCCTCCATGCCATATACAATAATGTGGTACTTGTTAGATTAATTGGTGTTTATCTGACTGCTAGAATTGAAAATCCACAAGGGTAAAGATTGTTTTGTTACTGGCACATAGTAAACACTCAATACATATTTGTTGAATTATATGAATAAATGCTCCTCCCAATGTTAAGCTGTTCCACAATAAAAAAAAATTAAAAATTTTAAAAAGCCAGTATCTGAGAATTACTACTCACAGGATCTATAGATAAAAGGAAGACTTAAGAGGTGTCAGTTAATAGAAAATAATTGTCAAAAGCCTTCAGTGCAAGAAAAACCCATCTGCAAGGGTTTCCTCTCACCATGCAGAGTAGAGCTCACATATTTGTCCTGCATTTAGTTCTCTCCGAGTTCAGGGAACTGTACCTACTCTTATGTTTTAGAATCTATTTGCCTATAAAACTGTGTTCCTTTGTGGGTTTCAGATTCCACTGTGTTCTCTCACTGGGTGTCTTTACCAAGCTGAAGCTTCAATTGTGTTTGTTCTTTCGCATCGTTTTTATTGTTTTTAACACTTTAAAGAGTTTATTTCTTGAATCACAGTGAGCAGAATGTCTAATAGACACCATAGAAGGACATACCATGGCCTCCTTGATGAGGGAAAAGCCTCCTTTTCTTATTTCCAAGGTCCTTTCTGCTGATGTTCAACGTTTAATTGACGCTGTTGGCCTACACAGCATACTTGCAACACAAGCATGTAACCTCACTGATTACTGAATGCTTTCATACCTTAGTGTTTGAACATACATTATTGCTGGCTTTTCTCTTATTCTTCATTCATTTTCACCCTCTGTGTTCTCATCTGTACCTCAAAGGTTTCCTTTTCCCAAGAGTGACCTGGTTCACTTTCCTATTGGCAGTAAGGGAGTGTATCTTCCCAGTACTTGATCCATTAGCTTATATAATACATTTTCATTGCTATCAAATGGGTCCCTTTACATGTCTGCATGTTGTGATTGTTTCTTTAGAAATGTAGACACTGTGGTGGATTTCTTTGGTTTGGGTTTCCCTCTCCGACCAGAATATTGGTCTCAGTGCTGGGATTACTTGTCCTGGTTCCCAGCCCTTCTCTGGGTATTTGTTGGACACCTCACAGTTTTGATGCCTTTCCTTGTATATACTGTAACCCTGAGTTTCTTGCTGTGCTCCCAGTTTGAATAAGTGCTTTCCACTTGTGTCCTGTGGTTTGAACCTGGTCTAATTCTTCCTTAGCTTCTTCAGTTGGGCACTGGCTGTATACTTAGGAGTAGCTTATGTTTTTTGGATTGCCCAGAGCAGCTGTGGGCTTACAGGCTTAGAACCCTGCATAAACCAGGATGTAGGTGGCCCAGCTTACATCCATTCCTCTACATCAGTCTTGGAAATTCTCACCAAGCTTATCCTGTATATTTCTGAGCACTTTATTATCAATTCCAGGAGGATTCTAATGGATTTTTTAGTCTTGAAGTACCATGGCGATCTCCAGGCCCCAAATCATTCCCTTTGGTAGCAGATTAATGAGGGCAGCCTGAAAGGGGGAGTATGTGTATCTGAATATTCTTTCTTCATTTCCTGTCTAGGCATCTCCTCTCAGGTGGAGGTTACATGTGTGCCTGCTCCCACAAGCACAGTGTCTTCCATCGGTAACACGAATGGAGAAGAGGTAGGACCTTCTGTCTACCTGGAAAGGCTGAAAATCCTCCGACAGCGATGTGGCCTGGACAATACTAAGGTACTGCTCCTTTCCTTCTATGTGGGCCAGGGAGATGGTGACAGGCAGGGCAGGAACAGGTTTTCCCAGGGAAGCGACTCAGTCTTGGTATATGATGTTCCAGGGCCACCTCTTGCCCTTAGAGTGCTTAGACAATGACTCTTCTTCTCTCGACAGCAAGATGACCGACCTCCATTGACCTCTTTGCTCTCCAAACCAGCCGTCCCTACCGTTGCCTCTTCCACAGACATGCTGCACAGCAAACTCTCTCAGCTCCGGGAGTCCCGGGAACAGCACCAGCATTCAGACCTGGATTCTAACCAGTCTCACTCTTCAGGAAACATGACCACATCCTCCTCCTCCACAGCTAACATTGATGACTTGAAAAAAAGACTGGAAAGAATAAAGAGCAGTCGCAAATGAAGCTGTCCCCCTCCTGGCACCCTGCAGCTTTAGTTTACTAAACTAGAGTCCTCATAGTTTACAGTGGCCTTGGCAGGCCCAGTGTACACGAACCGGTTGTTTGGATCAGCCGTGGGTCTGGGGAGGAGTCGTGGCACAAGTATCTGTACATACTCTGCTTCTCCATCAGCACCTGCCTCTCCAGAGGACTATGTATTAGTTTAGTGTACAGACCTGTAAACAGCTGCCTCCACTCAGCTCAGACTAGTTTCCATAGCCTTTTTCTTTTTAATTGTTCATTTGTAAAGTTGTCCTAATCTTTCCTAGCTTTTAACTATTAGGAATTCTTTAATAGTTTCCCTTTGAGTTTGTGAGCTCTTCTTCCTGTAGCCCTGAAGGGTTACTGTATTCTGTATGAATGCATGGCATGATACAACTAATTTAAAAGTCTTTTATAAATAAAGTTTGCATTAACTATACCTGCTCCCAAGATGCTCCATATTCTCACCTGGTCTAGTGCCCAGGTGGACATTCAGCCAGTTAGAGAAAGATTGAAACGACTTGCCTAAGAAGCACACCTTTCCTTGGCTCCCAGACGAGGCACTGCCTTTTGCTCTAGCAGAACAGGAAAAACTCGCCTTTCCTGCCTTCCACAAGCAGCTCCTAGGGAAGCAAAGGAATCTCGTTCTCTCTTTGAGGCTTGTGTAGGCTTCCCTCCCATCATCACCATGGTTCCCAGGAGTTTGTAGGCTTCCTGCCACTTTGCTGCCCAAATGCACGTGAGATTGTGCCCAGAGATTGGCTGGGCTACCTGGTTGTCACATGGCGTCTGAATTCAGGTCATTAGACTAAAGCAGGCATCCTCAAACTTTTTAAAGTGGGGGCCAGATCACGGTCCCTCAGAGAGCTGGAGGGCCGGACTATATGAACTACTAATTCCTACTGTAACACCTCGGCTGCGCTCACTGCCCAAAAAACCTGGCGGGCCAGATCAGACTCCTCTGCGGGCCGCATGTGGCCTGCGGGCCGTAGTTTGAAGACGCCTGGACTAAAGGATATGGGAGAGCTTAGGAGCTTCCTGCCCAGTTGGAGTTTCTCTGAGTGTAAGTACACTAACAGTTGCTTCCCTCTCAGTTGGAGTGAAGACCACACAGTGAACTGAGGAGGCAGCTCTGAAATAAACTCCACAGGGCTCCTCCATAGTCAGAAAAACTCGTAAGTGCTAACAAGTTTTAGATTCAGATGGGAGACTTTTTGGCCAGTCATCAAGTTCAAAGGAACTTTTCTAGACTATCTTTTACTCAACTGGTATTCAAAAAATGAAGGTTGGTGGGGATCCTCTTGATTCCAGTCATGATATTCAGGTGGCCCCTACACTGCCTGAAATGAAACTTGCCCCTCTCTCTCAGGTTTGCTAAAGGGAAGATGGAGGATGCTCTAGTGGAAGGACATATTTAGAAAGAAAGGCTGTGCTGGGGTCTGGAATTAGCATGGCTAATTTGAAAAACCAAATGGTGCAGAGCTCACAGTACTGACAGCTATACTGAAAGGGGAACAATCTTGTGAGAATGTGCACCCTTATTTTAAAAAGCAGATTTGGAGTATTATAATTCTTTTATATATATTGATTTCAGAGAGAAAGGGAAAGGGAGATAGAAACATCAATTATGAGAATCATTGATTGGCTGCCTCCTGCACGCCCCCTACTGGGGATTGAGCCTGCATCGCAGGCATGTGCCCTTGACGGGAACCTAACCTGGGACCTTTCAGTCTTCAGGCTGACAGTATATCCACTGAGCCAAATTGGCTAGGGCTGGAAAACTGTAATTCTTAATCCCTTCTTCCTGCTCTGGTTACAGCTCTGGGCTGGGAAGATCCTGCTCAGGGATGGTCCTTCTCAACACAGTCCTCCAGATAGTTACCATCTGGTTAGCATTTCACACCGGTGAAACTCACCGCCATACCTGTCTAGGCTGTAGTGCCTAGTTCCCCCTCAGCAATACATGCACGCAACAGGAACAGCAATATGTACAACAGATCAAATGAACTGAAAATAAGTAAGGGTATAGATGACTTAAATGACAAGTAAAAAGGTACATTTATGAATATATTTCCCCTCTCACCTTATCTGGTAGTGCCCATGAACAGCACTGGGAGCATTGAGGCTCATAGAGTCACTTTTATTGAGAACTAAAGTTTTAGGAACAAACCACAAAAATAATTCTTTCCCTGGATTGGTTTCTGTGATCAGTGAGGAGCCTAGAATGTGGCTGGTTCCCTAATTTCCAGACCGATCAATGACCTTCTGTATCCACTTCTTCAGGCGGAACACGTGTGTGTAGAAACCATATTTTCCATTCCTGTCACAGCCTTCACCCCACGAGACGATGCCCATTTGATACCAGCGGTGGTTAAAGGGGCTCTAAGGAAGAAACATGAGGTTTTCAATTGTCAAGGCCAAGGTAGTGTCAGCATTACCCCATCAGGTAACTATTTCTGAACTCTGGGGCCCCTCCTTACCCACCTCACCAGGAGATCTACCCACCAGGCCTTTAGAGAAGCTAGCTTACCTTCATGACAAAGGGTCCCCCACTGTCACCTTCACAAGAATCCCCTCGTTTCCCTTCATCGGGCTTGTAACCTTGAGAGAGAACAGTAATACTCAGGAGCATAGCTCATACTGTAGCCCCTTCTAGAGACATACCAGATGAATGTCCACTTGACCTCTTCTCATCATCCTTGTCTCTTTTCATTTCCTCACCCCAAACCAACTCTTGTACAAATCTTGTCAGCGATTTCCTCAGTATATCTACTATATCCCAAACCCAACCACTTCTACCCTGGTCACATCACATTCACCTCTACCCCAGAACTAATTCTGTTTTTTCCCACCTACAATCAACTTCCCATTCAATAGGTAGGACTTAAAAAATACGTTAGACTCACAGGTAGCTGAGGACAATGATGGTGCTGCCTTTATCCAAACCTCCCCACATAACCTCCACAAACCATGTGAAACAACAGAAGCTACACAAAACCACACCTCGCCGTAGCCAGTTTGGCTCATTGGATAGAGCCGTGGTCGGCAAACTGCAGCTCGCGAGCCACATGCAGCTCTTTGGGCTCTTGAGTGTGGCTCTTCCACAAAATACAACTGCCTGGGCAAGTCAATTTTGAAGAAGTGGCATTAGAAGAAGTTTAAGTTTAAAAAATTTGGCTTTCAAAAGAATTTTCAATCGTCGTACTGTTGATATTTGCCTCTGTTGACTAATGAGTTTGCCGACCACTGGGATAGAGCATTGGCTTGCAGACTGAAGGGTCCCAGATTTGATTCCCGTCAAGGACACCTGCCCGGGTTTCAGGCTTGATCCCCTGTGGGGGTGTGCAAGAGGCAGCCAATCTATGATTCCCTCTCATGGATGTTTCTATCTTTCCTTCCTTGCTCTCTCAAATCAATAAAATATAAAACAAAACAGAAACACAACTCCAGCATAACTACAATACAGAGAACACCCAAACTTCAAATCAACCCTAGTATATCTAATTGTGCATCTGATAATAAATTATGTGGAGATGAGGATGGGATACAAAAGTGAGTGCAATTGACATATAAACTCAATTGAAATGTATACCCTTGTAAATAACCCCAAATCTACACAATGAATAAAACTAAACAGATCTATTCAAAGATACTATAGGAATAAGGATTAAAACACTTCAGCTAATAAAAACCCTCCCCATGAAACAAAACTGTAACTGAATTAAATTTTCTCAAGCAAATTTTTGGAATGTGCCAAAACACCTTGACTCAGAAGTTCAAAAATTAAAAATTAGTGGACAGCCCTGGCTGGTTTGGCTCAGTGGATAGAGTGTCAACTGTGGGATGAAGGGTCTCAGGTTCAATTCTAGTCAAGGGCACAGACCTTGGTTGCAGGATTGATCAGCCCTGGTCCGGGTGCTAGTGGGAGGCAACCAATTGATGTCTCAACTCTGTTTCTCTTTCCCCTTCCCTTCCATTCTCTAAAAATCAATGAAAAAATATTCTCAGGTGAGGATTAACAAAAATGGACAAATCATATAAAAAAAATGCAAAGCAAAAAAGTAATTGAAATGGAACTCAGACCAAAGAAGAAATTTGAGTCCCTTGGGAACTAAATAATAAAAAAGAACTGGTATTTACAATATCAAAACAAAACTGCACAAAAATAAGAGAAGATTGAATGTACATATTGACAGGTCCACTGAGCACCGGGCAACACTGGCTTGAAACACTCAGCTCTGAAGAAAAACCTCAAGACCTCCAAGCAAAACGACCAGATACCATGCCAGGTCCAAAGAATCATACCGACAGCAGTCTTTTCAAAAACTACATACAAAGCAAACAAAAAAGCCATTATTTTCAAAAAATTCAAGGAAGGGAAATGTGAACCACAGATTTTATATGCCACCACCTTTATATGTCAGGTGTCAAGGCTACAGAAAAACAATTATATTAAGAGCTTAGGAAGTTCTGTGCTCAAAACCCTTCTTGAAGAATCTACTAGCAGATGAGCTTCATCCAACCAAGAGATTAATGCTTCAGCAAAAGGAACAATGTTCTGACAAGTAGAAAAAAATGCAGCTCAAAATGAAAGAAGAGAAAGGATAGGAAACTCACTGTTAGTAGCCAGTGGGTGGGAGTTATGATTAAAAAGTTATATAAAGCTAGCCGGTTTGGCTCAGTGGATAGAGCTTTGGCCTGTGGATTGGGGTTCCAGGTTTGATTTTGGTCAAGGGAACCTGCCCAGGTTGTAGGCTTGATGCTCGGGTTGTGGGCTGGATCCCCAGTAAGGGACATGGGAGGCATGCAGGAGACAACCGATAAATGATTCTTTCTCATTGATGTTTCTCTCCCTCTCCCTTTCTCTCTGAAATCAATAAAAACATATTAAAAAATAAATGAAAAATAATAATAAAAAAAAATATTTAAATGGCATTCTTAAAAAAAGAAAAGGAACTAAGGATATTTCAAAAATGAAAATCCAAAGATGATCAGTAGAACAAAAATGTAAACCTTCCTAAACATACATTTTCTTAAAAGATCACATAGGGAAAAACAGTAAATAGAGCATAATACATGTAAATATTATAAAATAATGAAGTAATGCTAATTCAATCATAAATATATATATATGTATATATATATATATATATATATATATATGAATGAATGTGCTTAACTCAGTTATTACAAAACAAAAAAGCTTTAATTTGACTCAAAGCAAGACAACTGTGCTATATGTAACAAATGATTCATAAAGGCTAAAATTAAAGAGATGGGACAAAGGTATAGCAGGCCAATGAAAACAAAAAGAACAGGGATAGTAATCCTAATATTGAAAATAAAAAAGGACACATTTAAAGCTAAAAGCCATAATGTACAATGAATAAATAACAATTAGGAATATCTGCACAAAGCACAGTAACCACATTTATAAAGTAAAAAAAAAAAACTATAAGCAATGCAAGGAGACAAATACATCTATAATATAATTTAACACATCAAAGTCAGTATAAGATCAAATGAACTGAAAATAAGGATTTAAATTATCTAAGTAACAAGTAATAAGGTACATTTATGAATATGTATCAAACATCTGAATAACACACCCAACACACCTCAATCATACATGAAACATTCACAAATTAATCCAACAGCTCTGTCTAAAAAAAAAAATATCAGTTCCATAAGATGGGAATATTACAAACAATATTCTTATAATGTAGCAAAACTCAAAATTATTAACAAAGTGAAAATACAAAAGGCCCCTCCCATTTGGAATTTTTAAAAACACCTATTAGACACCTCTTGGGTGAAAGAAAAATACACACTGAAATTAGAATATCTTATTATTCTAAAAAAGACACTAGTGTTTTCTATAAAGAAGAAAAATACACAGTCCTACTCAATGAAAATTTAAGATCAAAAGTAAATTAACCAGCCTGGCTAGTGTGGTTCAGTGGTTGAGCATAAAACTGAACCAGGAGGCCATGCTTCCATTCCTGGCCAGGGCACATGCCCGGGTTTCAGGCTCAATCCCTGGTTGGGGGTATGCAGGAGGCAGCCAACCAATTAGTCTCTCTCATCATTGCATTGATTTTTCTATATTTCTTCCTCTCCCTTCCTCTCTGAAACCAATAAAGATATTTTTTAAGTAAATTAACCAAATTGTCAACTCAAAAAGCTCAAAAGAGAAAAAATAAATAAAAAAGCCTAAGGAAATTTTTGAAAAGGTAAAAGCAAAAACTAATGAGGTATATAATTGAAAAACAATAAGCCTAATAAGTCCAATTCCTAGATACCTTTTGTTATTTTTCTGCAACCACAAATATATAAAATAAGGAGTCAAAGAGAAAAAGTCCTAATACCCTGCATCACTATAAAAAGGCACAGGATAGACCTGGATAATGGGGGAACATTTCTTGTCCTTGGATAAAATGACTCAACAACAAAAAGATGTCAGTTCTTCCTAAATTCTTTTATAAATTTAACATAATCCCAATAAAACACAGACAAACCTTTTTATGGAGCTTGACAGGTTGATACTAAAGATCAGAAGGAAAAACAAATATGTAAGAATTTCCAGGAAAACTCTGGAAAAGATAAACTTTGACAGACAATAAGCCCTACCAGATGTGAAAACATACTCTAACGCCTCTATGAAACAATGAACAAAGATCCAAATTGAATGTCTTCAAATAGAAACAGACTTAAGCACATAGAAATCTAGCATGTGACAAAAGTTATTTCAAAGATACAATTTTTAATAAATGGTGTGGACAGCTGGTGAACCATTTGGAAAAGGATAAATTCGATCCATAGCTTGCATCACACACAAGCATAAAGTCCAAATGACTCAGATCTAAGTGTAGAAAAATGAAACCAAGCACTACAGGAAAACATGGGAATTTCTCTATAACTGAGAAGGTTTTTTCCTAACTTTGTTAAGAAATTTGACTACATAAAAATTTTAATTGAGTGGCAAAAAGTTATAAAGGTTAAAAAACTAACAAAGTGGGCCCTGGTTGGATGGCTCGGTTGGAGGATAGTCCCCAGGAGGCAACTGACAATGTTTCTCACATCAATGTTTCTTGTCTCTCTCTCTCTCTCTCTCTCTCTCTCTCTCTCTCTCTCTCTCTCTCTCTCTCTCTCTCTCTCTCTCTCTCTCTCTCTCTTTTCCCCCTCTTTCTATTTATAAGTAAGGCCCATGAGTCCTTATTAATAGAATGAAAGAAAAGAAAGGTCATCTCTATCACAAAATAATAATTGCAGAAATGACAGAATTAGAAAAATCACCATTTGGCAGCCACCATAGTTTTGGGAGAATAATTTAATGAGAAACAGGATAGACAGTATCAAAGTTTCTCCCCACAACATATTTATTAATTACAAAGAGGAAAACAATAGAACTTTACAGCGAGAAATCTGGCTGAGGCAGACACCACCTTAACCAAGATGTCAGAGTTAATCTCTCCAGTTAGGAGTCATACAGACATTACACGCTTGCTACCCGGATGCACTGAGGACTCAACATCACTTAGCCTGAATCACATCACGAAGAAACCTGAGACAAACACAATGGAGGGCCAATCTACGGTCACTGGCCTGTCCTCACCAGATATGTCAAGGTGTGACAAAAGTTATTATGGAAGACAAAGAAAAACTGACAGTTAAATACAGTGAGTAACCCTGGATTGGATCCCAGATGAGAGAAACTTTTTTTTTTCCTGGGAGGGGGTAGTGTATGCACGTGGAGGAGGTGTTTGGGACTGAGATTAGGAGACAGGATCTGGGTAGACCCCATGGAGAGGATTCGGTTTCAGCTTGAAAAACGGTCCATTTACCGCGAACCTCAGGTAGTTGTGTGGGAGCGGAAGTACCATCCACAGGCCAACGATGTTGCCATTTGAATATGTGACTCTGAGGAATCACAGTCACTTCAGCCCTCATTCCCCGGAGAGAAACATTTTTTTGTCTCATTAGCAAGTAGGACATTAGAAAACATTTGAATAATGTCTACAGATTAGATAATGGTACTTTATCATTATAATTTTCTGATTTAGTAATTATACTGTGGTTATGTAAGAGCACCTTTTTCTTTTTTTTTGCAAATACTCAACTAGATGGGTAAAAAAAATCACCACTTGTACAATTTCCTCTCAGTGTGCGTATGCGTGTTGTGCAAAGTGGGGGTGGCAGAATCTCAATGATGAGATACAGAAATTCTTTGTATTATTTTTTGCAAACTTTTCTGTGCGTCTGAAAAATTACACTAACATCTTTTTAAAATTTAAATTAAGTTCCATCATTTATTCACCTGCCCCAAACCCTCTAATCACTTCTTATCTCAATAAAAGCCAAAGTCCTTCCAGGCCCTGATGGAAGTGCCCATCTCTGCCTGCCCACCCATCTTCCCTCATCCCCTGCTCTTCCTGTGTTCACTGAACTCCAGCCACTCAGGCCTCCCTGCTCTTCTTCAGACACAAGCGTGTTTCCACCTCAGGGCCTTCGCAGCCTCAGCCTGCAGTGCATCTCCCCTAGACGGACTCACTCCTTCACTCTGGTCTCTGCCCAAATGTCACTCAGAGAGACCTTCTCCAGCCGCTCTATTCAGAAAACCACTCCTTCCCCATCTCTCTCTCCCTTACTTTACTCCGCCTCATGTTTCTTTCTAGCAGGGATTGCTATTCTAGATCTTTTTACTGACACTCCCTCCTTCTAGGAAAGCTCTCTGAAGACACGTGCACTGTTGGTTTGAGTCCTTGTTGTATATCCTGGAATACTTCATGGCTTATAGTAGGCACTCAATAAATACCTGTTTAATGCCTGAGCAAATCAATGGCTTCCCTCCACTCCCAAGATCTCTGCTGCTATCTGGGCTAATACATACTGACAACTTAACCAGTGACCAGCTCTAGGCCTCAATGAACCCTCCCTCACACAACCTTCTGGAACAGAGGCTTTTCTCTCCTTTTACAGAGGAAGAACCTGAATTGCCCAGTCATACTTGTGACTGGCGCCCCCAACCTGAGGCCCCACTGTTCCCTCCTGCCGAGCCATTACCACCATTACCACCACCACCACCACCACCACCCCCGCCCCCACCACCACCACCCCCCCCCAGGGGGACTTGCCAGCGCAGAACATGTTGTCGGTGATGCGGATGCGGGTGGAGGCCTTGCAGACCGGCCGCTCCACGATGGGCAGGTTCACCACCTGCAGGACGCTGGGCTGCACCTCGGCCTGGCTGGCTGACCACGTCTCCTTCAGGTTGCCCCAGCCTGTCACCCGCCCTTTGTATCCAGCCTGGAGCAACCTTTGGGGAAGGCAGAGGGACCTGGTGAGAAGTGACCCTCCAGGAGCCTCTGGCCCCAACACCAGCCCTTAGAGACCTGAATCTCAAACACCAGTGCACAAAGAGCCTTCAGGTTTGTTCCAAGAACTGAGGCCTGGGAAAGGGAAGGCCCTGCTGCAAGGCCTACCGGGGTCAGCCAGGCCCAGGGCCCCGCCCCCGCCCGCCGGCTGCCCCACCTGGCTGCCGTCTGCTTGTCGGGCAGGCACACGGGGTGGATGTAGTTGCTGAAGGTGACGGGCTTCTTCAGCTTCAGCAGAGCGATGTCGCGGTCCAGAATGTCCCTCCAGTTGTACCTGGGGTGGATGTAGATCTTCTCCAGCATGGAGATCTTTTCCATGCCTCGCTCATACCTGTGCCAGCCCCAACAGAGAAACGGAGGCGCCGTAAGCCACTCACTCGGAGGCACTGGTTCCCTGAGGGAGGAAACTGCCCGCCCTGGAGGTCTGAGAGTCAGGAGTCCAGCAGGCTGAGCTGCACAGGGCTTCGTTGCCAAACGGCCCAGGCAGACGGAGAGGGACGCAGGCTGCAGGCTCTGGTCCAGACAGCCTCTCTTCAGAGTCACACCTGGGCCATGGCCTGGTGTCTGGAGACAGGCCAGGGTTTTGCTCTCTGGAAAGTCTTAGTTCCTGTCCCCAGCGCCAAGCGTAGGCCAGGATGTGGCAGGACGGACTCTGCATGCACCACAGACTGTTTTCCATGGCGGGAGGCAGACAGACATGCCCCGAGTGCCCCAGGGCACCGGAGCCCCTCACCATCACGCTGGAGGGCCGAGACCCCTGCAGACACCCCTGGGCCCCCGGTTGTGTACCTGGTGCGGGAATGCTTGCCGATGCGCACCAGAAGGTCGTTCTCAGTGAAGTTCTTGTCCCAGGGTGGGTACAGGAGACAGTGGGCGGCGGTGAGGACCCAGCGGTCACTGATGAGGCTGGCTCCGCACAGCAGCTCCTGGGGGCTCTTACGGAAAAGCATCACCTGCCTGGGAGGGAGAATGGGGAGCTTGAGAGCCAGGGAGCTGCCCCTCCACTGGCTCCAGAAGCTCAAAGTCCCGTTTTTAAGAACTGGACAGAACTGCCTGCTGGGCCCAGGCCCCAGCTGGACCTGGTCACCTTTGGGGACAGGGGCATCCATGTGACAGTAAGGGGCTGCATCCTGCCTTGAGCACCCCTCTCCAGCTCCCTCCAGGCCAGAGCTGGGCAGCTTAGCCCAGCTCCAGGGTCAGGGCCTGCTATGGACTTGACCCCAGCTCTCCTGGCCCCAGACTGTCCATCAGCAGCATCACTTTAAACTCCCTGGGCCCCAGCGTATGGGAACTAATAAAGCCAATCTCCAAAGACTGCTGAGATTCAGGGAAGTGCTGGTGCTCAGTGCTCATCACCCATGGAGTCTGTGAGGGGAGAGGAGTCCCCCAGGGTGGGGGCAGAGGTAGGGGGGTGCAGCCCAGGGAAGGCAGTTGGGCTTAGGGACCCACCAGGGCGCCAGGCCTATCTCCGCATCCCAGCCCTCCACGATGCGCCCGTCGATGTAGGACTCCAGAAGCTCCTGCTCCGTCTTGTCCTCCAGCGACTTCTTCTCAAACAGAGGCCGCAGCCCGCAGTCTGGGAGCAAGCCGGGTGGTGAGGGGCCGGGCGCAGACCCTGCCCCGCGGCCATGCACCCACCTGACCCCGCTTCCGGCGGCCTCACCTGCCTCCCCGGCCCCGAAGGTCTTCTCGTTGAAGAAGGGCTGGAACTCCTCCTCGGTGGTGCGCCCCTCCACGGCCGAGCCCAGGTCCGGGCTCTGCCCATCGTCCGTCACCTCGTCCACCGGCTCCTCTGCAGAGACCCAGGCACCGGCTGGGACAGGGCCCAGCCCCTCCTCACCCATCCCCGAGAAACCTCCGGGGCCTCGTCATACTCAGCTGTGAGAGGGGGCTAACACCTACTCCCCCCTGGGCGGGGGAAGGCCGAGATGAGCGTCCTCACGTGCGCACAGGGTAACCCGTTATTCCCTCCAGGCTCTGTGGCCTGTCTCAGGCCCCCAGCCCTGCCCTCTCACCACAATAGTCCAGGTCGCAGTACTCGTAACCGCCATCCACATAGCACCACGCGCCCTCCTGGTCCCCATCTGGGTTGCGACAGAAGTTCTCCACCAGCGGCACAGCCGGGCTGAAGACCTGGTCCTTTCTCCGGTCCTTGGCCTGCTTGCTGGCCCAGGGCAGGCAGGGGGACCCGTCTTGGGTCACCGCCAGGCGACCCTGGTATTGCTGGCCACGCTCAGGGACACACGGCGCAGATGGAGGTGACAGGTTTGCCGTGGAGACTCTGGAGCGTGGGGTCATCTCCACGGTGAAGCCCTCTTGGCCTGGTGAGTGAGGAGGAAGGGAGCAGAGAGGGTGGGACCACAGGTGGAGCCAGACAGCCCGGAGCTGAATCCCTGCCCTGAGCCTTCTTCCTGCAAGACCTCCGGGAATGCCTCCCTGAGCAGCAGTGTGCTTGCCTGTGAAAGGGGTACTGGTGCTGTTCTCGCAGGGTTGTTGAGATGTAAGCAAAATAAGTGCATCACAAGCCCGAGATGGTAGCTACGTTTCGCCTCCTGTAACTATCACAGGGCGACCTGTAACCCACTGGTAGTGACTGACTGCCTGGCGTTTTTAACGGATTCTGTGTTCTCTTAGGGGCACACAGGAAATGTCGCTGGGAGGACTACGGATGTCTAGACAGGGCAATGGGTCAGTCCCAGCATGCTTTCTCCACCTCTTGACCTTGACCTTATGGTTGCTCTGGCCAATGGCACGCGGGCAGAATTGACTGTGCCAGTCCTAAGCCTAGGCCTGAAGACACATTGTGTGTTTCTGCTCAGTTTTGTACACTCTGCCATCACCAAAGGAAGATGATGCCCTTTAGCTTCTGCTCCAGAATGAGTGTGTGCGGAACAGACCTGCCCCTCACCCACGCAGAAGCCAAGCTCTGAAGCAAAACCACCAGCCGAGCCCAGGCTCCATCATGGACCCACAGGCACATGAGCAGGGAATAGGTGTTAGCCCCAGGCCCCCCCCCCCCCCCCGACACATAAGAAACGAATGCTTATTGGTGTAAGCCCCTGAGCTCTGTGGTGGCTGCGATTGTGTGGGTCCTGCAGCATTATTGTGACTATAGCTAGCTGCTGCCTGACGGGAAATAATAATGCTCAGAAAAGGGCATGTGAACAAAATGGATGGGGGGGAGGGGAGGGGATTCCTGAAGGGGGCAGTGCCCCGGGCAGGAAGGAAGGCCTATCTAGAATGAGCTGCAGCCTGGGTCATAAGGAAGTGACGATGGGAAGGAGGAAGGAGGCTGGAAGCCCACTCTCTCTGGTCTCCTGACGTCCCTGACCCACAGGCCCTGGCCCCTGGGAGACCCCGGGCCTGGCCATGGACCGCCCAGTGGCCCCCCGCTCACCACAGACAGGGATGCTGCACTCCTCCCTCCGCACAGTGGGGTCTGAAGTGTAGCACCACGGCCCAGTGGTGCTGCCATCCGGGTTGCGGCAGAAATTCTCCTGCAGGTCTGCTTCCGGGTGGGTGGTGGAGTTGATTCTGGAAAAGGAAATCACGCAGCTAGAAGCCATGTGTCCTCCCCACATACACACACACACACACCACCACCACCACCACCACCACCACCACCTCTGTCTCCTTGCTCCCCATTCTCCACCCCCTGGCAGACAGGCCTGCCCATCACTCACTCAGGCTTATGTGGGTAGCGACTCTGCCACAGCTGGCACTCGATGCCGGACCGGGTGACGCTCACGTTCCCTCGGTAGTTCGTACCCAGACCTTCGGCACAGTTACCTGCAGGATTTGTCCCCCCTCTCACTTAGCAAAGCCTTGCTATCCACCCCCTCCGAGCTCCTTCTGGCTCACAACCCTTGACCTGAATGTACTCAGCACCTCCTCCGCACTCAGCGGTTGTCCAATCCATTTAACAGGAGTCACCAAATATTTACCAGTGCCCACCATGAGGCAACCCTCGACAGGCAGTGTGCCAGGTATCAAGGGCACGGTGATGAATTAGTCAGTCCTAGTCAAGGCAGGTCCCGGCCCTCGTGGAGCTGACTGTATTCAGTGGCTCCTCGTGAACAGCAGGGTGAACACGTGACCAGGCCCAGTCAGGCCCGAGGCTGCCTGCCGTGTTAGCTAAGCCCTCGTGCCTTAGGGCCTTCACACAGGCCATTTCCTTTGCCTGGGGACACCCTCTGGTTCACTCATCCGTGTATCCCACACGTCCAGGTAGAACTCTACTTCTCCTGGGGAGCTGCCCCTGAGCTTGTTGACAAACTAAAGGCTCCTTCTTCTGACATTCTCTCGGCACCTGCCACAGAACTTCTCCAGCCATCCCTTGGATGTTTCGTGTTCTTCTTTTTCTATGAAACTGTGAGCTCCTGGATCTCCTAAAACCCCCATCTTTCAACATAGCGCCTGGCACATCACATGTCTGTTGAACAAGTTAGTTAACCACTGAAAGGATGGCCAGTAATTGGAGTTCCATGTTATGGAGCCTATGGTCACCCTAATAGTGTGTTATAAGGCTTCGAGAGGTGATGGCATTTAAACTAATCCTTGAAGGATAGGGATGTTGTCAGGAGGTTGCAATGACTGCTCCAGGGGAAGACAATAATGTGAGCAAGGGCAAGGAAGTTGAATCATCTGGGCATGTTCGAGGAGTGCAGCGGGGGTCTGGGTTCATGGTTGGTGTGATGGGAGAGAAGGCGAAAGGGATGGTGAAGACTAGAACCTGCAAACTTCGCGAGGCTAAGAAGCTGATGCTTTGTAGGAGAAGCAGAGGGGAGCCACTCCAGGTTTTGGAGAATGAATGTGATTAAAGCTCTGTCCTGGGGACATGGGATAGAGGAGGAGCCCTGATGCGAGTGAGACCTTAAGCGTTAATTCGTTATCCATTCACCCATTTGTTTCTCCGATATTAATCATCTTAATGACTGCCAGGCACAGGGCCAGGCACAAAGACCCGTCCTTGAACGCGGAGATGGAAAGGCAGTGTCAGGTGCGAGGGGCTGCCCTGCTGGGCCACCTCCTCACCCACCCCTACCCTGCTCTTCTCCCAGGCTGTACCCCTGGGATCTGGTCCCGCCACCCCCATGTCAGGTCCTCACCTTCCATACACTTCACGAGCTTTTCTCGAGATTTCTTCACCGAGTCGCAAGCTGGAAAAGACCCAGAAACACCTTTGGTATTCGGGTAGGGACAGGATGGGCTTAAGTCAAGGGCGGGAGAACATTCGGAAACAGAGAGACGGACAACAGATGCATGGAAGGAAAGAGGCATTAGGGGGGAGGGTGTGTGTGTCTGAACGGATGGACCAGATTCTCTAAAGCAGAATACTCTCTGACAGGAGCCCAGCACTCCCTCCCTGAGGCAGGCCCTTCCCAGTGCTCACCTGTGTACTTGTCCCAGAACACCTTCTGAAAAACAAGGGCTGAGTGTGAGGCTGCGGCAGGACCCTTTTTGTTTTGTTTCTTAGTAGATGTTATGTCTCATTATACTTTCCTTCTCCTCTTACCCTGGTCACACAGGGCAGGCTCTGGGAGGTCTATGGCAGTGTTCCCTACTTTAGTTCCCAAAAGCCCAAGCCCACCGAGAAGGCTATTTGAGGAGAGGGGAGCTCCCGCACCCCAACAAAGACAGGAAGGGATTGCCCTGGGTGGGTGGACAGGAGGAGAGGGGGCGTGGGGCCCAGGCAGAGCCCCAAGGGAGGGGAAGGTTGCAAGGGCTCCCAGCCTCACCGGAGTCCCATACGTCAAGGGTGGCAGAGTTAGCAGAAAAGCCAAAGCTTAGCGGCCACGGGGGCCTGGGGATCCAGAGGTCCCGACACAGTCATATGTCTGAAAACCGAGAGAGGCCCCTGAGGTCCTGGGACCTCCCTGGGCCCTGGTGTCTGGCCTCCAAGGAAAGGGGGGCCGCTCGACTTGGCAGCCCAGTGACATGGGGCCCAGAGATGAAATGAGTTATCAGCAACGACTGTGAGCTCCTTGTTCCCCTGATTTGTGGTCCTAGAAGGTCCCCCCCCACCCCCCCCCCGGAGGCCCCGCCCTCACCGTGGCGGTGGAGGACTCCAGGGCCTCGAAGGCCTCCTCGTAGCTGCACAGCTCCTCCATGCACTCCCGCTCCAGGTTGCCCTGGCGCAGCTCCTCCATGATGCCGCTGTTGGCCCGGCGGGCCCGCTGGAGCAGCGACAGCGCTCGCTGAGGGGCCAGGAACACTGCGGGAGGAGGTGGGACAGCGGCCTGAGGAAGCCCGGCTGACGTGGCCATCACGAGGGCAAGAAGCAAGCCCGGCTGGCCTGGCGCGGTGGCTTCCGAAAGCGGAGGTCCGGGATGGCGACAGGACCCACTCTCTCCCTCCTTTAATGGGTCCCCCCCAGCCCGCTCGCCATATTGGGAGAGAGAAGTAGGCCCAGCCAGACAGCACAGATTCCTTCCCCAAGCTGGATACCGTGGGCCGAGGCCCCCCTAGAGGCAGGCTCTGGGTTCTCTGTCGAGTAAGGGGACCCTCGCCCATGGGCCCAGCTCCTAGCCCCCTGGCCTGTCCCAGCTTCCAAGCCCCCCTTACCATCCTGGCTGTGCACAAGGCCAAACAGGGCAGCCACGGCCAGGCAGCCAGGCAGCCACGGCCCTCGGACGTGCGGCATAGTGTGTCGGCTCCAGGGACTCTCCGGGCTCCTCCTGACCCCTCTGGGTTAATGTTAAACCAACGTGGAGAAATCAGCTGTGAGGAAGAGGTCAGCGGGTCAGGGCTGTGAGGTCGAGTGAATAGAGAGTCCACCCCACCTCCAGGGAGGACAGGTTTGGGAGGAAGTCACAAAGGAAAGACCCGGGTAACCACCATCATCTGCCCTCCTTCCCCGAGGCATGGGCCAGCGTGGGCCAGCAGGGTCTCAGGTCTTCCCAAGGCTCCTTCCAATGCTAACACGTGGTGGCAGTCGCTTTCATCTCCGGCTGCCTCAGTTTCCTCATCTGTACACCGGGGGATAGTACTTTGATGTGAGGAGTAATAGAGATTATGAACTTAAGCCCCATGAAATATAGGAAGTGCTTAATAACCTGTACATATATGGATGCAAACCCACAGGGAGGTTTGTGTGATCACAAAACACAGATGTAAGAAAAGAGACAAGGATGTGATTAGATGAGGTCTGCCCACCGTGCCCCAGGACACACTGGGGGCAGAACAGCCGACGCTGGCCCAGCCGCTCAGCCACTGATGGAGGGTCCCATTTCCCCTCCTGTCTGTCTGGATATCTGGAGGAATGTTTGTGTATGGCAGTTGCTGGGATGTGGAGCCAGGGCTTCTAGGGTCCCTTCTCTATGTCTTCTCATCCCCCAGGACCTGCTGGGAGGGACCAGCCCAAGTCCCTGAGTCTCCTGGTGCCTGTCTCTGGGCCTGGGCCAGACTAGAACAACTGCTGGTTCTACACAGCCCCTTGCCCAGCCCTGACCCCCTCCTCCCCCATTTCCTGTTTGTAGAATGCAAGGTAAATATTAGTCCTGCGTCTAATTAGGACAGGACAAAGAGCAGGAACACAGGGAGCACAGGTTTTTGCCTTGTCCTCCCTGGGGCGTGGCTGGCCAGGGTCTGGACTGCGATCACGTACTGTCTGGGAAGAGCACAGGGAGGGGCCTGGTGCATGCAGGGAATGAGGAACTTTTGACATTGTGATGAACAAAAATATTTTGAAAGGAGGAAAATATTTTCTCAATTAAAATAATATTCCAGCCCTAGCCAGTTTGGCTCAGTGGATAAAGCGTCGGCTTGTGGACTGAAGAGTCCCGGGTTCAATTCCAGTCAAGGGCACGTACCTCGGTTGCAGGCTCCTCCCTGCCTGGGCCCTGGTCAGGGCATGCGCAGGAGGCAACCAATCGATGTGTTTCTCTCACATCGACATTTCTGTCTTTTCCTCTCTTTTCCACTCTCTAAAATCAATGGGGAAATATCGTTGGGTGAGGATTAAACACACACACACACACACACACAACACACACACACACGATATTCCAGTGACCCGTCTTTCCAGGAACAGTCACTGCCTTTTCAGCAAGGAAAGCACTAAGTTAGGAGTCAGAAGACAAAGGCCCTGACCTGGGTCTGCCGTTTCTGGCCTCCGGCCTTGGCAAGTGACTGTCCTCAAGGCCTCCATTTCTCATCTGTGATAAGAGCTTCAACAATGCTCTCTGATGCCCATTCTCGCTTCACCATGAGTATTGGCAGAGCAGAGGCTCCCAAACCAGGGGCCTTCAAACTTGATTTGTTGCTCCACTTATTTATGCATTGGTTGGTGGATTCTTATGTGTGCCCTGACCAGGGATTAAACCTGCCACCATGGCATATGGGAAAGATGCTCTAACCAGCTGAGCTCCCTGGCCAGGACCCAGTGTCTTGGCTTTGATCTGAACCTGCTCTGCGTCATCAGGGATAGCGTTAACTGAGAGAGAAGTTCTCCATCTGTGTGGGGGATGTGGCAAAGGGGTGTAAGCATCCCAGCTTTGGACTGGAGGATGGTTGTGGAATGTCAACAGGCCTCCCCAGAGACCCAAAGCATCCCTGCGTCACTGCACAGCTCAAGCTCAAGCAATGAGTACATCCCCAGGAAACCTAACAACACTGGGCGTATGGCCCTGCCTGAAGCAAGAACTAGGAAAGATTAGCATCTATCGAGCCTTGTGCAGGCTCCAAGAGGCGGGGTTGGCTAACTAAAAATATTAACAACTGTTTCTCAGGCTTTGGGTGATGCGGCTTTTTTTCTTCACAGATCACGATTTCCTGCTGTCCTCCTCCCAGCGGAAAATTTCAGGGTTGTGCTTTGCCAAGAACTTATTCAGATTGGGTGGGTGGCTGGCTTAATGTCAAGGGAAAGTGGGGGGACACGGGGCTGCTTCTGACATTGTGAGTACTGGGAAGCTGGAGAACGAGAGGCATTTTAGTTCTGGCTTCCTCGTTCACTGGTGAAGGGACTCAGGACAGACCAAAAAAAAAAGCCTGACCCTCTGGGAGCTCGATGGGAGTGACTACCCCAGCACTAAGCAACCCACAGGGCGGAGGCTGCCAGCTACCTGACGACCTTCCTGGGCAGGTCACTTCTGAAATGCTTCAATAGGCACTTTGTGGAGTACCTTTCTCTAGATTCTGAACAAGCTCTATAAGTGGAGCTTGGGAAACAAGTTGGTGGTGGCCTGTAAGTCCTTGACCTGCTTCTCCTAGCCAACTCTAATCTCTATCGGGCAACCCAAAGAGAAAAAAGATCCAGACACCCAGCACCTAGAAAACATAGCCTTTATGTAGAGTCTGCTAGGGAAAGACGAGTGTCAGGTGCCTGTCTCCACCTCCACCACTTCCGCCCAGGGGCTGAAGCCCACATCCTTATGGATGAGCAGCAGGCTGGGGGCGGGGCCTGGTTCCTCTGGCACCACAAAGCACTTATCCTGGCTCTCAGAAATGGTGACCTCGAAGACGTGCTGGGTTGGGGAGACATTCTGCTCGTTGCGTGTGTCCAGTACTTCTGGCTCAGTCTGTACTAAGACCACGGTGGGCTCAGCAGCAGCCGGAGGCGCAGAGGGTGGGCTGGAGGATGCCCCGGGCTGGTGGCTGAGCTGGTGCCGCTTGAGGCTTTGGGGGAGGGTGTAGCCCATGCCACAGGTGGGGCAGCGGTAGGGCTTGTCAGCCAGGTGGGACTTGAGGTGGCGCCTCAGTTTGGTGGCCAGTGTGTACGCGCGGCCACACTGGGGGCACGGGAAGGGCCTCTCTCCCGAGTGCAGGCGCTCGTGAGCACGCAGCGTGTGTGGGTCTCGGAGGGCCTTCCCACACACGGGGCACAAGTGGGCCTCCCCGGTGTGGGAGATGAGATGGCGCCTCAGTTCAGGAAGCTGGGGGAAAGCGTCAGCACAGTGCGGGCAGCGATAAGGGCGCTCCCCCGTGTGCAGTCGCAGGTGCCCGCGTAGGTTGCCCCGCTGGCGGAATGCCCGGCCACAATGTGGGCACAGGAAGGGCTTTTCCCCCGTGTGGAGTCGCATGTGGTTCCGCAGAGAGCCCTGGTTGGCCAGGGGCCGACCACATACGGGGCACGGGCATGAGGCAGAGGCAGGTGGCACCTGGTGTGTCTTATGATGCAGTCTCAGGGATGGCCGGCGGGCGAAGGCCTTGCCACACTGGTCACAAGCAAAGGGCCGGGCACCCGAATGTACCACCTGGTGCTCTCTGAGGTCTCGCCGGGTGCCGTAGGCCTTGTCACACTGTGGGCAGGGGAAGGGCCGGACCCCGCGGTGGCCCAGCATGTGGGCTTTGAAGCTCTCCTCTGAGCTGTAGCTCTTGCCACACTCCGTACAAAGGAAGGGCTTGTGGCCCGTGTGTACAAAGCCATGCTTCTTCAGGTGGCACAGTTGCAGGAACGTCTTGCCACATTCCCCACACCGGTACTGTCGCCCCCTTTTCGGGGAGCTTCCCATCGGGACAGGAGGGCTCCCCAAGTGTGCAGAGAAGCTGGGGTGCTGCTCTCCGTTCTGCTGGGCCCTGGGCTCTGAGGTCTTTGCTCCGAGTGGACACTGATCACTGGGGCTGTGTAACTTCCTGACCAGGTGAACATGCTGCTGGGTGCCACCGGCAGATGAGGAAGTGGCCTCCCTGCTCTCTAGGCCCCGCTGGGGAGCAGAGCTGCTCTGAGGTTCAGCTGGCATCTGTGTCTGGGGCGGGCCCTCCTCGTCCGTGCTCCCATCCTGAGGCAATGGACCACGTGATAGGCTCTCCTTGGAAAGCTGGTCCTGGGTTTGGGGCTTAAGCACAGCACTCACCATACTCTCCGCCTGGATGCTGGGGGGTGACTGGTACCCAAGATCTGCAAAGTAAGAGTGGAGTGATGGGGTCAATAGAGACTGTAGCAGATGGTGACAGTGGTATCACCAGGAAATTATAGAAATGTGTCTTTTCCTATTCAGCCCTGGACTCCAGTGGGAGCAATGACATTAATCGTTTCCCTGGCGCATGAGCCCATACTCCACTTATCTTCCTGTCCAGTCGCAGGTGCTTACTGGGGAAACCAGTGACCCAAACACCTGGATAATCCCTTGAGTAAGGCCATCTCAGAGTCCCCTTGTTCTGCCTCTGAGGACATGAACTTACCACGGTAAGCTGAGACCACTGCTTCCTCACCTTAGCTCATTTGAAAATAAAGCAACCAATCCCCACCCCAGATAGAAGAACCGTAATGAACTGAAAGCTGTCTTCATCAACATGATCTTACTATTCCCAGAAACCTATTCAGGAAGATAAAAATCGCAAATATTTTTAAGGTTGATTCCAAGGAAAAGACTCATCACTTCAATAAAAAGCATCAAATGACAGTTTATACCCCAAGACTCTGAACCTCTTGCCTGAAAATTCTAGCTTTCCTGTGTCCATGAATCCTGAACTACTATTATGTGATGCTCCTTAACCAATCCAAATCAAGCCCTGCTCTTATCCCACACTGAAAAAGTGACCTTAATACCAGACTTCAAATTTTCAATAAATATCCAGGCTTTGCCCTACCCCTTCAGAAAAGCTGCTAGGGCTCTGGAGTGTGCTACTTTGCCTTCTTCACCCATAAGCCCCATTTTTGTCTTATCAATAGTAGTTTGGTGATAATTTGGGAAGTGAGCATTTATTTGACACATACCTGCGCAAGGTTCTCCTGCATCCTCCCCAGGAGAGGCTGCTTCCTGCTGGACAGCAGATTCCACTTCTGTCACCTCAGCCGCAGCTGCCTCTTCTTCTAGCCCAGACTGGGTGGGACTGAGGCCCTTGGAGGGAGACCGGGGCCACAGTAGCAGCTCAAAGCCTGGCAGCACGACCCGGTACACCTGCAGGTGGAGCCTCTCACTGGTCCACACTGGGGCCACGTTTCCCTCGCCCTCCAGCCTGCCCCGCTGCACCAAACTGCAAAGCAGAGCAAGAAAGAACTCAAGAGACTCTCTTCACATGGCCCTCCCAGTAAGCCCAGTTCTTGGTCAGCCTGAGTCCTAAGGACCCCATGCCTTTGCTCACTGCAAAAGATCAGTGTGTGGGGAATGACAGCCAGCTTCCGGTTCCATCCCATGCCCCAACAGAAAGCCTCAAAAGAACAACCTGACTACATAGTATTCTCCTGTAACTTACCTGGTCCAGCCTGAACTCTGCTCACAAGCACACACGTCTCCCCACAGGCCAAGTGACACGTCCTGAAATAAACCAATACAAGTCCTTCTCCCATGTGTTTGAGGGGGCCAGAGCGGAAGAAACAACAAAAAACAAAACAGACATAAGCTCTCCTAAGATCTAAGAGAAAGGCCCTGGAAGGTTAATGGTTTCTGGGTCTGCCTATACTAGACTGTGTTGTCTGACTTTTCATTCAGCAAAATGCCGAAAAGACTGTCCCCACACCTCCCTCCCAGGGTGTGGAGAATTACTAAACTGAACACATTACTGCCTTCTAGTAGGTACCAAACAGAAAAAGTAGTAAGAGGAATAGCAACTCTCCTTTTTAGTGCTTTTTATGCAATAAAACCCTTTACCCGTGTCATTTCATTGATTGCTCCAAATAATCCTGCAGGATTGAAATAAAGGAAACAGCCATTCCTTTGTTTTACATAAATTAAATGAAACATGCTATTTAACTAACTTGTGTACTACGACTAGGATATGATCCCCTGGCTCTTTAATTCCAAGACCTTGGCTCTTGACTTTCATCAAGAGTGACGCTATTTTAATCCAGCTCTTAACAACTTTTTGCACCTCGATTCCTAAACTACGGCAGATGAGGGGAAGAGACAGTTCTGGAGGGAAGGACAAAACCATCTCTTCTCTCCGGAAATGCCCTGCTTCTTCTAACAAGCCGGAGAGCTGTCCAGAAGCTGTCTGAACCGCTCCCAAATGTTCAATGACAAAGAAGAGACACCCTAGCTCTGCATACCTTCTCCTGCCTTGGTTGCACTCCCTCGTCCTTCTGCTCCGAGACAGACTCCTCTCCCAGCGGCCCCCAGAGCACTCCTGGCTGCAGAGGCTTCCCGACACACCAGACCCCCAAGCGCTGTTTCTCCACGAGTGAGGGGCCCAGGGCTAACCCCTGGGGGAGGGTCTTTAAAGCATGGACGGCTCGGGTGGGCCAGGCCGCACAGCCTTCTGCAGAAGGGCTCCATCCTGCGCCCGGATCCCGGCGCCGCTCGGGGTCTGCAAGGAGGTAGGAAGGCAATGAGGGAGTGACCCAAGAGGTCGTGAGTTAGGCGTGGCGGGGCGAAAACCGCACGTCCGGCCTGAGGGGTCCAGAAGGGCTCCTTGGAAGCCCCTGAGAGATCTGAGAGGGTTCGGGGACTCTGAAGAAACCCTCCCGAGACTGAGAGCACCAGAGGAGGCTCCCGGGCTCCGGAGGGAAAGGGTCGGGGCAGAGAATAGACCGGAGAATGTCAAGTGTATCTAGGCCAAGGCCCAGGGTCAGCGATCTCGCAGGCCTCTCACCGAACGGCAGCCTCTCCCGCTCCAAGAGCAGCTCCGCCGCCGCCTCCATCCCCGGGCAGAAAAGAAAACCCTTCCACCGGAAGTGAGCATCGCCTTCTCAGCTCCTCCCGGAAACAGCTATGCATTGCCCAATTTACTCTCAGGAAAGCATCGTACACGTCGGACTTCATTGGTGCACAGCACCGGGAGTGTGGCAGCACTGGTGAAGCACAACCCAGTCGGAAAACAATCCGCTTTAGGGCTCCGGGGGCCGCCGGAGGCTCGAGTGCCAGAGAAAGAGGAACGAATCGCCCCAGCCGCCTCCTTCTGGGAGGGAGGCTTCGGACAGTGATGCTGTCCTGATCCCCGGCGGGCGCGGACCGGAAGTGGGCTCCGCGGAAGGCCAAGTTTGGCCCGGGGACGGGTCGGAAGTGGGCTGGAGGTGTGGCGGAAGTGGCTGGGGAGCAAGGAGCCCGGGAGGAGGCGGTTCCCGTTTTTTGCAGCGGAGCCGGATGTTTGCCGAGCTCTGACAGGCGTGGCAAAAGGAGCGGAGCCCGACCGACCGCGGTGAGCTGATGGGCGCGGGTCTCCCCGGGCGGTGATGGGGGAAGGGAAGGGCCTGGCCTGGCTGTCTGAAGGGCTGCGATCCCGACGGGGAGGATCCGAGGAAGGGAGGAGGGTGCAGTGGGACCTGGGGGCCTGGCCTTCCTGCTGCGGGGATTCTGCCCCGCTCACGGGTCTGCAGAGAGAGGACTGGGCTTCCTTCGCTGCCTTCCTCCTGCCCTCCCTAGTGCAGAGTCCGGCTCAGATTGCTGTTTTCGAGCCAGCCCATGGGAGGGAAAGGCTCCCTGCTCCGATCCCGCGAAACGCGAAGAGAAAGAAATTTGGGGGAAGTGTTTCACCCTGCCACCTATTAGGCCTGGCGTTCATCTCTGTTTCATAATCGGTGCACCCAATCCGGATTTTGTAAACCATGGGGCTCTATGCAAACGTGAATGTACTGGAAAGCCTTGCTGATGTAGGATTTGCGTTTTCACAGTTTGGAGCTTCTAGGAAGACGATCCTAAGGCCAGAGAAAGCGATTTTAAGTTGTTACCTCTGTTCTTTTCGGAGGAGATTAGGGGAGAGGCCTTGTTTTGTGGTGTTTGTTTGTTTTTGTTTTGTGGAACTTCTCTCAACCTTGAGAATCGCATGAATGAAGTACAGTCACTTAGGGAAACATTGAGGGATTGACCTGCACAATGAGACCACCTTAGACAGATGTGGATTAAAACCTTGACTCTGTTGTGTGACTGTTGGCATTTGCTTCGTTTCCTGGAGCTCACTGTCCTCACACTGAAAATGGGCCCAGTGGTACAATGCCTCTTAGATGCTGTTGTAAAGTTAATAGATAATTTGTGTCCAGTTCATGGTGCCATACGGCCCTCAACAAATGTTGCTTCCCTTCTCCACTTAGGAGGTGAATTAATTCAATATGTCATTCAACAAATGACTGAGTAGCTACCTGTGGCAGGTGTAATTCTTAATAGGTCAGAGTTCTTAAACAGAGATTCTTAGAAGGCATGCGAACCACTTAAAATTTCATAGATTTCATGCAAGTGCTGATTTGTCTTAGGGGGAAAGACCACAACTTGTGTCAGAATTTCAGAGGTTCATATGAACCAGGTGGTCACGGTTCTACTCCTGGTCAGGGCACATGCCTGGGTTGCAGGCTCCATGCCTAGTGTGGGACATGCAGGAGACAGCCGATCAACAATTTTCTCTCATCATGCATGTTTCTATCTCTCTCTCCCTCTCCTTTTTTCTCTGAAATCGATTTAAAAAGATATTTTAAATAAATAAATAATCCTGAGAGGTCCAGACTTCCCAAAGCTTAAAACCTCTAGGTAAAAACTGCCTAAACTGCCAAAAGTGAGTCCTGAGATTTTATAAAGGTAGATTTTTACCTACCGAGAAGGGAAAACGTAACCTCCAAGTGAGGAGTATTTTGCAGAGTGGAGCGGGGCTTGTAGGTGCCTGGAGTCTTAGGCAGCCAGGATACTTCGCTTCCACTAAATGTTAGAATTTCCCCTCATTAGCTTTGCTCTCCCTCCCTCTGAGTGGGAGCTAAACTTCCAGGCTCACAGGGAGCAACAACTGTGGGTTGGAGGGTGGTGAGAGAGGCCAGTTGGGAGGTGGGAACAACTGTGACTAGTTATTCTGGAAGAGGAGGTTATGGGGGAGCAGGGGTCAGGTCTAGGAAAACGGACAAAATAGAGGAGTTACTGGAAAAGAGGTGGACTTCCAGTTCTCCTTTTAAACTTTAGAGGATGACCGCCTCCCTCACACATACTTCAGCTACCAGCTGTTCCTTCTAATCCTGTTGTTCACTTCAGCACAGTATTTTAGGACCCTGAAGAATTATATTTGTGGAAGGAGCCTTCACTTGTACAGATGAGGACATTTAGGACCAGACAGGAAAAGGACTGCCCAAGCATCTTTGCAACTCATTGGTTTAGGCAGGACTGTGATCCAGTTCTCCCAAACACCTCATCCCCTGCCTTTTTCATTGCATGAAGCACCCACTGTGTGCAGAAAGACTTCTCTGGGTGGCTGTGGGCAGAGCTGAAGGGCCACTTGGTGCCGGGGCAATGACAGAAAGAAGGGAAGGAGAGAAGGCTCAAGACTGGAGAGGGTTACTTTGAGCTGCATTCTGTCCCTAATATCCAGCTGTGGGGTGAGAGGGCCTTGGCACAGCCTCCTGGTTGAATGTAGGGAGGAGTATGTAGATGAATCAGGGGATGAATACTCAAGACTAAGGTTTGCCTGCCTTAGAAGGTTGAAGGGGACTAGGGAATCCGGAGTGAGGGGCACAGCAGCACTCCCTGGGAAAAACGCATTCCCAAACAGGAGAGAGTCTTCTTTTATGTTCTTGGGAAGGGACTTACATTTGGCGGTATCAGCAGTAGTGAATAAGGGTAGCAAAAGAGACCTAAAGAGAAGAGGAAAAAGGTGGGGGGACGGGGTTTATTGTTTTTTGGCTGCTCAGCTTTGGCTCAGGAGTTCGAAACAGCTTTTGCCACTGAATCGGGATAGTTGCCCTGGTAACAGGATGGTTGTTGCTAGTTACACAGAACCAGTTTACCATCCAGAGTCCTTGGCTGTGACTTGTACGGGAGGTTGTCATGCCACCTCCGAGTCCAGAGTGTTCAGGGTCTGAATCCCCGGTGGCAATTCTCTCTTCCTTCCTGTCTGTTCCTGGGTCTCGTCTGCACTCCTTATCTGCCCTGATGGTTCTCTGACCATATATGTCATTTTTTAGACTCCAGGAATGCAGCAAGCTTAGAGCAGCCTCTCTGAGGCTAGACTGACTGGGTTGAATTGAAATTGCACTCCTTGCCCATGTGGTGAGCTTGTGATGAGAGAGGGGTGTGCTTCCCGTCAGGGCTGAGGGCAGAAAGTGCTGCCTCCAGGCTGCGTGCGTGCGGTCACTTCCTTACAGCCAAACCCCAGACCCGAGCAAGCCCGGTTTCCGAATGGCTCTTCTTCCCTGTCTGCTCTAGCTGCTGTTCTCTTTCTCACCTCTTGTATCTCAGCATTCTGATGTCATGAACTTCCCCCTTTCCCATCTGTGCCCTCCAGCCCTTGGGACAGGCTGTTGACCTTAGCCATCTCGAAGTTAGCGCCTGGAGCTCCCGCAGATTAGAGTGGGCTTGGGAGCCTCCAGGAACCTGCTATGAGTGGCAGGCAGATTCCATCCTCTGCTCCTGGCTCCCTGGGCAGACCCAGCAGAGGCCTATTTTCTGGGTCCCTGTGGTCTTTGGCCACCTCCTCTTCCCCAACTCAGAGGTCAGAGATAGAGTAGCCAGGGGTTTGGAGCACCCATACGCTCCTTAGATTTTTATACCATCTCTGCCCATCACTGCTAGGGTCCGGAAGCATTCTGTGCTCCATGACCCCTTAGGAGAGGGGCTCGGACCTCTGCCCCCTGCAGCTGGGACTATAGGACTGAACCAGCGGGGCAGTAGGCAGTGCAGAGCCTGGCACGATTCTTCCCCATCCAGCTGGAGGACCTGAAGGCAGGCACTGAGCTGTGCCATCCTCTGCCCAGCTGCCTTTTCTGGCAACATGTCAGAAAACTGTGGCGCCAGAAGGACCAGGAACTACATGGAACTCTTGGCAAGGATGAGAAGTGTTCAGGGACAGGGACAAGGGAGCTTAGGGGAGGAAAGAATGGGGTAGGACGCCCTAACCGATTTAACTCAGTGGATAGAGCGTCGGCCTGCGGACTGAAGGGTCCCAGGTTCGGTTCCAGTCAAGGGCAGGTGCAGGAGGCAGCTAGCTGATTGATGTTTCTCTCTCATCGATGTTTCTAACTCTCTATCCCTCTCCCTTCCTCTCTGTAAACAATCAATAAAATAAAAAATAAAAACAACAGGGAAGGAGGCTAGCTATAGCAATTGCAGGTATAAAGAGAGTGTTGCTGACCCTCTTTACACCTGTAACTGCCTTCTCCCAGGTTTCTCTTCAGGTTCTGTGGGGTGAGGCTGTCGGGACAGGCTCAGCTATGGACCCACTTTCAGAACTGCAGGATGACCTGACCTTGGATGACACCAGCCAGGCTCTGAACCAGCTGAAGCTAGCCTCCATTGATGAGAAGAACTGGCCTTCGGATGAAATGCCCGACTTTCCCAAGTCAGGTGGGCACCACTGGATCTCGGGCATCTACAGGCACCTTAGATGGGGAGACACCTTCCTACTGGCGGGAGATTCTGGGAGGGCAGATGGGGGCAAGCTGACCAACCCCAGGGTGGGGCTAGGAGCACAAGCCTTCCTGGGGAGAGGGCCCAAGAGCACGGGTCTCAGGGTGAACACTGGGCCAGCCCCCCAGGCTCTCCCCTCACTTTGCCATATTCTTCAGATGACTCCAAAAGCAGCTCCCCGGAGCCTGTCACACACCTGAAGTGGGATGACCCTTACTATGACATTGCCCGGCACCAGATTGTGGAGGTGGCAGGTAAGCACACCCAATTTTGCATCTTTTTCCTCATAGCCTGCAGCCCCTTACACTACAGGGTAATGCCAATTCTGTGGTCTGACCCCTGACCCTGGATCTCCTGAGCATCATTCTTTAAACTCACTGACTTGATTGTGGTGGCCACTTGGTCTGTTCCCCTGCAACCACTTCCTAAACTGTGACCCCACTGTCTCCACTGGCGGATGGTGTGTAGGAGGCAGTGTGGCCTAGTGGCTTTGAAGTTTGAAAGCCCTGGTTTGATTTCTAGCTTTGCTCTCTGAACTCATTTCTTCCTGGCAGCGTTTGTTGAGAGAATTGCAATAGTGAATGTATGCCGGGGCCTAGCCCAGAGTACATAGTTAGCCCTGAATAAGTGGTCATTTACCTCCCTTTCCTTTGCCCTCATGCCAGCTTTTCTACTCCCTCAGTGACTGGAGAGCAGGCAGGTGCCAGTTCTTCCTACCTCGAAGGAAATCAGAAGTTGGGCCACATGACCCCGCAGCATCAGGTTCCCAGCAGCTGTCTTACCCTATTAGAATGGGTGCAGAGTATCCCCCAGTCTGGCCCCCATGTGCTCCCACCCTCCTGTTCATAATGCAGTACCCAGAAGCCTGGGACAAGAGAGGCAGGGCCAGGAGAGGCAGCAGGGATGTCGATGCCCTGGTTTCTGCCCTCAGGGTCCTACTGCTAAATAGAGGAAATTAATTCCAAGATTCTTTATCTTTTCCCTAATGGTTGTTGGTCCTCAGTGAGGCCAGGCAGCTATAAGCAAGAGTGACAGCTGGCCCTGCTCTGAGTCACTGGAATGGGCAGGGGAGCAGGGGCACATGGTCTCTGGACCCAGTGTCAGGCAGTGCGGTCTGGCTGTGGGGACTGAAGGCATCTGGCCTCTCCTCAGTGCTGGGCTCGGAGGTCATCCCTAATGTCAAAGGTATTCCCATGACATCTGTGTTCCTGGACCCCGCCCAGGTCTGGGTTGGGGGACTTGGCTACGGCCTCTCTCACCCCAACAAAAGCAGGGTGAGAGTTCTTTCCTGATCTGATCCTGACCTGGACACAGGACAGACTCCTGAAAGTTCAGAACTGTCTTTCCTTTCTACCAGAGAGGCACCTGATTGGGGCAGGGGGGCGGGAGTAGGGGTGGGGGACTCTGCCTGATGTGAAGGAGTCTCTATCCTGACATCCTCCTGGCCTATGTGGCCAGGTCACAAGGAGAGCAGGCTGCTCCTCTCCCCAGGGGTGACCCCTGTTGCCCTGCCGGCAGAGCTGCAACATGTTTCTATTTCCCCAGGGTGTGATGAGCCTGAGGGGGCCCAGCCAGGTAGGTGTGTTCCTGGCTCTCCCTGCTTGGCGCCTCTGGGCTGTGGCCTCTGGACTGTGAATCAGGAAGGGTTCCTGGGACAGCTTAATTGCAGCCCCACTCTAGGGAGCTGGCAGTGGGCGGTGCCTGGGAGCCGGAAATAGCAAAGAATTATGGGTGGCAGCTGTGTGGCAATACATCCGGAACCTAAGGGAAAGGAGCCTCAGGGACAGCAGGGTCCACAGAGGTAGCGAGGGAGGTGGCTGGCTCTGAGCAATGGCCTGGCCTGCATGCTGGCTCCTGAAGCCTGAGCTGAGTGCTGCAGGCGCAGCGTCCCTCGGGTGGGGTTGTCCCCCGAGCCAGCCTGTGCCTCTCTGACTGCTGAGTGGAGTTTGGATTGGCACTGCCAGAGTGAGACCTGTTTGATGTGACCATGTTGACATCCTGGCGGGCCCGCTTCCTGGCATTAGAAACCAGAGAAAGAGCCCACGTTGCAATGGAGGCTGGGTTATGCCCCCGCCTCCTCTGCAGCCTCTGTTAGCGCTAGCGGCTGCTGTCATGCTCCACTGTCACATTGAACTCAGTCCACACAGGTTCTTGCCAGTGGTGTGCTGATAGAGGTGGCCCTCCTGAAAGGGGGGGGGGAAGGTTATTATTTGTACCACTTGAAATTTCTACCATGAGAGATTTCAAGCTACCAACACGATGTCAACTGGCTTGCAATATTCCTGACAGTTTAACAATATAACAGCTATATGAGCCGGCTCCAGCACTTTGCCCAGCCCCCACCTCCCACCTCTTTGGCCTGCCCTGCAGGTTGTGGGCGGGGCAGGTGGCTGGCCTGGCTGCCGGGCAGTTCCCAGAATGGCTGCTGGAGGAGCTGCTGTTGCTGATTAACACCCAGGCTGCCCTGGGAGAATTCATGATCGGTATCTGGGGAATGCAGAGGCTTCGTTCTCAGGCGGCTGGTCTTTTCCTGGTGCTTTCCACAGCTGTGTGCCTCCTGACTGAGCCCTCCCCCAGCTCCGGGAGCACTAGTGCTGCCTCAGCTCCTGTCCCTTCAGTCTCCAGGGCAGAAGTCTACTCTCTTCTCGGACCAGGAGGGGAGTCCTGGGCCTTGTTACCTATGTTCTTAGGGCAGCAGTCACCCTGCCTGCTGGCAAATGCCTGGGTCACCGAAGGACTTGGGCACGCAGGAAGGGTGGGGGCGAGACCCTCAGGTTGCCCATACCTCATTCCTCACCTGTCTGGGCGCCTTACCTCACTCCTCTCCTTTTGTCCCCCACCCCCATCCCGACTTCGCTCAGCCTTCCTTTTTTGAACATCTGCTCCGGATTGAGCCTCCTAGTCAGCACTGAGGATTCGTTGAAGGAAAATACACACTCCTTTCTACAAGGAGTGCCCAGGCCAGTGAAGTGGTTCTTCAAGCTGGTCTTTGAGAATGTGAAAAGTGTAGACCTACTGCCCTAGCGAACACATGCATGTGCTTGTCATATTTTTTCATATGACATCATGGCATTGGTGGATGCCCATCGGGGGAGCCACGGTTGAGGATCCAGTTTCCCACGTACAAGGTGCTGGGCCTGCTGAGCAATGGAGCACAGGCTCTGGCCCTTCACCCTAATTGCTGCTTAATCAGTTACTAGCTCTTCAAATTCCAAAGCCCAGTGAGCTCAGACTTTCTTTCCTGCCTAAGTCCTCAAGTCTGCCAGCCAATGAGCACTGCCTTACTGTTGGGGGCAGGCATAGGAAGAATCTCTTGGAATCCCCATGCTCCTCCCTGGGTTTTACCCCACATCCGGGACATTTCCTGTTTAGAGGGGAGTAGGCAAATGATGTCCCTCCCTTCACAGGCTCTTAGTAGGAGGCCCAGGGGTTCCTAAAGCTCTAGATTAGGGGTGTCGAACTCAATCAGAGAAGGGGCCAAAATCTAAAATCCAGCCTAAATCTCGGGCCGAATGGTTTACTGAACAGTCATAAACTGTCATTGTGATGGAAACGCAGCGGAGTGCAGTGATGACAGTGTGGTGCGGGCCACATTGCAAGGCCTGGCGGGACGGATTTGGCCCGCGGGCCTTGTGTTTGACACATGTGCTCTAGATTGTACATGAGGCTGGGCTGGCCAGTTTAATCCTATGACCCAGTCTGTTCTTCCATTTACTCTCAGATCCCATCGGAAGTGAATCACAGTATACCCCTGAGACTGCCCCTTCCCCCCTGGCCTGGAAGGAATCCAACACCAGGATCTAGGCTAGGGTATGAGAGAGCAAGTGATATCCGGTTCATCAAAATAGACCTGCTGCCAGATGAACTGCACCCTCTCCCCCTCACACAGGCTTGCAGAGGTTTCTCTGGTTTTAAGTCTGGAGAAATCCTGCCCCAGACTATGGGAAACTTACTGCCTCAAGCAGTCTGATGACCTAGAGGTCATGAACAAACCCAGAAATAGAACCATGCATACTGTGTAATTCTGACTGATGTCTTTGTGCGGACTACCAGCATTTATTGAATACCTGCCACATGCTTCGCTCTGGTCTGGCGTGAAAGATTAAAAGATGGAGCTGTCACAAACCAATAGAGGAGACAGGCACATAAACAATTATTTAGAAGAGTCAGGGCATCATGGATAATGGTTCATGTTTGGAGCCATGAAAAGGGACAGCTGAGCTGCCTAGGGGAAGGAGGAGAAGACACAGGCTTCTGGAGGAGATTATGCCTTGGATGAGTCTTAAATTAAAATTCAGAGGACTTAGCCTAGAGGAGGGGAGCAAAATTGTCCAGAGAAAGGTCCGTCCAGCATGAGAAACAGCCTACTGTGCACAAGGCTGCAAGCACTTTGTCTCAGAAGAGTGCCCAGTGTGAGCCTGGAGAGGCAGGAGCCAAGCCTGAATAATCCTGTGAGCCATTCCAAGGAATGTGGCCAGCAGGGACTAGGCCGGCTTTGCCCATATTCCAGAAGCCTCTCTCAGCCTCTCCATAGATGCTGGCCCCAGCCCTAGAGAATAGAGTCAGAGCCTTGACAATCACTTACAGCCAACTCCTGAGTGAAGTCACTGACCAAGAAGGACCATCAAGGTCATGGCTTATTAAATATGGAGAAAACCCTCAGCAAGGCCTGGGGGATCCTTAATCCTCAGAGGGAGATGGCGGACAGACTCAATGCGCTTCGTGGGTTGTGTCAGTGGTCTTTCTATTTGCCTCTGAAACAATCAGGGTGAAGCAAATGTGGCTTGGTGCTCTGAAGAAGCATGAGGGCAGAGCTGAAGGGAAGGAAGGGACCAGGTCTTGTCCCCATGGGTCTTTGCTTGGGGTTCCTGATCCATGCTGACCTGGAAGGACATCTCACTTTTGGGGAGGAAAAACATATGTCTCAGGAGCTCCCTGGTTTCATGATGGTCAGACCTTCAAATTATGACTAGTTGTGGACAAACATCCCAGACACATTACATCCAAATGAACATTTTCCCACAGCATTACAAACTCCTCTCAACTTCATGTTCTTTGGAATATCCTTAATGACAAAGGATATGATTTTTAGAAATGTCCAGGATTTAGACTCTAAATTTTAGAGGCAAGTGTGGTTAATAATTCTAATAAAATCAGAAAGTGTTGTTAGTGGGAGAAAATGAGACTACTGTTGGCCTGGCCGGGTTTCTCAGTGGTTTCTCAGCAGACTGAAGGGTCAAGGATTTGATTCTGATCAAGGACGCAATCCCTGGCCCTTGGGGCCTGTGCAGAAGGCAACCAGTCAATGTCTCACATCAATGTTTTTCTCTCTCTCTTTTCCTCTCCCATTCTCTCTAAAAATCAATGGAAAGAGTATCCTTAGGAGCGGATTAACAAAGAAAAAAGAGAGAGAGACTATTGTATAATATAATCAGGCTGATTTCCTCGGTGAGGTTTTCCAAATACACACTGCTTAAAGCGGATGCCTCTGAAATAAGTGTGACTTTGAAGGTGGCTCCTTGGCAAGACAGTTGCTTTGAGACAGGGTGTGATATAAATTAGCCATTCCTAATTGTACAATTTGGTGGTATTTAGTAGTCACAATCTTGTGTATCTCCATCTCCATGTACTCCAGAATTTCAACCATGCCCACACAAGCCCCGTACTCATAATCAAGTCAGTCTCTGTTCTTGCCCCCTCCCAATCATGACAACCACTAATTTGCTCTCTATAGATTTACTTATTCTAGATAACTCATAAATGGAATCATATAGTGTGTAGCTCTTGGTGACTGGCTTCTCTCACTTAGCATATGTTTTCAAGGTTCATTCACAGTGTAGCATGCATCAGTACTTCATTCCTTTTTATAGCTGACCAGTATTCCATTGCATGGACATACCACCTTTTCTTTACCGATTCAATCTGTTGATGGACATTTGGCTTGATTCCACCAGGTGTGATTTTTTTTTTTTTGAAAGTCATGTTATTTCGTTATACCCAGCCCAGTATCCCTGAGAGCAACCTGTCCCTCTTCCCTCAGCGACACCCCCTCCAGTGCAGGCACCTGCCCACAGTGCATCTGCATGGCCCTCTCTGGCCGCTGTCTTAAATGGTACCGGTCTCCAGGCCTGGCACCTGTCAGCCCTCAGCCTGCTCCTCTTGGTTCATCTTTCACCCACCATGCTCTATCTTCTCCAATCTAGGAGATGACAAGTATGGGCGGAAGATCATTGTGTTTAGTGCCTGCCGAATGCCTCCCAGCCACCAGCTGGACCACAGCAAGCTCTTGGGGTGAGTACCTGTATGGAAGGTGATGGGACCTGTGCCCAGATCCCCAGCGTGGCCTGGTGTTGTTTTCCTTACTATCCCTCCCTGTGTGGGGTGCCAGGCCACCTCCCCCCTGCCTCCCTCTTCTCCTGAAGAGGAAGAAGAGGGAGGAGTCAGACCTGGTTTTTAGTCCTGGGAAGTGTGACCTTGGCAAGTGTCTTCATCTTTTTAAGTCTCTTTTTCTTCACTTTTCCTAGGGAATATTCATACAGCCCTCCTTTCTTGCAGGAGCGGGATACTGTGTGTGAAAATGATTGGAAAAGTAAAATCCTGTCCAAATGTGAGGGCTAATCTGGTTATCTCCAATGTGGTTGTAGTTCCCCATGTATATGCATAAGTAGTGCTGTTATTTGGTGCCATTGGCGTCTGTACCTGCCTGGATACTGTTGCCTTTATGTATAAAACAGCTCTGGTTAGTCTGAAATCTCCTGATGCAAGGCAGGAGGCTGATTGAAAGTGGGAGTTTGAATGTGGCGGCCGCGGGGAGGTTCCTGCCGGGACTCCGGGAGCTGTGTCTGCTGGCACCAGGCACAGCCATGAAGAAGCAGGAAAGATATCTGCTTCCGTGGAGCTCACGGTTCTATTGAAAATGGGCAATTCCAGAATTGATCGGCCATACCATTGTCACTGTAGTACTGCCTGCTTCATTGCCCTGGTTCAGCTTCCTTCTCAACTGGTTCGTTACGGAGCCAGTGGCAACGGGGGGCGTTTCCACTCGCTCTGTGTGCGTTTAGTGTGGTTTTAGCTGGGGGGGGGGGGGGGGGGGGAACGACTGAGGCTGCAGAAGCCACAGTGAAAGTCAGCCTACGCTGCAGTGCCATTGAGGAGCCAGGGGCAGCTTACATCATCCTTAGAACCAGAGCGTTTATTTTCCTTCTTCGAACAAAAAATGTGTTTGCTGTAGTTTTACCATATAAGGTATTTTAAAAACATGAAAAAAATAACAGAGAGTTTGACAAGCCCTGTCCCAATAAACATTCATTACTGAGCCACAGCTGCCAGCCCGGGGCCCACAGCATGGGCGGGACTCCACGGAGGAAGAGCCCTACTGCGCTCCTGATGCTCCTCAGTGTGTGTTCAGCTACCATCTTGCACTTCTTTTTTTTTCTTTTTAATATAATTTTATTGATTTCAGAAAGGAAGGGAGAGGGAGAGAGAGATAGAAACATCAATGATGGAAGAGAATCATTAATCAGCTGCCTCTTGCATGCCCCCTACTGGGGATCGAGTCCACAACCATGATACATGTCCTTGACCGGAATCAAACCTGGGACCTTTCAGTCCTACGACCAAGCCTCTATCCACTGAGCCAAACCGGTTAGGGCCATGTTGCACTTCTTCCTGACGAGTTGAAAGTGCTCCCTGAAATTGGAAATGTCTTCACTGCCCATATCAACTCCTTGCAGTTCTGAATGGTTCTGGGTATGGTGAGGGGTCAGGATAGTCCAGGGGTACAGTAGCTGAAGGGGAAGGGCTTGAGTGCTGAGTCTCTAGCCCCAGTGAGCCACGGCCAGACCCTAGTCTCCAGCCCTGTGTGCCATCTTCCTCTCTGGCCTCCTGAACTCTTCCTTCCACCAGCTCCTCAGTCAGGCAGGCAGAGCCTGGTCCAGGCCCACCACGTGGCCCAGCCAAGAGTAGGCCAAGGAGCTCAGCCTGAAGGTGACTGAGTCATGGATCCCTCCACCCGCCCCACCCCTAGTTTTATCACATCTGACAGGCAGTTGAGAGACTCTTGGCCAGATAATAGTCCGAATGGGAGGAAGTCAGAGGATGGGGATGGGAAAGCACCTGGTTTTCAGGAGAGAGAGAGCCTGGTGAGTGAGGCGGCACCCACTCTGGGGCTTTCCCTGGCTTCAGGAAGCCCTCTGCCATCCTGATAGCAGATCTCCCCTCCCCCACCTGACCTGGTCACAGTCCCTCTGGGAGCAGAGAGGCACGTCCATCAAGGATCAGGCCTGTCCTCTCACCCAGGTCTGGGGGTTGAAGCAGAAAGAGCCTGCGGCTGGATGCAGAAGCCCGATTAGACTTCCTCTCTGCCTCTTCCTAGCTGTGTACTTGGGGGTGGGTGTCTTCTGAGCCCCATAGAATAAGAAGTGTGCCCACCTCACAGGGCTGTTGTGGGCATTGGGTAAAATTCATACATTAAATGCTATTGTATCCATTTTTAAAGAAAAATATGCACAACTATATAAAAAAGTTGCCCATAAACCTCATCACCCAGAGAGAAAACCACTGTTAATATTTTAGTGCATTTGCTTCCTATTTTTGCCTATAACATATACAAGGCTCTATAATCGGTTTTGTATCTTATGTAATGCTTTTATCTTTTGAGCATTAAACATTCATCAAAGACATCCGTTAAAAGTTTTTATTGACATATGATATGTATACAGAAAAGTGAACCAATTATGTGTACCACCTGATAAATTTGGAAAAACTGAACCCACCCGTGTCAGCCCCACCCACCAACCTCCCTTCGCTCTTCCAGTCACCACCATAAAGAGCTACCACTGTTCAAACATCTCACTTCACAGATTGGTTTTGTCTGCGGGAGCAGCCTGTGAGGTATTCTATTTATAGACGTCCTGTGATTTTTTTTAACCGATTCTCTGTTGTTGCATAGCTAGCTTGCTGCTCATTTGTTGCTGTTTTTCCATTATAAAACGGGCTACAATGAATAGCCTTCTACAAAAATGTTTCTGTTCATCTCTGCTTCTCTTTTCTTTTTTAAAATATATTTTCTTGATTTTTTTTACAGAGAGGAAGGAGAGAGATAGTTAGAAACATCAATGAGAGAGAAACATCGACCAGCTGCCTCCTGCATACCCCACCAGGGATGTGCCCGCAACCAATGTACATGCCCTTGACTGGAATCAAACCTGGGACCTTTCAGTCCGCAGACCGACACTCTATCCACTGAGCCAAACCGGTTTCGGCATCTGCTTCTTTTCTTAGGGTCAAAGGGTAGGAACATTTTATAGCTTCTGATAGATACCATTTTATTGCCCTCCTAGAGGTAATAAAATCCATCAAAGGATGAGTGTATTTTCAATATAAGTATTGCTATTTTTAGTTGCAAAGTGCCATATTTTATCCCTGACTGGTTTGGCTCAGTGGATAGAGTGTCGGCCTGCGAACTGAAGTGTCCCAGGTTCGATTCCAGACAAGGGCGTGTACCATGGTTGCAGGCCACATCCCCAGCAGATGTGCAGGAGGCAGCTGATCGATGTCTCTCTCTCATCAATGTTTCTAACTCTATCCCTCTCCCTTCCTCTCTGTAAAATATCAATAAAATATATTTTAAATGCCATATTTTTATGTATCTAAGGGGTAAAGTATTATGTAATAATAGTGATTGGAATCAGAGTAACAATTCATCCCTAGCTACTTCACATGCCTGCCTGTGCTGGCAGAGCCTAGCACCCATGGACCATTGTGTTTCCTGCCTCCCAGCCTCTAGTAGTGATCCTGCTGAGGCCTGGGACTGGCCAACCAGAAAGAGTGCATTCCACTGGATTCCTTCATTTCTGGATTCCTTGGTCATTTTCTTTATACTTCTCCACCTTAGGGGGGCTCCACACTACGTGTGTTTCTTTGGAGTAGTAGGTATGCTATGAGCATAGGGAGCCTGCGATGTGGCTATTTGGTCCACGAAAAGCCCAGTGATTGGAGGGAGCAGGGAAGGGGATCCCCTCTCAGAGGCAGTGTGTCACAGCCTGTGCTGAGGATTCAAGTAGAAGCGGAAAGCTGCACTGTGGTCCAGAACACAGGCTTGCCCTAGCTCAGTGGTCAGCAAACTGAGGCTCGCGAGCCACATGCGGCTCTTTGGCCCCTTGAGTGTTCTGATGCCACTTCTTCAAAATAGACTCGCCCAGGCCGAAACCCTACTTCTGCTCATGGGTCACGAAGTTTCAGTCGCACTGTAGGTGGGCACCTAAACGTGGAATTTTGTGGAAGAGCCACACTCAAGGGGTCCAAGAGCCGCAGTTTGCCGACCACTGCCCTAGTTGGTTTGGCTCAGCAGGCAGAGCATTGGCCTGTGGACTGAGGGTCCCTGGTACAATTCCAGTCAAGGGCACATGCCTGGGGTGCAGGCTTGATCCCTAGTAGGGTGCATGCAGGAGGCAGCTGATCAATGATTCTTTCTCATCATTGATGTTTCTCTCTCTCTCTCTCCTTCTCCCTTCCTGTCTGAAACCAATAAAAATTAACTTAAAAAAAAAAGAATGCAGGCCAAAACTGGTTTGGCTCAGTGGATAGAGGGTCACCCTGTGGACTGAGGGTCCCAGGTTCGATTCCAGTCAGGGGCATGTGCCTTGGTTGCCAAGCACCCCAGTGGGGGTGTGTGTGTGTGTGTGTGTGTGTGTGTGTGTGCAAGAGGCGGCTGATTGATGATTCTCTCTCATCTATGTTTCTGACTCTCTGTCCCTCTCTCTTCCTCTCTGTAAAAAATCAATAAAATATAAATTTTTAAAAAAGAAAAAAATTTGCAGGTTTTGGAGTTAGATAATTTGCCTGCAGGCTGCAGCATAAACTGTGTGATCTTGGGTATGCCCTTGACCTCTCTAAGCCTCATTGCCCTCACCTGTAAGAAGGAGATACTATCAGCATTGATTGTTTTAAGGAAGGCATGAGATAATAAGTGCTTGGCAGATGCTAAAAGCTTAATATTGATAAATAGTGAGTATCATTATTGATTTGACAATCCTGGGAGGGAAATGTTATTCCCATGTTCACTGCTATTATGTGAGAGAGCTCCAGTTAGAGTCTTGGTCTCCAGACTTTTGGTCAGTGCTCAAAACTGAGAGCTGTTGTTATTATTGCCCCGCCCAGCCCCAGCCCTACCCCAACCCCTCCACCCTAGCATGGCAACTGCTTATGCAGCCAGATGGACAGTGCGGGGCAAAGGGTCGTGGGGAGGGAGTTTGATATTAGCAGATTCCATGGCACCAGGTTCTGGCTTAAGGGGCCCCACCTGTGTACAGGGCGGGCCTGAGCAGGTCTTTTCGCTTGAAGGTACCTGAAGCACACCCTGGACCAGTACGTGGAGAGTGACTACACACTGCTGTACCTGCACCACGGCCTGACCAGCGACAACAAGCCCTCCTTCAGCTGGCTCCGCGATGCCTACCGGGAGTTTGACCGAAAGTGGGTTGGGGCCCAGGGGTGGGGTCCAGGGCCTGGAGCAGGTGGCTCTGGGCTTGGGCAGGAGCTTGTTCCATGCCGGGGGAAGTCAGGTGCTCACACCTGGGTACATGCAAAGAATCTGAAGTTGGAACAGCCTGAGCTCAAATCCGTTTCTCTACCTACTCGTTCTGTGACCTTTCATGTTACTTAATCTCTCTGAGCCTCCTTTTCCTAATCTGTAAAATGGGGCAGCAATGATACTTTGCAAGCTCGCTATAAGGAGTGAAATCAGAAGATGTACATTAAAAACATACTCTGTGTCTCCCCCGCCACGCCCACTCCTGAATTCCCACTCTGCCTCCACAGGTACAAGAAGAACATCAAGGCCCTGTACATCGTGCACCCCACCATGTTCATCAAGACCCTGCTCATCCTCTTCAAGCCCTTCATTAGGTGAGCAGGCCGAGGGCGGGGTGGTGGTCTCCCCGTGCTTCCCCCTGAACTCTGAAGCAGATGCCAGAGGAGGCCAAGCATCGTGGGGACACAGCGTTTGGGGCTGGGCCTCAGTCTGGACTGGCTGTGCTGCTGAGGGGACAGTGGAGGCCTGCCGGAGCCAGTGCTCTCCCCAACCCATGCCCTTTCCTCCCTCGGCAGCTTCAAGTTTGGGCAGAAGATCTTCTATGTGAATTACCTGAGTGAGCTGAGCGAGCACGTGAAGCTGGAGCAACTAGGGATCCCTCGCCAAGTGCTCAAGTGAGGCCGGGCAGGGACTGTGTGTGCCCCCTGGATGGCATCTGTGTACATGTGTGTCATGTTTGTGGGGTGGGATGTGCCAGCCAAGGGGAGAGGAAGCCTTGAGAATCCCAGGATAATTAGAGGAAGCAAATGTAATGACTGAGAGACAGCACATGAGGAGAGAGAGTATGGGTTCAGATTCTGTTTCTGTTACTTAAAGTGACTGGATTTATCTATTTTTATTGATTTCAGAGAGAAAGGGAGAGGGAGCAATATAGAAACAGCAATGAGAGAGTATCATTGATTGGCTGCCTCCTGCATGGACCCCACTAGGGATTGAGCCTGCAAGCTGGGCATGTGCTCTGACTGGGAATCGAACAGTGACCTCCTAGTTCATAGGTTGCCGCTCAACCATTGAGCCATGCCGTCTGGGCCGGGTCAGATCTCTCTAAAGTCTTCACTTTCTCCTGTGTAAAGCTGGGTGGTTGTGTGGATCAAATGAACTAGCCCATGTAAAAGGGCTCAGGAAGTGCCTGACAAATGGGGGTTATCGTAGTGACCACAGAGCCAGGCAGAGGGCCTGACTGTCCCATCTGCTCCCCAGGTATGATGACTTCCTGAAGTCCACACAGAAGAGCCCTGCAACAGCCCCCAAGCCCATGCCCCCTCGGCCCCCGCTGCCCAACCAGCAGTTTGGGGTCTCCCTGCAGCAGTGAGTATGGGAACGGGGGCACCTGGCACCTGGAGCCCAGGACAGGCTGAAGACCTTGCTCACTGCCCTTGTGCCCTCAGCCTCCAGGAGAAGAACCCAGAGCAGGAGCCCATTCCTCTCGTGGTCCGCGAGACTATTGCTCACCTGCAGGCCAACGGTGAGTGCCAGGGCCCACCTGCCCCTACGACCTGCTCAGGGACCCCCAGCCCCTTCAGGAAGCTGGCAGACAGGGCTGGGAGTTCCCATGTGCACCAGCCCTTGCACTGACTGACTGGAACCCCAAGACCGAATGGTGGGGAGTTACATTTACCCCAGAACTCTGAGACTCACCAGGCCCCCCGTTTCCCAGCTCTCACCACGGAAGGGATTTTCCGGAGGTCTGCCAACACCCAAGTAGTACGAGAGGTACAGCAGAAGTACAACATGGGTGAGTGGCCCTGGGGTGTCGAGCTCACGTGTGGGCGCTGGGGTGGAGGGTGGAGGAGTTGTGGGCAGGTGTGTGACTGTTAGGGGCTTCTCTGCCTTTTGCCTTTCACTGCCCTATAAACAAGGGTCCCAGGTTCTGTTTCTGTCAAAGGTTCGAGAGCCACATGCTGCTCTTTGGCTCCTTGAGTGTGGCTCTTCCTCAAAATACCAAGGCCTGGGCAAGTCCATTTTGAAGAAGTGGCGTTAGAAGAAGTTTAAGTTTGAAAAATCTGGCTCTCAAAAGAAATTTCAGTCGTCGTACTGTTGGTATTTGGCTCTGTTGACTAATGAGTTTGCCGACCACTGTCCTATGGCATCTGCTAAGATAACATGATGCCACTCCCACGTGGCTGTTCCAGGCCTGCTCCCTCATGGGTCAGGCTCTGGGTCCTGGGTTCAGGGTCATTTGGAGACAAGGAATGACTGTGGTATGTGCTGGGGGTCCCACTCCACCCAAATGCATCCCCTTGTCATAAAGGAAGAGGTGAAGACAGTGCTAGAGGCTCTCCGGGAGGACCCTGAGGGCGGTCGGGCAGTGGGGCCTCCTGGGCCTCCGGATGGGCTGCTGGCCTCCCGGCTCCGCCCAGCTCCCCTCACCCTCCTCCCCACCCACCTTTAGGGCTGCCTGTGGACTTCGATCAGTACAACGACTTGCACCTGCCAGCGGTCATCCTCAAGACCTTCCTCCGGGAGCTTCCTGAGCCCCTGCTCACCTTTGACCTCTACCCTCACGTGGTGGGCTTCCTCAGTGAGTGCTCTCTCCCACTCCAGGTCTGAGCTGCTTCTGCTGGGTCTGTGCTGGACTCGGAGCAGGCGCGTTTGGTTGGGGTCTCCCCTCTAGTCTCGTGTGAGGGCTTCCTGAGCCAGCCAGCCTTGGGCCCCTGTAACCCCGGCCCCCATTCTTCATAGACATTGACGAGAGCCAGAGAGTGGAGGTGACGCTGCAGGTTCTTCAGACGTTGCCCGAGGAGAACTACCAGGTGCTTCGTTTCCTTACTGCCTTCCTGGTGCAGGTGAGTCTGCCTCTCGCCTGAAGGGAGGAGGGAGGAGCACGGGCCCCTGCTGCTCTGGTAGCTGGTTGTAGGGCATGGGAGCTGGGTCTGTGGCCCTGCTGCAGCCCTCTGACTTCCCTCCACAGGTTTCCGCTCAGTGTGACCAAAACAAGATGACCAACACTAACCTGGCTGTCGTCTTTGGCCCTAACCTGCTGTGGGCCAAGGATGCTGCCATCACTCTCAAGGCCATTAATCCCATCAACACCTTTACCAAGTTCCTCCTGGACCATCAAGGGGAGTTGTTCCCTACCCCTGACTCCTAGGGGCTCTGAGCCCAGCCCCTGCCCACCAGCCCCCTTCTCTGATAGCCCTTCCTCTGGGAGCCCATTCGGACTCTTCCTCCTGGCATCAGCATTAGAGGAGCCGAGGGCTCCTGCCCAGGAAGGGGTCATGAGGCCCGAGGAGAAAGAAGCTGGAGCCAGCCCACTGGACAGCTCCTCCTCCCCTTCTTTCCAGTCCACCTCGCCGGCCCTGGAGGCCTTGCTGTTACCATGAGACATTCTGTCCGCCTTATACTTCTGCCTCCTTGTGTCCCTGGTTCCTGTGGGGCTGTGCAGAGCTGGCCCTGGCTCTTCCAGTGGGAGGACTGGCTCCAGCAATCCTTTCCTCCTTTCTCCTGCCTCTTTGCCTGACAACTGCAGATGCCAAAATCACGGTCAGCTGGGACGGTAGCTGGGCTGGCCCGCCCCCTCCTGATTGCCGGGGAATGAAAGGCTGAGCTGGCTTAGGCAGGCCCTCTGAGGCTCCCCTCTGTCTGGGTGAAGGCCTGGGTACAAGCCCCTTGCTCTGTCCTCCCCTCAGCATGGGTACTTCCACAGCTAAGGAATTCAGCCTGGAACCTGCTTTCTGTTTCTGCCTTCTCTTTCACACATCCTGGTCAGCTCTTCCCAAGTGGTACTGCCCCCAGAATGTTCTAACCCCCTGCTTCTGCCTGGACGCAGCTTGGATAACATGGCTGAGTTCTAGCATCCATTTGAGACAGACAGTACCCCCACCCTGAGAGACCCCCGGTGCCTAAGCAGGGGAGCAGGCTCCGCCTCTGTGCCTTGTCTAAGGACAGACTAGGCCAAAGGCTCTTGCAGTCGTGTGTGTTGTGGAGTCACACTGGTCTCTGTGGTGTCTCCTTCCTCCTCCTGGGCAGAGATTTTGCTAGTTAGTTCTAGCAACCTTCCCCAGGCAGTAGGGGTCCCAGGACCCTGTTGTCTTTCAGACAACCTGGACTCCAGTGATGATGGCCGTCCTGCATTCCAACTGTCCTTTAGAATTACACTCCTTCATGGAGAACACTGAGAATCCACCCCCACCCCTCCGCAGTCTTTTTGATTTCTGGCAGTAGGGAAAATCCTGAACAGTGACCCTGTCCCCACAGCCATGGCCAGAGCCTAGAGCCTGTATGATGGGGGTCCTCACTGACCAGCCCAATTCCTTTTGGCTGCTCTCCCAGGGCACTGGTGTGTCAGGATCCTGGTACCTGGCTGGCTGCTGGTTCTGTTAGTGTCTCTAGCCTGGGCACAGGCCTCAGCTTTCTGCCCTACTTTGTGTGTCAGGTGTTCTCAGGCCCTTTTCCTGGGAGCCTACGGATCTATTTGGTCTTTCCCTTCCCCTACCCGACTGGTTAGTAGGGACTGGGGGAAGGGCTTGTACTGTGAATCAAGTGTACACATTCACACTTTATGAATTCCTTGGCATCAATCATGTATTTCACCTCTGCACTTTTTGTATTTCAATAAAAATGGAGATGGAAACTGCCCATCTGACTATTAAAGAAGTGGACATGGAGTTTCTGAACTGGGTGGGAAGCGTGTGGCAGCAGAAGAGTAGATGGGGCCTCAGGAAGTCCCGCCCAGTCCATCTGGTCCCCTTCCTCCTCTGGTTCACTTGTGGTGGGTATGAGGCCAGCTTTCTGGGTTTGAGTCCGTCTTCCAGGCTGAGAATTGTGAACAGTCACCTTCCAGTGTCAGCACCTGCAGCATTCCAACTAGCCACCATGTGAGTAACCTCTGACTGAGGACTCTTCTGTCCCCTATATGGTGTGGGCTTTGGTGGACAACAGCCTGGGTTTTAGACTTAGGGTTTGAATCTTCATTCTATCACTTGCCACAGCTCTCACTGGTGATAGTTGTAAAATTGGCCCCACAACTGAGACCATTCCTTCATCTGAGGACCAGAAATAATGTGTGCAGTACAGTGCCCCGTAGTAACTAAATGACCATCATTTCCCAGTGAACAAGGCGCCACTCCCAACCTGTGCAGCAGCTGGGACTGTAGCCCTCACCGGACCACCCCCCTCTCCCCTCAGAGCCTCGCTTCCACCTGCCATGTACTTACATGGAGTCATGGGAGGGCCCTGTTTTCCTTTCCTCTTGAGGTTTTGCTTTGCTTTAGAGGTTAAGATGGTAACATTTATGCGTATTTTACTGCAATTTTCTAAAAAGTGGTTTGTTACTACGAGGGCAGGCCAGAATTTCCCTTGGCACAGTGGTCAAGGTCATGTTCCAACAGTTAGCTGTTTGCCTGCCAGTAGCAATCAGGAGGCGGTGCAGCCTCAGCTGGGCCTGTTCTGTTTACTCGTCATTGCTGGCTTGGGCTGGGGGAGCTGGGCCAGAGCTGCAAGATCAAGCCACATTGTCAGGATTGGTGGTTATAAACACTGGCACTGAGCTCCAGGAAGCTAGTCCTATTGCACACCGTGGCCCTTGTCCAGGTAACTGAACAGAAGGCACAGGCAGCCGAAACCGGTTTGGCTCAGTGGTAGAGCGTCGGTCTGCGGACTGCAAGGTCCCGGGTTCGATTCCGGTCAAGGGCATGTACCTTGGTTGCGGGCACATCCCCGGTAGGGGGTGTGCAAGAGGCAGCTGGTCGATGTTTCTCTCTCATCGACGTTTCTAGCTCTTTATCTCTCTCCCTTCCTCTCTGTAGAAAAATCAATAAAATATATTAAAAAAAAAAAAAGAAGGCACAGGTAGCCTTTCTCAATGGCTCTCCTCCGCTCTGAGCTGGGTGACTGTTTACAACACAGGGGATGTGACCCAGGGCAATGAGGAGGGGAGCAGGAGACGGAGAGAGCTGTTTACTTGGGTTGGGCTCCTGGCAAGGTCTCTGCTGAATGACTCAAAAGCCGGTTTACCTCTGCCTTAGCAACAACAGGTCTCGGGATGGATTGTAGGGATATGCTTTAAAGGGGTAGGACAAGATTTTCAGACCTAGGGACACCGAACACTTTGCTTTTGGGGGCTCCCAATGGAAGGTCAGGTCACCAGGGAAAGTCCGCCATGTCTAACCCAGGGTTTTGCCATCTCTATCCTGATTGGCTGCATGGTCAGGCACCATGGTTCGTGTTGTGTGCAGTTTACAAACAAGCAAGGGCTCCCCCAGCCTATTACAGTGGGAAGGCCCCATTCTTTTCAGCCCCTGGTTTGGGCTGCAATTAGGATTTTCTAACTAGCCCTTTTCTGTCCTGGGGCCTGCCTTCAGTCTGAAAGGCTTTGGAGGCAACCCAGGCAGCAGTTGCCAAGGTCTGTCAGGCAGTTGGTGTCTTGCCACTAGAACTACGTCTGCCTCTGGGACACTGGCTCCACTCCAGCTCCCTTCTGGGAGGCAGGAGGGCCGCCTGGCCAGGGCTTAGATGCCTGCTGCATTAGTCTCCAGGGGGCCAGACAGGAATAATCCCCAAAGAGTTCCTCCCAGTGCCCTGGGCAGCTCCACAAACTGGCATGGGACCTCGACTCCCTGCTCCTCATCCAACCCCTTCAGTCTGGTTCACTCACCCACATCCCCGCACCAACCCCCGCACACTGATCAGCAAACAGACCCCAGGCAGCTTGGGGAGCCCCACACCCCCTGCTGGCTTCTACTAGAAACATGAGAGACTGACTGTTGTCTTTCCCTTCTAGCCAGAAGCCAGCCATTGCCTCCAGGCCAGGCTGCATGGTGAACGATGTATGCAGGGGGAATAGAGCTGATGAGACTGGCCTACATTTTATGGAGATTCTACTGTGGATGTGCTTAATTAATATGCACATCTCACTCAATACTCACATAAAAGCCCTGAAATGGGAACATTACAACTCAGGAAAAGGAGACTCTAAGACTTTCCTGACCAGCCCAAGCTTGTACAGCTAGCTGATTGGTGGCCACATGCCCAGAGTCAAAACAGCTGTGACCGAGAAGCCTCTCTGAGCGTTACATGGCACCATTCTTCCCCTCCTGTGGAGCCTGTGGTTGACCGTGGCCTGCACAGAAGTGGGAGGCAGTGGGGCTAGGATTTTAAACAACTTGCAGTATAAGAAGCTGTAAAGTACAGAAAAAATTTTATTGGAAATCTCTTGAATACATTTTAAAGTATAACTCAGTATTTCCAAATAAGGTAGCTGGAGGAGGGGAGGGACTCTGCCCCCTGGAGACACATGACTGGTCCCAGCCCCAACCCCTGTGCTGCAGAAGTCAGTCTAGGCTCATACTTTCATTGTACAGGGCGGAGGGGCAAGGGCCAGCCTTGACCATTGCTTTGCTCCTCCCTGGCTCAGCCTCCATGGCCTCTCACTGATGGGGACCTGAAGAAAGGTTGCTGCCTGCACAGGCCAACAATTAGCACATCAAGGCCAAAGGCTTTGACTCAGTCTGTGCACTCAGGACCTTCCACACTTGGCCTCAAAAGGGCAGTGGCTGAGACACTGGGGCGGGTTGGGGAGGAAGGCAAGAGATAGCTTGCAATGGGCCTCCACCCTTCTCAGCACTGGGCCGTGAGGACAATCCACTGGGCTGTGGATTGGTTTAGCAGGCCCTGGGTGTGCTCTGGCCCAAGTCGGACACCACTGCTGGGAGCATTTCTTTGTGGCAGAGAACACAGGCGCAGGGGCAGGGCTCAGCCTCACAGAGACAGCGTCAGAGCCCACTCGAGCCCTCAGATCAGCTTTGTCGGTGAGAACAGTATCACATGCATTTACTACAAGCACCTGAGGGCCATGTGCTCCAGCTGCTGCCCATGAACACCCCTGGTGGGTCAGGAGGAAAGGGGCAGCCTAGGTTTCCACGGCCAAGACTACCAGTTAGGCTGGGAGAGGGACAGCCTAGGGTGAGGCCAGGCACTTGACCTGCCCAAGTAATAATACCTGAAGGGGTAAGTCAACCATGTGCCAGCTTTAGTAACTCAGCCAGGAACCAGGAAACCTCAGGGCGGGGAACAGACCATGGGATTAAAGGAGGGGGGTGGCCAGGCCCAGGTGAAAGGAGGAAAAGGGCCCCTAACGCAGCCCTGAGAAACAGAAGCAAGTGCCCAGGAGGGGCTGTCTGGACTTCCCCAGCCCACCACGTGATGCCCTCGGGCACAGCTCCTGGGGTCACCACATACAGCGCACACGGCTTCCTCGGCTGCCAGAACAGGCCAGTCTCTGAAGGCGCCGTGAGGGATCCCAGGCTCTCACCGGGAACATGTAGGCGTCCAAGGCAAAGCCTGTTGTCAGTGCAAATGCAGCAAGTCTGGGAAGTGTGCTGCCCTCACCAGCCCTGTTCTTGGCTCCCCCCTTCTGTATGTGGGAAGGAAGACCCCCAGGGCAGCACCCTGGAATCTGGGGAACCTCCACAGGAACAGGCCCCGCCCCAGGAAGAGGCCTTTCGCCTTCCCCAAGAGAAAACGTCTAACCTCAAACATAATTCTCTATAAAATATCTGACTTCTCTGAAAGTAATAAATATTTACCATATACCATATTCTATAACCAAGGAGCAGCAACAGGGGAGGGAAGGGAAGAGAACTGCTGTGACTCCAACCCTAGAGACACAGGATTTGGTTTCCATGGAGCTGAGGAGCTGAGCACAGGCAGCCGCCAGGGCTGCTCAGACCCTCTGCTCGGGGTGGCACAACCTTCCAGGGTGGGAATGGCTGACTTGCGAGTTCTCATCTTGGGCAGGCCTGTCATATTGCCAAAAGTGCAGGGGCAGAGGGAGGGAGAGAGGGAGATACCAGAACCAAAGGAGACACAGAGCCTGAGGAGCCCTTCCTTCTTCCAGCACTGCCTCCTTCCCCTCTCTGCCTCCACGCCAATCTCTGGGCCACCAGCTGGAATGTCAAATGGTTGGTGGTAACGGCGACAGGCTAGGGCCAGTTACAGGAGAACGAGGGGCCGCCTTTGTGAACAGAAGCAGCAGGCCCTGCAAGGGCCCTTTTGTCACAGAGAGTCTCCCCATCTCCAAGGCCAGAGGCTGAGTCTTCGTACATGCTCTAACAGGGCCTGACCACTGCCATGAAATCTCCAGGAGGGGCAAGAGCAGGGACTTCGGGGTCCCCATGGGGGAAACCAGCCTCCCCTCCACCTGGCTCGAAGCAGGACGAGGAATGGGAACAGCTGATGAACGGGAGGCTCTCTGTCTCCTGGGACCACAAAAAGGGGAGGCTGCTGGAACTCGAGGACACCAGCTTTTACTGCAGAGTTTCCACAAAGGCATCAAACTCTCGGACATTCTTCTCGTGCACAGCCAGCTTCTCTGGTAGCGAGTCCTGCGCCAGAAGGGGAGAGAAGAGCTGCTCATTCAGGGGGGCCTTGAAGAGAGAGCCAGTCACCCTGGGCTGAGGAAGGGGGCATAGTGCAGCAGTGCTGGGCCAGGCGAGCAGGATTCGGGGCAACAGAGCAGGCAGCGAACAAAGGGCTTCAGGGTTCTGTGGGCCTTGGGAGGGGGGTTGTCACAACAGCCTAGGGAATCAAGGTGACCCCACACTTAGTATAGAAAAGGACCACACCACCCCTAGGATGACAGAAATTAAACATGAAATATCTTTGGCACAGATTAGACTGATACTAGAATTGGACAGTAGGTTTACAGTGCTCAAAATTAAGAAAGATTTACTAAAGGTTTTTCACACGCTGTGCAGGACATCAAAATACCCTGGGACACATGAACAAGACAGTCCCACCACACTCCCAACAGACTCGGACTCAGCAGGCTGCGGTGAGACCTAGGCACCTGCATCTTGACACCAGCAGAGGAGGGGTGGGTTAGAGAGGGTTGAAAGAGAATAAAATGAAAATAGAGCCAAGAGGAGTTAAATTTAACTGTCTGAAGGTATCAACTATTTAAAAACAAAACAAAAAAACTGACCCTAATCCCGTGGTCTATCTCCATTGAAGAATTTGCATGCGAAGAGTTTAAATGATTACAGATTTCCGGACCAGTACCAGGTACCTGGAAGAGGTGGGACAATCTCCTACCTCAGAATTTATAAAGTGGCCCAGACACACGGACAGCCCGAGAGCTTTGGAAGGACTGGCTGCAACACCACTTTGAGAGTCTTCCCGGACAGGTCCTATCCTCCCACCACATTTCAAGTGTGGGCACGGGTTCCACTGGCTAAAATCAGAAGCCAGACTCTCTAGGATCAAGGCTTTGTTTTGCAAGCTCAATCTGGCTGTGAGCAAGTCATTTGGTCACAGTGTCAGTTTTCTCATCTGTAAAATGAGATAAGACAACCTACCTCTCAGGTTGCTGAAGAATGGTATAAGGCACTTACAGAAATGCTTGGCACCTAGAAAGCCTTGATAAATGTTAATAATAATTACATTATAACTGCATTGTTATTACTATGTTTTTCTTTACCGCAAAACAAGGGCAGCAATTCCTAGATTCCTATTCTAGAGTCACCCCTGTAATTTCAATGTTGGAGAAGATATCCCACTTCAGGCAGAGGGACCCTGACAGCTCGTGGCACTGGACACCCAAAGCTTGTGGCTGTCCAGGGCACCCCCCGGCAAGGCAGGATACAGAATCCCTAAGTCAGATGTGGTAATGACATTATCAGGACATCTGGCTAAACAGAAGCACTGTTAACTGAGGAATGGCTAAGGAGAGAGCAAGAGCACCAATGCTCAGGACCTTAGGATTCTTCTGCCCTGTTCACCTGGCATCTGCCTGGCAAGCTGAACAGCTGAAGGTGAGAGCTGTTGGAGCAGCTTGGCTCAGTGGCATCAGCAAGAAAACACCAAGCGCGAACAGGAGTGAGTAAGAAATGCTGAGCCCCTGCAAAGCGAGGAAGTGCGTGCAAGCAAATTCAAGATAATGACTGCCGGGCATAATGCAAATCTCAAGTGCAATCAAAAGAAGATAATGAAGAAAAAAAAAGAAGATAATGTCTAACAGTCTCTTTCCTATCGCAGGGAAGATGGGAGGTGTGGGAGAGGGGGTAATAACAGGAAGAAACGTTCAGGTCTGTGGAGCAGAAATGATGTCAAGGGGGAAGGAAGGTCAGAGGATGAAATGGGGACAGGGAAGGGGTTTCCATACCAAGTCCTCAGCCATGGACTGTGCCCCAATATCGATGGAGAGGCTGCTCAGCTGAGGGGGGTTCTGAAATTCACGATAGAAGGTCCCCAAGTCCATCGGAAGAATGTCATCTTTAGAAAATGCCGGTTTCTTAAAAAAAATAAAACCAGACTCAATTTAGCTTACCATGGGCCATAGAGGAAAATCAGAGATGAACAACCCTCTTTCCTCCCAGTAAATTATCAAAGAGAAGCCTGATCCAGGTTTATCTTAGAGGGAGAAGTCCCACAACTTATCTCTTCTGGACAGCTAACTTCCAATCCTGCTACCTTTCCCCTTCCCCGGTTAGGGCTATGTCACCTTCCATTCAATTCCTTTCCTCAGCACAGGGCTATCCATTCAGGCATGAGTAGAACCTACTGGGAAATCTCCATGGAGAGCTGAATTGCATGATGTCAAACAAAGACATGGCACAAAATGCCTTCTTGTTCTTTGGCCTCCTAACGTCCTCAAGCAGGCTATGTGTATTCCCACATACACTGCCCGGTGGGGTCCCATCTGCTCCCTGTGAAGGAGGTCCCCTTAGAGTGCAAAGGATGCCTCTGGGTTCGTTTCCCCTTTGGCAGCAAAGGTCAAGGAAGGTGAAGGCAACTTACGAAGTCAATCATGACGAAGTCATCATGGGTGTTGCCACTGCTGCCACCGCTGGAGCCATCAGAGTGCAGGCTGCCCTGGAGAGGAGACTCAGTGTCTGGGGAATCTGGAGGATTCACCTGGTTCAGGATAAAGCAGAGGAAGGGGCTGGTTCTGTGCACTGGGGGAAAGTAACTCTGAACAATGGAGGGTTGTGTAAGAGCAATGCTGGCTCAGGCAGGGCTGACGGTCTGGGAACGGTGGTGTGCCCAGGAAGGACAAGGATTCCCATACCATCTCACTGGAAACTTTAGACTCACCATGGGATCAGCATCCTCCAGTTCTAAATTCTTGGGAGCAAACATGGCAAAGGGTATGTCCAAACTCGTCAATGTCACCTGAAAAGACACCGGAGAAAGTATTAGTGCCGCCCCTCACCCAGCTTCCATGTTTCCCTACAAGCTGCCAGAAGCCTGGAGGCCTGCAGGTTGGCACCAGGTTGACGGCACTACCCCTCAGGCTCGTGTTGGAAATCCTCCAATTTCCACCACCTCCCATCACAGGCCCACAGCATAAGCAGGGGTTAGGGCTTCCCAAAACCTCAGGACGTCAGCTTTGGAAGTTTGACCCACAGTAACTCAGTGATAACTGTTCAATAACAGAGCCAAAAAGGAACCTCCTACTGAGTTGGCTGAGATGTTAAAGACAGAGATAGAATATCGGGGACTAGTTTTAGTTATCCTATATAATAAAAGGCTAATATGCAAATTGACAGAGCCACGGATTACTGGTAGCTGTGATGTGCACTGACCACCAGGGGGCAAACGCTCAATGCAGCTGTCCCCTGGTAGTCTGTGCGCTCCCACAGGAGGAGAGCCACTCAGCCAGAAGCCAGGCTCACTGCAGGCAAATGCAGCGGCCAGCAGTGGTGGTGGAAGCCTCTCTCGCCTCCACAGCAGCACTAAGGATATCTGACTAATAGCTTAGGCCTGCTCCCCAAGGGCTCCCAGACTGTGAGAGGGCGCAGGCAGGGCTGAGGGACCCGCGCTTTCCCCTCCCCCTAGCGCCCGTCCCTCTCCCCCGTGAGTTCATGTATTTCGAGAACCAGACCTCTAGTAAGAAATAAAATAAGAAATATTAAGCAAGCTCTGTTAACTGTGATTGTTTTGTTCTGATTAAAGAAAGCACATTTTAATCTGGTTGGAGTTGTATGCCCAGGGACTGGGAGTTGACCTTGTCCCAGGGAGTCAACTCTGGAATGCAGTCCATTCTCATTCAAGAACTGCCTATTATCATGAAAAGATTAACAACCTTGTTGCCCAAACAACTAGTCCCGCCCCAGCTAGTTTTGCCTATTTCCCCACACTGGTCATACCCTTGCACACTCACTCTTTTTCCTTTTGCCCATAATAATCTTTGTCCCACCCAATATAACCCAACTGACTTAAGGGGGGGTGAGGGGAGGCAGAGCAGATTTTCATCAATCACCTGCTGCTCCCCAATACCGTTAGCATTACTGGAATAAATGCTCATGTATAATTCAACCCTGTCTCCACTTAACTGATGCAAGTAGTGACAGGCATCTAGGAACAATGGTTGTCCAGTTTCAGAGACAGATACTTCAGTGCAGTGTTTGTACTAAATGGTGTCCAGCCTCCCTCTCTATGGGAGGCTTAAAAGTTCACAGAACAATATGTTGTAGGAAGTTTTAGATGGACAGTGAGCAGAGGAGGGATGATAAGCCAAGTTCAGAAGGTCATAAGAGTGGAAAACCCCAGGTACCTAGCAAAGGACAATCAAATGTAGGGGAGGACCCTTACCCCCAAGGTGACTTTTCCTCCCCTAGCACATCGCTGTTCTGGTCTGGTCTAGTCTGGAGGTTTGGACCCCCTGACCTTTCCTCCCTAGAGATAATATCTAGGCCTCAGCTGTTTATCAGCTCAGGGTTCAGATAAGCAACAAAACCAGCCACAGAGGAAGGGGGATCAGCATCACTGAATAATGACACCCGCCCCTGCCCAGTGTGGCTCAATGGTAGAGCACCAACCTATGAACCAGGAGGTCACCGTTAAAGATTCCTGGTCAGGGCACATGCCTGGGTAGTGGGCTTGATCCCCAGCAGGAAGCATGCAAGAGGCAGCCAATCAATGATTCTCTCTCATCATTTGATATTTCTCTCCCTCTCCCTTCCTCTCTAAAGTCAATAAAATATATTAAAAAAAAATAAATAAATAAAAATAAAAAGCCCCCTTACCTTGGTCAGGACCACAACCCTTAATGGACACACCTGGAAAGTTACTGAATATTCCACTGAGATCTTCCCCTGGGACCTCCCCTAAAATCTCCACCCTTACAACTCCTAGGACTGAAGGAACTTGGTGCACAGCCACTAGGGCCTTTCCCTTTCTCCTCAGCCCCCCACGCACCTTACCGTTAGCTTCCTCACTCCCAAGCTCCAAGGGCCCTTCCTTTATCTCCATAATTTGTTTCCTAAGCCCATTTCTACTAAGAACTATTTTCTACCTCTGCAATTTACCCAATAAATGTTCTCCTATAGTTTGGGGTCTTGGCTCTTAAGTCTCTCCTAGCCAGAATCCAAGTACCAAGGTTACTGAACCCAGGTTTGGTCTGACATCATCAGTCAAGACAACTGGAGCCGTTCCTACCACCTCCAACAAACAGTCCTTCACTTCTGGGGGGTCTCACAGGTTACTTACACCCTTCACAAAAACTCACGCACACACACACACATTCCAAACACAATGTCAGTGGCTGCACAAATCCCAAGTTAAGAGACCCGCTTGAGACCCTCACTCAGACATGGCTCACAGGTGCCAATGGAAGAAAAATCACCTGATTGATGGGTTTGTTGACAAAAGCCCCCACTTTTCGAGCAAAGATGGTCTCCAAGACATCATGGGGAGAGGCCCGTCCCTCACTACTGTTCGACACGGTTTCAGTGTCCTCGCTGGAAAAGAAATGTAATGTTGGTACTCATTCTTAGTTCCCCATGTTCGCCCTCTGTGGGCTGCAGCCTCGGGGGAGGGAGACACACACACACACACACACACACACACACACACACACGGACACAGCACTGTGTGGTCTGGCCGCTGCCGCTGTCACCCTGTCCTCTAATGAGAGCAGAGGCACACAACTAAAACTATGCATATGTGAACAAAATTCAGTGTTACAATCAAGTAAAGCTCCTATGAAATACCAGTAAGCTTCAGTCACCATGCATGCAGCAATCACACATATAGGCAAGCAGCTCCCCCAAATTGTAATTTAAATATTAATTACAGAGACAGACTCAAGATTTTAGCTGCTTTTCATCTCATTTTTGTTTTGCTTAGTTATCTAAAAATGCAATAAGATGGTATAGTACAACGTTGAAATTTAAACCTTAACACACAAGGAACGTTATTCCAAGTCAAGAGTCCCAAATTTAACTGTCTATAGAGCCAGAGCTTTTTAACCCATGACCAATGGCTGGGGCTGGGATCCTCTGTGCTCTTTATCCCGCCCTTTCCTCACATCCCTAAACATCCCTCTGGTCAAGGACACATTCAGTATCGCTGTTCCCACTGACCCCTCTGCGGCCCTCCAGTCCAACGCTCGGTCCTGGAGGAGAGGGCGCTCCAAGCTGAGAAACAAGGGCCCATGTTGTGGCTGCCAGACCGGCAGCCGCAGCCCTGCGAGCAGCAGAGGCTCGGAAAGCTCTTTGGCCAAAAGCAGGGGCTCAAGGTGGGGCGAGGGCTGTAAACTCCAAGTGGCCTCGGCTCTAGCCAACAGGAGGTCTTGGGAAAGGCCTGTGCTCTGCATTTAAGAACCTCCTGTACAGGATCCTGTCTGTAATCCCAGGAGTCGAGGCTCAAAAACTAGAGTGTAAAAGGACTAATAGGATCGTCCTTTGGTTATCTATCAGGCGGAGGGATAGAAAATGGAAATTTGGGAAGTCAGGAATGAAAGTAATCATTTTTTTCCTGATGGATAGTGCAAAAATTTGACCTTCCCAAACAATTCCCTTCCCACCATTCCACCAATGGAATGAGAAAAACAAAACAAAACCCAGGAATTTCTATTATCCAGAAGTTCATTTAGGATGTGGCAGGGCAATCAACGTCATTACCTCTGGGGACTTCCAGTCAAGGGAGGGCAGGTCACATCTAGACAGCCCCATCTTCCCTCGGGAGAGCCCCGCGTGTCATGGAAAGAGTGAGCAGGACTGAAGTCCGAGGAGCCCAGCGGGACTCATGCCAGCCACCCTGCAAGCTAACTGCTCTGAGGCAAATTACTTAATTCTTCTGAAATCCTCTCCTCTTGTCAGAAAAGGTAACAGTGGTGGGATTATGAAAACTTCCATTTCCTACCTAACCAATGTATCATTTAAATTTCATAGAATGTATCAACTGCTGCAACTGAAAAAAAGACAAAATATTTTTTAAAAATAGTGAGAAAAAATAGTTTTCTAATATAAAATAGTTTTCTCCATGAAGCACTCACACAGCAGAAAAAGACCACCATCACAGATGCCACCATGGCTCAGATTCACAGTAAACACCCTGTCTGGTCCTCAGGAAACAATGAAGACCGAATCCAGGAAAATAAATCTTGGGTAAAAGAAAAACATCTGGAAACCCCCCTCACTGGATGAAGGTGGTAAGAGCCAAGCCCCTGCTGTTTACTGTTAGTGGTGAAGCCTGGCCAGCTTCCTTCCATACCAGCAGCAATATAAGATTCTAATCGGGAACTTAAAGAAATGCATACTTGGGGCCCAGGAACCAAGCCTGAGCCAATGCTGAAAGCCACTTTCTACCAATAACAAATAAGCGCGTTTCAGAGAAGACCCGCCCCTCCCTGGCCTGAGCATCAGCAGAGCCTAGACAGGAACTCACCTGCTAGGTGTGGCAGCACAGTGGGCCCCATCAGAGGGGGTGTAGGTTGCCAATCTCTCCTGATCAGCCTGGGCACCATGGGCAGGCTGGTTGGGAGCAAGAGGTACCCCACCTTCCTTCCCTGGAACCATGAGCTTTAGGGGAAAATGAAAAAAAATAAAAATAAAATAGTGAATTGTGGCGGCCACGACCCCATGGCCTACCAGGATAGTATCTGTGTCTGAGTTTCTCCATCACCAATGCTGCCATCTACTGAGCAGGAAACCTTGCCTCTCTACCCTCCCTGGGACTCAGTTAAAGGGACACATGCACGGCATTGACTACAGAAGGAAAAGGAAAGAGGGGAAAGCTCTTCTTTTTGTTCTGAAGTTTAAGAGGCCCCTTCCTCTCAGAGTCACATTAGTTCTCCAAAGTCACAGGAGAGCTTTGCCTCCAAACACTTAAAAGAATGAAACTGGTATCTCAAGAGGCCCCTCAACTGCCCCGGGCAGGGAGGCAGCAGGGGAACTCCCGGGTCTGCCCCATCTTTAAAGATACCTGATGAGGATGTGTGGTGTTTAAGCCAGCTGCGAACACTACTGGATAAGCCAGGTCAGCTGATCCAACGCCCAGGGCAGCAGGCTGATAGGAAAGGCGAGAGCTTGAGAGCTAAGCAAGAGAAAAACAAAGAAGGGCAGAGGAAAAGAGGAGGAAAAAACAGGCAATCCTGGAGTATGACTAATGATCAAGATCAGAAGAAAGGGAAGGAATGGATCCCAGCCTACATCCTCGGGATACGAGCGGCCTGATGTAATGGTTAAGGACAGACCAGGACATTTCTTTTTAGATGAAAAAAAACAACCAGACTTGTTTGCAGTGAACTGAGGTTCCAAGCTCTGTGTCCTTACAAAGGCCTCCATGACTCCTGCCACACCCTTTTCTCAGCTCCCGGTTTCTGTGTCCAGCCCAGCAGGTCTGTGGAGCACAAGCTGGGGCAGAACTTGGAGCCAAAGTCATCAGTTTTTCTCAGGTCATTCTATTTTCTCCTTCGTCCTTGGGGTCCCTTCGGAACAGAAGGCGTCTCTCTAATCACACCCTCCCTCACCTCTGGGCATGGGAGGGTTCCTATTTTTGTTGAAAAAGAAAGAATACCGCTCTTGGATTGTTTATTTGGAAAGAAGATATAAATAACTCCATGTAGTTTTCACATCATTGGGAGGGGCAACTGAAAAAACTCTATTTTGGGCTGCTCTTGCTATGGTTATGTCCTGTTAAAAATCAATTACCAAGCCTCAAAATAACCCATAGAACACTTGGGGACATTTAAGTAGCGATATCCTGTACTTTATTTACAGTTTTTAAATAAAAAGATGCCATCTAATTTATCCCCTTCTTCCCAGTGGACTCACTTGATGGGAAAAGGCCAGTCCTGCCATGGGGACCCTCAGGGTATCCGTCACCACAGGAGTAGGGGTCTGAAAATGTGCCTTTGTAACAGTAAACACACACTGTGCACAGATACAAACAGAGACAGGAGAAACAAGAGAAGAAAAAAGAAAAGGGACTTGAGAAAAGAAGTGAAAAAACTTGAAAGGGGCAGTAGCAACAGAGGCTAAAATGCACAATGGAGGTCAGGCGTGTAGCGGGGCGAGCGCTGCATGACTGTCTTCCCAAAGGAAGCGTCTGAGATGTGTATCCCAGGGCGCTCCACTGCATGCGTGTCTCCCTGCTGAGCAGGTGGAAAACACAGCTGAGTCGCCGAAACCGGTTTGGCTCAATGGATAGAGCGTCGGCTTGGGGACTGAAGGGTCCTGAGTTTGATTCCGGTCAAGGGCATGTACCTTGGTTGCGGGCACATCCCCAGTAGGGGGTGTGCAAGAGGCAGCTGATCGAGGACTCTCTCTCATCGATGTCTCTAACTCTCTATCTCTCTCCCTTTCTCTCTGCACAAAATCAATAAAATATGTTAATAAAAAAAAAAAAAAAGAAAGAAAGAAAACACAGCTGAGTCGAGCTGGAATGACTTGGCAAAACAGAGATCCCTGAACCAAGTGTTAGTCTGTCTTTAGTCAAGAGGATGGGAGGATGTTAGAGAACGGCCGCCAATAGGAAGGGCCCAAGAGCAGCCAAAAGGTGTTCTCAGGGTGAATGAGGAAACAGGTTAAAAATGGTAGAATGACTTTTTCTGGGGACTCAGAATCTTCAGAGACAGGTTTAAAAAGTTGACCTTTGGGAGAAAATAAAAAGTTGACCTTTGTTGACTGGAACTTTAAAATACCCAGGTACCCAGCAGCACTTTCCAATATCAATCATTCCAGGGAAGATGAGTTAGAGTGCAGATGTAGGCATAGAGCTGAGTGTGTGTGTGTGTGTGTGTGTGTGTGTGTATGTATTCTTATTCTTATTTTTGTGTTTTGCTTTTCCATCTTTAATAAGTCTCACCAACTACCTAATTAATGCTTAGAATTGAAAGTAGGACCTTAAGTCACAATAGCAGGTTCAGGATCACAACAGTTAACTATTTCTTGACTAAAATGACAACATGATCCTTATTATGTTGGTGAAACAAACATACATTAACATGCATTTATTGGACTCTAGCAAAAGCTCAAATAGAAGTTGTTGAACAACTATGCAATTCCCTAAGTTAAACCAAGGAAGACAGTATTTACAGGAATGAGGAAACCTGATGGCAAATGATTTCTCTCTCTCTCTCTCTCTCTGTTCAAAATGAATATTTCTACACCAAATTGTACCAACCTTGATTAGAGGTATTCAGGGATAGGAATAGGACTCAAGCATGGAGTGCGCAGTATGGATAAGATCTTGATGTGATCTACTTTTAAACTGTGACAAGACACAACAGGCAACTGATACTACGGAAAAAGATAGGTTCTCCCTACTCAGGTCAACAAACTTTTATACAAACATCCCGTGCAGAAAAGATTTAACTTCCCTTTATTTTCGGAGCTGGGTGAAATTCCCTCTTTATCACACAGACAAACTGATTTGTTCAGGCCCAGCTTCACCATCCCTCATATCTCCCAAGTCACAACTTGATTGTTTATGAATGTATCACTTATAAAACAAAACTTCAAAGAACATTAAACTTGACATATTCACACTTCATTATCTAAAGCACATGTGTCAAACACAAGGCCCGCGGGCCAAATCCGTCCCGCCAGGCCTTGCAATGTGGCCCGCACCGCGCTGTCATCACTGCACTCCGCTGCGTTTCCATCACAATGACAGTTTATGACTGTTCAGTAAACCATTCGGCCCGCGATTTAGGCTGGATTTTAGATTTTGGCCCCTTCTCTGATTGAGTTCGACACCCCTAGTCTAGAGGAAACTGTCTAATGTGAAAGTCAAATGATACGGAATAGAGATGCTGGGCAGACAAAGCAGGGATCTGCAGGCAATGCATGAAGCAGAAAATGAAAGACTTGGGATGGAAGGAAAGAAATGTGCCCTGAAATTCAGCCAGCTGGCAAAAAGGATTCCTTAGCGGAAACAGAGGAGTCCACACAGGTGCTTCCTCTTGGGAATCTGAGAACACTGTTTCGAGCTTTTGTTTTATTGAAATTCAGTTTGTCACTGAAGATGGACTCAAGTGGAAAAGTAAATGGTTAAAAATGTTCAGATAGAAAATGCAGATAGGCAAAAATCTGTGTCAACTATTAAGAAAAACTGCACTGCCAGGCTGGTGTGACTCAGTGGTTGAGCACTGACCCATGAACCAGGATGTTACAGTTCAATTCCCAGTCAGGGTGCATGCTTGGGTTGCCGGCTGGTACCCAATATGGGGCGTGCAGGAGAGGCAGCTGATCAATGATGCTCTCTTATATTGGTGTTTCTTTCCCTCGCCCTCCCTCTCTCTGAACTCAATAAAACATTTTATAAATTTAAAAAATTAAAAGAAAAAGTATACTGCTCATTTCTAACTGGCAAAATGCTAAAATATGCTAAATAATTACTGGCTCCCTCTGTGCTTCGTCCGTTACTGGGAACCGTATTTACCAAGTGAGAAGTAGCTCCAAATGAACAAGGGGAGGTTAGAGCATCTCTCTGGCATGAGGATGCATAGGGAATTCTGTGACCGATTTCTCCAGGGGATTTTAAGATGTCCCTGGAAGGGAAGGTTACATGTACTATGGGTTAAGGATGGTTACTGCAATATTACCTGCTGGATAAGAAGGCTCTTCTTCACCGTTTAAAAAAACCCCTTGAAACAATCACCACCACCACCACCAAAACATCTCTCAATTTTGACACCATTTCCTTAGGCCCATATGGGCCAAATAACTACCACCACCCCAGAACCTGTTCCCCCTACCTGGGATGGAGGTGAGGTGGAGAAAGAGGTGGTACACACTTCTTGAGAATCTTCCACAGAAGGATACGTTACTCCAGTGTCCTCACCAGTGGTTCTATAGTGAGGGGAAAGGAAATCATGCATGTTATGGGGATGGCAGTCGATTTTAGAAAGGACACAAAGAGATGCAAGTTTGTTTTTGGCAGAGTTCATAAGAGTTCAACAAGAGAGCTCTGCTAAGTCCTTCATAATTTCAAACCAAACCATCCAGGTTACTTTATATTTTTATTATTTTTTAACATATATTTTTATTACTATCAGAGAGGAAGAGAAGAGAGAAATATAGAAACATCAATGATGAGAGAGAATCCTGATCAGCTGCTTCCTGCACGCCCCACACTGGGGATTAAGCCTTCAACCCAGGAATGTGCCCTGACCAGGAATCAAACCTTGACTTTTTGGTTCATAGGTCAATGCTCAACCACTGAGCCATGCCAGCCAGGCCCATATAGGTAGCTTTACAATAAGACTCTCTTTAACTCTAAATTGGGAAAACAGAAATAATGGTGATCCGTGGATTCTGTAATGTCCTTCACACACATTAAATTAGTTTTTGTACCTAACTTACTTTCCAGAGAACAGCATCTAGAGGTTGACAATGAATTTTTTTTTGTAACCCAAACATCTTACTTGACATGTCATTTGAGAATATCTGCTTAAACCTGGCCAGTATTGGGATCAAAGAACTGTCAGCAACAGACTTCAGTAAAACAAAAGTCTAGACTCCAAAGACAAACTTACCCAATTTCAGAAATCCTTCACATAAAGACAGTATCCTTTCCTGATACTCATCTATCCCAACCTCTAGAGAATTCTAGAACTGTTTTCTGGGAACTGAAGATATTTGATTCTCATAAATAACTGAATTGTGCCAACGATAACCTGAAAATCATTTGATTTGCAAAAGACATTCCACAAATTACTGCCACTCTTGTCTCTAAGTCAAATCACTACTGTCAAGATTCAACATGTCCAAGAATTTTGTGAGACATTCTGTATACCCCAAGTTTGGGTGTACCTTATAGGCAGCAGCAAAAAAGGAAGCTAGCCATTCCATTTCTCTCCATGTAGTGTCTCCATCAGTGCCCCAGGCCCATCAGTGAGTGCTAACAAAGGTGCCCTGTGTACCTGTGCCAGATGGATGCTTCTGCTAGCTGCAGTATGGGAAAGTGCCTTTCACATTCCTCACCTGTAATTGCAGGGGTGCATGGGCGAGGAGCTGGGATAGGGACGGTCCACAAAGTGATCAATGATAATCCCCATGATAGGTGGGGTCCTCTCAAATTGCCTGTAACGCAATATGCAGATTGCAGTACTTGTTAGAATGCCTTGCCAGCTCCTTGAAGTCCTCAGAGGGCCCCTCACCTAATATCGATTAGCAGGAACCACCAGACCCTTAATTACAGCATCCCAAAATATAAACCACCATCTCCACATTGTTGATTCTGGGACACACAATAAGATTTTCCAGTGAAACTGGGCTCTCTCTTGATTTCATTCTTCAGAAGGGAACTGATTTCAGCAATGGCAAAGCTGAACAGCAGGCTTAGCTATGGAGTTCGGGCGAAAGAAACATTAATATTTTTGAAAGAGTTCTTTTGGAGTCCAATGCTCTTTCCTCACCTTGTGGACATGAATGCCAAGTTAATTCTGTAAGCACAAGAAAGAGTGATGGTGCCCATAGGGGTGCCCACTGTCCCAACACGAACTGTCTGGAAACCTAGGAGAAGAGATAAATCATTAGTTTCCTCCCCAGAGAATACTGATACTGCTCCTAGTCTCTTTCCTTGAATCATTCAGCCTATACTATCTCTGGCATTATCCAAGTAGCACCCTGAGTGCCTCAATTTCAATTTTTTCTTTCAATTAATTCTATATTGATCTAATATTGGGAAGGGAAACAGCACCCTATTTTCAGAAAAAAACTACCTTTAAAGAGGTAAAACCTTGTTTAGCAAGTCCTAGCAAATCCTGCCTGGACTGACACATGCCCAACGAGACAGTAAAGGGGCATCAGGAGTTTGTCACCAACACCTGAAATGTATGAAGTAACTGCGCTCCCACTTAAGCTGCCACGCCAGAACTGAGTATGGAAACAAGCCCGGGCCTTGCTGTTTCCTGATTTTCTGTTTCATTTCCAATTTCTTAAAATTGATGCTTATCAGAAACATTTAACACGCTCATTGTAGAAAATCAGGAAATAGACAATTGTATAAGGAATAAGAAACAATACTGAGTTGTTGGAACTTTGGGAAAATTATTCATTCTCTAGTGGCACGTGGAACCACATACCTGTCTTTTCCTTGCTTGTATCATACATATTAAAATCATAAGCTGCATATTATTACAGGCAGCACTAAAGCCTATCTCTTAAGTCAGGAGAGCTCTTAACACTACAAATATTTTTCAACCTTAATACATACCTTCTCCTAAGCCATTCAGCTGAACTTCACCAAAGTATATCCTGCAAGGAAGAAAGAAAAATATGTTACCAGATTCTTTATTCTAATAGCCTTTAAAGCAAGCACCTAGAAACAAAATAAAACAAACTTTTAGTTTCTTACCTACAAGAACACCTTTCCTAATGGAGCAATAATGCTACTACTTAATTAATCTGCAGGCCACGGGGGTGTATATGGTGAGAGGACTGGTTAAAAAATTAGAAAAATAGCCTTGGCTGGCATGGCACATATTGGCCCACACACCAAAGGGTTGTGGGTTCAATTCCTAGTCAAGGTCACGTACCTGGGTTGCAGGTTTGACCCCAGTCACAGTGCATGTGGGAAACAATCAATGTGTGTCTCTTATATCAATGATTCATATTCTCTCTCTCTCCCTCTCTCTCTCTCTCTCTCTCTCTGTCCCCCCCTCTCTTTTTGCCCCCCCCCTCCACTCTCTCTAAAAAAAAAAAAATCAATGGAAAAAATATCCTCAGGTAAGGATTAACAAAAGAGAGAGAAAAAGAACAATTAAGTGGCAGCTGATATATATAAGTTTTTTCTTCCCTTTCTCTCCTACCTGGAAAAGTAAACATGGGAGGGTGCTAGATTAATGCTAAAAAGTTATAATTGACTTAATAACTATTCTCAGGCACTATATTGTTGCAACAGAACTAGTTAAGTCTCTAATCATTAGTCTTTCCATCCTGCTATCCTAATTCTTTTCAAACCAGTTCTATACATGTAAGCCAAAGGCTAAAAACCAATGGTTGGTCATTAATATGAAAAAAAGTCTTGTCCTAACCGATTTGGCTTAGTGGATAGAGCATTGGCTTACGAACTCAAGAGTTCCAGGTTTGATTCCAGTCAAGGACATGTACCTTGGTTGCAGGCAAATCTCCAGTAGGGGGTGTGCAAGAGGCAGCTAATTGATGTTTCTCTCTCAGCAATGTTTCTAACTCTCTCTCCCTCTCCCTTCCTCTCTGTAAAAAATCAATGAAATATATTTAAAAAGAAAAATAAATAAAAAGAAAAAAGGGCCGAAACTGGTTTGGCTCAGTGGAAGAGCATCGGTCTGCGGACTGAAGGGTCCCAGGTTCGATTCCGGTCAAGGGCATGTACGTTGGCTGCGGGCACGTCCCCTGTGGGGGGTGTGCAAGAGGCAGCTGGTCAATGTTTCTCTCTCATCGATGTTTCTAGCTCTCTATCTCTCTCCCTTCCTCTCTGTAAAATATCAATAAAATATATTTTTTTTAAAAAGAAAAAGAAAAAAGGTCTTGGATGATTTGGGACTCCTGGCTTTCTATGCTCTGCTCTCACTTTCCTACATATCCTCTACACCACCACTGTGGTCCATCAGACAATGTGATATAGTTCATATCTCGCCCCCATTTCTATGCCTTGCATCTGTTGTAGTCCCCACTTGGAACAATTACCTCCCTCACTTCTATCTGCTGAAATTCTCTCTGCCTCAAGGTCTAGCTTGAAGGCCATTTCCTCCATGAAGCCAGTCTTATATCTCTCTGCCAGAACAAATGTTCCCTCTCTATGTTCTGCCAGTACTTTTTTCCTGAGACTGCTATGCAGTTTTCAAGTCCTGCTTTTTATTAAATCACGATGTACTCATAATGTACTAAACTGTTTTCCCCATTAGATTAGAAACAGTCATAGTGCAGGGCCTCTGTATAGTTCTTCCTTGGACCCAGGCAATGCTTACATTAAAAAAGCACTCAGCCCTAGGAGGTTTGGCTCAGTGGATAAAGCGTCGGCCTGGAAATGGAAAGAACCCAGGTTCGATTCCAGTCAAGGGCACATGTGTGGGTTGCAGGCTCAATCCCCCGTAGGAGGCAGCCAATCAATGATTCACTCTCATCATTGATGTTTATATCTTTTTTCTCCTCCCTTCCTCTCTGAAATCAATAAAATTATATTGTCAAAAATTAAAATTTTAAAAATTGAATTAGGAAAAAAAGTTTTATTTTAATTCTAGAATATAGAAGGCTAGAATTTGCTCAGGATAGACTGTGTTTTTATGTGTGTTGTTTTTATAAAATGTTGTTACTGATGTTATTTTTTTTTTTAAATATATTTTATTGATTTTTTACAGAGAGTAAGGGAGAAGGATAGAAAGCTAGAAACATCAATGAGAGAGAAACATCGACCAGCTGCCTCCTGCACACCCCCCACCGGGGATGTGCCCGCAACTAAGGTACATGCTCTTGACCGGAATCAAACCTGGGACCCTTCAGTCCACAGACCAATGCTCCATCCACTGAGCCAAACAGGTTTTGGCTGTTATTGATTTTAGATAGAGGGAGGAGGAGGAGAGCAACATCAATGAGAGAGAAACACCAATCAGCTGCCTCCTTCACACACCCTCTTCTGGGCATGTGACCTGACCTGGAATCAAATTGGCATCCTCAATGCAATGCTCAACCAACTGAACCACACCAGCCAGGGCAGGATAGTCTATTTTTTAAAGTCTTAAACTCCTTTCCCTGCTCTGAGGTCCTGCAAGTAGAATCTCAAAATCCAATACATAGGAATCATGACTGTGCACAAACAAAAGGACAAAGAATGTGGTAGCTGAGTTCGTAAGAAAACAGTCATAGTAAAGCTATAGCATCAACTATCTAACCAACCATATACTCAAAATTTATCACAGGCCGAAACCGGTTTGGCTCAGTGGATAGAGCGTCAGTCTGCAGACTGAAAGGTCCCGGGTTCGATTCCGGTCAAGGGCATTTAACTTGGTTGCGGGCACATCTCCAGTGGGGGGTGTGCAAGAAGCAGCTGGTCGATGTTTCTCTCTTATCGATGTTTCTAACTCTCTATCTCTCTCAATTCCTCTCTGTGTAAAATCAATAAAATATATTTTAAAAAATTTGTCACAGAATATAAATAATCCCTGAATGCCCATCAGACAGACAATGTGCAAAGTGATGAGGCGGACGGTGAGTTAAGGAGTGAGCTGTTTACCTGTATAATATGACATATTCATGTCCTTGTTTCCTGGAGAGTCTATAAGCCGGTGTCACCCTCGTTATAGCCAGGAGAGACTTCAGCAGCAATGACAGTCTGTTGTACACAGTGTAGGAAATTTTTATTTCTTTATCACACCTGTGGAGCACACAGACACTATCAGCACTCTCTCTTCAACTAACATAAAACAAAGAAAAGAAATGCAATGGCTGTAGAGATATTAGTTTATGATCCATCTATTGACCAAGCTTAACTTGTTAGCATTATTCATAACTTCTGACAGAATAGAAACTGCTTTGCAGTCCAAATATACCATTCAGAGTATGACAGCCAACAGAGATGATTGCAAATTAATCACTAGAAATGTATAAAATTAATTATTAACAGATGCTCTGAAGTAAAGGTGTCATTTGTCAGTTTACCAACAGATTGTTGAAATAAGTCAATAAACCAAAGTTTCGTTTTCTCATGTACTAGACACAGGCAGATGAGCAGCAATAGGCACCCAATATTTTTTTCTAGCTTTGAAGCAGTTATCTTTCTAAAAAAATAAAGCAATACAATTAAAAATAGTACCCCAGCCAGTGTGGCTTAATGGTTGAGCACTGAAACAGGAGGTAACAGTTTGATTTCCGGTCAGGGCACATGCCCCGGTTGTGGGCTCAATCCCCAGTAGGTGGTGTGCAATAGACAACTGATCAATGATTTCCTCTCATCACTGTTGTTTCTATCTCTCTCCCCCTCTCTAAAATCAATAAAAATATATTAAAAAATAAAATCAAGACAGTAATTCAATGTTGCAATTACCGGTATATTAATGAAGATGTAATCACAATTTCAATGTACCCTCTGATGAGCTGCTTACTTCTACACATCTGTTTGGTACTAAAATTTTGGACTAGAACCAGGCACTCGCTTTCTATTTTTACTAAAAAAATCCCATACTACATATTTTTATTATAAGAAATTTTCTCTTGATATGTTGCTATTTCCTCTATTTTTCTATATGTATAACCTTCTTGAAAAGTGAAACTTCAGGCAGGAGGTAAGCTAATCTGCCTTGAAAGAAAAAAATACAGAAGGGGAATAACATGCATTCCCAATCTATGACCAACCCTGTATAAGAAGGAGTAGAGAGGGGAAAGCTTATTGGATGTCTGCCACACAGAAAACAGACAAAATAGAGTAGTCATGTTACGAGAGCTCCCTCAGGATTTAATCAGAGAACTATCTGTACTCTGGGAAAACAACCAACCCTTTCAGCTTTCTTTCTGCTCCTTTCCCTGTGATGTCTGAGTCTCTCTGGACTAATGCTCCCGCTGAAGGTCATCTCTGTGCTAGGGCTGGAAGCCAAGCATGAGCATTATAGCAAAGCTCTACTGGTTTTGTTAAGTGACAGAACACCCTCCATGACTGATAACTAAGCCCAGTTTTTCACATGATGTCATCCGCTTTATCCTCAGCTACCACACCAAGAAACCTAAGATGGAGAACTTACTTTTCATTCATTTCAAGACACCAAATTTCTAGTTCCATGGAATCACCCTATAGTTGGGACAAATGAAAGATATTTCAATTTTATTTGATTTTTAAAAGCTATCTTCTTTTTCTTATTACAAAGCACTATATAGTCACTATAAAACATACTAGAGTGAAATCAGACCATATATACTATTTTTATCACCTATTTTATTAATAAAAACAACAGAATTATACTTATTAAAATTTTGCATTATTTTAAATAGTGGCATAGTATTTTAAAAGATGACCATCATTTTATCCAATCAGTCCCCCCATATTTGGACATACAGGTTGTTTCTAATTTTTTACTACTACAAACAACATTATGATAAATAGCTTTGAGAATAAAACTTTGCACATACATTGAATTTATTTCTTAAGGCAAATTTCTAGAAGTAGAATACTAGAAAAAAAGTATTCATGCTTTAAAGACATTTGCTATGTATATTCAAATTGTTCTTCAATAAGGCCAACACTTCCCATGAATGGAGACTTTCCCTCCAATTCTACAGAGGTATTTTCAGGTGACACCTACAACTAAGGATATCTAACAGGCTCCTTACTTAAATCTTGTTTAGCTATCTGATGTCTTTAGCCAAACTGTTCAGTCTCTCTTTGTGTTACTCTGAACAGATTTAGCCTTACTGAGTAGGTAAGAAAAAGAAAAGACTAAAGCCAGAATCCCTCAACCCTGTAACACACACTCCTATGAGTCACTTAGTGAGAAGGATAGTCACATAAGTAACCTTTTTACTAATCTGTTAGAAGAGGGCATTCTTTTATGTTTGAGAGTAAGTGTGGGTTACTTTGTGGAATAGAGAACTGTATTTGATCTAGATCAAAGTTAAATATGTGCCCTTGATATACATCCTTTTCATTATACTGTCATTTCTAAATTATGCAATAGCCCTAACCGGTTTGGCTCAGTGGATAGAGCATTGGCCTGTGGACTCAAGGGTCCCGGGTTCGATTCCAGTTAAGGGCATGTACAACAAGGGATGGATAATAAGAAGTATCCAAAATAAGTTGATGTGGTTTCTCAGAATAGTTTACAGTCAGATTTCACGATATCTCGGAGAGGAAATAATTATTCAAGGGATTTCTTTTGAACTCCCAATGAATCACTAAAAAAAAAAAATTATGGTGTACTAAACTGGCAATTCAATAGAGAACAGGAAGTTTTGTTTTATTTGTTTCTAAAGTTTTCATAATTTAAGTAAATATTCATTCAACAAAGTTCATTGATAGCTTTCAATATACTGTCCCAGGCACTGTATTAGGCACAGAGATGAATATTTATTTCTTTATATGCTGCCTCATTTCAGAAAGAATTTGAAGAACTACAAAAATAAATAAGATGTGGCATAGCTGCTGAACTCCAGAATAAAAGTGTAAAATATGAATAGGAAGATGTAATAATTGCCTACTATGTCATGTTAGCCTCTTTACAAATAAGGATTAAATGAAAATATTGTAGCCCTGCAACACTGGGAAGTGTTGTATTAGTTAGGTGGTGGTGGTGGGGATAGGGTTAAGTTATTTGGCCAAAGTCACTCAGCTGAGACCTGAATTTGGGTCTGTGTAGCTCCAACCTCTTATCTCTTTTTCATTATACCATGAAGCCTCATAATCTTGTAGTGGAAATAGATTAATATACACCTAAGTAACAATACCTGCCTCAATCCTAATGTGGAATAAGGTAAGCAAAACAAACCAAAAAAACAAGCAAATCACAATATAGCAAGTTCTACTCCAGAAATGAATACAAACAAAGTACATGGGAAGTCTAAAACTGTTACCTCTCCCTCTAGTAGGGGAAGATTTTCTAGAGCAAGTGAGTCTTGAGGATAAGTGGAAACGTCATATATGGGTGATATATACAAAGATTCGGGTGATGAGCCTATATTCCAGGTGGTTGGAAGAAAAAAGTACAAAAAAACATGACCTCCTCAGAGAATGATGAGAGAAGTTGAAAGAGGGAAGGTGCAGGAATCCGGCTGAGTTAGAACCAGAATGTGAAGAGATTTGAGTGTCAGGTTAAGACCCATCCTAGCCACAGCCTTACCTCAGAAGTCTTGAGTGAGATCTCCACACACATAGATCTCCCGATGGCGGGCAGCTGCCCTGCCAGAGCCTTCTTTGCTTCATGTGTAACCTCTGGGATGTCTTTGATTGCTAAATTGAACTGGAAAACAAAAAGGACTTTTCACTCACAGAAAGCATTATAGAAACATAAAGCAGACAGACTGTACGTTGGGTAATGAAGGCACTGCTTTGACTGGTTAAGAACACTCATTCACTTTTTCTTTCCCCATAGAGGTATCCTGCATAAAAGCTCCAAAGCTCACTAAAACCGGTTTGGCTCAGTGAATAGAGCATCAGCCTGCAGACTGAAGGGTCCCGGGTTCAATTCTGGTCAAAGGCATGTACCTTGGTTATGGGCGCATCCCCAATGGGAGGTGTGCGGGGGGGCAACTGGTCGATGTTTCTCTCTCATCGATGTTTCTAACTCTCTGTCCCTCTCTCTTCCTCTCTATAAAAAAATCAATAAAATATATTAAAAAAAGAAAGAAAGAAAAGCTCCAAAGCTCAACTTGAAACTGCTAACAACCTAGGACAAAAATTAGTAACAAGATATTTTTGTTTTTTAAAAACTAAGCTTTTCACCTAAAGCAGCAGAAAGCCAAGAACCAAATCCAGGACTAACATTCAATGAAAAACATACTTTCCAAGTGAATGAATCAAATGGAATTAGATATTTTAATGTTATGCTTTAGTAATACTATAAACAGTATCCCTTATTACTGCACTGGGATTCCTTGTAACAAACACCGCAGTATACCCCTTAGCAAAGAATAGAAATTTTACCCAATCTGAACCCGTTGGGGATGAAGATGAACGAGTACAAATCTTCTCGCCAAGTCGAGCCTGGACAATCACTTGAACAGTCTAAAAAAAAACAAAAAACAAATACAAAAAAAAAAAAAAATCTATGATGAAAAATCTTAAATTGGTTTGCTTCCCAATCAGGATTAAAATCCTTACAAAGCAGGTTTTAAAAGATGCCAATAATTATAACTATATTTAGAAACTCAAAATATTCAAGAACAGATAGAAAAAACACTATACAAAAAGGATACTGTAAATATTCCCAAAGACACAGTGTCAACCAATTAGAGGAATTAGTTGGAGACTTAGAACCTGCGATGTTCTCACATAGCAGAAGGAAGTTGCACATGGAGGCTCTGACTTTCATAAAGAAACAGTAGGTGTAAATATTCATTGCCATACACTTATGTAATCCTAGTAGATTTAAACCAAGGATTCCACAATTATTCCTATCTTTGGCCCATATGGCAAAAGTCTTCCAACTAATTTTACAACCATAATCTATTGCGTGAATTATTCTTACATGGCAATGTTTGAGAGGAAGGAGTGGAAATAATTTTTAGATTTAGAAAAAAAGAACTTCTAAAGCATTCAAAATTCAGTTTTAATTCCTCATTTACCAGAATGGAACAATTAATGAAAGATGTTTCAGTTTTGTGATGTTTAGGGAAAGATGCCCAAAAGGCTATCCATTCCGGTCCACAGTCTTTGTTCCCACCCCAAGGGAACATACTGTGCCAATAACCTGGTATAATAGTTTGACATTTCTGCAAACAGGCTTGCAAAAAAAAAAAAATTTTTTTTAACAAGTAGCTGTGGAAAATTGGAAGCTACTTTTTAGTTACACCCCCAGTACCACCCCCAAACTTCACAGTTTAGTTTACAACAGATAGAGTATCCATCAGAATGGGTAAGCTGCAAGCTGTTATGCTGTGTTTCCAAAAAGGGAAAAGCACGGAAGTTATTTCCAACAGTTCTAGGCTCAAGAGAATGGATATTACCTTGAGGGCAAAAAATTTAATGAACTTGTCCAGGTCCTTTCTGTCTTGGGAATTGATATCAGTTTCCATTGCCTATGGGAATCTAAAACAGAAAAAATGCTTAAAATGTGACTATATCTTTTAAAAGGGATAGCTACATCAAAGCACACAGAGATAGTATTACGAGCTGTATGACTAGTCATGTACGAAAGAGAAAAAATTCCCCTCTAACTAAAGAGCCAAAGTGAAAAAAATATTATGATAATATCTTTTGAGGAAAATAAATTCTATACAAAGAACTAAATCTAAAGACCTAAAAAATGAATGAGGATAAGACATTTTATCCGAATCTGAATCTTTGAGCTTTAAATATAATGTATTAAAAAATGTCTTATGCCGAAACCGGTTTGGCTCAATGGATAGAGCGTTGGCTTGGGGACTGAAGGGTCCCAGGTTCGATTCCGGTCAAGGGCATGTAGCTTGGTTGCAGGCATATCTCCAGTAGGGGGTGTGCAAGAGGCAGCTGATCGATGACTCTCTCTCATCGATGTTTCTAGCGCTCTATCTCTTTCCCTTTCTCTCTGTACAAAATCAATAAAATATATATATTTTAAAAAAATGTCTTATTATCCAGCATATTAAGAACGAAATTTTATAAAAACTTTGTTAAAGCATAAAATTAATTTACATTCCTTCAAAAGGCCACTAAATCAGTTTAACTTTAGGGAGGTTTATGAACTTTTTTTTGAGAGCCCGATGGCAAGATAAGCCCTTTCTCAAAAAAAAAAAAAAAAAAAAGTACATATATGGGAACATTTGCAAAGGGTTCATGGATTTCTTGAAGCAGGTCATAACACCCTCAGGTTGAACAGACTTAAATGGAGCTGCCATGAGGAAGAAAGCATTTAGCGAGAGAAGAACATGTACAAAGAGGTTTAAAGCAACAGAGATCAAATGGCTTTAGAATGATAAAGTATCCCAGTTTTTCAGAGGATTGTGTATGGATGAGGAAGTAGTATGACTGGTTGGGGCCAGACCGTGAGAGTCTTAAATGCAATGTCAGAGCTTGATCTGTACTTAGTAGGCTTTTGAAGAGAGGAAATAACAGAGTAGTAGTATCGTCTGAATGGTGCTTTAGAAACACAGCTTTGCTGACATATTGTATAATAGCTTTGAATATGAAAAGCAGGAAAACCAATTAGGTTCTTGGCAATAATTCAGACTGTGGGCAAGGCTAACTAACACTTTAGTTACAATGATTTGGAAACAGTATAGATGGGAGATATTGTAACACATTAAGGGCCCAGCCTGTTTTGTCTTCTGCTCGGAAGTATAGTGTCAGTTACCTGTGACTGATGGGCGATTAACATGTTAAAGGATTTAAGGACTGACTACAAAAACAGGGTTTCAATTAACAAACAAAAACAGGGAAGCCAGAGGAAAGCTGTTTTTTTTTTTAATATTTTTTTAAAAATATATTTTTATTGATTTCAGAGAGGAAGGGAGAGGGAGAGAGAAACATCAATGATGAGAGAGAATCATTGATCAGCCACCTCCTGCATGCCCCCTACTAGGGATGGAGTCCACAGTCCAATCATGTGCCTTTGACTGGAATTGAACCTGGGAACTTTCAGTCTGCAGGTGAACACTCTATCCACTGAGCCAAACTGGCTGGGGGGGAAAGCTGATTTTAAAGGAAAGGTATAGACAACAGGAGAGTTGAAATAGGAAGTAATGAGTACAAGTATATATATAAAAGCCATAATCCACTGTTCTTTACTGAGGTATAACTTACATGCAATGAAATGCAAAACTCTTAGACAGCTCAATAAATACTTTTATTTGTATAAACTCTTATAACTGCAATCAGATCAAGCTGTCTCCTATATGCCTCCCATTGGAGATCAAGCATGTGCTCTGATCGTGAATCAAACCATGACCTCCTAGTTCATAGGTCAATGCTCAATTACAGAGCTATGCTAGTCAGGCTAATGTTTACTCCGGTGCATAGACTCCTGCACATTGAAAGAAAATTAATTAGAAGGTGGTCAGCGGGTCTGGACTAAGCGAGAAGGCCCAGACATGTCCTGGAGCCAACCTCCTGTGGTTCTTCCCCCATCAGCTGCACCTAGGGCAGTGCTGTGGCTTGAAGGGTGTCTGCAGAGTGAGCAGGGTCCCTCTGGCAGGTGGAGTCCCTCGGCCTGGCCTGTGGGGATCCTGCCAAAACCAGCTCTCTGACATCCCTCAAAGGGTCCCAGATTGCGAGAGGGTAGTTTTCTTCTCTGGTGATGCACCCCAGAATCAGGCTCCTTCCTCTCTGGTTCCAGGGTGTGTCACATAAGAACCGCTGCTACCAAGTCACCACAGCTCAACAGCTCCTGCATTGAGAGTCTGCCCGCTGGTGGTCAGTGTGCATCATACCTACCAGCCAGCGGGACGGTTGCTTAGCCTTTTATATATACCGTTTCCCAGAAAATAAGACAGTGTCTTATATTAATTTTTTCTCCCAAAGATGTGCTAGGTCTTATTTTCAGGGGATGTCTTTTCTTTCCATGCGCTAGGTCTTATTTTCGGAGGATGTCTTATTTTCGGGGAAACACGGTAGATAGATATCTGGCACATATTAAAATAAACTTGCCATTCATGGAGATAAACCCAAATAACCAAATTCCAACAGATCACAGACATTAGAAATTAGAAACATATTAATAGTTATCAGACTCAGACTCTAAATTACTACCCCTAATATATTCAATTACATAAAGCATAAACTTAAGAATTTAATGGAGAACTAGGAAGCATAGAAGGAACCAAACAGAAATTCTAAAACTAAAAACACTAAATGAAGAGTCAAAGGTTGAATCTAACAGATTAGACCAGCAGAAGATACAATATTGAAAGAGCCGGAAGATAATATATTCAGAATAATGTACAGAGTGGCAAAAGGTTAGGAAATAGAGACCAAGCATAAAAGAAACACAAAACAAATACTATACACCTTTGGGATACTTTTGAGAGAAAAAAGGACAGTATTTAAAGTATTAAATCATCCGCTGAAACCGGTTTGGCTCAGTGGATAGTGTCGGCCTGCGGACTGAAGGGTCCCGGGTTCGATTCCGGTCAAGGACATGTACCTTGGTTGCGGGCACATCCCAAGTAGGGGGTGTGCAAGAGGCAGCTGATGGATGATTCTCTCTCATCAATGTTTCTAACTCTCTATCCCTCTCTTCCTCTCTGTAAAAAATCAATAAAATATATTAAAAATAAATAAATAATTAAATCATCCCATGGCATCGAGTGTAAAATGAGACATGAAGGTACCTCATGAGGACACAGTGAGGTCTAACATGTGTAATGAGAATCCCAAAAGAAGAAAAGAAAGGATAGAGGAGAAGCAAAATTAGAAAAATATATAGCTGAGAATTTTCATGTAGAGGGGGGAAAAAAAAAGGAGATAAGTATGGCCTGGCCACATTACTAGGGAGTCTTGAAAGTGAGCAATAGAGAATCTAATAGTACCTTAGAAGGGAGTCAATGTAGATTATTCTATAAGTAGATTTAGGGACATTTATCTGAATATAGAGGAGAAATTAAATAAGGAGACTAAAAGCAGAGCAACCAGTGAGAAAGCTATTTTAGTAATCCTACCATTATTAAAATCATATGGGATTATTTACACACTGGATGTGTAAGTTAAGGTGACAAATCAAAAAATGAAGGGAAGAGTAAATAATTTCAAAGAAACCACTGAATGATTTGGCAGGAGATTATATAATGTCTATATTTTCTAATTTTTAACTATATTTTTTAATGTTTTGGATTCAGGCATTAGAAAGCTCAATATTATGTCCTAGTCCATTTGGCTCGGTGGAAAAAGCATCTGACTGAAGGGCACATGCCAGGTCGTAGGCTCGATCTCCAGTATGGAGTGTGCAGGAAGCAGCCGATCAATGATTCTCATCATGGATGCTTCTATCTCTCCCTCTCTATTCCTCTCTGAAATCAATAAAAATGTATTTTAAAAATAAATAACTAAAAAGCTCAATATTGTACATTTGAAACCGTTAACAAATAGTTAAATTCAAGTGCAAACTGAAAAAAATAGTCATTTCCCCACTTCAGGCATCAGAGTTATTATTAAATTACAAAGATCCTTTATTCCATTTAGAAAGTTCTTTGTAGACAAATGAGAAACACCAAAGTTTAAAAACTGAAATCATCTTCATACCTAAAAGAGTTACAGAGAAAATTTAAAAGTAAAGAAATAAGCAGATATACTCAGTTAAAAAAAAAAAAAAAAAAAAAAAAAAAGAGGAAGAGGAAAGAAAAAGGACAAAAAGAAAGCAGAAGTATTTATAACGGAATTCCAGGTCAAAAGTTATGAAATGAGATTAAAAGGGACACTGAGTAGTGATAATCTCTGAAAAAGGTAACAGCTATAAATTTTTGTTTTTGTTTTGTTAATCCTTATCCCAGGATATCTTTTCCACAGATTATTTTAAAATAGTGGAAGGGAGGGAAGGGAAGGGAGAGAGAGGAGAGGAGAAGTGAGGGAGGCAGTTAGGGAGGGAGGGAAAGGAGGGGAGAGGGAGGGAAGGAGAGAGAGACAAAGCACATCAATTGGTTGGCTCCCACATGTACCCTGAACAGGGAACCCTGAACTGGGAACCCTGACCAGGGCCAGGAATCAAACTTGGAACCAGGTACATGCCCTTCACTGAGAATCTTAATCCTGTAGAGAGCTCCAGGGCAAGCACGTGAGCATTTCTTTAATTATCGTTGGCTGAATCCAGTGGTGTAGGTAGAGCCACCTCCTGGAAACACACCTTGCCAGAGGTGGTAGTGTTGTCAGCTTGGACCTTCACCACAGGTGCCAGGGGGTGGGTTTCCTTATCTAAATCCAGCCAAGCACCAGGGATAAATACAACTCTGGCCCACCTTTAGTAAAACTTCCTGGTTTTTGCTGTATAAAACAAGAAACTAAGTTGAATAATAAAAGGTCATAACAGTGAGGAATTTTTTTTTATTTTTTATTTCATTTTTTTTTAATATATTTTATTGATTCCCCCCCATCCATACCCTCCCTCCCCAGAGTAACAGTGAGGAATTTAAGTGTACTCTTCATTCTCTGTGATCTAAGCAGCTCTCCAAACACAGTTATGAATGTAATTATTCATCTCTTCTGTGATAAAGTAAAAACTATTTTTAAAGTAAATAAATATTTAAAAACAAAGTTTTAGGGACTTCTAGGCATTCCTAAGATTAAAAAACTTTTTTCCAGAAGGTGCAATAAATTCTACAGTGGGTACTTTTTCAAAATAGTAAAGAATAGTCTTGAAAAATCACTTATATAGTAACACTTTAGTCTTTGGAAGCTCAAAAGATAATGTCTTAGGCTATTTTTTGCATTTAAGGTATAGACACCCTGCTGAGTCATCATGGAAAATATAAGCTAATGCAGTTGGGTGAATGGGAGCAGGAAAGATAATAAGGAAAAAGATTTATTGCCCCCACTTCAATTCAGTACAACTCCAGTACTATGGTAGGATCCCTCTGTGTCCAACTGATTTAGTCCCTAAATAAAATATTATAATTTGGAGTGTTTAATAGTTGAAGACTTGCAGTTTTTGCTTCAATTTTAATAACCACTCTTGAGGACAAAAAAAAATGCAAGTACTCAATAATTATTGTTAGGTGTAAGTAGAGTAATGGAAAACACAGTGATTTGCAAATTTTATGAAATGTAAATCTCAAAAGTTGCCCAGTCTCCTTAATTTTATACCCAAAGGCATACAATTTGGGAACAGTGAATAAATTTACATGTGTTTTACTATACAAATCAATATATGTGACACTTGCTCCAGCACTTATTCATCATCCATTGTGTACTGAAAATATTAACTCAGGATTCCATTCTACAAACGTTTATAAGACTTCTGCTCTTATAAATGCTTGTGGAAAAGGAAGTTGAAGACAAAAAAATTGTAATGTAGTTGGAGCCACACTACCCACACATGAAAAGAACTCTCATAAAACAACACATGAAAATCTGGACGTTAGCTTAGTGTAAGGGAAGGACCTATTGTTTCTTACTACTGCACATCTCCCATTAAAGGTGTTCAATAAGATTCTACCATCTTAGGAGATGAGTTTTAAACTAAAAATAAGAAAACAGGTACTTTTTTTTCTTTAATATTCATTCATTCGCATTCCTTCTCCTGATCTCTCTCCCTTTTTCCTCTTTCTAGAGGTAGGATGCCCAGGAGAGGAAGAAACACTGAAAATGAAATGCTACGCTGAACTGACCAGGAAAACTGAAAACTGGCTGAGAAAGTGAAAACGGAGATGAGTTAGTGATGAACCCAGGAAGGTGCTTAGCACTTACCCAGCGATTTATTTAATGAGAATGGATCGCAGGTTTCCTCAGGTCGTTCCACTGCCAGTAAGAAGATAGTCGTGAACCTTGGGTCCCTTTTTTCACTAGTCAACAGTCACCCTCACCTACACGCGGAGTACATATTTGGCACTCAGCAAATCTTGATTGAATGAAAATCTAACCAAATTCACATTGGTACCCAACCCCGGAGTTATGGGCCCAAAATTATCTCCAAAACCCTTTAGGACTTAACCCAAGGAACTGAGAAAGTATAGATGAAAGCTCTGGGACCTTTGTCAAGACTGGTAACGATCAAAGGGCAATGTAGCCCAACCCGACTTCCCAGAGAACGCTCAGGGGACTGAACTGTGGGTGGTCAGTTTCAGCTTCCCAAGGAGGCCCCCCCCCCGACACGCCGCAGATCCATAGCTTCCCACCCGGGGGCGCTGACAGGTCTGGGGGTATGCCCTCCAAAGTTAGTACCTGCAAAGCTGCAACACAAAGAGTGGCTCTGGGCTCTCATTACGGAGGCAGGGGCCTGGGGCCGGCCAGCTGCGCCTCCCGGCCGAGGGTTCTGCGCTCCGGACCAGTAGTGACAGCCCGGGTCGCAGACAGTTCACCCCTCAGCAGGCTCGTGGATCGAAGACCCCCAGGTATTCTCTCTCAAGACTGAGCGAGTCGTCGCCCACACGTCGACCGGAGCTCTTGAAGTCTCATCACAACTCAAGCGATCACTCCTGCTTTAAGTCCTTCGGCCGGCCGCTTCCCGGCGCCGCCATCGTTAGTGTTTGTTTTCATCTGCTTCGGTGATCGCGGGGGGAGGAAGAGGGCTACGGGGGAAATACAGCCGCCTAACTTCAGCCGCACTTTCGCTACACAGGAACGCCCTAGTTAATCTCTTTCCTCTTCGAAATTCACATAAAAATGTATTTTTTTTCCATATGCCTTGATGGCCAATATTTCCTGGCGTCTCAGAAGAAAATAAAAGCGTGAAGAACGGGGTCTGTGAAAGAGCTAGAACATGTGGGCCGCGTGAGGAATGTGCGCGGCCGAATCGCAAGTCACTGCGGCAGGGACCGGCGAGGACGCGGCGTGGGGCGGACGCTGACGCAGAGGGGGCGGGGCCTGTGCTGAGCAGCGTGGCGGATTGTGCGCGACTGCCGGTTCCGGGGGAGGGCGGAACCAGGCTGGGTGGGCGGGGAATGTGGCTGGTCACCTGGCCGCCTCCGAGAGGTGGGTGACGGACTTTTAGCTGACTTTTGAATAGCCGACGGACTTTTAGCTCACTTTGGGTAGCCGCCGCACTCAGGTTTACAGAATATTCCTTTTCCGTCTTTAAGGCGCCTCTTAAAAGCGGCGCTAGTCGACTCCCAGCCCTAGCTCTCTCAGCGTCTTCTTTCGCACATTGCTTCTAACTTGTTGGTTCCTCTCTATTTCCTAGCCCCTCGGCCTCAGGCCTCACGATTGTTAGAGCGCATAACCCACCTCCATCAGCCAGGGTCGTGAGTGGTTTTCCTTCCCTCCTCCCCCCTCTTTCTCCCTTGTTAGACCGGTTTGAGCACTCCTCCCTCCCCCCCCCCCCCCCCCCCATCCAGTACTTTATCAGGGGGAGCCAGAGAGCTTTGGGTAAAGAAAACCGCCGCCGTGACTAATCCCTTGCCCTTAAGTCAACTCCTTCGTGGCCTGTATCGTTAGGAGCAGACCTCTTTTACCTCGTGGATAATTATGCCATCACCTCCATTAATCTTTGGCTCTTCTCAGTTCAAATGCCAGGGAGAAAATAAGCCACCATGTCATGAAGCCATAAGTTAGTGGAGAAAAACCTAGAGATACAAGTATAGCACCTTTTGCTTGAACAACATAGAAATTTATAGAAGAGGAATTATTGTAACCTTAGAATCACTTTAAAGTCTTTGGTGGTTTCTAATGTGTTTTGTGTGTTTTTTTTCTTTTGACCTTTACAGAGAGAAGATTATAAATGCCAGAGCCATTTAACTGATGGTTAGCTGTTGAATTCTGACACTTCTTTTAAATACCTTCCTGCACCAAGGTCCTAACTGGGAAGAATTCGGGAAAAATAGCAGTGGAAAAGAGATCAACACATGTACCATGGCTATACCTATAACAGTGCTTGATTGCGACCTCTTACTGTATGGCCGAGGTCACCGGACATTGGACCGTTTTAAGTTGGATGATGTGACCGATGACTACTTGATGTCCATGTATGGGTTTCCGCGACAGTTTATTTATTATTTGGTGGAGCTCTTGGGAGCGAGTCTTTCTAGACCTACTCAGAGATCCAGGGCTATTAGCCCAGAGACACAGATCCTCGCAGCACTGGGTTTCTATACGTCAGGCTCCTTCCAAACTCGGATGGGAGATGCTATAGGAATCAGCCAGGCATCTATGAGTCGATGTGTTGCCAACGTCACCGAAGCGCTTGTGGAAAGAGCCTCGCAGTTCATTCGCTTTCCAGCTGGCGAAGCCTCCATCCAGGCTCTGAAGGATGAATTCTATGGGTTGGCTGCGATGCCAGGGGTAATAGGAGTGGTTGACTGTATCCATGTGGCAATCAAGGCACCAAATGCTGAAGACCTCTCCTACGTGAACCGCAAAGGTCTGCATTCTTTAAACTGCCTGATGGTTTGTGACATCAGAGGCGCACTAATGGCTGTGGAAACAAACTGGCCAGGCAGCCTGCAGGACTGTGCTGTGCTGCAGCAGTCTTCTCTCAGTAGCCGGTTCGAAGCTGGCATGCACAAAGAGAGCTGGCTGCTTGGTAAGTTTGCAGGTGGAAATGCTTAATTCTGTAGCCACAGGATTTTGTAGCAGAGTAAATGAAATACGGGAGTCTCTGATCTGTCCTTTTTTTGAGACCTCAGCTAAAAACTCTTTGTATTGATTTCAGTGAAGAAGGGTGTGGGAGAAAGAGATTGAAACATCAATGATGAGAGAGTATCGTTGATCAGCTCGGCTGCCTCCTACAAGCCCCACACTGAGGATCAAGCCTACAAGCCGGGCATGTGCCCTGACCTGGAATCAAACCATGACCTCCTGGTTCATATGGCAACACTAAGCAACACCAACTAGGTTACATAAGTTTCTTAAGTAGAGTATTTAGTAGGAGGGGGTTCAATTAAATTAGATTGTACTTAGGACAAATAGGAAAAAGGGCAGCCAAATATAAAATTTGAAAATTTTTGTGGGATTTCAAATATTTAAAGTTAATCTAGTACACCTAAAACTAATACAATCAATGTATGTCAATTATATCTCAACTAGAGGCCCGGTGCATGACATTCGTGCATGTGGGGAGGGGGGTCGCTCAGCCCGGCCTGCACCCTTTAGTAGTCCGGGAAGTAGGCCTAAGCCTCAGTTGGATATCCTTAGTGCTGCCTCGAAGGTGGAAGAGGCTCTGGCCACCTCCCCTGCACTCACCAGTGTCAGCCCAGCCTTTGGCTGAGCAATACTCAGGAAGAAGCTCCTGCAGAGAGCGTCTGCCCCCTGGTGGTCAGTGTGCATCATAGTGACCGGTCATTCCACCATTTGGTCAATTTGCATATAACCCTTTTATTACATAGGATTATATAGGATAACATTTTTTAAAAATATATTTTTATTGATTTTTACAGAGAGGAAGAGAGAGCTAGAAATATCGATGAGAGAGAAACATCGACCAGCTGCCTCCTGCACACCCCCTTACTGGGGATGTGCCCGCAACCAATGTACATGCCCTTGACCAGAATCGAACTCGGGACCCTTCAGTCCGCAGGCCGACGCCCTATCCACTGAGCCAAACAGGTTTCAGCTAGGATAACATTTTTTTCATTACAAAAATATTTTATTTTTAAAAACTATTTGATTAATAACACACACATAGAGACATCAATTTGTTGTTCTACTTATTCATGCATTCATCGGTTGATTCTTGTACATGCCCTGACCATGGAACCTACAACCTGGGGGTACCTGGATGATGCTCTGACCAGCTGAGCTACCTGACCAGAGTATAAAAAGTATTTTTAAAAGCAAAGATAATCCAGTTCTTAGGAATGTAAGCTCCTAAAATGTAAGCTGCTATATGTTTTGGAACAGTGCCTAGTATTCTCTATAACTATTTACTGAAATTAATGGTGAGTCAGGACAACAATTAGGCAAGTTGGTACAGCGAGGGCCTGTTTGTCTCAGATTTCTAAGTGGTTGTGCTTCTGTGAGACATTTCATCTGCCAGATGTAATGAGTCAGGACAATTAAACATTATAGAAACATTGTACTGTTGTGTTAGGACATTGCATCCCAGTTTTTGTTTTATTTTTAGCACTTCCCAAGATCATTTGATAGGTTACCTAAGGGAAATGCTTCCTATACATTATTTTAATTGACTTCTGATTTTATTTCTTCATCACTGTTATTATTTGCATCATCAGATTTATGCTCTACTTGTTAATATGAAGTTCTACAAGTTCCCCTGTTACAAAGAAATGTAGGAAGGCAGGACATCTAAGTTCTGGTCTCTACCACAGACGCTGGAACTTTTATTCTTAGCAGAATGAATTATAATAAATTACTCTGGAATCCCTAGGTAATACATTCAGACCTGACATTTTAGTGGTAAAATTTAGAAAATTTTTCACAAATGTTTTGAGATTTTGTGGCAGAATTCTCTTGATCTCTCTGGCGTGTTAGCCCTTTAGAGATTTTGAAGGTTTGTTTGTGATAGTTTTTACTAACTTTTTATTACCAGGAATTTTATTTCCTCCAGTGCTTTCACCTCCTTCCTACATTTTTTTCAGATTTGGCTTTTTTTTAGCTATCAGCCTTTTTCTCTGTTTTTTGTTTGTTTGTTTGTTTTTAAGTTTTATTGATTTTTTTACAGAGAAGAAGAGAGAGGGATAGAGAGTTAGAAACCTCTATGAGAGAGAAACATTGATCAGCTGCCTCCTGCACACCCTTTACTGGGGATGTGCCCGCAACCAAGGTACATGCCCTTGACCGGAATTGAACCTGGGACCCTTCGGTTCGCAGGCCGACGCTCTATCCACTGAGCCAAACCAGTTAGGGCATCTCTGTTGGTTTTAACCAAGGATATTCCCAGCTAAGTAAGATTCGTGCCAAGCTGAAACCGGTTTGGCTCAGTGGTAGAGCGTCGGTCTGCGGACTGAAAGATCACAGGTTCGATTCCAGTCAAGGGCATGTACATTGGTTGCGGACACATCCCCGGTGGGGGTGTGTAGGAGGCAGCTGGTCAATGTTTCTCTCTCATCGACGTTTGCTCTCTATCTCTCTCCCTTCCTCTCTGTAAAGAATCAATAAAATATATATATTTTTAAATAAAGTAGTTAAAAAAAAAAAAAAAGATTTGTGTTTATCTGCTTGTGACTCTGGCATGCCTTCTCTTTACCAGAGCATTTTCCTCTTGGTTTTTCTGTTGTCCATTGGCTCCAGAGGCTGTTGTCCATTCTCTGTATATGTTCCTGGATTTTCCTTTTTGTTTGTATTTCAACTATGATCATTTATGATTTATTTGGGCCTTCCCCACAGGTGACAGTTCCTTTTTTCTCCGTACCTGGCTTATGACACCACTTCACATTCATGAAACTCCAGCTGAATATCGCTATAATGTGGCCCATTCTGCAACTCACAGTGTGATTGAAAAGACTTTCCGAACCCTCTGCTCCCGATTCCGCTGCCTGGATGGGTCCAAGGGGGCTCTACAGTACTCACCAGAGAAGTCCAGCCACATCATCTTGGCTTGTTGTGTCCTCCACAACATCTCCTTGGAGCATGGAATGGATATTTGGTCTTCTCCGATGACAGGACCCATGGAACAACCGCCTGAGGAAGAGTATGAGCACATGGAGTCCCTGGACCTAGAGGCTGACCGGATCCGTCAGGAGCTGATATTCACTCATTTTAGCTAATGTGAAGGGGGGGGGGGGGGGGACTTCCCAGAAGGAGCTATGACAAACTTTCTCCCTCACCAGCCTCTACACAGTACCATCATCTAGCATGACTAAGTGTGGACACTTGTCACGAATTGACATTTAATCTGTGTGTTTTTTAGAAGAGTTGTGGCTATACCAGAACATTTTGATTCATTTGTATTTCTATTAATATTAACTAAGAAACTAGGACAACACTTCCCTACTATGCATTGAACTCCAGGTTGAGCCTCAGTTACTTGACAGCTCATGGTTGCAGACATTTATGATTGTGCCTACAACCTCAAAGCAAAGGAGAAAATGGCATCTAGCCAGAACACTTTCTTTCTGTTTCAATTATCTGGAGATTTCAAATGAAAACAATATTTATTTTTCCTGAATTATTTGGGTGGCATTTTAACTTTTCTACTTTGCTGCCTAGATAGGCATAATTTGAGGCAAGTGTAAAAAGTACTATAGCCGGCTGGTGTGGCTCAGTGGTTGAGCATCAATCCACGAACTAGGAAGTTAACAGTTGCATTCTGGTCAGGGCACATGCCCAGGCTGTGGGCTCCATTTTCAGTAGGAAGTGTGCAGGAAGCAGCCAATCAATGATTCTCATCATTGATGTTACTATCTCTTCCTCTTCCTCTCTCTCTAAAATAATAAAAACACTTTTTAAAGTAACTTTAAGTTTGAGAATGGTCTTCTGACAGGTAAATGTCTACTAGTAATCTGAGTTTGCATACTTGTATATTTAAGAAGATGTTAAGAAATAAGAAAAACAAAAATAGCCGAAACCGATTTGGCTCAGTAAATAGAGCATCGGTCTGCAGACTGAACGGTCCCAGGTTCAATTCCAGTCAAGGGCATGTACATTGGTTGCGGGCACATCCCCGGTAGGGGGTGTGCAGGAGGCAGCTGATCGATGTTTCTCTTTCATCGACCTTTCTAGTTCTGTATCCCTCTCCCTTCCTCTCTGTAAAAAAAATCAATAAAATATATTTTAAAAAAGAAAAAAGAAAGAAAAGAAAAGAAAAACCAACAGCCCAGTTGGCATGGTTCAATGGCTGAGCATTGACCTGTGAACCAGGAGATCACAGTTTGCGGTTCTCTCTCATCATTGATGTTTCTATCTCTCCCTCTCTCTTCCTCTATAAAAGCAATAAAAATGTATTTCAAGCCAAAACCAATCTGGCTCAGTGGATAGAGCGTCGGCCTGCAGACTGAAAGGTCCCGGGCTTGATTCTGGTCAAGGGCGTGTACCTGGGTTGTGGGCACATCCTCAGTAGGAGGTGAGCAGGAGGCAGCTGGTCGATGATTCTCTCTCATTGATGTTTCTAACTATCCCTCTCCTTTCCTCTCTGTAAAAAATCAATAAAATGTTTTTTAAATGTATTTAAAAACAAATCAAGAAAGATGTTAGGGACAGTCTGAAACCTCTATCTTTAGTCTTTCTTCAGTGATTGGACTGTTACTCGGACCTAGGTACTAGGGGGAACATCTGGATTGCAATCTCCTTTTTCCAACCCTGAGTAGGAGTTAGAGGTTGAATGGGTTTAAGAACCTAATCTACTTAAGGAAGACAAGTCATATATAAATAAAATATTGGGTAGTAAGCTTATATATATATTTTTTAACATTTTTTATTGATTTCAGAGAGGAAGGGAGAGAGAGAGAAACATCAATGATGAGAGAGAATCATTGATTGGCTGCTTCCTACATGGCCCCACAATGGAGATTGAGCCCACAATCTGGGCACATGCCCTGATCAGGAATCGAACTGGTGACCTCTTGGTTCCTGGGTTGACCCTCAACTGCTGAGCTACACCCAGCTGGGCGTAAGCATATACTTTACAGCAGATCTGAACACCCTGATAAATTGATGGATAGCTCTAGCCAAACAGTTTTGTCAGTGGATAGAGCCTTGGCCTTCAGAGCAAAAGGTCCCAGTTTTGATCCCAGTCAAGAGTATGTATGTACCTTGGTTGCAGACTCTTCCCCAGCCCTGACCCTGGTCAAGACTTGTGCAGGAGGCAACCAAGGAATGTCTCACATTGACATTTCTCTCTCTCCACTCTCCCTAAAAATCAATGAAAAAAATATCCTGAGGGGAGGATTAACAAAAAAGGAAACAAACTAATGAACAGAAGACTCACTCAGATTTTGACAGCTCACATCACAGATCAATCACATTTCTTACGATTGTGATATTAGAATGTCTGTTTGACCATTCAGCTTTGAAATTCCTTATACCAAAGGAAGATTTAAGGAAGGCATATGAAAGCATTAAAAAGAAGAGGTAAAAAGAATATATAATTTGACTTGAAATTAATTTTGAAGTTAGACCTATTTGAATATCTTATATGCAAAGTGACAGACAGACATTATCTAAACTAATAAAAGCTTTGGGGGTGATCAGGCCAGCAGGGGAGGGCAGTTGTTTGGCGATTAGGCCTCAATCAGGCTAATAGGGGAGTGGTTAGGGGGCAATCAGGCTGTCAGGCAGGTGAGCAGTTAAGAGCCAGCGGTCCTGGATTGTGAGAGGGATCGGGCCTAAACTAGCAGTTGGACATCTCCTAAAGTGTCCAAGATTGGAGAGGGTGTAGGCTGGGCTGAGGGACTGCTCCCTTCCCTCGCCCCCTCCATGCACGAATTACGCACGAATTACATGCACCAGGCCACTAGTACTAATATAAAAAACACTGATTGGAATCATGAAAGTTTAAGTTCATACATTGTGGTTTCACTAGAACAAAAAAGGAGGATTATTACATTCCCAGTTTTTCATCCACTCACTGTGTGATGCCTCTGATTAGTCTTTTTGGATAATTTCCTACCTGCCTTTGGCAGTGTTAATCTGATGATATTCAAAATAAAGAAATGAACAGCTGATGACAGAGAAATTTGGAAATAAACTGAGGGTGACTCATCCTCAAGATTAAAAACAATTATGGTTTATTATCTGCTGTTTATTTCTACTCCAAATTTTATTTTCCATCATCATCCCACTCTATAAAGAGTAAAAGAGTAGGTTTAAAAAAAAAAAAGGTGCATTTGGCAGAAGGTTGAGCTTAATATGTACAATGAAGTCATTGAGATAGGAGTATACAACAAAGAGGTGACTGTAAACTTTAGTTCTACTTATTGTGCAACAGAGTTGCCCTATTATATATTTTTTCTTTGTGAAGTTTAATCTGCGAACCATGCTTGCTTGGTCTCTTCATAAGGCAATTTTTTTAAATATATAATTTATTGATTTTTTACAGAGAGGAAGGGAGAGGGATAGAGTTAAAAACATCAATGAAAGAGAATCATTGATCAGCTACCTCTTGCATACCCTCTACTGGGGATGTGCCCGCAACCAAGGTACATGCTCTTGACCAGAATCAGACCTGGGAATTTTCAGTCCGCAGGCCAACGCTCTATCCACTGAGCCAAACCTGTTTCGGCGGTACATGCTTTTGACTGGAACTGAACCTAAGATCCTTCAGTCCACAGGCTGATGCTCTATCCACTGAGCCAAATCGGTCAGGGCAAAGCAATATTTTAATATTCATAGTCTTTCCAAGTTTCCTGAGATGGATGATTTCTCTATAAAGTTTTGGTTCCGGTATTGCATGAGGAAAAGGTTACTGCCATCCATGTATCATAAGTGGCAAGATGGAGTGTGTCTTGGAAAGGGCCTAGCATTTTAGCTTTAAAAACGACATTAAAGAAAAATTGGAGTTTTCACAACTCACTAGATGGTGACATGAAGTCTGAGTGGGAAAGACAATTTTGGAGAGATTTCAAAAGCAATTTTGAGTCTGACATACCAAAGATCATTTCTAAGTGCTGAACTGACTGAACATTGGCTAGCAGTGTTTTTCCCTGGGAGCATTTTATTTCCCAATAATTCTTCAGAGTAACTGTTCAAATATATTCCTTTAATCTTCTTTCAACCTGGATTTTTACATGCCAGGATTTTTTATTTTTTTTTTTTCAGTTCATAGTTAAATTTACCTCAAAATGATCTAGGGAAGGGATCAGGGTCTGTACTTAAAAATTGCCAAGAGTTTTCTCATAGTGGCTTTTATAAGTGCCTTCGAGGTCTCCTCTAGAGGCCCATATTGTGGATCTATAGTGTCTTCCTGGTACAATTTTTGGAAAGAGTCCCAGATTTTGCTTGTCTTATGTAAGTCTCATCTTCCCATAGGTGAACATATGGCCAGCATAGGAGTTTTCCAGATTTGGTCTTGGATATTTCAAGACAGCAAAGTCCAAAGATATATTAAAGGAAAACTACAATATTGGGTCATCACTGGTTTACCAATTCCTAATTATACAAAAGAGGGCCCATAAACATATTCCTAGTTTAAAATGAACTGAACAGAGCCCTAGCCGGTTTGGCTCAGTGGATAGAGTGTCGGCCTGCAGACTGAAGGGTCCCAGGTTCCATTCCAGTCAAGGGCACATGCCTGCATTGTGGGCTTGACCCCCAGTAGGAGGCGGCAGCAGATCAATGATTCTATCTTTCCCTCTCTGAAATCAATTATATATATATATAATTTTTTAAATGAACTGAACAGAAAATAGGAAAAAATAAATAAATAAAAACCCTATTCAGAATGACTCAGTCAATGGAGCATTGACCCATGCACAAAAGGGTTGTAGGTTCAATTCCTATTCAAGGGCACATGACTGGGTTGTGGGCTCCAGCTCCAGTGGGGGATGTGCAGGAGGCAACAGATCCATGATTTTCTTCATTGATGTTTCTATATCTCTCTCCTTTCCCTTCCTCTTTGAAATCAATAAAAATATTTTTTAAAAAATATCCTCAAGTGAGAATTAACAATAAAACAAATTGAACAGGAGGGAGCTCCTTTCCTGAACCTTGAACTATAAGGGTCATTAGCAAGTTAATCTAATTTGGAGACAAAAAAAAAAAAAAGACAATTTTAATGGGATCATATAGTGAAAACTTTTAGATGGGGAGGATAAATAGATAATAGACATGCTACCTTTGTTTTGTTTTGTTTTGTTTTGTTTTGTGAGATGCTACTATTGTAATCATGCTTGAAGCAAACTGAAAACAGCTCAAGGACCCGAGAGTTTAGCAATCACTTTCTCTGGCAATGGAAGGGAATTTAGGAGGAAGACAAGAAAATAAATCAGGAGTCTTGACCATTTTGTATGCACATGTCCTCAGAGCCCGGGGCACATGCTCTCTAGATCTCTTCCAGATTTTATGAAATTGGGGGTATAAGAGATCATGGACTCAGAATTTAGTAAGACTTTGTTGATTGTGAAAATGGACACAAAGGAAGAAAGGTAAAATACTAACTGAAGGCTGGGGACACCTCAGTTCCTTACCACATACAGTTCGCTTCACGGGCTTTCTTTATCTTTTTTTTTTTCTTTCTCTTTTTTTATTGATTTTTTTACAGAGAGGAAGGGAGAGAGATAGAGAGCTAGAAACGTCAATGAGAGAGAAACATTGACCAGCTGCCTCCTGCACACCCCCTACCGGGGATGTGCCCTTAACCAATGTACATGTCCCTGACCAGAATCGAACCCGGGACCCTTCAGTCCGCAGACCGACGCTCTACCACTGAGCCAAACCAGCTTCGGCTCTTTTTCTTTTTTTAATCCTCTATAATAAGGAGCTAACATGCTAATTATACGGAACAGCAGAACGACCATCCGGATGACTGTCTGAATGAAGCCTGGCTGCGAAGGCCAGCCAAACCAGCTGGGGCTGCGAGTCCCTTGCACAAATTTCATGCATTGGGCCTCTTGTAAGACTATAATCTAAAATCCCCTTTGTAATAATCAAATATGAGAGATGAGATCTCTGGGTACTAAGCCAGGAGCAAAGAAAATAGACCTTGAGTCCTAGCTGGTTTGGCTCAGTGGATAGAGCATCATCCTGCAGACTGAAGGGTCCTTGGTTTGACTCCAGTGAGGGCACATGCCTGGGTTGCAGGCTCGATCTCCAGTAGGGGGTGTGCTGGAGGCAGCTGATCAGTGATTCTCATTGGTGTTTCTATATCTCCCTCTCACTCTCTGAAATACATAAAAATATTTTTTAAAAAAGAAAGTAGACCTTAAAATCACTGTAAATTTGAAAAAGTCTGTTTGAAAGGAATCTCCTTATTTGCCCAGCAAAACATTAAGCAACTATCATTCTGTTGAGACTTTTATTTCTCTACCCCTTACATATACAGCTGTCTTTATGGGAGGGCTGATTTCTTGTCATTTTTGAGAATTAAAATGATCCACCACTGGAACTATATCCGATGTAAGTAATTCCAAAGAAGGAAGAGCTTCTCTCCTCTTTATCATCCAGCCCAAAGTGCATATATTATCCCATAGTACTGTGAGACAGGCTACAAAAGAAAAACAAAAAAATACAAAAATAAACTAAAAGAATAGAATTGCAACTGCAAAACCTACAACTAGCTCCGCATTTTGGCTACTTGAGGCTTAACTCTTCTTCCTGGACTTCCTTTTTTTAAAATTTTATTTATTTATTTATTAATCTTTTTATTAAGGTATTTATATGTGTACATATCTTACCAATTTTGGCCCCCTCTACCCCCATAGATGCCCTTCCTCCCCAAAGTTTTGTGTCCATTGGTTATGCTTATATGCATGCATACAAGTCCTTGGTTGATCTCTTATCTCCCCCATATTTCCCTACCCTCTCCACTGTAATTTGACAGTCTGTTGCTTTACTGTCTCTGTATCTATCTTTTTGTTCATCAGTTTATAATGTTCTTCATTTTCCATAAATGAGTGAGAACATGTTGCTGGGAACCGAAACCTAACATTGCCACTGGTAATAAAATGTAAAAAGAGCTGGCCAACCTTGATGGCTCTGAATGGTGGGAGCTATTAACGCATCTTCTAGTTGAGATAGTGGTGGTTGAGACAACATTAATTTGTTAATCATATGTAAATTCTTGTTGATTTTCTATTGTTGGAACTTCCCGCCTAAGAGAAGTTTTTGTTTCAGAATCTCAATAAAAGGAATGGTAAAAGGCCAGAGAGAGATTAGTTTTCCCACTAGAGGTGGACTTCCCGCCTGGCCCCCATTTCCCCAAATTAGCTCTTTTCCAGTCTTTTCATTTTAGTGTGCGGCCTTCTCCAGAATCCGGACCCTGAGTGGGCCCTGAACCACACGGGTCGTGTTAAGGGATCCCACACCATGTGGTATTTTTCTTTCATTGCCTACTTGTTTCACTTAATATAATGCTCTCCAGTTCCATCCATGCTGCTGCAAATGGTAAGAATTCCTTCTTTTTTATAGCAGTGTAGTATTCCACTGGGTAGATGTACCATAGTTTTCTAATCCATTCATTTGCTGATGGGCACTTAGGCTGTTACCAAATCTTAGCTATGGTGAATTGTGCTGCTATGAATATAGGGGTGCATTCCGGTATATCCTTTCTGATTGGTGTTTCCAGGTTCTTGGGATATATTCCTAGGAGTGGGATCACTTGGTCAAATGGAAGTTCCATTTTTGTTTTGTTTTTTTGAGGAAACTCCATACTGTTCTCCACTGTGGCTGCACCAGTCTGCATTCCCACCAGCAGTGCACAAGGGTTCCCGTTTTTCAGCATCCACCCCAGCACTTGTTATTTGTCCATTTGTTGATGGTAGCCATTCTGACAGGTGTGAGATGATATCTCATTGTTCCTGGACTTGCATCTCTTCTTCCTGGACTTCCTAATGAGAGGATTCAGGTAGGTACGGCTATATTTATCTCATCCTAGATTCAAGACTAATTTGTTACTCAGAGCCTAAAGCTAAGATAAAGATCAATCTCCTCCCTTTTTCTCCTTTCCCAGCCTGTCACCTATCTTACCTTTAAGGGGGTGGCTCCCGTAGAAGAATCCTATCAGAATACAATAATCAACAATGGGAGTAATGAATTACTGAGTTTTAAACCCAATATGTAGGCATGGGTGGTGCATCCCTGGATGATCTTTACTTCTGCCCACCTAGTTTTCTTTTTTTAGGTCTTCCTTCCCGTAGGTGTGAGGGTTTCAATCGATCTCTTTTAAGATCTACTCCTCTGTCCAAATAGACTTCTCCATAAAAACAAACAGTAGTGTACTGTCACACTGAAGCTTAAAGCCATATTTGAAAGGAAACAATTCTTTAAAGAAATTTATTTTTAGAGATGCAACTCTGCCGGAAGAATAAGCCATCTTTTTATTATTATTATTATTATTATTATTATTTTAATTTTTATGGTTTCACAGAGCAGTCTAGCCTCAGCTTCTCCAAAATCTCCATTTTCTCCAGCTTTTGAAAAACTGAAAACTCTCCCTCTCCCTTCCTCTCTGAAGTCAGTGATAATATATTTTTAAAATTTTTAGCTTTTCTCACTGAAAAGGTTTCAAAATAATTTTGTTATTTTGGGTCCATTTTGAGGGCTGTTGTTCTAGACACTGCTGTATACATTCTAAAGCATGTATTGTAGAAATAGAAAACTCAACTCCGATGACAGCAAAGGAGTCTATTTGCCCTCTCCTCATCTAGCAATAAGAGACTTCTTATTTAGTTGTCACCTCGTATCCATTTGCCCCTGACTTTTGGAGGTTACATAGCTATTGTAGGATAGACTATTTGCCAGTTAGGTGTGGCTATGTGACAAATCTGGCCAGTGGGATGAATATAAGTGGAAATGTCCTGTGCTATTTTCAAGATGTGTCCTTATGGCCAGGAGACGTGCCTTTCCTCTCTCAGCTTCCTGCTGATTGGAAGGTCGATATGATTGGCTAGAACTTGAGCAGCTGTCTTGGACTTGATATGAAAGCCACTTATTGAAGTTGTCAAAGCAACAAGATAGAAGCCTGGTTCCTGATACTGAACAGCCACACCTTACCGTGGGCTGTACATCTCTGGATTTCTTTTATATGACAGAGAAATGCACCTCTGCCATGCTTCCTTACTCTTTCTGTTTATGTACAATAGGTCCTGATTAAAAAAAATAGTAACGTTATAACTGCCTCTTTCAAAAAGTAGCAATACCTATTACACAGAAAATGTTTGGAAGCAACATAATATTCAACAATGGGGAGCACAGTCAGTGTATCCTCTCAATGGAATCATGTGCACTTGTTAAAAATAACAACTATAGCCTTAGCCAGTTTGGCTCAGTGGATAGAGCATTGGCTTGTGGACTAAAGGCATTCGGATTTGATTCTGGTCTAAGGCACATGCCCAGATTTCAGGCCCGATCCCCAGGGTAGGGTGAGTAGGAGGCAGTCAATCAATGATTCTCTCTCATCATTGATATTTCTATCTCTCCCTCTCCCTTCCTCTCTTAATTCAATAAAAATACATTAAAAAACAATAACAACGATTAAAGAGCTTTAATAGTGTTAACATAAAAAAACAACAACATTGAAACTTGTAAAGAATTTTTGTGTGTTTATTTGAGCCAAACTGTTGACAAATGCTGGGGAGCAGAAATTCAAGGAATTGAGATAATGCTCCTGAGAATGGCGGGTTACATCTGTATTTGTACCGTGCAATCAAAGGAAGGGACTTAGGTGGCTTACATGAAATCCATTAGTGATAGATTAGAGAGGCGGGAGAAAGCAAAGCGGGAAAAACCCTGGGATTGGATAAAAAATAAAATGCTGGCCCTAACTAGTTTGGCTCAGTGGATAGAGTGTGGGCCTTCGGACTGAAGGGTTCGATTCAGGTCAAGGGCCATGTACCTTGGTTGCGGGCACATCTCCAGTAGGGGGTGTGCAAGAAGCAGTTGATCGATGTTTCTCTCTCATTGATATTTCTAACTCTATCCCTCTCCCTTCCTCTCTGTAAAAAAATCAATAAAATATATTTTTTAAAAAAGCAAAATGATGGACACATACTTAGGTGGGTGCAGGAACAGTTGACTTGGTAATGAAGGAATTTGTGGTATCTGTCCTGGAGCCCAGCACTTTTGGTTGTGCCGCAGAGGGTCCAGAAAGAGGGAAGTTAGAAGTTACCAAGACACTTCAAGGGCATGCTATCATAGATGCAAAAAGACATAGGCTTGTTAAGGTACAGGTTGACCTAGTCAGTGGAGATACCAGCCTAGGATGTAACTGCCCACCATAACTGCTTTTAAAGTTTAATTTCAGGGCATCCTTTGTGGTGACCTTACGTCTCTGAGTTTGCAAGACTTTGCCATGCAGGTCTCCCCTGAGCTTGTCAGGTTAGCATGTGGTTTCGTCCACAATAGAGAACTGATACAATGCAAAACTATTGTATTTCTGCTTAAACTTTAAAAATCATGTAGGCTATTTCCAAGGATTACAAGAAAACATGAACAAATTAAAACTGTGTTTTGGAAACAGGTGATTAAATTCTTTTTAGCCGAAACCGGTTTGGCTCAGTGGATAGAGCATTGGTCTGCGGACTGGAGGGTCTCGGATTCGATTCCGGTCAGGGGCATGTACATGGGTGCAGGCACATCCCCGGTAGGGGGTGTGCAGGAGGCAGCTGGTTGATGTTTCTTTTTTCTTTTTTAACATATATTTTATTGATATTTCACAGAGAGGAAAGGAGAGGGATAGAAAGTTAGAAACATCAATGAGAGAAAAACATCGACCAGCTGCCTCCTGCACACCCCCTAATGGGGATGTGCCCACAACCAATGTATATGCCCTTGACCGGAATCAAACCTGGGACCCTTCAGTCCGTAGGCCAACACTCTATCCACTGAGCCAAACCAGTTTCGGCTGGTCGTTGTTTCTAGCTCTCTAGCCCTCTCTCTTCCTCTCTATAAAAAAGTCAATAAAATATATTTTAAAAAATTCTTTTTAAAGACTTTTATTACTGTTGCCATAATGTTTACTCATTTAATTTTTTTATTATTGTTTTCAGAGAGGATGGGAGAGGGAGAAAGAGATAGAAACATAATTGATGAGAGAGAATCATTTATCAACTGCCTCCTGCATGCTCCACACACTGGGAAGCAAGCCTGAAACCCTGGCAGGTGCCTGATCTCAGAATACAACTGGGTTCATAGGTCGACCTCAACTACTGAGCTACACTAGCTGAGCTAATGTTTACTCATTTTAAAAGTCCCCTAAAACAGCCCAAACTGGTTTGGCTCAATGGATAGAGCGTCGGCTTAGGGACTGAAGGGTCCCGAGTTCGATTCCAGTCAAGGGCATGTACCTTGGTTGCCGGCATATCCCCAGTAGGGGGTGTGCAAGAGGCAGCTGGTCGATGACTCTCTCTCATCGATGTTTCTAACTCTCTCTCTCTCTCCCTTCCTATCTGTACAAAATCAATAAAATATATTAAAAAAAAATAAAAGTCCCCTAAAACAGTGGTAGACAACAAAAGCCCAGTGATTTGTCCTCATATTATGGATGCTGGTCTCATCCTGCATTATATGTATGAGTTATCCCTTAAACATTTTCAGGGACCTAAAGTAGGAGACTTTAAAAATAACAACAGGCCTGATTTCCCTCAGGGAGCCTGCCCCCATCTTTCCCTCCCCTCTACCTTCTTCTCCCAGGCAAGGTGTTTTGGCCTTTCTCTCTCCTGAGCTTCAAGGGCTTTTCTTCTGCTTCTGTAACTTTTTTCCTGAGCCTTTGCAGCCCAGCTGACTCACTTCTACAACCTCTGTAACTTTCTAAATAAACTTCATTATAATTTGAAAAAGCACCAATAAATTATAAATAAAGCTTATGTTGTAATATCTTTCATTTTGATTTGATTATAAATTCTCTAAGGGTTAGGGCTATCTTTTTAAAAAATCTTGTTTTCTTATAATATCTTTATTGTCCAAGTCTCCTTCCTTCTTAGGGCAAGGTGGGATAAACTCTATTATTGCTAGTCAGATGTTATATTGATCTGACTATGGGATATCTTGAATTGTGTTTAGAATGTACTGAATCCATATTTGTGATGAGCATATTAGTTTGTTTACTAAGAGACCAGAAAGAGGCTATTATTGTGAGAATGAAAATATCAACACATGCGGAGACCGGTTTGGCTCAATGGATAGAGCGTCGGCTTGGGGACTGAAAGGTCCCAGGTTCGATTCCAGTCAAGGGCATGTACCTTGGTTGCAGGCAAATCTCCAGTAGGGGGTGTGCAAGAGGCAGCTGATCAATGACTCTCTCATCGATGTTTCTAACTCTCTATCTCTCTTCCTCTCTGTACAAAATCAATAAATATATTAAAAAAAGAAAAAGAAAATATCAACACATTTTGTCAGGTTCTGAACCCAGAGACTTTTTTGATTATTACGAAAGCATACCTGTGGTTCTAGGCTGTTGGAAGAAAATAAAAGAGAAAAGCAGTACGTGTTTTTTTTTTTTTTTTTTTTTTTTTTTCTGCCTTAAGGACAGACACAACCCTGACTTTCCCCAGCTTCTCTTTGCTATGCTTATGGGAGCTAAATAGAAGTTTTAATACACTTTTTATTTTGTTCCTTAGTCTGGATTCTCTTTCATTTTCTCTCTGTGCCTTTGTCATATGAATATGTATATCTATATATATTTATTTATCTAGCTCTATCTATATAATCTTTTTATCTTTCATTCACCTCACTGTCCCATGAGAAAACTGTCAAATTTGCTCAATTAGAATAGTGTTTTGAGTCCAAAAGGTCGTCGCTGAACTGTAATTAAAACAAGTGTTATTGTGCTATGACTTGATCTTCAACACTCGGAAGAAAAACCCCTGTTCTCTCATCAACTTAGCCGGCAACGGGCACAGAAAATGGCAGAAATACAGGTTTCTTTACTCCACGGCTAACGATCGATCTGGGTTTGTTTATTTGCGCCTTGGACAGGAGCCGGACTTTGAACTGGAACGGAGATGGCTTTTTCGGCGCTCGACTGCAGCTGCCTTGAACGATTGCGCGGGCGCTCGTCCTTTGATGTCTGGGACGTTCGTGCATTCGGTAATCTTTTGCGCCGTCTTCTCGCTTGATGTCTCCTGAGCGGCGGTAGTGCCGGGTCGAAGGCTGACTGTTTTGCGCGGCCCCGCGCTCAAGCGGCTTTCTCCCGCGGGCCGGTAGAGCGGACCCTTGATCCCTTCCCGCCTCTTCTTCCTCCTTGTGGCTCTGTCCACCCGCTGGACTGCGAACCGAGCCCCCCGCCCGCCTCGCAGGTAGGCCCGGGAGGAGCCTGGGAGGCCCGGCCCGGCCCGGCATCCTTCCGTCGTCTGGTTGGGAAGACCTTGGCGCCGGCGGGTGGGCGGGCGGGTCGGCTGCGGAGACGCGGCCAGAGGAGGAGCTTACCCGGCTGCGTTCGGGGGCGCGGTCCGAGAGGCGGCTGGGAGCTGAGGGAGAAGCCGGAAGGAGAGCAGAGATGCTGAGGCTGCCCGGTGTGGTTCGGTAGGGAGGGGATGTTGGGTCGAGGGCGGGTGTTGGCACCCCTCAGTGTAGGGGGAAATCGCTTTCCAGGAACGGGTAGAGCTTTGCGCGCTTTGATCGTCCTCCCCCGCCCCCCCCCCAAAACACTCCCTTGTCGTGACTCAGTTGCACTGGGGACCCCTTAGTGAGATTGGCCTTTGAAGGGACCCTGGGTAGGTGTAGGAAATGGAACTAGGTCCTCTGGATCCTCCGAGGGAAGTGTCATGTTCTTGCCTTTTTAGGTTAGGGAAACTGAGGCGGAGTTCTGGGGTGTGACTCCCCGTATCCCGGACAGATATTTAGGTGCGATTTGTTGTTTACGTGTGGTTCCTCCTCCCTAGCGTTATAGATTTGTCACCGGAGACTTCCGAAGTAAAGGGACCATGCTATCTTTTGTCTAGTTTTGCTTTTCAAAGTCTGCATTATTTTCACGAGCGTAGCGATGACAATTTCTGTTTAGTAGAAAATTTTGTTTGCTGTCCAGTTTGCTTTTTTTTTCTCTTCAGTTTTTTTAATTTTTAAAAATTAATACTTATTTCTCCTTTCTCGAAGTCTCAGCTGTCGTGGTGAAGATGCTAATGTCAAAATTAGCATCTGATGGTCAAAAGTTTGAAGTCAGATATTTTTCCTGAGAGTGTGTTTTCTAGGAAGAATCCAAAGGAAACCCCAGGATTCTTATTCAGACAGTTTTGTCATTTTTGAGTAGTGGCTTAGTTACTGCATACTTAAGAGTTATAAAAGTTGTATGTAAGCTCTGACCGGTTTGGCTCAGTGGATAGAGCGTCAGCCTGCAGACTGAAGGGTCCCAGGTTTGATTCCAGTCAGGAGCATGTACCTTGGTTGAGGGGGGTGTGCAGGAGGCAGCTGATGATCGATGTTTTCTAACTTTCTATTCCTTTCCCTTCTCTGTTAAAAAAAATAAAAATTAAAAAAAAAAAAAATATATATATATATATTATAAAGTTGTATGTAAGACTCATTCAAATATTGAGATATTTAAATTGAAAGTTAATATCCTGGGAACTCTTATTTTTTCCTTTTGTCTCCCAACTTGGAAACTTCGGGGATAAGTGTTCTTACTCATTTTATTTTCATTGGATTCAGTGTCATGATTCTAATTTGTGTGATTTCTTTGCTGGAAAAAAAAATCAGTGGAGAGGTCATTCTAGGTTGAATAAGTATTTCCATAGGTGTAGAATCAATAGGAGAACGGTTTGAAGGGAGAACAGACTAAATTCTGAGTACATGGATGGGAACTATACAAGTCTATGTTCCTTTATCAGAATAGAATTCTCACATGTGTTTCGGAAAGATTTTTGTTCCTCTAATATGTGTGTGTGTGTCTGTTTGGTGAAGTCAGTAAGATTTAAATGAAGGGCCCTTGACTGTGAGTGATGTTCTAGTTACCAGGACTTCAGAAAAGGGTTAAGGAAGAGCCACCAACCTTTTTTTTTTTTTTTAAATATATTTTATTGATTTTTTTACAGAAAGGAAGGGAGAGAGATTAGAGAGGTAGAAACATCGATGAGAGAGAAACATCGACCAGCTGCCTCTTGCACACCCCCTACCGGGGATGTGCCCGCAACCAAGGTACATGCCCTTGACTGGTATTGAACCCGGGACCTCTCAGTCCGCAGGCTGACGCTCTATCCACTGAGCCAAACTGGTCCCGGCTTAAATATATACATATACGTACATACACACACACACACACACACACACACACACACACACACATATATATATCAATATATATATATATCAATATATATATATCAATATATATATATATAATTTTTAAAAAATATATTTTATTGATTTTGTACAGAGAGGAAGGGAGAGAGATAGAGAGTTAGAAACATCGATGAGAGAGTCATCGATCAGCTGCCTCTTGCACACCCCCTACTGGGGATGTGCTCGCAACCAAGGTACGTGCCCTTGACCGGAATCGAACCCGGGTCCCTTCAGTCCCCAAGCCGACGCTCTATCCATTGAGCCAAACCGGTTTCGGCTTAAATATATTTTTATTGGTTTCAGAGAGAAAGGGAGAAGGGGAGAGAGAGATAGAAACATCAATGATGAGAGAATCATGGATAGGCTGCCTCCTGCACACACTCTCCCACTGAGGATTGAGCCCCCCAACTTGGGCATGTTCCGTGACAGGGAATTAAACTGTGACCTCCTGGTTTATAGGTCCATGCTCAATCCACTGAGCCACACTGGCTGGGCATTTTGTTCTGTCTTCATAGGAAGGAATTAGCAAAGGTTTAAGTTGAAGAGGACAAGAAATTTGGTTATGGTAGGGAGGTTTCCAGGATATAGCTTATCAGCTTCTTCCGTGCTTTATGATAGAAATTCATTCAATTTTTACTTTTCTTGGTGAAATTGTGTTTTGTTCTGTCAGTGTCAGATCACCCTCTCTTCTGGCATTTCCTTTTAGAAATTTACAGGCTAGGAATGTGTATTTTCCGGCATATAAGGCGACACTGTGTTCTAGTAAAAAGCCTGCTCAGACTGGCCAGAGTCAGAGAGGCGGTCTATTAAAAAAAGAACTGGTGTTGCCTCGGAAGTGGGGGGTAGGGGGGTAGTCTTATACAGTGAATATAGGCCTAAACCTATGTTTTAACTGTAAAATTAGGGGGGTCGTCTTATACGCCTGGTCGTCTTATACGCCGGAAAATACGGTAAATTATTCTACCTTCTCTTAAAAAATTTTTTTTATTGATTTCAGAGAGGAAGGGAGAGGCAGAGAGACAGAAACATCCATGATGAGAAAGAATCATGTATCGGCTGCCTCCTGCATGCTCCACACTGGGGATGGAGCCTGCAACCCAGGCATGTGCCCTTGACCGGAATCGAATCTGGGACTCTTCAGTCTACAGATGCTTTATCCACTGAACCAAACCAGCTAGGGCTACCTTTTCTTTTAATAAGAAAGTTCTTGGGGATTTGGGAAGATGTGAACTTCTTTGAATGTCTTCTACTGGTAGAACTTGCCCTGGAAGGAGTTATGTATATCACTTGAAAACAGGGGGTTATTTTTATAATTTAGCTTTGTACAGTATATTTTCAGAATATTTTCAACATTTGTTAGGAAATTTATGAAACATTTTGATCATGCTCCTTTAAGCTACATATTATACTGAATCCAGACGTTATGGTCTTCAAGGATCTTCATGAATGTTTGCAGTTTATGTTGACAATTTATCTTAAAGGAATTGGAGAAAAGCTTTTCTTAGCATACTTAGGTCTTTATTTATTTATTTATTTATTTTCCTTTAATTGATGAGATAGAGAGAGGAAGAAACCAATATGAATGTGAGAGAGAAACATGGATTGGTTGCCTCCTGCATGTGCCCCCATTGGGGGTCGAACCCGCAACCTGGGCATGTTTCCTCACCGGGATTCAAACCTACCATGTCTCTGTCCATGGGACAATGGTCCAACCAATTGAACCACACTGGCCAGGGCTTGCCCGTCTTTTCAGGCGTATAAGACGACTTTTGAAACGAAAAAAAGTCAACCGAAAATCAGGGGCAAAAGACCAAAATTGCACAAAAATTATCTGCAGATCTTGAAGTGGGGGGTAGTCTTATACAGCGAATATAGGCCTAAACCTATGTTTCAACTGTAAAAAATAAAAATTAAAAATAAAAAAAAAAATTAGGAGGTCGTCTTATACGCCGGAAAAATGCGGTAGGTCTTTTTTGTTTGTTTGTTTGTTATTGTTAATCCTTACCTGAGGGTATTTTCCCATTGACTTTTTGAGAGAATAGAAGGGAGAGGGAGAGATACATCAATTGGTTGCCTCCTGCATGCTCTCTGCCTCCTGTATGACCAGGGTCAGGGTCATGGAACCTGAAGCCAAGGTATGTGCCTTTGACCAGAATTGAACCTGGGACCCTTCAGTCCACAGGCCGCGCTCTATCCATTGAGCCAAACCGGCTAGGGCAGGTTTTTTTTTTTTGTTTTTTTTTAAAGATAAGCCCTGATAGAGTTATTTTGGAATGGAATGCAAATCTTTTTTTTACCTAGTGGTTTGGTTTACCAAAAATAAAAATAAAAATAAAGAGAAAAGAAACCCTTAAGTTCCTTTAATCATAGTCATTCTTGTTTCTTTCTCCAATTGTTCCTCATAAACTCAAAGAGAACTTTCTGTTTCTTGTCATAATTTCTGTTTATACAGAAGTACTATGGTACAACCTGTCCTGTTGGTGGTGGTCTGTATTTATATTTTAAAATCCTCTTCTTCCCCCCTCCCCAAGTTATAATAATTAGATCTATTTTTTTTCTTTTTCCAAAACTACAATTAGTTACTGATAGATAAAAATTTTGTGAACAGTTTTTGTCAGAATGTATTCATGTGCCCAGTAGTCTGTGGCAGTCTGCCAAAGTGATGTGGTAAGAAAAAAAAACAGATTAAGGAAACCAGGAGACCAGCATTTAAGTCCTATGCTTACTAGCTTACTAGCTGAGAAATCTACAATTATTTAAGGAGGAGGGTTATAGGGAAGGTTACTGCCCTTTATTGAGCATTTACTATATCATGTTCTTTACATGTCTTTAACTTCATTTAATACTCATAATAGTCCCTTAAGGTATATTTTCTTTTTCCCATGGATACTGAACTCAGAGAGAGTAAATAATTTGACCAAGATCACACAGCAAGTGTATAGCAGAACTGGACTTCAAATCCAAGGCTTTAAAAATTTTTTTAAAAATAATATATTTTATTAATTTTTTACAGAGAGGAAGGGAGAGGGACAGAGAATTAGAAACATCGATGGGAGAGAAACATTGATCAGCTGCCTCCTGCACACTCCCTGCTGGGGATGTGCCCGCAACTAAGGCACATGCCTCCCGACCAGAATCGAACCTGGGACCCCTCAGTCCACAGGCCGACGCTCTATCTACTGAGCCAAACCGGTTTCGGCTGAAGGCTTTTATGAGTCTTTAAATACAGAATGGGGAAGATAATACTTCTATCATAATACTTCCGTTGAAAAAGTACATGAAACTGGTTTGAAAAGATAAGTGCTCTTCAAATGTCAACTTCTATGCTATCTTACAGCAACAATGAACAGATGTCACCTAGGTTCTTGGACATCTTGTTTCTTTCAAAGCAGCATTGTGCTTGACAGTTAAGGAGGATAGAGGTGATAAACATTGAACCAGCATTGAAAGAGCTTACTAATGTGGAAAGGAGTAAGTGCTTAGACGTCCTAGTGAAAGATGAGTTTTAGGTGCTGCATGTTTAGATGGAGTGACACCAAACATATTTACTCTCTCCTACTTAGTCCTAGCCTGTGAGTCTCTAGATTATAGTATCTTTTTCAACTTGTTCTTTGTCTCTTCCTTTGCTCTCACTTCACTTCTCTACCTACACTTTTTACCTTTCTTCATTGAGTTTTTTAAAAATCCTCACTGTAGGATATGTTTTATTGATTTTAGAGAAAGAGGAGGGGTGGAAAAGAGGAGACAGAAACATAGATTGGTTGCATTTCATACCTTATGGTGCCCTGATGTACCACTCCCGGACCTAGGTATGTGCTCTGACCAGGAATGAGCCCTGCAACCTTTTTGGTGTATGTGATGACACTCCCACCAACTCAGCCACCTGGCTGGGGCCTCATTGAATATTTTCTTGTACTGTGTTTATTCCCGAGGTATGAAATATGCATATCAGACCTTTGGAACTCTTTTTTGATTGTGATTATTTCAAACCTTACCATTTCAGACTTTTTGTTATCTCAAATTTATTGAATGCTCATTAGATGTTGGAATACAAGAGTAGACATGATGGTTCTTGCTCTTATGGAGTTTATTCCACTGGGGAGCAGAGTTGACCAGGTATCTGATAAAAATTGAAATTTAGGCTGTGTTTTGAAGGAAACAATCCAGGGCTGACAGAGATGAAAGAGTAAGGAGGGTGTCCATGGGGATTGGAATTGTCAGTTATGGCATCCTAATCCCTTGAAAAAGTTGCAATTACAACATCGCATGATTCGTTAAATTATGGTTCTCTTGTTGCCATAGGAGTCTTCATTTAAGATTGCTACATGTAATGTTTGTCTGTTACTTAATATATGATGACACTGGATTTGCCCTGGTAAAGGATAACTATGGCTTATAAGTATCTAACATGTTTGGTTATTGAGTTTAATATTTTAATTCTTATATGATCTGCCTTTAATTAGTTCTCATTATTTCCCCCCCAAATAACTATATTTTGGAAGTAGAGTTCATGAATTTGAACACTAGACACATGTGTACCTTCAGGTGTATTTGTAGCAGGGAATAAGCTGAAGTACCTATATAAGGGGAAAGATTTAGGAAGATTGTCTAGAAATTGAGAGTGGGAAAATGTAGGCATCTGTTGAGTATGTATATAATAATATTTATAATCTTGTTTGGTGTCTTCCAATAAGTAAAAGTATATTGCTGCCTTAGCTGGTTTGGCTCAGTAGATAAGAGTGTTGGCCTAAGACTGAAGGTTCCTGGGTTTGATTCCAGTCAGGGGCACATGCCTGGGTTGTAGGCTCAATCCAGTAGGAGGCGTGCAGGAGGCAGCCAATCAATGATTCTCTTTAATCATTGATGTTTCTATCTCCCTCTCCCTCTCCCTTCTTCTCTGAAATCAATAAAAACATATTTTTTTTAAAAGTATTTTGTAAACATTTGTTTTGCTGCTTATTGGAATCTTTCTTTTTGTGTTTAAAGGGTACCTCTTTATTTTTTACAAAGATTTTAACATTTTATTATTTAAAAATAGGTTTTTATTGAAGTAAAAGTAAGATTGAGAAAGAAACATCCATGTGAATCATTTGGCACCTCCAGCATAAATCCCATAGGGGATCAAGCCAGCAACTTGGGTATGTGCCTGGACGAACTGGGAATTGAACCTGTGACCTTTCAGTGCACAGGATGAAAATCAACTAAGCCACACCAACTAGGCCAGTGGTTCTCAACCTTTCTAATGCCCTTTAATGTTGTAGTGACCCCCAACCATAAAATTATTTTCGTTGCTACTTCATAACTGTAATTTTGCTACTGTTATGAATCGTAAGGTAAATATCTGTGCTTTCCGATGGCCTTAGGTGACCCTGCTAGCAATTCTCAATCTAAGAGCCTAAGTCCATCGGAAAACACAGATATTTACATTACGATTCATAACAGTAGCAAAATTATAGTTATGAAGTAGCAAAGAAAATAATTTTATGGTTGGGGGTCACCACAACACGAGGAACCATATTAAAGGGTTGTGGCATTAGGTTGAGAACCACTGAACTAGGGGCTTATTTACTTATTAGAGAAAAGAAGAGGGTAAGGATTGAGCTTTGGAACATGGCAACAATTAAAGATTGAGCAAATGGGGAAAATCAAGGATTTTGTAAAGGACATCCAGTGAAGGGATAGGAAAATCCCAACAGTGAGACATTGAAGGAAGTTAAGGGGGAAAATAGTTTTAAAAGTAAGGAAAATTGCCCTAGCTGGTTTGGCTTAAGTGGGTAGAGCATCTGCCTGCTGACTGAAGGGTCCTGGGTTTGATTCTGGCCAAGGGCAAATGCCCGGGTTGCTGGCTTGATCCCCAGTTGGGGGCATGCAGGAGGCAGCCAGTCAATGATTTCCTCTCATCATTGATGTTTCTCTCTCTCTCTCTCTCTCTCTCTCTCTCTCTCTCTCTCTCTCTCTCTCTCTCCTCCCCCCTTCTTTGAAATCAATAAAGAGATTTTTCTTTTTTCAAAAAAAATATATCTTATTCATTTTTTACAGAGAGGAAGGGAGAGAGAGCGAGCTAGAAACGTCGATGAGAGAGAAACATCGACCAGTTGCCTCTTGCACACCCCCTACAGGGGATGTGCCCGCAACCAAGGTACATGCCCTTGACCGGAATCGAACCCGGGACCTTTCAGTCCGCAGACCGACGCTCTACCACTGAGCCAAACCGGTTTCGGCGAGATTTTTCTTTTTTAAATATATTTTATTGACTTTTACAGAGAGGAAGAGAGAGGGATAGAGAGTTAGAAACATCGATGAGAGAGAATCATCAATCAGCTGCTTCTTGCACACCCCCCACCGGAGATGTACCCACAGCCAACGCACATGCCCTTGATCGGAATCGAACCAGGGACCTTTCAGTCCGCAGACTGACATTCTACCACTGAGCCAAACCGGTTTCGGCTCTATAAGTGATCTTGATGAGGGAAGTCAAAACTGGATCAGAGTAGGCTGAGAAGTAAATGTGAAGTGAGGAAGTCAGATAAGCACTATAGAGAGTGGAATCATATATATATATATATATATATATATATATATATATATATATATTCACACACACACACACATACACACACACACACACACACACACATATATATATATATATATATATTTTTTTTTTAAATATATTTTATTGATATTTCACAGAGAGGAGGAAGGGAGAGAGATAGAGAGCTAGAAACATCGATGAGAGAGAAACATCGACCAGCTGCCTCCCACATACCCCCCACCGGGGATACGCCTGCAATCAACGTTCATGCCCCTGACCGGAATCGAACCTGGGACCCCTGAGTCCGCAGACCAACGCTCTACCACTAAGCCAAACCGGCTTCGGCCACATATTTTCTTTTTGTAGAATTAATAGGTAGATTTCACATTTCATGATTTCATCATTTGTTTATTTCAGCTTCCCAGGATAAAACATGCATATATTTTTCCATGAACTAAAATTACTTTGTTTTAGGAACATATGCAAATGATATAGTGAAATGTGAATTTTTGTTGAGTTGAAGAGGATTAATAGGTATGTTTGATTTGGAGAGAAAATTGGAGTATTTCAGCCTAGCTGACCAGTGAAAACGGGACAGAAAAACATAGCCTTCTCAAACTCTTGAATGACAACATAGTGGCACTGACTCTGAAGCCAAGCATTCTGGGTCCAAATTCTAGCACCACTACTTACTTGCTTTGTGGCTTGGGCAAGTTACTAAACCTCTCTGTACCTCTGCTCATGGTAGAATGAAATTTAGTTGTGAGAATTAAATGAGTTAATATATGTAAAGAGCAGCACATAGCACTTTATATGCTAGTGTCATTTTCAATATTAATATAACAAGATAAAGATTATGTATTCTTCAAAAGGAGAACAAATAATAGTGATGCTTAGGTTGAAGTTTAGTAAACTTGAATAGGGAATAGTAAGGTAAAGCAGCATATATATCCCTCCTCTTCACCGCCCTTCAGATTAAAGTAAGAGGATGAGCCCTTGCTGGGAAAGAGAAACTTAGAAAGCAAATGTGTCTGAAAGAGTTCCAAATATAAGATAGATGGCAAAATTTTGAGGATTTTGTAATACATGCAGTAAAACAGTCCAGAGCTATTTTAGAAACAGAAAAACATTTCTTTACAAAACAGGTAGAAAACGTTAGCTTCTGGAATTTACCTTCTGTTCAAACTGTGATTTACTGTCTACTTGTACTATGGCAGTGGTTGCCAACTGATGGTCTGTGAGGTCCGAAAGGTTGGCAACTGCTATAGTATGGTGCTTGAAGGATTTTTTTTTTAAACCTCATGAGGATATTTTTTCCACTGATCTTTAGAGAGAGTGGGAGGGAGGGAGGAGGGGAAGAGAAACATCAGATGTGAGAGAGACATATCAGTTGGTTGAACCTGCAACTGAGGTATGTGCCTTGAATGGAAATCGAACATGAGTCCCTGCAGTCCCAGGACTGACACTCTAACCACTGAACAAACTGGCCAGGTTGGTGTTTGAAGGCTTTTTTTTTTTTTTTTTTTTTAATATATTTTATTGATATTTTACAGAGAGGAAGACAGAGAGATAGAGAGTTAGAAACATTGATGAGAGAGAGTCATCAATCAGCTGCCTCTTGCACACTCCCCACCGGGGATGTGCCCACAACCAAGGCACATGCCCTTGACCAGAATCGAACCCGGGACCCCTCAGTCCGCAGGCCAACACTCCATCCACTGAGCCAAACCGGTCTCGGCTGTTTGAAGGCTTTTGAAGTTGACTGAAGGCATGGAAAATAATGATATTTAGGGAAAAGTCAAAGCTACCAAATCGCCTTGGGTAAACTTCTGGAAGAATGAAGATATTTTTTTGCATAGTGGTAAAGACAAAATCCAGTGGAGTTGGTTTTTTTTATTACTCTTATCTCTTTATGACATTACTAGAGGCTCAGTGCACAAAATTCATGCACTCGGGGTGGGATGGTCTCTCAGCCTGGCCAGTGTCCTCTCGCAGTCCAGGAGCCCTTGGGGGATGTCTGACTGATGGCTTAAGAGCAGGCCTAAGCCATCAGTGAGACACCCTTAGTCCTGCCGCAGAGGAGGGAGAGGCTCCTGCCACCACCCCTGTGCTTGCCAGCTGTGAGCCCGGGTTCTGGCTGAGTGGCGTTCCTCCTGTGGGAGCTTACTGACCACCAGGAGGCAGCTCCTATATTGAGTGTCTTCCGCCTGGTGGTCAGTGCACATCATAGCAACCAGTCCTGCTGCTCGGTTGATTTGTATATTAGCCTTTCATTATATAGGGTAGGATTAGTTGTAAATTGTTTCAGTCTTTGCCTTAACTGTTTATGTGCTCCTTTCTAAATCTCTATAATATTCCTGCTCTGTCATGTAAAAAAACCTATTTAAGGATTATTGTAGAGTCTGTTCTTTTCAATCATTCATTCAGTAAATGTTTATTGCATGTCTACCTCTATGGTAGATAATGAGGATACCATAAGAACTGATTAGAACTGATTAGAAGTCTTAGGGGTTAAGAATGCATTTTGTGACCTAGTATATGATTTTACCCTGGTTATATTGTGGACATTTTTGGGAAAGAATTTTGAAATTATGGAAAATTTGGAAAGAGAAGAAGAGGGGGAATATGATAGTTAGGATGTCTTATAGTGGACAAAAGATGAGGGTTTGGATTTGGCTGTAGGCAGTGGAGATGGAGGAGAGTAGAAAGACTCAGTACATATTTTGAAATTAGGACAGGCAAGACCTAATGATGGATTGGATATGTGGGAAGAAGGAGGTGTCAAGTATGCTTCCCAGATTTTTGGCACAAGCATCTGGATAGATGAAGTTGCCATTTCTGAGATGGAAACACTGGAGGAGGAGCAGATTTTGACGAGTTGAGAGTGGAAAAAGACCTCCATTTTAGTCTTGCTAAATGTGAGATGTGTGAAAACATACAAATGGAGATATCAAACAATCAATCTTTGAGCTAATGCTAAAAAATGGTGCTGGAAATAAACCTGGATGCTTTTGGTATATAGATGGTGATTACAGCCAAGGAAAATGGAAGATATTATCTAGCAGTGTTTCCCAAAGTGTGGTACTCGTACCCCCAGGGGTACGGGAAGAGTTTGGGGGGGTATGCGTTGCACCGGAGTTTGGTGGGGATATGCACTGCACCACGCTTAGCTGCGCCTAATTCTACGTTCTCATGAGCACAAGGGGTACCAGCATTACAAAAATTATAGAAGGGGTACACATATGTCAAAAGTTTGGGAAACACTGATCTAGAGGAAAGATATATATACTAGTAGACTAGGAAGAGAAGAGTGTACAGGACCCAGCTCTAAGGAATTTAAGAGAAAATCTCAGAAATGGAAAGAGGAGCATGTTTTAAGAAGGAAGTGATCCACCTGTATTTTGTTACTTTAGCAACACAGAGATCATTGATGGTCACAACAAGAACACTTTTGGAGGAATGTAGGGCCAGAAGCCAAATTGAAGTGGATTTAAGAAGTGGGAAGGGAGGAAGTAGAGATGGTCTGTATATTTTGATTATTAGCATGTCTTCCCATAAGAAGTAATATTTTAAAAGAAGTAATATAATACAGTCTGTGATGATAGGAACAATACATTTTATTTTTGTGTTTGTGGTTGCTTAGCCTTGTTGTCTTGCCAGGAGGTTATATTAAAGGAGAAAGGTGAGAGGGAATGAATATATTTGCAAAATGGGGAGAGTAATGATTCTCATGATTTTTATATGTAGCTTTGGAGGTTAAGGGTTTATGTAATTTTCAACTTTGTTATTGTTAACTAGCCTTTCATTTTTACCTTCCTGCCTAATGGTTCTTTGTATTTTAGTACTAGCTTTTATTTATTTATATATTTTTTATAATTTAAATTCTTTATTGTTTAAAGTATTACATAAGTCTCCTTTTCCCCCCCATTAACCTCTCCCCGGCTGCCCCCAACCCCCAGCACATTCCCCCCCTCATCTGTGTCCATTGGTTATGCTCACATGCATGCATGCAAGTCTTTTGGTTGATCTCTTCCTCATCGGCGCCCCGTCCCCCCTCCCCACCACCTTTCTTCATGGATTGGACATGGATTGGACAATGTGTTTGATGCTTCTATGACTCTGGTTCTGTTTTTGTTCATCAGTTTATGTTGTTCATTATATTCCACAAATGAGTGAGATAATGTATTTATCTTTCTATGACTGGCTTATTTCGCTTAGCATAATGCTCTCCAGTTCCAAACATGCTGTTGCAAATGGTAGGAGTTCCTTCTTTCTTACAGCAGCATAGTATTCCATTGTGTAGATGTATCAATTTTCTAATCCACTCATCTGATGATGGGCACTTAGATTGTTTTCAAATCTTAGCCATTGTAAATTGTTCTGCTGTCAACATAGGGGTGCATATATCCTTTCTGATTGGTGTTTCTGTTTTCTTGGGATATATTCCTAGACCTGGGATTACTGGGTCAAATAGAACTTCCATTTTTAATTTTTGAGCAAATGTCATACTGCTTTCCACAGGAGCTACACCAGTCTGCATTCCCACCAGCAGTGCAAGAGGATTCCTTTTTCTCCACATCCTCTGCAATACTTGTCACTTGTTGATTTGTTGATGATAGCCATTCTGACAGGTGTGAGATGGTGTGAGATGGTATCTCATTGTTTTGATTTTGCATCTCTCGGATGATTAGATTAGTGACTTTGAACATGTTTTCATATGTCTCTTGGCCTTCTGTATGTCTTCTTTCAAAAAGTGTCTATTTAGATCCTTTGCTCATTAGAGTGTGTGTGTGTGTGTGTGTGTGTGTGTGTGTGTGTGTCTTTATTGATTTAGAGAAGAAGGGAAAGGCGAGAGAGAGAGAAACATCAGTGACGAGAATCACTGATTGAGCATGTCCCCTACTGGGGATCTGAGCCCACAACACAGGCATGTGCCCTTGGCTGGAATTGAACCTGGGATCTTTCAGTCCATGGCCAATGCTCCATTCACTGAGCCAAACCAGCTACAGCCCTTTGCCCATTTTTTTGATTGGATTATTTATCTTCCTTTTGTTAGATTTTATGAGTTCCCTATACATTTTGGAGATTTGGCCCCACCCATCACAGCTTCATTCAGAAGGTTGTCCAGTCTAATTAGTATATTATGCTTTTATTATTAAGATACTGTATAATTGTGATTCTAGACTTGATTTTGGTTTCTATTTTCCCATTTACATAATCTTTGCTCAGAGTCTAATTGACTATATTAAAATAAAATATCTAGAATTTTATATCATTACTTTCCTGGGAAGGGCTGGGCATTTTATGGATATTATCTTTGTTCTTCTAGCATTCTTTTTTTAACATATATATATTTATTGAATTCAGAGAGGAAGAGAGAGAAACATCACTGATGAGAGAAAATCATTGAATGGCCTCCTCTTACATGCCCCCTTACTGTGGTTCAAGCCCACATCCTGGGTATGTGCCCTCAACTGGAATTGAATCCAGGACTCTTCATTCCGCAGGCCAATGCTCTATCCACTGAGCCAAACCAGCTAGGGCTCCTAGCATTCTTTATTTATTTTTATTTTTAAAAAATATTTTATTGATTTTTTTACAGAGAGGAAGAGATAAGGATAGAGAGTTAGAAACATCAATGAGAGAGAATCATTGATCAACTACCTCTTGCACACCCCCACTGGGGGTGTGCCCGCAACCAAGGCACACGCCCTTGACTGGAATCGAACCCAGGACCTTTCAGTCTGCAGGCTGACGCTCTATCCACTTAGCCAAACCGGTTTCGGCTCCTAGTATTCTTTAAAAAAACCCCAAAAAACAATTGATGTAACACAAAATTAGCCATCTTAAAGTGAACAATTCAGTGGCATTTAGTACATTTACAGTGTTGTGTGCCATCTCTGTCTAGTTCTAAAACATGTCCATCAATCCTATGTAAAACTCCTTTCCAATTAAGCATTTTTTTTTTTATTTTTTTTTTACCACATGATCTCACTCATTTATGGAAAATAAAGAACATTATAACCTGATGAACAAAAAGATAGATACAGAGGCAGTAAAGCACGGAACAGACTGTCAAATTACAGCGGGAAGGCTGGGGAGTATTGGGGAAGGAGGGAAAGAGATTAACCTAAGGACTTGTAAAGCATTTTCTTTTCATTCCTTTTTTCTATCAGACATGGGAAACAGCAATCTGCATTCTGTTTTTATTGATTGATCTGATCTGGATATTTCATATAATGTAATCATATAATATACAACTTTTTGCATACACACACACACACACGTATATACTGTATATCATAACTGTTTATCCATTCAACCACATTGAACACTTGGATTGTTCCCACCTTTTGGGTATTGTCAGTAGTGCCACTGTAAACATTGTGTGTACATGTACTTGTTTTCAGTTGTTTTGGGTATATGCTTATGAGTGGAATTGCAGGGCCCTAATGTATATGATTTGAGAGTTGTTGGCTAGGTTTAGATTGGGATTGAGAATCTCTTTCCTGTATGTTTAATTTTTTGAGGAGCTGTGTTCTCCTAACATACTGGTTTTATTATTTGCATTTTACTGATGGCATAATTGAGACAGCATCTGCATCATTTTAACTTCCTATCATCTTCAGAGCAAGTCAGTGATGGAAGTAGGAATTTAAGACTTAATGATGTTCTTTGTCTAAGGTGACCCATTTAAAGCCATGTTGAATTTACATGAGGCTGTTTGAAATGGGCTTCCTATATTTTATATTCTCTTGAAGAGATATTGTTCAGGTGGTGGTAAGCAGATGTTCTCTTTCCATAGAGGACAAGATAAGAGGGAATATGTTTTAATTGCAACTGAAGGGATATATATTACAAATTAGAAAGAACTTCCTGACTGCAAGATCCTGGAATGTTACCAAAGAAGGTTGTGAAATAAATATCTTCCCCAAAGACTTAGTAACTATCTTTCTAGGATGATTTAGGTTTGGGCTTGTTGAGAAATGAGGGATATATGAAAGATTACTTGCAGAGATCCCTGGTAACCCCAGAACATAGTTGTTTGGTAGGTAACCAAAATAGTATTTCTGTCATTTTAATGAGTATATTATTCTCCTTACGAAGAAAAAATTGCTCAACGCCTCCTGGTAAAATAGATTATTACCATTCTGAATCTTATGCTGAAGGATGTGTTCTTTATTATATGGGTTATTCTTGGCTTTATGGTATTTTTTTAAATATTTAAAATTTGTTAAATTTGTTTTAAATTTATTGATTTTTTTAGAGGGAGAGAAGAAGAAGAGAGAAATTTGTTATTCTACTTATTTATGCATTCATTGGTTGATTCTTATATGTGACTGGGATTGAATGTGCAATATTGACATATTGTGACAATGCTCTAACCAACTGAGCTACCTGTTCAGGGCTATTAAACATTTGTTTGTATGATATTATTTTTATTAAGATTTTCTTTCTAAACCATGGGGATCAAAGCCAACATCTGTAGCTTAGATTTAGATTGATAATCTCTTTCCTATAAAAATTAATTTGGTCTCCTTTTATACTTGTAGAAATGGGAACATATCAATAATAAGCTAAGATAATAGATTTTTAATTACTAGTTTAGGATATGCTAGGTTAAAATTACTTAGATGAAGGTGCACATGATGTAACCATGTTTTTGGTTTGTGGTGTCTGGAGAAATAGAAGCCCAGAAGATGGGCAAATGAACATTAGGTTCTGTTGCAGAACATGAATATAAAAATATTCATAAAGTGCAATATTAAGTTTCCAATTTAAATGCTTCATTCAGGAAGTACCAATGTTAAGGTGCTCAGAACAGCATTAATTTATTCAATCTGGCACTTACACTGAGTGGCCAGATTATTATGATCTCTGAACGCATAATAATCTGGCCACTCAGTGTGTATCCTATATAATAATTTTGCTAATAAGCAAATTGTCCCCTGGAGCAGGAGTTCGACCAGCAGGCAGGCTGGCCAACTGCCCATGTCCCCTCCCCCTTGCCAGGATGACTGGACCCCACCCATACACGAATTCATGCAACAGGCCTCTAATATATAATCTTGTAAGAGATCTCGTCTCATCAAAATTGGGCTTTGAGCCAAAACCGGTTTGGTTCAGTGGATAGAGCGTCGGCCTGTGGACTGAAGGGTCCTGGGTTCGATTCTGGTCAAGGGCATGTACCTTGGTTGCGGGCACATCCCCAATAGGGGGTGTGCAGGAGGCAGCTGATCGATGACTCTCTCTCATACTCTCTGTAAAAAATCAATAAAATATATTAAAAAAGAAAAATTGGGCTTTGAGCTCTAAGGGCCGTTGACCGGAAAGCTAAGCTGAGTTAGATGGTATTACTACCATTGGTACCTTTAATAAAGGATTTATTATGTTTGTGTATTTTAGTTGAGCTATTGGAGTATTTATTTGTTTCCTGATTTGAAGATAATCATCATATATATGTATTGAGCTTTCTTTCTTTTTTTTTTGTTAATCCTCACCCGAAGGTATTTTTCCATTGATTTTTAGTACGAGTGAAAGGGAGAGGGAAAGACAGAAACACATCGATTGGTTGCCTCCTGTCCTGGCCAGGGTCCAAGTTGGGGAGGAGCCTGCAACCAAGGTACGTGCCCTTGACCAGAATGGAACCTGGGACCCTTCAGTCCACTGAGTCAGGGCTATATTGAACTTTCTTGAATTGGCAACAACTGTTACCTCTACAGGATAAAAGATAGGGGATCCAACTTTTGAATATTTATGATTTGCTGGTAATTTTATATTTGTTCTATATAATATTCATTACAGACCTATTAAGTGGATGGTGGTATCTCTTGCAGGGTTATATATATAAATGGTAAATGGCAAAGCTGAGATGGAAAAAACAGTCTTCTGTTTCAGACTAGTGGTTTTTAAAATTATGTTCTTTATTCTTTTCAAAAAATAAACTTTTATTGATACCAGAGAAGAAGGGAGGAGAGAGAGAGACTAGGGATCAACCCGGGCATGTGTCCTGACCGGGAATCAGACCTTGACTTCTTGGTTCATTGGTCAACTCTCAACCACTGAGCCACACTGACCATGTGATTGATTTTCTCTTAATCTTAACTAACTAGGAATCGAACTCACAATCTTTTTGGTGTATGGAATGGCGCTCCAATAATCTAGCACCCAGTCAGGGCAAGGCAGGAATGTTCTTGCTCACTCTGGTATCCTTAGTGTCTAGAGTACATAGTAGATAGTCAATAAACACTGTACTGTCTATCATTGCTTTTGCAGCCCCTATTCCTTTTAAGTTTTTTTTTTTTTTTTTTTAATTTGAAAAGTTGGGGAACCATTTCTAGTTTCTAGTCAGAGCTTAAAGTGACTAGGATCTTAAATCCAATGTCTTATTTTGATTGGCTGAGAAATGTGATTGGCAAGGTGGAGGGGCATCTGGAGCTTTTAGCATAAGAACTCTGCACTTAATAATTTGACTTCTTTTCCTGAAGCCTAGAGGGAAACTTTTCTTTCCCTATTCTAGTCAGCCAAGAAGCTGACCTGGGCTGACTCTAACATTGGAGAACACTGAACACAGTATCTGCTGAGCCAAAGACTGGGAGTCAAGCTCTGATAGTATCTGAGGGGAAAGCCTGAATTCAAATCCTGCTTTGGCGACTGACTCATCACGAACCTACATGAATTTCTTAGCCTCTTCCAGGTTTTATTTTTATTTGGCTGGTGAATAATGTCATCTGTCCTGGGACTTAAAGGATCCTTGGATTAATGTTCCTAAAGCTTTTTACAATACTCTTGCTGTGATTCCCGAGGTTTCCAAGAATTGTAGGGAGCAGTGTGCTTCAGGGAGGAGGGTTGGGCTCTCTCCCCCCCAAGACTGTAGAAATAGGAAGATGTAATCCTTTGTGATTTGGCTCTACTTTAGTCTCCTAATACTGGTGGTGGATGAAAGGTATGTTGTTGACGAAGTCATGAGGCCTGTTTGCCTGAGGCAGCTGGGGTCAGTTCCCATTTCTGGGGTTAAATTGTTTTTGCCTCTGAAATTCCTTTCATCAAAAACTGCCTTTTCTCAAATAAAAAAAAATTTCAAAAGCTACATTTTTTTCTTTGCTTGCTAATACATCTCTTGCCAGTTTTGTACACTTAGGAGTAGCCTTCCTGGTCTTGATGTGTTTGATAGCTTAAGACTCAAAACTTGACTTCATTTTCCTCTAGGTTTAGTAGTTTCTTTTATGTTCTTCCTTGAGTGTTCAGGGTTCTTGTGTTCTCAACACTGTTTCCTCCCGAAAAGTTTGCAGATAAAACATCATTACATCATTTCTTTGCTCTAGCTGGTTTGGCTCAGTGGATAGAGCATTGGCTTGTGTACTGAAGGGTCTTGGGTTTGACTGTGGTCAAGGGCACGTGCCCGGGTTTTCGGCTCGATCGCCAGTAGGGGACCTTCAGGAGGCAGCTAATCAATGATACTCACCATTGATGTTTCTTTTCTCTCTTCCTCTCCCTTCCTCTCTGAAATCAATAAAAATATATTTAAAGCCGAAACCGGTTTGGCTCAGTGGATGGAGCGTCGGTCTGCGGACTGAAAGGTCCCAGGTTCGATTCCGGTCAAGGGCATGTACATTGGTTGCAGGCACATCCCCGGTGGGGGGTGTGCAGGAGGCAGCTGGTCGATGTTTCTCTCTTATCGACGTTTCTGGCTCTCTATCTCTCTCCCTTCCTCTCTGTGAAAAATCAATAAAATATATTTAAAAAAAATGTTTAGGAAAAAACACACAAAAATGTCATTTCTTTTTTCTTTATGCTTCTGAATTAAATGGGAGTATGGAAAATTGTCAGTCTCAGATTTGGGACTTGAAACTTTCTGTTTTTGGTGTCTTTGTTTTTTAAATATATTTTATTGACTGTTTTGGCCTGTTTCTGGTTTTGATCACAAACTTTCCTGTGATTTGGACATTAGGTTACATCATCGTAAATTATGTTTGAAAGCTCTACACCTAGTAAGCAAAATTTGTAGCAGAAAAATTGGTTCTTTTTTTATCCCCTTTGTTATAGTAACAGTAATAAAAATTTATTTAGTTTTGTATCCTCAAAGCATTTTGTCAAGTTGTTAGCCAATTTGTGATATACTGTAAGAGTTCTGCCTTATTCTGAGTTTATATATAAAAAATATTGGAGGTAGTAGTGGATATGAGAACAAAAAGAGGTTACATTGCTTACTCAACTCTTGGTAAATTTGGACTGACAAATCTTTGTACCTGGTACTTGATTATTACCTCTTAGCCTGACTTTCTACATGGAGAGAATATTTGTGATTCTGAACATAAATGAGGTAGAGGGTGCAGGTATGTCTGTAAGCCTTTTATTTATGGGTTTTTGCTTCTTGTAAAGGGACTGAATATAATATTGGTTGTGTTGGTTTTGATTCTATAAAATTATTTACTTTCAATTTGTCAGATACTCTGTGATTCTGTTTCATAGCCACTGTAGTTTCCTTTGTACTCTTTTACAACTGTAGGTGCCACACATCTTTGTGTGAACTCCCATTTATTACTCTGGTTATTGTTGGTTCCTAACTTGGCTTTTACTTTGAAAAGTAGTAATCCTGCCTTGAATTTTTGTACTTTCTTTCTATCTTAAAAACATAGTTCTTTTAAGATAGACAGTGAATAGTAACTAGTTTCAGTTCAAACATGAAGGAAAACTTGACATTCAGGAAGAGTGTGGTTTGTCCAAGATTATGTAACAACTCATTGGTAAAAAATCAGTTATGGGAACTTCTTAGTTTTATCTTTACCCATGAAATCACATCACATTTATATCTGGCATTCTAAAAATGTAACCTCCCATATTCCTATCCCACTTTCAAAATATAAACACTGCCTCCGTACTTGTTGTAAATATGCTGTTTTTCAGCCCTGGCCTGGGGTGATCACATTTTGGACTTGTATCTATAGGGTGTCATTTCAGGTGTCCTGAAATGCCTTGTATAAAATCCTATTAATGAAAGCAAAGCTGGCAACTGCAGAAAACTGTATTTCAATCCATGTGCAGTTTCTAAAAAGTACCGGACCACTTTTAGGCCTCTAATGAAAAGCCTGGCATTTTGTGGTTAATTTGCCAGTTGTTTGGAGACCTTTACTTACACAAGTGATCCTAGATTTAGTATTTGAAGGATTTTTTTTTTCCTTTTGTAGTGTTAACCTTGGGTGGAATCCAGCATGTTATGGAATATATGTTGGTATCATAGCTGATTCGAATGACTCTTAGGTTGCCTCCAGGAACCTAGTGAAGTGGGAAGAGATGCAGTAACTCTGATAAATGAGGTGATTGCACTCTCTGAAGTCCCTTCCAGGTCTAAAATTTTTATTTATTGGTTTTAGAAAGAGAGTGGAAGGGAGATAAAAAGAAACATTGATTTCTTGTTCTACTTATTTATGCTTTCATTGGTTGATTCTTGCATGTGTCCTGACTGGGGATCAAACGAGTTGTAACCAACTGAGCTATGTGGCCAGGGCATTTGTTTTGTTTTATAATTCACTTATGTACAGGTTGCCCAAATCTCATTTGATTATTTTTGCCACAGAAATATACTTTATTTTTTTGAGTATATTCATTTTACTTTGTTTTCTGGTAACAGCCTTTGAAATGCTTCTTAGAAATCCTCTAGTCTTAGGAATTTGTGGCATCTTGGGTCTCGGGTTTTGGTGTCGGAACCATAGTAAACCCCAAAGAGGATTGAATACTAAGGACAACAGTAATTAACAGCTCTATCACTCTTTATTGGAGCCTCACAACAATCTGATGAAGCAGATACTGTGATTCCTATTTTATACAGGAGGAAACTAAGTCTCAAAGAGGTTAAATAACTTGCTGATAGTCAGATAGCTAGGAGGTGGAGCAATACTGCTGGCATAAGATGATCACATTGCAAGGAGAACCTGTAAATCTTACGTTTACTTCCCGCTGGTGATTTTTTATTAGTAGTTGTAAAATATAATCATGTCCTATTGTAGAATTAAGCAGAGAAAAATCTTTAAAGGTAGTTTATCTTCCTAACTTTTTAGAGTGCTCAGTTATGTTAGGGGAGGTGGGATGGGAAGAGGGTAGAATCTTGGCATTTGTGTTATGTATACAGGGTGGGGCAAAAAGGAGTTTATAGTTGTGAGTATGGGAAACAATTTATTCTCGTATTATTATTTATTAATTATTGTATTTTCCATACAAACAACTGTAAACCTACTTTTGCCCCACTATTTATCGCAGTTGTGTCCTTTTCGATCTAATTGCATGAGGCTTTTGATGATTGAGAATAAATTCTGAGAACTATAATGGCTACACAAAAGCTGTTCTTGGCATCTTTTCTCTCAGTCTGGTTTAAGGGACAGATTGGGAAACTTTTTTCTTCTTCCTTTTTAAAAAGAGGAATGAAAAATACACTTGGCTGGCACTTCCTCCTCAGCTACAGGTCAGTCTGACTTTAGTTTGATTTAATTCCTTTTGTTCTTTATAGAGAACCAAGTAAACATTCTTCTCAGGTGGCTGTAAGGAGTATATCAGGAGAGAAGTCCTATATCCTTTAAAAGAAACACAGGCAAACATTTTTCTTCAGACAAAAGAAAAACTGTGCAATTGTTTTAGTCCCTTCGACTTCTTTCCATCGGTTAGGCTTTCTCTTGTTTGAACATTCAGTGTGTTTAGGTCCCTGGGAATTAATTGATAGACAAGCTCTTTGGTAATCCTGAACTTTAGTTTTTTTTTTTAGATTTCTTGATAACTGGTATTTATAGCAGTTCTTTTATCTTCCTTTTGATTCCTGTAGAAACTCCAGGTTGAATCACAGTTTTCTGGATCAGTTGATGTTTGTGACCTATATATTTGTTTTCTTCATGAATTACATGAAGTTAAAGATCATATATTTTTTTTTATTTTACTCATATTTTTTAGGAATTAGACTGCTGCTAATTTACAAGATTATAAATAGTTAAAATTATTTCTTAGAAAGTACATTTATATTGCAGTGTTAGGTCAAGGAACCCTCAAAACTAATTTCTTCAGAAATTCTCTATTAGGTTAAAGAATTATAGGCTCATAAAGAGTTTTAGACTCAGTAAAGGGTTAAGGTGAACTAATAAGAACTGTATTTCTGTACGTTACTGGTTAGTAATTATTAAGCTGCGAGGCAGTTTCACTTCCAGACTTTTGGTTTTAAACCACGAGGTGTCAGAGTCACCAAGGAGATTGTTTCCTTCTAGTTAGTTCATCATTGGTTTATTCAGAAAGTTGGCTTACAGCATGTTGACATTTTGAGTGTGTACATACATATATCATGCACTAATGAGGGATGAGAGCTGTATCATGAGAATAAAGGCTAGAGTTTGTTCCTTTGTCACTCCATCGGGAACTGTGTTTTGTAACTGACTAGGAACATGTGAGTTATGTCTTTCCATAGAATCTTTCTTACTTTTTACATTTTATTTTATTTATTTTTTTTTTCCAGTTCTTTTGGGCATATACCCAAAAGTGTAATTTTCCCCCCTCATTTTTTTTTAAATTTATTTATTTATTTATTTATTTAAAAATATATATTTTATTGATTTTTTACAGAGAGAAAGGGAGAGATACAGAGAGCTAGAAACGTCGATGAGAGAGAAACATCGACCAGCTGCCTCTTGCACAACCCCTACAGGGGATGTGCCCGCAACTCAGGTACATGCCCTTGACCGGAATCGAACCTGGTACCTTTCAGTCCGCAGACCGAAGCTCTACCACTGAGCCAAACCGGTTTCAGCCTCATTTTTTAAATTAAGGTATTATATGTGTACATACCTTACCAATCCCCACCCCATCCCCAACTTTTTACATTTTAATATTACAGGGAGAAAACTCCTTTCAGCAGAGGCCATAAATATTTTTCCTTCTGAGTATTTGGATGAATGTAGTTGTGTACTTTTTTAGATTGCCACCTTTCATAAAATGTAAAGTGCCAATTTGTTGTTTGACTTTTTACAATAAGCATTCTTAAATTTAAAAAGTAAAAAGAACAAGGCATTTTCTAATTATTACATCACCTCTAGTCCCACCATCCAAAGATAACCTTGTTAGTATCTTTTTATATTTCTTCGATGTCATTATTCTCTAATATATTTTTAAAAATAAAATTGGGATTATACCACATATAATTTTGCATTCTGCTTTTTTCACTTAACATGTATTTTTCACATAATTAAATATTTCAAAAATAAATTTTTAATAGGTAATACATTTCAAAAATTTAAAAATGACATAAAACAAACAAGCAAGGTGGAAGTCTTGCTTCCATCTCTGTTTTCATTCACCTTGTTCCCTTCAGTTTCTAATAAGTGACCATTAAGTTCTCTTATTCAAATGATAGCATTACTATATATAGTGATCTGTACCTTGCTTCCCTCCACCCCCCCATTAACAATGTATCTTGGGCCGCCGAAACCGGTTTGGCTCAATGGATAGAGCATCGGCTTGGGGACTGAAAGGTCCCGGGTTCGATTCCGGTCAAGGGCATGTACATTGGTTGCGGGCACATACCTGGTAGGGGGTGTGCAAGAGGCAGCTGGTTGATGTTTCTCTCTCATTGATGTTTCTGGCTCTCTGTCTCTCTCCCTTCCTCTCTGTAAAAAATCAAAATATATTTAAAAACACACACACACACAAACACACAAACAATGTATCTTGGAGGTCTATTGTTGTCAGTACCCAGAGAATCTTCTTTATGTAGATTAGTCATTTACCTACCTTTCAGAGAGGGGAGGGAGAGCGAGGGAGACATAGAAACATCCATGATAGAGAAACATCAACATTGGTTGGCTGCCTCCCACATTCCCCTGCTCAGTATTGAGCCTGCAAGTCGACTGGTTTCGAACTGGCAACATCTTGGTGCATGAGGCACTACTCAACCACTGAGCCATACTGGCTGGGCCATTTAATCCCTTTAAGATGGACACTTGGGTTGTCCCCAATTTTTGTTATTATAAACAATAAGAAAGAAGTAATTATTAAAGGCCAAATAGTAAGGATTTAATCTGCTTCAGTTATTAAAGGTCAGTTCTTTCCAGAATGCCAGCTAATGTAGAAATAATATTAGAAAATCTTCCCCCAAGTGAAACAGTTCAAGAAAAAAGCATTAATGACTGCTAAACCAGTAAGCAAAAGGTCGAGGAAGAACAGAATATTCACATGGTGCCAAATATTAGCCACAGATTATCATTGTAAAGGGAGAAATACACCTTTATTATGAGAGCTTTCTGGCTGCTACAAATCCAACCAAATAATCATGTTTTGCCAAGTGACCACATAAGTTACCAAGTCTGACTACGTGGGGCAGTCTAAGGATATGTGCCCCCCGATGTACTATACCAGGGTGTTTATATATAGCATCACCCGTGAAGCATTCTAAAAACAAACAAACCTAAATCTAATCAGTGTTTTTAAAAAATATATCTTATTAATTTTTTACAGAGAGGAAGGAAGAGGGAGAGAGAGTTTGAAACATTGATGAGAGAGAAACATCAATCAGCTGCCTTCTGCACATCCCCCACTGGGGATGTGCCCGCAACCAAGGTACATGCTCTTGACTGGAATCAAACCTGGGACCCGTGAGCAGGCCAACACTCTATCCACTAAGCCAAACCGGTTAGGGCTAATCAGTATTTTTTAGACCTAACCTGTTTACAGGAAATATAAGGGATAGGCAATTTTAAATGGCACTGTGAAGGAACAATTAAATAAAACTAGGATGTTAGACATTCTAGAAGTCAACTATCTTGGTCTTTTTTAAGCTTGTGTTATAACAACAACAACAACACACACACCAAAAAAACTTGTGTAAACATAAACAAAATCAACCAAAACAAACCTAAGGCCATATATAATAATTAAAGTGTAGTATGCTAATTAGATCAGATGTCCTTCCAGACCATCTTCTTGACAAAGTTGGGGCTGTGAGGGAAGCCTGGGTCCCGAGTGCCAGCAGCCAGGGGAAGGAAGGCTTACTCTTGCATGAATTTCATGCATTAGGCCTAGAATAAAAGAGACTAAAGAGACATGGCATCCAAATTCAATGTTTGAGTCTTGATTTAATTCTGGATTTAAAAAATAGCCAACTTATTTAAAAAAAATATTTTTATTGACTTTTTACATAGAGAAAGAGAGGGATAGAGAGTTAGAAACATTGATCAGCTGCCTCTTGCATGCTCCCTACTGGGGATGTGCCCACAACCAAGGTACATACCATTGACCTGAATCGAACCCGGGACCTTTCAGTCCGCAGGCCAATGCTCTATCCACTGAGCCAAACCGGTTTCTGCTAGCCAACTTATTAAAGGAATTTTAGGGGAAATTTTAATGAACACTGAGTATTACGTAGATAATTGGTGTGATAATGGTATTGTGGTTATGAAGCTAAATGTCCTTATTATTAGGAAATACATAACGGGGTATATAAGGTTAGAGTGTTTTTCAGGAAAAACAAACAAACAAACACATGTTGATGGAGTTAGATAAAGCAAATTTGACAAAGTATTAAAATTTCTTGAGTCTGCGTGGTGAATAGTGTATGTTTTACTGTTTTAAAAACTTTTTCTGTATATTTGAAATTTTCATAATAAAGTTGAAGAAAGTGCTGCAACAAATAACATACATATTATTTTAAAGCACCATTTTAATGTGCTGCATATTTCATTGTATAGAGGAAACACAGTTCTTTAATTTTTGCATATATATATATATTTTGCTGCTAGTTGATACCTTGGTAGCACTTTTATTTGTGACAATTTTATGTTCTTAGGAGTTGTGGATGAAAAAAAGGAACTGAAAATTTTTTCTCTCTGTCCTCTATTCTCTACTTTGGAACTTTAGTGGAGAAGAGAAAAATAGAGTGAGAAAGGTACTCCAAAGTAGTCTTCACGTACTTGCTTTTAGGTAGGAAATAGAATGGCAGTTACTACTAAGAGTAATACCGTAGGTAATAATAGCCTTTTCAAATCTGTTACCTGTTCTTTAGTTTGGAGATTGACCAAGTGAAAGGAGGGGTGCCAGCGACTAGGATAGCAGCATGGCACAGAAGAGTAATGTCTTATTTTTGATAAGCTTCTAGACCTTTTTATTAGTAGCAAAAGTTCTTCCTGTCCGATAAAATAAGAGTAGAATGGTCTGTTCTTTACATAAAAGGCTGAGCTACGGAGGATATGAGCAGAATTTAAGGAAGAAATATTTTTGGAAGAAAAGTTCTGGGGGAAGGATCATTTCTTAGAAAGTGTCATCCTATATAATAACAGCCTAATGTGCAAATTGTCCCCTCTACCTAGAGTTTAACTAGGGTATGGGGCTGGTGGCGGCAGCAGGTGCCCAGGGGAAGGGAGAGCCCCTGTCCAGCAGCTGCTAGAGACCCTAACCGTGCATTAATTTCATGCACTGGACCTTTAGTCTATGTATATGAAAGCCTACGTGACCTTTACACCAAATGACCAAACTATCGGTCGACCAGTCACTATGATGTGCACTGACTACCGGGGGCAGACGCTTAACACAGGAGCTGCCTCCTGGTGGTCATTGCGTTCCCACAGCGAACTTCCCATGGCCAGCCAATCTCTTCTGGTTTCTCCCCCAGTCCAGCAGGCCCGGTCCCACAGCTGGCAGGCCCTGGCTGGCCCAACCCCGATCAGATCTGGGCGAGTCAGCCCCCATAGACCCTGATTGCCGGCTAGGCCTAAGGAACCCCACCTATTCCGTGCACCGGCCTCTAGTTAAATATGAAAAGAATATTTTCCTCTTTGGGCTAGATTCGTATTTGCAATGGGAAGCTTCTCTGCAAAATACCTGATCTTTGACATTAATGTTCATACTTTAGATTTCCATGAAGACAACTTTCAAGGACCTTAATGGCCTCATTTTAGCTGCTTCAGCGGGTGGAGCTGTTGCTTGCTCCTTTTCTTCCTGTGCCTGGTGTTACAGTGGCTACTGAGCACCATGAAGGTTGTTCCAGAGAAAAATGCTGTCCGCATACTCTGGGGGCGAGAGCGGGGCACTCGGACCTTCGGAGCTCAGCGGCTTCTGCAGGAGCTCGTGGAAGATAAAACCCGGTGGATGAAATGGGAGGGCAAGGTAAGAAAAATGTGGGTTTTTTTTTGACATTGGATTTGTTCAGGGGTGACAGTAGAATGGGACCTTTGGTTGGATTAATGACATAGAGTTGGGATGTAATTTATTTTGTTTACTAGAAAAGATACACTATTTAATTTAGGAAGATTTTAAAAATATACATATATTTTAATTGATTTCAAAGAGGAAGGAAGAGGGAGAGAGATACAGAAACATCAATGATGAGAGAGAATCATTGATCGACTGCCCCTTGCTGGGGACCGAGCCCACAACCCATTCATGTGCCCTGACTGGGAATCAAACTGTGATCTCCTGGTTCAAAGATTGACACTCAATCACTGAGCTATACCAGCTGGGCAGGGAGGTTTTTAAAAAAATAAATAACTTTTTATTGATTTCAGAGAGGAAGGGAGAGAAGAAGGTAGAACGTCAATGATGAGAGAGAATCATCGATGAGCTGCCTCCTGCATGCCCCCTTCTGGGGATCAAACCCACAAACCCGGCATGTGCCCTTGACTGGAATTGAGCCCGGACCCCTATTGAGCCAAACCAGCTAGGGCCGGGCAGGGGAGTTTGGTAAAATAAATTTGGAAGAACTTATGGGCTAGAAGTACCTTTTTTCTTTACAGTTAGACATTTTTTATAAAGCTCATTTATATTTGTCTTTCTCAATTTGCAGCTTCATCATTATGTCCAGTTTGTAAATTTACATTGTAAATACTAATCTAGATAGGTTTGTGTATTTTTGAGGTAGAGTGGGCCATAGTTTATAAATAATGTTTTTAAACTTTTTTTGTCTGTTTCCCAGAGAGTAGAACTGCCTGATAGTCCACGCTCTACCTTCTTACTGGCCTTCAGCCCAGACAGGTATCTAGTACTTATCTATTACTTAAGACTTGTGATAGCATTGCTTTCTGTGTATTTGACCTAACTTAATCCTCCAAGTCAACCCCTAAAGGCTCTTTGAAGCACTGTATGAACAGAACATTGACAGTGTATCAGAAAGGGAAAGAAAGTAGATGAACAGTTCTAACCATAGAAATAATAGGAATAAGCAAAGAAAACTAATAACATCAAAGGACAAAACGTGGAAAGTTTTTCAATAATCATCCCTTGCATCTGCAATATAGGCCACCAATGGTGTGATAGTTTCCCGGCTAGAAAAAAATTTTCTCTGAAGAGGTTTTGTTCATTTGGAGACAATGTGGAGAATTCAGAAGCTTTTAAAGATCAGAATATTTCTGCTGTTTGTAATGCCCGAAGTGTAGTTTTTTTGTCCTGAGATGGGGAATAGTATCAATTTTCTGTGTCACCCAAAGCTGCTAGTTTGTTCCCCTCCCACATGCTTTCAGATTGACTTTGTACTCTGATTTCCTAGGACTCTCTTGGCCTCCACCCATGTGAACCATAATATCTATATTACGGAGGTGAAGACGGGCAAGTGTGTTCATTCTCTGATTGGACACCGTCGCACTCCATGGTGTGTCACTTTCCATCCCACCATCTCAGGCCTTATTGCTTCTGGCTGCCTGGATGGGGAGGTTAGGATTTGGGATTTACACGTAAGTATTTTGTCATCTTGTTTCAGAGACTTGTTTACTTTGGGTTCTTAATTCTGGAGGAGAGACTAGCCAGGTTCTTACCACTACATCCAAGTAAGTGGTAGTCTTTTCCCACTTAAATGTAGCAAGCCTAGCCTCCATTCTGTGATGAATGCCCTATTTAACTATTTTTCCATCCGACCATGCTCTAAGATGTGTTCAGGATGGATTTTTGTTGCCTTATAGCAAGGATTATACTGTACTCTGATCATGATCATCAAAGCAATATGCTCCTTGTCCTAGTGAGTGGCTAGTGGGTTATACACTATGTCATGCACCAAGCTTGAGTTTTCCCAGGCTTCAGAAACAGGAGCTTTACTGATGCTCATTGCTGGTAGCTTGTAGAAGACTTGGAGAACTGAGTTGACAGTAATATTTTTCTTTTCTTTAAAAAAAAATATATTTTATTGATTTTCCACAGAGAGGAAGGAAGAGGGATAGAGACCTAGAAATGTCGATGAGAGAGAAACATTGACCAGCTGCCTCCTGCACACCACCTGCCGGGGATGTACCCGCAACCAATGTACATGCCCTTGACTGGAATCGAACCTGGGACTTTTCAGTCCTCAGACCGATGCTCTATCTATTGAGCCAAACTGGTTTCGGCAGTAATATTTTTCTGGTAAATTGGTGACACTGCTTAATCACTGATTTTCTCCGTCGTTTTACAGAGGACATATTTAAAGTATGCCCTGCCATAGTAATTTTACCTTAAATATGGACCTTTTGAGAATTTGACATCTCAGTTTGCTGGCAGTTGGTAATAACCTGAGAATATTTGGGATTGATTTGTTCATAGGGTGGCAGTGAAAGCTGGTTCACAGATAGCAACAATGCCATTGCCTCTCTGGCTTTCCACCCTACGGCTCAGCTCCTTCTGATTGCCACTGCGAATGAGATCCACTTCTGGGACTGGAGCCGAAGGGAGCCCTTTGCTGTGGTGAAGACAGCTAGCGAGATGGAACGAGTCCGGTGAGTCCTCTGTCCACCAGTGATGTCTGGCATAGGATTAGCATGGTAGAGAACATTACACTTGGTTTCACCTTGAGAGACAGATTGTTATCCCTGTAGCTCCTTCTACCCTTTTTTTTTTTTTTAAAGAATTTTTATTGATTTTTAGAGAGAAGAAGAGAGAGAGAAACATCAATTGCTGCTTCCTGCATACCTCCTATTGGGGATAGAGCCTACAACCTGGGCATGTGCCCTAACTGGAAATTCGACCGGCACCCTTTTAGTGCACAGGTCCATGCCCAGCCAACAGACCACACTGGCCAGGGTGCTCCTCCTACCTTTTAAGCAGCTGGCCAGTAAGCTGGGAAGTAGTTAATTTTGTTTATTTCAGCTGTTCATTATTGGCCTATCTTCTGGTCTTTGAAAACGGGTCATTAGAATCTTTTTTGATAGGTTCAGAGCTGTCTGGGTTTGGAAGAGCCCCCTTTTTTGAGAAATCTGAAAGGTATTCAGGTTGTGGGAAGCTTGATGGATAATTGCTTATCCCTAGATATCTATGTTTATCAAACTGCAAGAGGGAGATGTAAGTATGCATCAAATATGCCACTTGATATTTGTTGAGCCCTCAAAATGAAAACACGCATTGCCTGAATTAAAGCTGATGCAGTTTTCCTTTGGTTCTCTTGGTATTAGAGTTGGATATAAGCTAGTCTAGTCTAACTTATAGACTCTGTAAGTTACTCTGAAACTGTTCATTGTCACCAGAACTCATGCTTCTTGCCAGTGTAGCTACCATATGAGGGAGGAACTGAACTTGTGGTAGAGTACAGGAGCATTTTATGCTTTGCTATTATGATGAGCTCGTATATATGAGCAAATGTGTGCTTAATATAGCTGCTTCTTGGAATGGAAGTCTAGGTATTTTTCGTAATTATTTTGTGATGCAAATCCCTTATTTTGGCAAGTATAAGGAGATAACAAGAAGTATTAAACTTTATTATTTTAATCTCTTTGAAAGTTTTGCAAGTCTCTAGGGTGAAGTGGGTACCTAAGTAATCTGACATTACAGTATTGATTGCTATAAGTTTATACACATGTTTCCTTTTCTCAGCATAATCTCTGTGCATGTCTGTCTCTTTCTTCTTCTGTTTTCAGTCTGGTGAGATTTGATCCTCTTGGACACTACTTACTTACAGCAATTGTTAACCCCTCTAATCAGCAGGTAAGTTAGTCAGCATTCCAACTCCATCTAAATTATGGCTTATTTTCTAAACTAGTGTTCTAATTCTGATTGTATTAGACTTTAATTTTCAATGCCCAAGTGTTTCTCTCCAGTCAGTATTCAAAACTAGTTTCAGATTGTATACAGAGTTATAGCCATAATCATAACAGGGTATCAATTCCGAAACCTAAGTGATTCCATCATTAGAAGTAACAAGGCAGTATTGGATAGATTGTCATTCATGTGCCTCTGGCTGGTTAACATTTTGCTTTCCCTCACTGCCTCTGTGTTATGAAGATGTCTTTTTTAAGAGAATTGGTTTGCCAGCTGTACTCATTCAGAAAAGTTGCTAATTGGAAGGGAATACTTTAATACCATATGATGATTCTGAATCTGAAGCCAGTTCTCAGCACTTCAGAGGTGGAGTTGTTGCTTGTCTGTGAAATTTTTCTTGGATGATTATCAATAATTTTCTTGATTTACCTGGAGGTTCTACCTAACTGTCTTGCTCTGCCTTCATCCCACCTTGGTCCATGCTGCAGGGTGATGATGAACCAGAGATCCCCATAGATGGAACAGAATTATCTCACTACCGACAGCGAGCCCTCCTGCAATCACAGCCAGTTCGTCGGACGCCTCTCCTCCACAATTTCCTGCACATGCTGTCCTCTCGCTCCTCTGGCATCCAGGTGGGAGAGCAAAGCACAGTGCAAGAGCCTGCTACCCCCTCACCCCTACCGCCTCCCCCTCAGCCCTCCATGGAGCGCCCCAGGACTTCCGCTTACATCAGGCTCCGACAGCGGGTCAGTTACCCCACAGCTGAGTGCTGCCAGCACCTTGGGATCCTGTGCCTTTGCAGCCGCTGCTCTGGCACTCGAGTTCCTTCCCTCTTGCCACACCAGGACAGTGTTCCCCCTGCTTCTGCCAGGGCTACTACCCCTTCCTTTTCTTTTGTGCAGACCGAGCCCTTCCATCCCCCGGAGCAGGCCTCATCAACGCAGCAGGACCAGGGCCTCCTGAACCGGCCGTCTGCCTTCAGTACAGTCCAGAGCAGCACTGCCGGCAACACGCTCCGCAACCTCAGCCTGGGTCCCACCCGTCGCTCCTTGGGAGGCCCTTTGTCTAGCCACGCTTCTAGGTATCACCGAGAAATCGCTTCCGGTCTGACAGGATCTGAATGGACCCGGACAGTGCTCAATCTGAACTCCCGCTCTGAGGCGGAATCCATGCCCCCGCCCAGGACCAGTGCCTCTTCGGTGACTTTGCTGTCTGTACTGAGGCAGCAGGAAGGTGGCTCTCAAGCATCTGTGTACACTTCAGCCACAGAAGGGAGGGGTTTTCCAGCTTCAGGGTTGGCAACTGAGTCGGATGGAGGGAATGGCTCCAGCCAAAACAACTCAGGCAGCATTCGCCATGATCTTCCATGTGACCTGAGACGCTTCTTTTTGGAGTATGACCGGCTTCAGGAGCTGGACCAGAGCCTGAATGGGGAACCCCCCCAGACCCAACAGGCCCAGGAAATGCTCAATAATAACATTGAATCTGAGAGGCCAGGCCCCTCCCACCAGCCCACCCCACACAGCAGTGAGAATAACTCCAACCTGTCCCGTGGTCATCTGAATCACTGTCGTGCTTGCCACAATCTGCTAACCTTTAACAACGATACCCTGCGTTGGGAAAGAACCACACCTAACTACTCCTCTGGCGAGACCAGCTCCTCCTGGCAGGTCTCCAGTACTTTTGAGGGCATGCCATCGAGTGGCAGCCAATTACCACCTCTTGAGCGGACTGAGGGCCATGCGCCCAGCTCCAGCAGGCTGGAGTTGAGCAGCTCTGCTAGTCCGCAGGAGGAGAGAACTGTGGGCGTGGCCTTCAATCAGGAGACAGGCCACTGGGAAAGAATTTACACCCAGTCCAGCAGAACTGGAACTGTATCACAGGAGGCCTTACATCAGGATATGCCTGAGGAAAGCTCTGAGGAAGATTCACTCAGGAGGTAAGCAGGTGCTTCCTGTCCTCTCACATCCCTTACTTTTCTCCTTATATCTCTTCCTTTAGTCTTACAGCTGTTGTGGCTGGATCTGGAGTGTCTGACACCCATGCATTTGGTTCGGCTCTCCCTGCTTCCATTGCATCTTCTTGGAAAGTCTTGTTCTGTTGGCGGAGGGAAGATAGGGCCTAGCGATATGAGTCAGTTGGCTCTGCTAGCTCCTTTTCTGATTAAGCTCTTGTGACCTTTAACCTTAAAGAAGAGTGTAGATTAGGTTAGAGGACCATGAGGAGTTGAAGAGGAGATAGAACCATTGACATCCTCTGCCTTTTTTTACCTTCTTGAAGGATTGTATATTCAGAGCTAGTTATTGTGAAACAAGAAAATGTCCCAGTATGTCTAGAAATTAGTAGTAAAAGAGAACCCTGCTTGGGACAGATTAGTATATTGGCTCTTCTTGTGTTGCTTTGTGTTCATCTCTTAAATCTTATCTTTTGGAGCAATGCAGCTTGATAGAAAGGAAAATAATATATATTTTGAAGATAGTTCATAATTTTTGAATAAATATGTTTTTTGGACAGCAAGTTATTAGTTAAGATTTTTTGAGTAATCTTCCAGATGGATATAACCTTGGGGTGGGGAAAAAGAAGAATGCATAGATGGAAGGGTTCTCCATACTCATATCAGCATGTCAGGCAGCTGTTTTATGGAAGAACTGAGTGGGTATCCATATGTTCAAATGTGGCTGTGTGTGTATCTATCTTGATTTATTAGGGTCTTCTTTTTTTGCAGTTCTGTAAAGGTCAAATCTAGTGTAATCACCAACTATCAGAATCTGCCTTTTGGATCCAAGCAGCATATTGCTCTGCATTATATCCTCTGTTTAAGCCACTGAAATTTCTCTGACATAAGGTTCTAGCAAGGGAGGGAATATGTATTGTGCATATAATGTACTTGTTATTTTGGGAGGATGCTTCAGAGAGTTAATAAGGATTTGTTGAATGGTTACAGTTGTTCCAGAACTGTCCTAGGCACTGTGGGGAACCCAAAAGAAGCAAATATCCGGTTTTTGACCACTGGGAGTATACATTGTTATTGTAGTGGCAAGACTTATTTACATGCAAGCATATTAAAAAATGTAGAGAACGGAATGCTTTATTGTATGTTACTGAGATTAAATGTAGTTTTAATTTCAGAAAAAGGGAAGAAACAAAGAAAGCTTTACAAAATCAAGTCTTGAAAGATGGTGGGATTTAGAGAGAGAGAGAACTTTATTTTAGGGGAACAGTCCATACTAGGGGAGGAAGGACATGATGTATGCAAGACAGTAGGTGGTTCTTAAAGGGAACAGGGAAACTTGGTTGGACATTAAAAAAAAAAATAGAGGTTGTTGCTATGCCCCTGTGATTGAGGCCAGTTCTGAATTAACATTTCCAAAATTCCGGCTTTGGAATATTTTACCTTACATCTGGAGCCTTAGATTCTGTTCTTCCTCTTTGTCAGGAGAGCTGAGAAGGTAGCAAGCACAGTTCCTGACGTATAGAAGGCATTCAAAAAGTTTATTAAAGGTAGCCACAAAGGGACTGTCTTCATATACTGCTTTGAAAGCCTACCAGTGCACGTTTCCATAGCAACAATGGGCTTCTGCTCAGCCTTTGTCCACCCTCTTCCAACAGGACCTTTTTATTGTTGTTCTGAGAAATACCTAAGTGGTTTAAAAAGAAATACCTGACTGGCTTAAAGTAAACTCTGCTATTAGATAATAGAGATATCAGTTACTGAGGGCCTACTATGTGTTAGGTACCATGTTCTTGCTTTGCATGAATTATTTCTATTTCCCAAAACAACTTTGTGCAAGGCAGGTATTAAATTTCCCATCTTACAGTTGAAGAAAGTGAGGCTTAGGGGAGTTCAGTGTCTTGTTAAAGGTCCCATAATAGGTCAAGTAGGGATTTGATCTCTGGTTTGATGACTAAAGATTTTTCCAAGCTGCCCTCCATGATATATTCCTAATGGGATAACCTCATTTTTAGGCAAACCATTTATTTATTTATTTTCCTTTCTCTTAACTTTTTATTATGAAAATATTTAAACATATAAAAATGAAAAGTATAATAAACATGATTTCAAAACATTAATATTTGGCAGCCTTCTTTGATTTTTGTCCCCTATCCAATCCTCCACGTAGATGCTATATAATTTTGTCTGAAAATAATCCAACGTGTTTCTCTAGAGAAATGCTATCCAAGAAAACTTTCTAAATGATGAGATATTCTATATATGTGCTGTTCAGGACAGTAGCCACTAGCCAAATGTGGATTCTGTTCTTCCTCTTTGTCAGGAGAGCTGAGAAGTTAGTAAGCACAGTTCCTGGCATATAGAAGCCATTCAAAAAGTTTGAAATGCAGCTAATGTTATCTGAGGATCTTCATTTAAATTTTAAAAATTTAATTTAAATGTAAGTAGCCATATGTGACTGAAATATTAATGATTACTTCTTAATAAAGCAGGCCGATTTAAAATCCAGAAACCGGCCCAACCAGTGTTGCTCAGTTGGATAAGCATTGTCCCAGGCACCAAGAGGTCAACGAATTGATTCCCAGTCAGGGCACATGCCAGCTTGTGGGTATACAGGAGGTAGCTGATCGATGTTTTCATCTCAGGGATGTTCCTATCTCTCCTCCCCCCCCCCCTCTCTCTAAAAAATCAATTAAAAACCCATTTAAATAAGTAAATAAAATCCAGAAACAGCCCTTGCTGGGTGGCTCAGTTGGTTAGAGCATCGTCCTGTACACCCAAAAGGTTTGGGTTCGATTCCCAGTCAGGACACATACCTGGGTCACTGGCCTGATCTCTAGGCAGACATATGCAGGAGGCAAATGATTGATGTATTTCTCTCTAAAATCAATAAAAACATATCCTCGGGTGGGGATTTAAAAAATAAAATAAAATCCAGAAACTATTGAGGATCTACCAAAAATTTTTGTAGAGAAAAAGTACTATGTTTGTGGTTTAAATAAAGTTCTACCCTGTTTCCCCGAAAATAAGACAGTGTCTTATATTAATTTTTGCTCCCAAAGATGCGCTAGGTCTTATTTTCAGGGGATGTCTTATTTTTCCATGAAGAAGAATACGGTACACATTTATTGTTAAATGAAAATAAAGGAAATTTATTACCTGTATACGGTACGGTAGTACGGTAGTTGTCAACACAAACCAGACAAACTGTGAATCCTACAGTATCAAGAATTTACTCATTTATTCAATGACAATCATGTCATCATCTTCTGGAACATCATAACAATCCAGTTCCTGAATTTCCTGGTGAAATTCTTATGACTCCATTTCTTTCAGAATCAGTGGACCAAATCTCTCATGGTTAGCAATAGCACTGTCTTTAAATGAGTACTTCTTGTCAAGGTAGCCTGCTCGCAGTACATTTGCAATGTAACTGTCAATGATTTTCTCCCATGAATTCTTCACCCAAGTCACAACTTCTGCATTTTAGGTTTCACAAAGTTTACGGTAAATTAATTTTCATTCTGAGACAGAGCCTTGGGGGGGGGGCTTTTTTTCGGGGGGATGCCTTATATTTCACTCAGAAGGAAACCTGTAAGTAGGTCTTATTTTCGGAGGATGTTTTATTTTTGGGGAAACACGGTAGCATTTAAAAATGTATATTGTAGAAAATGAAGTCCCTTGTCATCTTGTAAACAATTTTACATATATGCTTTAAAAAATCGAAAATTTTAGAAATGCATGGTTATTGTAAAATTGTATATTAATACTGTTAGTTACATTATTTAAGGAGTCACTTTTAGATGAGCTAAGATGAGATATACCATGAATGCTGATATTCTACTAAAAAATGAGGTATATTTTAAAATTTGTAAGTGTACATCCTTTATAGAAGGGCCACCACTTCTTCATAAATTGAGTGGCTACATTCTAGTATAAGTCACTAAGACAAACAGGTGCTAATTGGCGTCTTCTACTTTTAAAGAGCTGTGACATTTTTGAGCTGATTATCACAGTACATTACAAACCCTTGCTTGATTTCCCCAGCAGGTGTCAGTGTTGGGCTGCTGCTACCACTAGTCCAGAATGGTAGGGGGGTAAAGAAGGTGTACACAGACTACTTGAAGGGAGAGGTTTATTCTCTGGTCTTGTAGTTGGGGGAGAGACTAAAGAGGCTTGTTTTGATCCTTGATGTCTCTGATTGAATTAATATTGTTGCAAATAGTTTGAATATTAAGCAGTAGAGTGTATTTTAGTGTAGATCTATGTTGCAAAGACCCATGAGACATGTGGCCCTGCCGGTACCAAGTTTGACATTCTTGTCAGGGATCCCAGTTAGGGAAGTTCACTGTTAAATCCCAACAATTGAGAGATCAAAATTGGACTGTCTTCCCCAAATAAATTGTTTTTCCACTATTTTTCTTGATAGGGAATGCCTAAGGCCTTAGGTCTAAAGTGTTTAAGATTGAGTGTATTTTGAGAACTGTTGTCTTTGATTTTTACCTTTCCCTTATGACCAATGAAGATTGGGGAAGACATTGGTTATAGCATAAAATTTGGCCTAAAACATCGAAGGTTAGAGTTGGAAGCCCTCATTGATATCTAAGGGTTTTTTCTTGTTGTGTGTGTGTGTGTGTGTGTGTGTGTGTGTGTGTGTTTAAAGACTTTTGTAAGGGGATTGCTTTGGAATTTGGAGCAATCTGAAGCCTTTTGAAGCTTCATAGGTCCACTAATTTGTTTGATCCTTTAGCTCTGCTCACATGGGGATGCTCCAGGGAACTTTTAGCAGAAATATCATTGATAGAAATAAATGGATATGTCTGCAGGGCTAGTTGTAAGTTCACAGAGGGAGAAGGAATCAGAAATTAGGAAGATACCAGTTTTCTCAGCTTGATTATAATACAGAGAGGGACCCAATTTGAATATTTTTATTGTTGTTAATCTAACCTGAGAATATTTTCCATTGGGAGAGAGAGAGAGAAACATCATTGATGAGAGAGAACCACTGATGAGCTGCCTCTTGCACATCCTCTAATGGGAATCGAGCCCGCAACCCAGGCATGTGCCCTTAACTGGAATCAAACCCAGGATCCTTCTGTTGGTAAGCTGACGCTCTTAACCACTGAGCCAAAACAGCAAGGGCTTCTTGTTGGTTTTTCGAGAGAGTGGAAAGGAGAGGGAGAGACAGAGAGAGCCCTCACCAGGGCCAGAAATTGAGCCTGCAACCAAGGTACATGTCCTTGACCGGAAATGAACCCAGAACCCTTCAGTCCGAGGGCCAATCACTGAGCCAAACTGATTAGGACCAACTTGTGTACTTTTTTTTTGTGTGTGTCACTGGCCTAACTGGTTTAAGGGGTTTATTTATCTAAAATCCCTCCCAATTTCTTTGGATGGGGAGTATACATAGTTTATTATTCAAAATCTAGCACAGCTGTCACCCTTTCCTTCAGGAAACCTTCCCTGACTGTCGAAATAATCACTTCTTCTTTGCTGCTTGTGTAGTGTACTACGTATATATGAAATTGCACCTATGGCAGAAAGTATTTGTTTTTCTTTCCACCAAAAAGCTCTCTAAAGGCAGTGGCTATGCCTGTTGTACTTAGAATACTATCTGGCACATAGTAGGTGCTCGTTAAATGGTAGTTGAGTTGAACAAATGGGATTGAAATGACATCCCCTATGATTCGGTATGCAGTGTAATCCTTTTTGTCCTTTTTAGTAAAAAAGAAAAAAAAATAGCTTGATAGTAATTTTTAGTCCTATAGAGAGTCGTTGGCTCAATAAGTACGTGTTGAATAAATGCAGCTGCATTGCCTAGAGCTGTGGTTGGCAAACTCAGTCAACAGAGCCAAGTACCCTCCGTACAACAATTGAAATTTCTTTTGAGAGCCAAATTTTTTAAACTTAAATTTCTTATAATGCCACTTCAAAATAGACTTGCGTAGGCCATGGTATTTTGTGGAAGGGGCCAAAGAACCACATGTGGCTCGAGAGCCGCAGTTTGCCGACCACAGGCCTAGAACAGCGGTCGCCAACCTTTCGAACTTCCTGGACCACTAGTGGTCTGCTGACTACCGGTTGGGCCTAGAGTACATGGAAGACACCTTCTATAACTTGAGCTCAGAAGACTGAGAATTTATTCCTCTGTTTCAACTTGTATATTGGTTGTCCTGAAGGCGAGAGTCAGTGAGTGTGTCAGAGTTAAATAGGCCTTAAATATGTGGATGACGAATTGCTAAATCCTAATATATAAAAAGCCAGGGGCCGTCACGACCAAAAACAACCGGACAGACTACTGAACAACAGGCCTTGTGGGTGACCAGGCAGACAGGGGGGTTAGTGAGGGACGAGCAAACGATTGAACAACAGGCTGCATGGGGCAACCAGGCCAGTGGGGTGGGGGAGGGGGCAGTTAGGGGCAACCAGGTTGGCAAGCGGGGGAGGGCAGTTGGGAGTTACCAGGCCAGCCGGGGAGGCAGTTAAGGACAATCAGGCTGGCAGGCAGAGGCGGTTAGGAGTGATCAGGCTGGCGGGGAGGGGGTGGGGTGTCCAGTTAGAGGCGATAAGGCAGGCAGGCAGATGAGCAGTTAGGAGCCAACAGTCCCATATTGTGAGAGGGATATCCGACTGCTGGTTTAGGCCTGATGCCAGGAGTCGGGCCTCAACTGGCAGTCGGACATCTCCCGAGGGGTCCTGGATTGGAGAGGGTGCAGGGTGGGATGAGAGGACACCCTCCCCCCATGCATGAATTTTGTGCACTGAGACTTTAGTAAATAAATAAAATAAAGCCTCTTAGTAGCATATTTACAACAAAGCCTTGCCACCTCTCCAACCATGATGGTATATTACTGAAATTGTTCAGAAGGAAGAGGCTGAAAAATTTACAGTGAGCAAGGGGTCATAAATGGAAAATTTGAGGTGCCTATTTTTTCTACTTACAAAATTAATACAAATTCAAGAATCCAAACAATACAGAAATGTATGATATATAAACTAAATGTCCTCAACATTGTTAACCACTGTTAACAATTTGTATTAACGCCAGAAATTTTTTCCTTTATTTGTAAAAATGGGATCTATCATACTAAATCTTCTGTCCATCACTTATTTATACTTTTCAGTTACTATATTGGACATTTTTCCATGTTGATCTATCTAGATCTGTTATATTCTTTTAACAATGGCATAGTGTTCCCACAATTGGATGCACCATAATTAAACATGTTCTCAGTTTGTAGGATCTGGGTTGTTTCTGTTTTTTGCTTTCACAAACAATGCTGCAATTCCTTGTGTACTTGTGCAGGTGTTTCTAGAGAGGAAGAACTTTTAGAGGCATAGTTGATAGGGCCAAAGAGTATGAATATTGTTAATGATAAATGAAGGTTTAATTGTATAATATTCATTCTTACTCTTTTAAGATGTGTAAAATGCCCTTTTCTATTTATTTTAGTGGTCATAATTTTATAGATATTCATAATTTCATAGATTTGGGGCTCCTAATGCTGTGGGTTTTTTTTCTTCTTCTTTCTTTTCCTATAAGATTTTAAGGTTCTCAGAAGTAAATTCTAACACTGAGTTTTTCAGGCCTGTGCTCTTCAAGATTGAGAAGGACTTACTTATGTTTTAGTAATTCTGAATATCTGCCACTTGGAGATGTTTGCTTATTTTTCTTCTCAACAGCCTTATATGAGGGAGATATAACAAATTGGCTCCATTTATGGCATTCTCTGCTTACTGACTTTGGGCCACATATAGTCTTCTGAGTCTTGTTAAATGATTGGGAGAATCCAGATATCTCTTCCCCCACTATAAGTCAGTAACAGTTAGATATTTGATTTATTTGTCGTTAGGAGTATTTAGAAAACTCATTTCTTTCTTTGGCAATATGAGAATGAGGATAGGGTGGAATAGAGAGGTATCATTGTGGTTAATCTTTTTCACCTTTCCTGCTCATCTGCCCAACCTGAACCTTTTTGAACTCTGTGTAATCCCTACTTATATTCTCTCTAAGGGTTGGCAAAGTTTTTCTGTGAAAGGACAAGATAGTAAATATTTTAGGCTTTGTAGGCTATACAGTCTCTGTTGCAATATTGAACTTTGCCCTTGTAACATGAAAGCAGCCATAGACAATATGTAAATGAATGAGTGTGGCTGTGTTCCAATAAAACTTTATTTTTGGACACGTTATTTTCACGTGTCATGAAATAGTCTACTTTTGATTTATTTATTTATTTATTTTTAGCTATTTAAAAATATAAAAACCATTCTTAGCTTGTGGGCTGTGCAAAAACAGGCAGCAGGCCAGATCTGGCTGACAGACAGTGGTTTACCAATCCTTGCTTTATGTGAATGTGATTTGGAAGAGAGTTAGGTGCGATAGTAATAGAAGGTATGATAATTAGGGCCCAGAAGAACCAGGTAGGGGGCTCCTCTCCATCTACTTTGGACAAGATGTCCTAAGTATTGGCCTCACCTGAGAATATTTTTCCATTGATCTTTTATTTTTTTTATTTTTTTATTTTTAAATGTAATGGCTCAACACCATGCTTTATTTCTTTTTTTCTTCTTCTTTTTTAAAAAAAATGTATTTTATTGATATTTTACAGAGAGGAAGGGAGAGAAATAGAGAGCTAGAAACGTCGATGAGAGAGAAACATCGACCAGCTGCCTCTTGCACACCCCCTACCTGGGATGTGCCCGCAACCAATGTACATGCCCTTGACCGGAATCGAACCTGGGACCCTTCAGTCCGCAGACCGACGCTCTGCCACTGAGCCAAACCGGTCTCGGCCCCATTGATCTTTTAGAGAGAGTGAGAGAGAGAGAGGGTGAGACAGAAAAACATCGATGTGAGAGGAAGACATAGATTAGTTGCTTCCTGCATGTGCCCCAACCAGGGCCCAGGCTAAGGAGGAGCCTGCAGCCAAAGTATGGTGTGCCCTTTGCTTGTCTGCAGGCCTATGCTCTATTCCCTGAGCCAAAGTATTGTTTTTGGCTTTTGTTTGTTAAATATATTTTATTGATTTTTTTATAGAGAGGAAGGGAGAGGGATAGAAAGTTAGAAACATAGATGAGAGAGAAACATCCATCGGCTGCTTCCTGCACACCCCTATTGGGGATGTGCCTGCAACCTTGACCGGAATCAAACCCGGGACCCTTCAGTACACAGGCTGACGCTCTGTCCACTGAGCCAAACCGGTTTCGGCTAAAGTATTGGTTCTTGAAAGACTGTTAAAATTTTTTTTAATTAACTTTTTACAGAGAGGAAAGGAGGGGGGGAGAGAGTTAGAAACATTGATGAGAGAGAAACATCAGTCAGCCGCCTCCTGCACACCCCCTACTGGGTATGTGCTTGCAACCAAGGTACATGCCCTTGACCATAATCTAACCTGGGACCCTGTCCAGTGAGCCAAACCGGTTAAGGCTTGAAAGACTATTTTGATGGTTAAGAGCAGGCATACTAGTAAGTGCATAAAGAGCTTCTTGCTTCCTATACTAAATATTTGTCTGGGGAATTGTTTGTAGCTGGGGAGAATGCGCACCTCTAGGTCCTCCAGGGCAGTATGCCTGACAGGCAGCCCTTCCCCAACTGCAGGTCAAATTAGTGCCTGTCAGGCTGATCTAAATTATCCCCCATCATCCCTCTCTTTGAAGCAAAATGGTGTAGAACAGGCTGTGTGCTCTGTAGATGCACTGAGAAGTGGAAAAGATGTAATCATTTCTGTCATCTCAGAGTGCTGGAGTGCTACAGGGACAACAGTGGGATCCATATGTGTGCTGCAAATACATTGGGAGTAGTTTCCCATGTACTCATTCTTCCCCTTCAGATCAAGGGTGCGTTGGAGGTTTTGCTAAGACAATAACATCAGGTGTATGGAGTTTTGTTTTCATAATATATTTTGCTTATTGTAATTAGTCCCAGCTCAGTAGAACTGTGCAGATAGCTTCCCTTCATCCTCTTGGGTTTGTTATATCTATAGATATAACAGGGTGGAGTGAGAATCCAGTACATCCTTCTTGGAGTAGTATTCCTGAAAACGTTTCCATGTGCACGACTTTGGCTTTGGTGTGTGAGCCTGTTATGTTAGCCCAGAGAGTGCAAAGCAACCTTCAGGTATGTTTGTTTGGCCCGTATAAGGTTTCTATAATTTCACTTTTCCCCCACACAAATACAGATTTCTGGATTCTATTGGAAAACATGGAAGGATCTGGCTTGTACTCCCTGAAATAGCAATAAGCAGGAGTTGAGTAGTTATCCCTTTACTCAAGGCCTGGACTTCCTTTGTAACTTAACCTGCACGAGGCTGACTTTACTTAATTTCCATTTCGTGTTGGTTACCATTCCATTAGTTCAAGCAAAAAGTGTTGGTGTTTATGTGTAAGCAAGAATCTCCTGGGTGCCCTATCATTTGGCTCCACCAGGGGGAGGCACTGGACATGGCAATACCCTCTCCTGTACCCATTACATCCTGCCTAATTCATCCACAAGGGGCTGTCCTCCTGCTGGAGGCTGACATGCTGACAGCCCCCTCAACGGAGAAGCTGCCTGACTTTTTAATAGCAACAATTAATAAACTCCTCCTCTGTTTCCAAAGAGGGAAAGTGGAGGTGCCAAGCTCTTTGCTGGCTAGGGTGCACTTTAGTGAGCAGATCTCTGTTATGTCAGGTTATGCAGCATGAAAGCAACCATCCTTTAATGATGAACTATGTGAAATAAAATATTAGAGAAGAATGCTTGCATCTCTCCCTGGTTAGGCTGTATCAGGACAATTCCATTCTGACGTATCTGATGTGAGCAGAGTGTCTTGGACAGAGGGGTGGGTTCCAATGAAAAGGATGCTTGATTTGAGTGTCACCTGCTAGAAAATGAAAAATCAATTTAGAGCAGGAGTAGGACATTGTAATGATGAAGGGATAAAAGACTGAAAGATGGCCTTGTTATAGAAAGAGAATTGCAGCTTGTTAATAACATTGTGCCCCTTTTCCTTTGCTGCATCGGAGGGTTTGAGTGTCAAACTTTTTGTCTCTTTTAATTTTCCTCCCCTACACATATCCACGTATATTTCTCAGTTTTTCTCTATCTCCCTGCTATCACTTTGGATCATTTTCCTTCGGCAAAATAGCTTATATTTATTTTCTTTGTTCTGATGGCAGATAAAACCCATTTGCATTTTTTTATTTTCTTTTGTTTTTCCTTTTTAATTTTAAGGAATATTATTCTAAAGCAAAAAACATTAATAAAACCATAGGTCTATTCCAAGGTTTCTCAGTATCTTCTGTAACATTCCATTCAGGAGTTAGAAAACCACAAAGTCCTTCCCTGAGGACAGGTGTAGATGGAAAGTAATATTGCATTACTGAACTGTACAGAATACAAACTGTGAAGACAGAGAAACACAATTATTTTATTTCCCATTCCCCAGGTCACTTTTGTTGAAGAACTTCTCACTTAACATCGTAGGAACTATCTTGTTGAGATCTGCCACTATGATTTACCAGTGATGAGCCTTTTCCAGTTAGGGTAATGATGTGCTACCTTCATTTATCTGTGAGATAGCTTAAAGGATAAATCCTCAGTATCACAGATCATCTATTAGAGAAATTGTGCACATAATCATTTTTCTATCAAGATCCTCCAACTTAACAATTTTTAAGTAGCTAAAATATAATTGAAGTCACATGTGTACCATACCTGGAACTACACACAAACATACTCTATTCACAAATGTTTAGCTTTATAGCAACCTTGGGACAGTCAATGGCACAGTCACATTTTTAAAAATCAAGAGAAGTAAACACAACAAGGGCTTTTGTATAATGGCAGAAAATTCTGTTCCTGGTAGTAGGCAGGAAATAATTTACTAAAGAAATAGGTTCGTGGAGAGGCATAATCTAGAATCTAAGTAACAAAAAAATAGGATACTTGAAAAAGTCATACAAATCCTATCAGAGTCTATTATTTTACTTTGATAGTTTTTTATCTAAAAGTTTATTTTTATTTATTTATTTATTTTTTACTGTGACAAATATTTTATTTTCAACTTAAGATGAGTCACCACTAAAGTACTTTTCAAAACTTACTAATATGAAAAATGTTCTAGACTACAGGATGTCCAGGGCCCCTTCTAGAATTTGATTACTTTTGAAGATGAATAGCTATCTTCAAAATACCTTAAAAATCAATGAAAATGGAGGGAAAGTCTAATGTAAATTGTGTCTTATCACCAGTGCTACATACTTTTGTAGCTTTCCAGCACCAAAATTCGATCTGCAGCTTAGGAATAGACTTTAAATTCATAACGCACGCACATTGATCAGATGAGAAATCCTCCAAACTTAGATATAATCGTGAACATTTGTTGCTTTGAGATTATAATGAATTCTTTAAAGGTTGCAAACGTTGCCATTAGGCATTAGGCATGTATAATAGGGCGGGGCAAATCTGTCCCGGACAAATGCATAGCGGATTGGATGGAATAACGTGTTTATAAAAAAAACAAAACACCGGTAAAGCTTCTGAAGTGTAGCAGGCACTGAATAAAAGTTTGGCCAGATCTGTTCTCATAAGAAATGGCTGACTCGTTCCAAACCTTCCCTCCACTGCAGTGGAGTGATCCGGACAGGATCCTAGTGCAAAGTTAAAACAAGTTCCAGGGAAAGATCGAAAGAAGAAGTTGGGTTGTCCCTTGTTTGAGGTCGAGGCCGAGGAACAGAAGCCTTAAAACCAGGGCGGGTGGGGGGGGTGGGGGGGGGTTTGGAGATGTGTCTGGAGACGTGAGGATGCCCAGCCGTGTGGGACCAGGGCGTGATTCCGACAGGAGCGGGGCACCCGACCCCCTGGAGGGCGGGCTTGGGGACCGTGGGCCTCGCGTCCACTTACCAGGCCAGGCTCAGGCTCACGCCCAGCGACAGCAGGCTCACGCCGGTCCAGGGCTCCACCCAGCCCTTGCTTGCACCGGCCCGCGCCTCCGCGCTCTTCCCGCCCTCGCTCCGCTTCCCGGGATCCGCGGGCACACCCTTGGGCCCCGACTTCTTCCGGCTCTTCACTTTGGACATGTCTGGAGGTCCCGAGGACAGCTAACTCCGGGGGGCGGCCCTGCACACAGAGGGAGTGGGCTATCCAAAAGTTTTTAAAAAACACCCTACCAAAAAACAACCCAAGTTATTATTTCTTGCTTCCTTAATTAAATATTTTACTCTAAAATTGGTGAAATCATGAGACTATTAGGAAAACTTTTCTAATCACAAGATTCTTTGCAATGGAGTGAGTAATTAGTAAGTTCAAAGTGAACCCTGAATTGGATACAGAAATTGGTGAAACAATAATATATTTCCCCAAATCTGAAGAATAGGAGATTTAAGGCAGATGGTAACGTCAAGAAGAGCCAATCAAATATTTAAATAGCACTCTGAAAATGGTTCATAGCAAAAACTAATTTTCTGTTAGCTTTCATCATATGGGTGAAACTATTTAGTCAGAATAGATGGAGGGTAGGGGTAGAGGTGCCTGGTTAGGCTGTATCAAGACAATTCTACTCTGATATATCTACAAAAGGAAAATGACTTTTTGTGGCTTATCTTCATCAAGGCAGTCTAGTCCCCTCAACTCCATTGTGTGCCTGGGAAAAGATAGTAAAAATACTTCCATAGCAGGGAAAGACTAACAGGAAACTACAAGCTCACTCTGGAGAGATGTGATAATGTCATGGAAAAGGAGCATGACATGCTGATTTTAACAGATTTTTTTTTACTGGAGGAATTTATTTGTCATGTTTACACCATGGGGAAGTTGGAGGCTCCCCTCCCCCCAAAGATAATTAAATACATGAAAAAAGTATACATTTAAAGTAGGCATTTAAACTATACGTTTAAAGTAGGCAAAAATGGTATATATATTTTCAAAAATATACAAAATAATCTTACTATGAAATGCCTTGATTTGCATGTGACATAGTACATATTTCATATTATCCAGATCCAGTTGCTCTGGTAAACTTCTGTTACATATATTTTAAAATGTCTATTTTAAAAAAATAATCTTATTTTAAGCCAGTTCATAAAACCTGTATTTGTGCACCCATGAATAAATGATCCTGCTTGGTATCTTCTTGGATTCAAGATGCTAAAAGATTAATAAAACTAATTTTTAAAAACTTCAAGTTACAGATAATATATTTTAATAACATAATATATTCAAGTTTTCTCAATCACACTACTGAAAGTAACATTAATTTATTCTAGATTTCCAGATATAAAAACCAGTCAATTGTTGGTTGGCTATTAAATCATAAGTAAATTATTCTGGGTCAGAATATATGGAATGCCTTAACTTTCCTTAGTTCAAATCCTGTAAGTACATAACCTTGCCCTTTTATTTGCTTTAAGCTGACATACTGAATTTGCCGTCTGTATTTTGTAAGAGAGCAGATACATAACTGTAGCTCAGAAGAAACCATACAATGTGGCATGGGCGATGATTTCAGTGACTTTCTATCTTTATTTGTCCAGACTATTGCTTTCAGCCATGCATTGAGGCCTCTTTCTGTATCAATTTCTAGTGTGTCACCAGCCATCACACAGTCCCAGGCTATACTCCAAGGAGATCACAGCAGTAATAAAATATGAAAGGGCTGGATTCTCTTCTTTCTGTTCTCCACCTACAATAGTAGCATCAAAACAGGATTGACAGGCACAGGCTTCTATCTTCTTCCTTTGGGTCTGTCTGTCTCCATTTGTTAATAAAAGGCAGATTTCCTTTCCAAGTTCAGTGAGCATGGCTTAGACATCTGCTAGAGTCATATTCTGTAAGTGTGTAGATTTCCATAAAAAATAACATTCTTTAGCCAATTTCCTATTGGCCACACCACCCTTTGTTTCTTGAATTGCTTCTTCCCAGTTGGAAGTCCCTAGGTCAGAAATGCATGTATTGTGAGGATGGAAACATTCCTTGCTGAGTTTAATTTGAACTTTGTCACAAATGATTTCAGCCTCTTTTTTGTAATAATATTTTGATTGTGAAGACTTCACTACCTTTTCTACTTGCTGGGGTCATGTTAATGAGCTTGTTGTCCAGGTCAAAGAAAACAGGCTGCATGCCTAGCCCCATCCCACTTACAGAATATGACAGCGGCGCATGCATAAGGCAGGCCCATGGACTACATTATTTTTGTGTGTGTGTATAATTTAAAAACAAAACAAATTTATCCTCTTATTTTTAAATGTACAGTATTATTTAAGTATATGCATATAGTTGTACAACAGATCTCTAGAACTTTTGTTTTTTGCATTAGTGAAACACTGTATTTATTGAACAATTCATTTTCCTGCCCCTGTCACCTGGCAACCACCATTCTCTTTTCTTTTTCTATGAGTTTGATGACTTTAGATACTTCATATAAGTGGAATCATGCCTATGTCTTTTTGTGATTGGCTTATTTCACTTAGTATAATGTTCTCAAGGATCATCTATAATGTATCATATGATAGGATTTTTAAAATATATATATTTTATTGATTTTTTACAGAGAGGAAGGGAGCGTGATAGAGAGCTAGAAACATCGATGAGAGAGAAACGTCAACCAGTTGCCTCCTGCACACCTCCTACTGGGGATGTGCCCGCAACCCAGGTACATGCCCCCGGAATCGAACCTGGGTCACTTCAGTCTGCAGGCCAAGGTTCTATTCACTGAGCCAAACTGGTTTCGGTGGGATTTTCTTTTCTTTTTTGAGAGTGGAAGGGAGAGGGAGAGACACAGAGAGAGAAACATCGATGTGAGACACATCGATTGGTTGCCTCCCACGTACCTAGCCTGCAATCTAGGTGTGTGCCCTTGACTGGAATTGAACTCGGGACCCTTCAGTCTGCAGGCAGATGCTCTATCCACTGAGCCAAACTGGCTAGGGCTATACCACATTTTCTTTATTCATTCATCTGGCTTTATTGTATAACCACAGGCAGGTTAAGTAGCCTCTCTAAACCTCAACTTCCTCAATTGTAAAATTGTGTATTTGGACCGTCCCAGTTGCTCGGTTGGTTGGAGGAACATCTCATGTACCAAAAGGGCTACAGGTTTGATTCCCTGTATACCTGGGTTGTGGGTTTGATCCCTGGTCTGGGTGCATATGGGGAATTGAAGGGGTACAGCTAATTAGTGTTTCTCTCTCACTTTTGTGATTCTTTCTCTCTCCCTCATCCTCTCCCCATGCTCCCTGTGAAGTCAATAAGCATATACTTGGGTGAGGACTTTTTTTTAAAGTGTGTGTGAGGATTAAATAGGTTAAACCAGCCAACCTTTCGGACCTCACAGACCACCAGTGGTGTGAATACCACTTGGTGACTTGCCAAGAAATGCACTCTCTTTTCTCTCTTTTTCCATTATTACTCTGCTAAAAAAACAAACAAAACACACACACACACACACACACACACACACACACACACCCTAATAATAAAGCCAAAACAGAAAATGTCTTATTTTGCCATGACATATTCCCTGCAGGTTGTTTTCTTTCTTGTCTGTTATCATTTTTTGGATGTCAGTCTCCATGGGGTATCTGAAATCTCACCATTTAAAATTGGAGTAAACTAATAAGTACATAAGAATGTGAGGTGCCTTGTAAAGGGAGGATAACAAAGGGCTATTGAGGTAGGGCTGGTACAGGTTACTTCCATTAGTCACTTACTGCAGACATACTAAGGTTCTATTTTAGAAAGTTGAATAATACAAAACTAGTTTGATCTATAATAGGGGAATGGAATATTCATTTTTCCTGCACTCCTCTGTAGTGATTTGTGCAAAAACAAAAACAAAAAACAACAACAACAAAAAAACAACCCCCAAAAACTGGTCCTGCATTGTGATAAGGGAGTACAAATAGCTTTATTTTTTTTATTTAAAAAAATATATATTTTATTGATTTTTTACAGAGAGGAAGGGAGAGAGAGAGAGAGAGCTAGAAACATCAATGAGAGAGAAACATTGACCAGCGGCTTCTTGCACACACCCTACAGGGGATGTGCTGCAATTTAGGTACATGCCCCTGACTGGAATTGAACCTGGGACCTTTCAGTCCACAGGCAGACGCTTTATTCACTGAGCCAAACCGGTTTCGGCTACAGATAGCTTTAATTTCCCAAATTCTAGGGCTACCTTCAGCATGCAGGTCAGAAGTGTTTCAGAAAGATGGAGAGCCTGATTGAGATAGAGAGGAAAGAATAGCAAGTCTTTCGAAATTCAGTTATTCTCCTTACCAATACCAAGATCTCATGCTTTGGGCAGACAACTGTGAGCAAGTTTGCACTGAGTTTTATAGTTCAAGGTCCGTTTCTAAATGTCTTGTTTGATGTTTTGCTTTGGTGGCCAAGGTTCCTTTGAGAACAGCTGTGATTACTTTAGGCTTGTAAGCTAACTTCATGGACTTAGTTTGGCTGTTGTGACCAGCTTGAAAGTTCTACAAAAACAGGAACTATTTCCTTTATCTGTTGATGTATAACAAACCACACAACAAAAGTTAATGACTTAAAAAAGACAGTTTATTATCTTTCATTGTTCTTTGGGTAGACGGGGCTCAGCCGAGAAGTTCTGTTGGTCTTACTTAGGGTCTGGAGTTAGAGTCATTTGGAGGTTCAGTTGGGACAATAAGCCTTTTCCCCTCTTTAAAAAAAAAAATAAAAAAAAAAAAATATATATATATATATATAATTGATTTTTTTACAGAGAGGAAGGGAGAGGGATAGAGAGTTAGAAACATCAATCAGCTGCCTCCTGCACACCTCCTACTGGTGATGTGCCCGCTACCAAGGTACATGCCCCTGACTGGAATTGAACCTGGGACCTTTCAGTTCGCAGGCAGATGCTCAATCCACTGAGCCAAACCGGTTCCTGCAACCTTTTTCTCTCTTAATGTCTCAGGGCTTTCTTTCTTCATGTGGCCTCTCCAGCAGACTTTTTTTTTTTTAACAGTTTCACCTGAGGATATTTTTTTCATTGCTCTTTAGAGAGAGTGGAAGGAAGGAAGAGGGAAAGAGAAAGAGAGAGAGAAACACATCGGTGTGAGACACATCGATTGGTTATCTCCTGCATGTGCCCCTACTAGGGCCTGGGATCGAACCTGCATCCCAAGTGTGTGACCTTGATCAGAAATTGAACCTGCAACCCTTCAGTCCACAGGCTGACACTTTAACCACTGGGCAAAACTGGTTAGGGCTGTAAGGACTTTTTACACAGGTATCCATTCAGCAGGCATCCAGATCTTTGAGATTATAACCATTAGTGCTAGTGAAAAGAACTTAATTTACTTTCTAATTGTAGTAGAAGGGGAAAATGAATAAATACTTAGCATGCTGGGAATTAAATGGCTTCCAGGCTCCACAGAGTTAATCTTCTGGGTGGTATTGATTGACATGCCGGAGGATGTTAATGTGTGATTCTTTTGGGATGTGATTCTTTGGGGAATGGGGGAGGAGAGTGGAAATTGCAGTTTCACTACTAATTGTACTTTAGGTGTCATTTATGACAATTTCATGTTGTCTAGACAGAGGGAAATGGTGGAGAAATTATTTCATGTCTGAAGTCAAATCCTGAGTCCAAATGGAATCAAGAAGGTTGCTGAAGTCAGGAACAGGCTGAAAGGGCAAGTAAACCCCCAGAGGTGAAGTAGTGAAAATCATATGTCACCAAGAGAAGCAGTTCAGAATGAACCCAGGGTATAAGAAAAGTGGATTTTGTTTTAGCTCAAGGACTAATAATGGGTTGTTTGGAGATTGTCCTCCTGTCTATTTCTGTAGATTCCAGAAACCTCATTACTTGGAACAGACATGAGCCAGGAAGGCTGTTTCTTCGCCTATCCTATACAATAAAAGTCCACTGTGCAAATTGTCCCCTTGGGTTGTCGTTTGGGGAGAGCAGGAAACCAGGAGACCGAGAGTTCGACAGTTCAACTTCTTGCTATGATGTGCACTGACCACTAGGGCAGCATGGAACATGGTGAGCGTTGGTGATGTGGCACTGGCAGTGGGCAGCAGTGGAGGTGCTGCTAACCCTGATAGCGGGACAGTGGTGGGATGGTGGAGCAGGTGAGCAGGCAGTACCAGGCTAAGGCAGGTGCGAGCAGGGGCCCAGGTGCTGCCAAGGGCCCAGAGGACAGCTGGGACCTGCCCTTCCATGCCAGACCTAGGGACCGCACCCATGCAGGAATTTGTGCACTGAGCCTCTAGTGGTTAATACTAGTAAATGCCCCAGCCCACTGCATTGCTTTTTTCTCATTCTTGTAAGGCTTTATTGACTAACTCTTTGCCTACCTGATGTTGGCTTTAAGGTTTTGCTTCATATTATATAGTGTTGCAATAGCAAATGTCCTTGGTTGAGGGTTTTTTCAATTCTAGGTCAGGAACATGAATGTGAAAAATAACCTAAGAGGGAATGTACAGGTTTGCTGTTACTGAACAACAAATGATTCTACCAATGTATTCTTATTGAATTAGTGGGTCTAGAGATAGACTGTTTTGGAATGTCTGTTCTGAACAAAATTACCTGAGAATTCAGGATTATTGATTCTATAAATCTCTTATTGATTAGGAGGGGGCAGTCAATCAGGATTCACTGCCTCTTAATTAAAGTCTAAACTTGTACATTATAGCTGCTGTTTGGGGGGGAGGGGGTATGTGCATGTGAGTATCAGAAATACCTGTGGAACTTGTCATTCATATACTTACTCAATCTTTAGTGAAAAGCCTCTGATCTAAATTCCTAGTTGAAAAAAAAAAAAGTCTGTGGTCAGTGAGCACACCACCCAATTCTCTCAGAGAAAATGGATTTGGAGGCAGAGTAAATATATCTATATAGATGACCTTGGACATTTGAGTTCAGATGCTGACAAAAGCGATTTTTTAAATCATAACTATAGTGCAATGTGTTGAGGATATAAAAGAGCTAAAGCATACTACCATCCAATCATTTTACAGTTGATGAAAATAACTATCCACCAAACAACAGAAGGTCAGATGTTCTCAGAAGGATCTGGCTGGCTTTTCAGACAAGATTTTTGTATAGCTAGATACACATTTGCACACTGCATAAGAATTCTGTTTTCAACTTCTTCCCTTTTGGTATGTGATTATGTTGTGCTCTGATGTTTTACCATCTATTGCTCATTACACAGAGGGATACATTAATGTTTTGTAAAGATACTTTAAAGCAAGCATGTCAAACTTGCTGGCAGCCGCTAGCTTGACATGCTTGCTTTAAGGCTTTTCTGGTGTAGCACATTGTTTGTGCTTGATGATAGTAAAATAAGGCCGATCCACACAGTGTGGGTTGTGAGTTCTTTCTGTAGTATATCTGGCTTTTCCCTGAGGTTATTAGCCTTTTAGGAGTGCCACCTTGCCTTACCTTGCCTTGGTCTACCCCACAGCAAGGGGCAGGGATTGCCTGCCAGGCTCTGCTAGCAACTGCACCATTTGCTTACAAGTACTTCCCTAGAAACTGGGGGGCCCTGCAGTGATCAGATGAGTACCTATCGTTGAATAACTTAAGTGATAATTGCCAGTGTGTGAAATGGGGAGGTTCTGATGCCTCCGCTTTAAAGCAGAGATGTCAATTTGAAAATCATAATAGAGGTGTCATTTCAGAACACACAATTATTTTTTACAAAGAATTAGGGCTTGTCATTTCCCAGCCCAGGCATGCACCAAGGCAGAGATCTGGAGCTTTTAGAGCAGGATTCAGAAGTGAGGAAGGCAAGAGTCCATCCTCGTTTCCGTGGCCTCCTGCTCCTTTGTCCCCCTGAAAACATTGCCCTCTTTCTCCTGTGGGGTCCCTTGGCAATACACTGTCCAGGAGTATCAGTGGTAGTTTCCCAGGCAAGTAGCCAGACTCTGACTTTATGATTTAACTAGAGGCCTGGTGCACGAATTTGTGCATGGTTGGGGACCGGCCAGCCTGCCCCTATTGGGGTCAATTGGGTGGGCCAGCTGAGGGTGGAGCTGTGGGCAGTTGGCCAGCCAGCCCCACCCCACTCCAGGATGAGGGGACAATTTGCATATTAGCCTTTTATTATATAGGACTAGAGGCCTGGTATACAAAACTTATGTATTGGGTGGGGGGGCGTTCAGCCCAGCCTGTGCCTTCTCATAGTCCAGGACTCCCTGGGGATTGGGCTTAAGCTGGAACTCAGACATCCCTCCACAGTTCAGGACCTTCTATTCCTTATTGCCTGCCTTCCTTGGAGGCCGGAGAAGCTTACACAACCTCCGCTGTGCTCACCAGCCATGAGCCTGGCTTCTGGCTGAGCAGGGGCGGAGGCGGGGGCCCATGGATCGTGGCTCATCCAGAAGCTGGGCTTGCTGCTCCTGGGACTGGGCCTATCAGGGGAAGGTGCTACCCCATCACCCTGCTGCCGCCGCCTCTGTGGGGCACCACTGCTGCCTGCCCTTGCTTGGCTTCCGCAGCCACCATGGCTTTGTCCTAATGGAGTTCTGGACATCCGGAAGATGTCTGGTCTTTCCAGTCTGATTAGCATATTATCCTTTTATTAGTATAGATAGGATAAGTCACTCAGGGACCAGGCTGTGCTGCGTTTATCAGGACAATTATGTCAGCACTTTAACCTTAAATGACCAAAGGGATGAAGGATGATACAAATAATTTCTGAAAATTATTTGTTCCTTCAGGAATTTCAGTGTGAGTTTTTGGACATCTTGCAACGTATGAAAGTCACAGGAGCAATCAGATGTCTGCTTATTCTTCCAAATCTACTTGGTCCTGTTGATTTGTTATCTTAGGTATCTATTGGTCTCCTATTATGTGTTAATTAGGATGTGAATTTTAGGAAAATAAAAAGGTGACTTGTACCCAGTACCTGCTTTCTTATAGCGTGTTGCCAGCAACAGAGATCAGACACAAGTACTTCAGTACAAGGTGACTCAAGAACAAGGCCTTTTAAGAAAGGCTTCAGAGTGTAATGGAGTATTGGGGAAGAGAGGATTAACTTCTGGCTGGCAGAGTCAGGTATTTGAGCTGTGAAGGATTTTTACAGGTAGAGAGGGGGAAGAACTTTCCAGAAAGAAGAAATGGCTAAGCAAAATACATAAATAGACAGTGAGGGTGTTTAGTTTTGCTAGAGCAATGTTTCCCAAAGTGTGGCTTGGGATCTCTTAAGTCAGAACTGAAGTGCTGTTCTTTCTTTTTCTTTCTTTTCTTTCTTTCTTTCTTTCTTTCTTTCTTTCTTTCTTTCTTTCTTTTTTAAGATTTTATTGATTTTTTACAGAGGAAGAGAGAGGGATAGAGAGTTAGAAACATCAATGAGAGAGAATCATCGATCAGCTGCCTCTTGCACATCCCCTACTGGGGATGTGCCCACAACCAAGGTACATGCCCTTGACCGGAATTGAACCTGGGACCTTTCAGTCCGCAGGCCAATGCTCTATCCACTGAGCCAAACTGGTTTCGGCTGTTCTTTCTTTTTCACTTTTCATTCTTTCATGAGTGTTCAGTGGAGTTCTCTAGAGGCTACATGACCATGTAATGTATATTGGCCAATAAACTGTGTGTTTGTGTATTAAAATTTTTTGTACTAATTTCAAATATAGTCAATATCCTCTATAATAAAAGCCTAATATGCTAAGTGTTAGTTGTCTAGTTGGCTGTTCAACCAATCAAAGCATAATATGCTGGTGATATGCTAAGGCCACTCAGCTACTGTGCATGACCACCAGAGGGCAGATGCTCTGACCGGTAGGTTAGCTTGCTGCTGGGGTGTGGCTGATTGGGACTGAGTGAGATGGGCTGGATGCACCCTGGAGCCTTCCTTCAGTCCCTCCCATGCCTCAGTTGTGCATCAGTGGGGTCCCTCAGCCTGGCCTGTGCCCTCTTGTAATCTGGGACCCCTCAGGGGATATTGGGAGAGCCAGTTTTGGCCCAATCCCACAGGCCACGCTGAGGAACCCCACTGGTGCACGAATTCTTGCACAGGGCCTCTAGTTAGTAGATAAAACTCTATAAACAAAATCTCTTTGGGGGGTCCTCAATAATTTTTAAGACTGGTAATGGAGTTCTGAAACCAAAAACTTTGAAATCCACCGAGCTAGAGCATACAGTATATCCAGAAGGAATGAGAAATTTGGCTTTATAGCTTTGAGTGCCAAGCTGAGGAATTTGGATATAGAGGGGTGCTATTAGTTTGGGTTTAGCTCCCCTGAACTGAAATAGCAGGTGTCATCCAGACATCAAAGCCAGGCTGAGAAATTACTCTATATCATGGACATCAGTGACATCTTAGCTTCGAGGCGCAGGCTTTTTATTTTAGGTCACTGAGTTCTGGCAATTATTTGTTTACAGTGATTGCAGAATATCTGAACATGTTTGTTGGCTTTAGGATATTGAAGGTTCTTTGAAAAAGGCTAACTGTAGGAGAGAAATCTCTTTCTTTGGCATTCCTAGGAGTTGTGATATTTACTCGTCTACTATATTTCTTACTTTATTCAACACCAATTGGAAAAGTTTTTTAAAAAATATTTTTTACAGAGAGGAAGAGAAAGGGATAGAGAGTTAGAAACATTGATGAGAGAGAATCATTGATCAGTTGCCTCTTGCCCACCCCTTACTGGGGATTTGCCCGCAACCAAGATACATGCCCTTGACTGGAATTGAACCTGGAACCTTTCAGTCCGCAGGCCGACGCTCTATCCACTGAGCTAAACCGGTTCTGGTGGAAAAGTATTTTTTATTCCTCAAGATAGTTCTTGTGTTGTAGCTGTAGAGAATTTAATGTTTCATCAGTGTTATGTGGGGTTTGTGCTAGTCATAGTAATTGGATCTCCTGATTTCATGGATTAGCAGTTAAAATGTCACATATATATGACTTGCCAGTCCACTGTATTGCTTGGGGAACAGATGGTGCCAACAGATCTGTAGTAAGTAGGCACAGGGGATGCATGTTCCAAAAGAACCTCATCAGGGTCTCCCAAGAGACAAAGCTTAACATTTTGATTTTACTCTGATTTAAAGAAGTCTTTTAGGTAAGCTGGAAGTTAGGGCGGGAATTAGACTTTGCAGGATTTTAAAATGGAATCATTAAAAATGAAATTATCTAATTCAACTCTTCTAGTTCAAGACTCTCCTTTATAGGATTCCTAAAAAGTCATCTCATCTCTCTTAATACTTTCACTCCTTGGCATAGTGAAGGGCCAGATTGGCTTTCTAACCTAGCAGGATCATTTCTAGGCAGAAATACTTCAGGTTAAACGTTGGTCACTCTGGAGGGTGCTCCTTGCCAAAGGGCTTCTGCTTCTTAAGCCGCCATTTATAGGATAGCACAACCAGGCTCAGAGATGTTCTGGACTAAACTCCAGAGCCCTTTGGGATGGAAGAAGCTTCTGGGTGCTCCAGGGCGGACAGCTGCTCCCAGATCTTGCTTCCATTCACCTGATTCCTATAGAACTAATTTATTAGTATTATTTATTTGCATAAATGCCCTAAATACTGTTCTCATAATTTCACTTTTCTTTTTTTCTCCAATCTATGTATCTCTTGTTACCCTTTCCTATCACATTCTGTATTTCAGGACTCAAATACATGCTGTTGTTTTATGTGCCCCTGTGAATGGAAAACAGTCCTGCTAATTAAACTGTGTCACACTATTATAAGAAACATTTCTACTTCAAATACAGTAAATGTGGGGAGGAAAGTATGTCTTAGAATTGAAACACTATTTCTGCTGCTATAAACAGTGATATCATTGAGGATTCATATTTTCATCCAGAGAGATGTATTTTATTTTTATTTATTTAAAAAAATATTTTTATTGATTTTAAAGAGTGAGGAAGGGAGATGAAGAGAGAAGATACATCAGTCAATTGCCTCCTGCTCACCCCCTACTGGGGATTAAGCCTGAAACTCAGGCATGTGCCCTGACCTGGAATTGAACCAGTGACTCTTGATACATGGGATGATGCTCAATGTACTGAGCCACACCTCCTGGGCAAGATATATTTTATTATTGTATTCTCCCTTCACTGGTAGAATGGTTTAAAGCAGCAGTTGCCAGTTGGTGGTCCAAAAGCCACTGGTGGTCCGTGAGGTCCGAAAGGTTGGCGATCACTGGTTTAAAGTGTTTTGTTTTTGTTTTAAAATATATTTTATTGATTTTTTTTACAGAGAGGAAGAGAGAGGGATAGAGAGTTAGAAACATCGATGAGAGGGAATCATTGATCAGTTGTCTCTTGCACACCCCCTACTGGGGATGTGCCCGCAACCAAGGCACATGCCTTTGACCGAAATCGAACCTGGGACCTTACAGTCCGCAGGCCGACGCTCTATCCACTGAGCCAAATCGGTTTTGGCTGGTTTTAAGTGTGGGGATTATAGCCTACTCTAGGGAGGAAACATCATTTAACAGTGGGTTTTTCTGGATGGGAAAGGTAGCAAGCTAGGTTGACAGGGCCTCTGTTGTACTTCTTCTTCAGGCTATTAGGGCAGTGGTCGGCAAACTCATTAGTCAACAGAGCCAAATATCAACAGTACAACGATTGAAATTTCTTTTGAGAGCCAAATTTTTTAAACTTAAACTTCTTCTAACGCCACTTCTTCAAAATAGGTTCACCCAGGCCGTGGTATTTTGTGGAAGAGCCACACTCAAGGGGCCAAAGAGCCGCATGTGAATCGCGAGCTGTGGTTTGCCGACCACTGTGCTAGAGGAAATGCTTCTGCAGCCAGTTGCAGGGATAAAGTGACCGCACATGACTATAGCCAAAGCCAGCCAGTTTTAATAACAATGAATTGAATTAACTCAATTGTAAAAGATTGGTAGCTGCTGTCCTTATTCTGCAGATCTGCTTTAAAGAGTCTGGCAGGGAGCCAGAGACCTATTCCCAGAGAGCAAAATGCTGTCTGAGAAGAGCAATGTGCATTTCTTGCTGAGACCATTTCCTTAGGAACGTGTCCCATGTCAGGAGCCTGATTGACTGCCAAGGCACATTTGAATTGGGAAACAGTGTGGCAGACATGGCAAACTGGGGGGCCCGTGGCCATGTTGATCAGATGTGTTTTTAACTGGCCTGTGTTGTACAAAAAGGGAACACTGTGTTAGCTAAAATTTAACAGGAGATTTTATGCAAAAGTCCAGATTTCTTCTACTCTTAATAAATAGTCAGGTCCACCAATACTGAGCCCACATTCTAGCTTGGATTCACAGTGGATACATATTGACTTTTATCTGCCTGGAGCGCAGAAGGTCCTGCAGTATAGCATAGTGGTTTGAAGCATTTTGGAGTTGAAGACCTTCACTGGAGGCTTAGTGCTATCACTTAAAGCTGTGTGCCACACAGCCCAAGGTTCTCGTGTATATACAGTAATGCCTAACTTCCCGGGTGCTGGTGCTCATTTACTCTTGAGTTACAGTTTTGAGACAGGTGGTTCAGGTGATTGGAAAGTATTGCATCAAAAAGAGTGCTCAATAAAATATGTGTATCACATATGGTCAGATGACCTTATGATTTTATGATTAGCAATTTTTGTCAGTTGTTAAGAGTCCCAGACATTGTTTCTTACATCCTTTCTTTCAAAAGGGTATTAGCAGAATTGATGGGTAGAAGATAAGGTGATGTGGCTTAGGATGAAATGGAGGTGCTGAACACCAAGATAAGTGTTGGCACTATAGGATAATCTCTAGTATGCCTAATTGCCTCCTCATGTGTTGATCATAATCTCCTATTTGTCACCTGGAGGTACTGCAAATAGAAGTAAGATCATGTCTCTGAAGCACTTGTTCATTTCTCACTGAAGACCAGTTCTACACAATACAGTGGCCATATCCAGGGTAGGAGCTCTGTAGCTCTTCACTTATTTATGTCTCTAAGTACTTAGCTTGCAGGAAGGGTGTGATCCCAGATAGCAGGTGTTAGCTAGCTGCAAAGGGGGATGTTATTTTTCTTTTCCCCCATTTTCCTTAATAAATGACCTCTGAGTTGGTAATTGACAGGGATTATTGCCATTTTTTTAATCTCTGCTAGGAGGCTGCTGGAGTCTTCCCTCATTTCATTATCCCGTTATGATGGAGCAGGATCCAGAGAGCACCCAATTTACCCAGACCCAGCGAGGTAAGGCTGAAGTGAGAAATGGCACTAGGTGGGGGGGCGGGGCTGCCCTTGGGGTTGCCAATTGCTGGAAGCCCCATTTTGTGCCTCTCTGGTCCTGGTGCTCTTTTACTCTTGAGTTACAGTTTTGAGACAGGTGGTTCAGGTGATTGGGAAGTATTGCAGGTAAGTGAACAGAACCTCTGGTGACAGACTTGTGACTGAGCTCTTATCCTATGGGGCTCATTTCTGTGAATGTGACACTAGAGGAGGAACCTGGGGATGCCACTGGCAGAGTCATAGGATAGAATATATTTCTTCTCTTAGATCAGTGAGACTGTTTTCATTCAGATGGACAGCCAAAAGGGAAATAAAAGTATTTATTAATAGAGAAATTACCTATAAATTCAAACATAAAGGAATCCTTCTTGCTCTCATTTGAGAGAGTTTAGAATATAAGAAAGCAGAAATCAAGCTCATTTAGTTGTTGAATATTTTGAGACTATCTGAAGGAAGAGATGACTGACAAATGGAACTAAATATAACAAGTTGGAACTTCATTAAATGCTTGACTTATACTGATTAGAAGACATTTTAAAAATTCTTGAAGAGATTAAAAAAAAATTTCAAATGAGTTGAAGACCCGCCTTAACCTGATACTGGTAAATGAGTGCCAAGTTTGGAGTGTTTGAGTTGATGAACGTTTATAGTGAGAAGCCCTTTGGTGTTGTCACAGTTGGACTTACTGATTGTTAATGATCTAAAGGAGGGATAACCTGCACTTAAGCAGAGCCAGAGCACACTGTGAGGCTCTGCCAGAAGAAAAGTGTGATAATGGTGGGGCTGGCAAGTTAATACAGGTCACATAGAGCTAAATGAGCTTTGCTCTAGTTTAAGAATTTCAAGTTAGAAAAACCTTAGACCAAGTTGATTCCAGTGATATTGAATGATCTTGTTGGCACAGTTAGCCCATGATGCTGAGCATTCTTTCTGAGATACTAATGAAAAGGTTCCCCATTATCCTCTTCCTTTGGAATGGCGAATCCAAGGATAAGGGAACACGGGGATTGAGGACTTTCAAACAGGTAGACAGTTTAAATGATGCCTGAAGCAAGAACATTTATTTTAATTCGTAATCATAATCAAAAGTAATAGCCCTAAATAAGAAAAGGAATATTTTCACATGAATAAAATTTTCTGAAACACTGAGATAGAGAACTTCTTGTAGTTCTTTTAGGATAGCAGTGGGAATCTCATCCCCAGAACATGACAGTTTACCAGTAATTCTTAAAGACCATAACTTGTCCTCCTTTCATGTTATTTGTTCCTAACAGAGAAACAAATAACAGAAAGTATCATACTTTATAGTGTTGTGTGTTTTCACATTTCCCCTTTGAGCACAAAATAGGTGTTTTTAAAGGGGAAGGTTTTAATAAATCTTTAAGAAAACTTAAAGATTTATTAAAACATTTAAAATTTTTACTTGTAACACTTCAGAATTTTATGGGGTTATCCAGCTCTTCAGTGGGAGGAGGATTGATACCTCATTACTGATGGTTTCATTTCTTTTTTCTCTTAGATTCACCCTGTGCACAGTATGTATAGGCCAGAGCACTCAGCATTCAGATCCTTAGCTGCCCTCTAGATACCCAAAAAGACAAGGATAGGAATGTATTTGTAGTTAGTAATTGTGCCAAGAATCCTTTTTAAAAAATCGTTGATGCCTAGTTCTATAGTTCAGGGAATTTTTGTCCTATCCTCTATAATAAAAGGCTAATATGCAAATTGACCAAACGACCGGTTGCTATGATGCACACTACCAGGGGACAGATGCTTACTACAGGAGCTGCCTCCTGGTGTTCAGTGGGCTCCCACAGGGGAAACATTGCTCAGCCAGAAGCCAGAAGCCAGAAGCCGGGCTCAAGGCTGGTGAGTGCAGCAGTGGCTTGGCAGCAGTGGCTGGAGCCTCTCCTTCCTCTGCAGCAGTCGGACATCCCCTGAGGGCTCCTGGACTGTGAGAGAGCACAGGTTGGACTGAGACACACCTCCCGCCCCCCAAGTGCATGAATGTTGTGCACCCAGCTTTCAGTAGTGAAATAAACAGTTGGGGTTACCTAGTGCTGAGATTGTGCCCTAGCATATGAAATAACAGTCTTATTGTCAGCTTCAACATTATTTTTGCCACTATCGCCAATAATATTTGCAAAATTTTCCCATTAGTTAGGGTTGGTTATAAACTCAGGAATGAATGTTCTTGTGGTCACTTTTCAGAATCAATTCCAAAAAAAACACAATAATCTTTATTCTCCTCTTAACTTTTTTAATTACTTTTCTAGTCTGATTGACTTAAGAATTTAGGCAATAATGGTTGATTTATGCTGGAAGGTTTTTTTTTTGTTTTTTTTTTGTTGTTTGTTTGGTTTTTTTTGTTTTTTTTTTAAATATTTGGTAGATACAGGAACAACTCAATAGTGTTGACTTCTATTTGTTGAAAATAGAGGATTCTTGATTAATTTTTGCAAACTGCATAGGAACAGGCCCATACAAATAATGAAGTTCTACAAGTTAATACCTTTAAAAAATTATTCTTGTGCTCTCATGATCTTGGCCAAAGCATCTGTTCATCCCATGCCCACCCGCTGTATAAAGATAGCTATATAAAGATAATTTGGACTCAGGTGCCAGCATCTTGTTTCATAACATAGACATTTGAGTTCCAAAGATTGTCAGCTGGCCTGCTTGGGAATCCATTTGATGGTTGGCACAGGACCACCACTTCTGTTATTTAAAAAGCAGCCTCAGGTCCTATAGCAGTTGATTCCAGGATCTCCTTTGCCCTGAGTCAGTAGATTTATTGAAGATTTGCCTAGAGACTTTGCCAGGGTAATGAAAGGTCAGGCAGCAAGATGTTTGTAAATACTTTTCCTACCATTTGGATATAACTCCTTTATTTCCATTCTCAATCAGTGTTTCCAGGTTTCCATTAAAAAAAAAATAGACATGCTGTTTTCCTTTTATATTTAAACATTATATAAATTCAGGTCCTCGGTAATCCTCATTAGGATTGCTGTGTTCCCTTTTAATTTTTTGTTTTAAATACAGAACTATATCGCTTACATACATATTAGTATATACATACCATTCTTCAATTTTTCCTCCATTTAAAATTATATTTTAGAAGGTTTCATGTGTGCATATAGGGATAATTTGTTCTTTTTAATAGCTATATAGTGTTTCTTTGTATGGATATAGTTTGTTTAATCTGTTAATGGGCATTTGGGGTGTTTCCCAGGTTTTCATTAATTCTAATCTCTGTATCTTTGTATCCTTGTGTGTTTCTGTAGGCTAAAATTTCCATTGGAATTGTTGAGTCAGTGTATACCTCAGGCAGGTTTTAAGTCTGGAAATTTCTTAGTAATCCATTTAATACTATCATATAAAACATTCTTCTACAGTTCATCTCTCACATTCTCAGTTAATAGCCTCAAATTATATAATGATGTTGTGAAAGATGGAGTGAAAACTTGAGAAAGAAGAGAATGCGGCACATTGTAGGGGATACTTGATGTTTTCAAGGAATATGAAGACACTAAGCAGCTGGAAGAATGCAGGTCTAGACTCTTTACTGAGAATAGTCTCTCTAGTAAGGGAGAAGAAAAGCAAAGACTGTTGTCTTCTGTACTGCTCAGTCCCCATATAGCTTCTGATGCTCTCTTGCAAGGCAGAAAATTTTGTTTTTATCCTTTTAGGTTTTTCTGTTTTTCCAAGTATATTTTACTCTCAGTCTATATCTTCTGTTACAAATATCTCTGAATAAATTGTTAAAGGAGAGAGAAGAGGCTCAGATCATTTTAAGGAGCTAGAACAAATCTAGAGTATGTCTGTTTGTTGGAGAAAAAAGGGGCTCCTGGTGAAAATGCCTGTGCATGCCTTCTTTAGTGATCTCAGGTTTCCTGTCTCCTGGCCTGCTTCCTCATCTAAAACGGAAAGAAGAGATGACTTATTGATGATTGCTGTGATCCCTTTATTTCTTGTATTCTACGTAAGGATGATTGAGGGAATGCTGTGAGTCTTAAAGGGCTCCCTTAAGAGACTAAAAAAAGTCGAAGTGTTATTCTCTTGGGAGGGGACAGCTGTTGATCAGATAAGGACTGATTAGACAGTCTCTTTGCCTTATCTCAGAACAGAAACATTGGTGGTAATATCTGATAAGCATATTGTGCAGTACAAATCTCCTGGTGAGTTAAATGTCTTTATTTTTCATGTCTCCGGATTGTCTCAGCAGGGAGATGCCAGGGGAGAACTGGATTTACTGTTTTTCACAGTTTCCCCCACATTAGTGCTAGTTTGTGTTTGTCCATCTCTGTCTCTCTCAGATTATCTCCTGCTGCATACTACGCTCAGAGGATGATCCAGTATCTTTCACGGAGAGACAGTATTCGCCAGCGCTCCATGCGCTACCAACAGAACCGGCTTCGCTCTTCCACCTCCTCCTCTTCTTCAGACAACCAGGGTCCATCAGTAGAGGGAACCGACTTGGAATTTGAGGACTTTGAGTAAGTACATACTCAGCTTGCTTTCTTCCCTCTACTCCCAAGCTAGAAGTGCTTCCAAGTTGGTCACTGAGCAGCAGCGGTTGACATTCTTGCTTCAAACCTTTAAGTTATTATTTATGAGTAATTGGATGGGGTGAGGGATGGAGGGTTAAAATGCCCTGGGCACGCCCATCTCTGGCAGTTGTTGCTGATTCACCAGGACCTGTGGGAACAGGCTGTCCATTGGACCCCGGGCCACACTGGGAGAAGATGGCGGCTGTGCTTACTTCCCTTTTGTGTGAGCAGTGCCTGTGGAATGCATCTCGTAGACTGTCTTCACACCTGGGAGGCAGGAGGCTTGGTGTTTTTTCGCTCTGAAGCAGAGTAGATATTGAGAGATTAAAAAGAAAATAAAGTTGGGTTTTCTTAGAACCCTTGATCACACTTGTACTTTGAGGTTTTACTCCTTTACCTAAACTTTCTCATTCTCCCTCCATCCCCAGTAAGGATCCTTTGAAAGTTGCCTGTCAGGTTAATGTGAGGGGTTTCGAAGTGACTCCTTCCTCTTCTTTTAGTTGGTAGTTAGGTGACTGAGTGAGCTAAAGGAGCAGAGTTACCCCCGGACTCCAGAATTCAAGCTTCCCAATCTGACTTCTGGGTTTTGCCTTCACTGACCTGGTGCTCATGGCCTTTCGAAGCCATTCATTGTTTCCATTCTGAAACAGCGTTTCTGGCTTATATCGGATTGGACATTGACTTTTTGTTTTGATTCCTATTCTTTGTTGTATTCTCAAACATGTAAAACAAGAGAGAGAAAAGAGTGGTTAAGTATTTTATTCCTCCTCTTTTATTGGCAGTATTGGAATAGGATAGCCTGTTGGTCATTTTTCTTTTTTCTTCTCCATCCTGAGATAGCCTGGTCAGGTCTGGGATCTTAAGAGTTCTTGCCTCCCCTCAACCTTCTGTTTCCTGAGCTGAATGATTAATCTCCAGGCGACATATTGCAACCAAGCTTTAGGGTATGTTTGAGCAATCTCTCTGCCAGAAAGAACTGAAAAGGTGGGAACACCCTTTGTACCAGTTCACCTTCCTGATGCGATCCTTAAACGCACACTAGCAATTGTGTACTTGGAAGCAGAAGGAAGACTAACTGGGAGATTCATTTGTCTGAGGAAGATGTAAATGTGGAAGAAAGGCAGGCATGCTGTGAACACTGGTGTGGCAAGTGGGGCAGGCACGGTGGCCTCTGTTATCGACTGAGAGAAGAGCCCAGCTACCCTCTGATTCTGAGCACATGTCATTCTTCCTTGCATCCACTCTAGGTGATGGTGGGCACACATAGCAACAGTGAAGGGAAAGTGTCTCCACTCCTTAGCCAGGCAGACACCTGTAGTGAAATATGTTCCCTGTAAATGGGATTATTTTTCCAGCATTGGGGTCTATTCAGGGAAGCAATTACAATGTACCCACCAAGGCTGCTGGGACTTGGTGCTGCTCAGGAGACTCAGCGATCCTGGATGGCTCTGGGAGTCGGTGCAGATTGCCTAGGCCCCTCTCTGTACACGCTTAGAAGGCTGTGTTATCCTCTGCAGTGGTGGGGCGTGGGGCTCATGCCTTTGAGCTGAGTCTTGCCTCGTGACTTGTCCTTCACAATGGAGTTCTGGGTTAGTTTAAAATGTTCTGTTCTCATCTTACCTTCTCTTTCTTCTGCTACCACCTCCTCCCTCTCCTCTTCCTTCCCCCTCGATTTCCTATGTCAGACTGCCTCCTCCTTGTGCTCCCCACAGCCCACCTGTGCTCTCACCTCCCCTCGGCTTCAGCATGACCTGAATTTACATCGCCTCTTCACCTTCCTTGCACTGATTGACTTAAACTGTGGTTTCCTACGGGGTCTTGTGGTGTTCCCTGGTTAGTAACAGTGGGCTGATTTCTCTAATGCCCTACTGTCCTTCCCTTTGGTGTTTGCCTTTCTTTTGGGCTGATACAGACTGTAATCTTGTTTTTAATAGCAGCTATGAATTTGTCGCCTCAATATTAGTAGTCTAGTGTTCTGGTGAAGGGTGTTGCTGGTTGGTCAATGTTCATTTACATCTGTTCATTCTATCGGCATCCACATCCTTGCCCTATTCCTCCCCACCCACCCCCACTGTAAACTGAGTGCTGCTTGTGGTTCTAATATCAAAGTACTCTGAGGAGGGAGTGAGGGAGAAATTAGGGAATATGCTAGCGCATTTTAATTTTTCAGCCCCCGTCCTTTCCTTTAGTTTTAATAACTAGAAGGGAAATTAGAGGTGTGTACAACCATAATTTATATTTTTTTCCGGGTAAGTTAGACATGGCTTGACGTCCTGCTAACACACTTAGGTTACCATGAAAATAAACTGTTCATTGAATCTCCTCACCTTCACAGCATATCCTACTTTTGCCTTTGTCACCCCACTTTGACCTCTTCAGTTTGCTTCCATTTGCTAAGGCTTAGATCGTTTTGTCATTCTCTAGCTTGTCCCATCCTGGTGTACAGAGTCCCCCAAAAATGAAGGGGAGCCATTATTCAGATCCATCATTTTGAATGAAAGGTATCAGTTATAATTTTCATATGTATACTAAATTATAACATATAAAACATTTGCAGTATATACAAATATATTAATATAGTATATATGTTTAAGTTTTTGTTTAATCCTTATAATAACACAATGAGATATTTACCTTTTTTGTTGTTTATTGGTTTTCAAGAGGAAGGGAGAGGGAGAGATAGAAACATCATTGATGAGAGAATCACTGATCAGCTGCTCCTGCATGCCTCGTACTGGGGATTGAGCCTCAACCCAGGCATGTGCCCTTGACCAGAATCGAACCTGGGACCTTTCCGTCCGCAGGCCAATGCTCTATTCACTGAGTCAAACTGTTTGGGGTGAGATATTAATTTCTTTGTGGTGTTCTAAATGATAATATTTCACCAAAATCATACATGCCTAAATGAGAGAATAGGAAAGGTATATTTAGAATCTTGACTATTACTGTCCTACGGCTTTTTTTAAAATTTCTTTAATTGATTAAGGTTTACATATGTGTCTTCAAATCCCCATTCCAATTCCCCAACCCTCCCCACTCATGCCCCATCCCTCTATTGTCCTTGACCACTGGTTAGGCTCATACGTATGCACACAAGTCCTTTGGTTGATATCTCCCTTTTATCCCCACTTTCCCTCTGAGGTCCAACAGTCTGACTCATGGCTCCTTATATCTGGGTCTGTTCTTGTTCATCAGTCTATGTTGTTCACCATTTCCCCTAGATGAGTAAGATCATGTCCTACTGGAAATATACTTGTAAGAATAAAAAATGAGACAAGCAATAATGGTTATGCTGAAAGGCAAATGAATCAGTCTGTAATGAGTTTCTTTCATTAATGGGTGTCCTGCAGATTTAAAGCCCTTTAAAAGTGATGTACAGCCATTCCTAGCTGGTTTGGCTCAGTGGATAGAGTATTGGCCTGCGGATTGGGGGTTCCTGAGTTCAATCCAGTCAGGGGCACACGTGGGTTGTGGGCTCAATCCCCAGGGAAGGGAATTAAAGGAGGCAATCAATGATGATTCTCTTTCATCATTGATGTTTCTGTCTCTCTCCCCCTCTTCTTTCCTCTCTGAAATCAATAAAAATATTAAAAAATAAATAAATAAAAGTTATGTACAGCCATAATTGGGCCCTTGTTCCATGAGTTTGCCATGGAACAAGACTGTCTAGATTTATCTCTAGGAATGATAGCTTTAAAGGTTGGTCAGCATCAGGTTAAGTTTTCTATTCCTTTGTGGCCTGGATTAATGACCATCCTCCCAGGCAGGTATTGTATCTTCTCCTGCCATTCATCTCTGTCTGGGGAAGGATTGAGACAGCAGGTTCCCTTTATCAAAATGCACAAACAGGACACCCAGAAATCCGCTGTCAGCAGGTCTGTCCTGAAACCCTCAGCATCTGTCTTTGCATAAAGATGTTTACAAGCAGAGTAAAGGTGTGTCTGCCTGCTAGAATGTAGATGGCAAAAATGCATAAAGTAAATTCCAGTTTTCACTTTTACTATCCCTCTGGAAAGAGGAGGGAGATTTTTGTGAAGCCCAGGTTAAGTGCTATGTCCTAGTAGTTGTGAAAGCCCATAAAAGAGGTTGTGTACAGTATATGACTGGATGACCACTGCTTCAGCTATCCTTGCCCCTTCCACATCTTATCTGTTACTCTAAATGTACTTATGATCCCAGCTCATGTCCTTCCTTTTCTGACTTTGTTATTGCTTCGCCTTCTAAGGCAAAGGAGTGATAACTGAGCTCATGACAGTCAGAACTATAGAAACTTCCAATTAGATCAATCACAAATATTTCCACTACATATACTAGCCACTAGGTAATTGCATTCAATACTTTTTATTTTATTTTTTTTATTTACAGTTGACATTCTCAACTTCTTAAAAATTATTACTAGCACAGAAAAGAACAAGTGCTACATTCAAGTTGTGACAGTAGGCTATACTCTGGAAAAACATCTCAGTGAGAATTCTAGTCTTTCAGCCTCATGATGAAATTTCTAGGTCTATTACATTTATTTTCTTAATTCTTCTAATTAACTGGCTCCCTTTAACCCAGAAATTCATATTGTGATCTAATGTGCAAAAATGTTTCATTTGAGAATGACAGTCATTTCTGGGCCCGAAATGAGTTCCTGTCTCTCAGTTTGACGTGCTGCAGTACAACATACACATGTACAGGGGAGCATCCTGCAGCCAGGACTTCTCCTTTTATGGTCTCCTTGCTAGACACCTTCTGGCAAAGTCATTAAAAGTTCTTGGTATATGATGTAGTTGAGGGCTGTTCTGAAGGCTGTTACTCAGCTCTGCCTTCCGAATGGGTGTGGCATAGGGGAAGTTGCTTGTCTTTAGTTTGGAAAGTTATATTCTCCATCTGCCATTTTGGCATAACAGAAATTTAGTTGAGCCATGACAAAGAAAATATGTCAGAAATCAGGTCATACGACTCCTGTCATCTGTCATCGAAATCTGACAGCTTTGTGAGACTCATACTTCAAGCTCCTGTGGCTGGGAATTCCAGTAGAGCAAAGCCAGCCATATGTCTTTGGTAGTACCTGCTCTTGCTCTCCCTTCTGTGCCCAGAATTTCTAGGACCCCTGGGGGAGTCAGTGACTACTAATAGCAAATACATAACTTGTAGCCAAGAAAGGGAAGGGTAAATCTTCAGAGGGAGATGTTGTCTACTTTGTTTTGAAACAGAGTTGCCTTTGTTTCTTCCTTTGACTTACAAACATAGACTCTTGAATGTTAGAAGTGCAAGGGAAACTGGAAAGAAACACTGTAACGTTTCTAGAACCTGCTAAAGCAATGATTGGGAATCAGGCAACTAACTACATTTGTTGAGTGTTGGTATTGTACAGAAATTTAAGAAATAGTTCTTAAAATGTGATGAGATAAGAAACTGTTCCCTTCCTTTTTACCAGAGAGTTTTAAATAATTTAAAAAAATGTATTTTATTGATTTTCTACAGAGAGGAAGGGAGAGGGAGAGAGAGTCAGAAACATCGATGAGAGAAAAACATCAACCAGCTGCCTCCTGCACATCCCCACTGGGGATATGCCCACAACCAAGGTACATGCCCTTGACTGGAATCGAACCTGGGACTCTTGAGTTTGCAGGCCGATGCTCTATCCACTGAGCCAAACTGGCCAGGGCTTAAATAATTTTATTTATTTGATTTTTGTGGTGGCTGATTGTTTTTACAGGGTGGGCTTACAAAAGAGAAAGATTTAAGTCTTGAAATAGGACCTTTCTCTAATTATGCTTAGGAGAAAGGTAAATAAACACAGTCAAGGAAACATGAAACAACATGGAATATTGCAGGAATTCCCTTGTTGCTTAGTATGGCTAGACTGTAAAGTCCAAGATGTTTGACAGACTAGCCTGCAGAGTTAAAGTAGTCCCAGATCTTAGAGTCTAGGGGTTGCTTAAACAAAATGCCCAGAGATGGGATATTTACAGGGTTTATTTGAGGACCCTAAATAGAGCTATTAAGTATTTATAATATGAGGGAGAAGGTCAGGAAAGGCTGAACTATTGAGGGCCTAGAGTGCCTGGCTAAGAAGTTTTCACTTTATATTTGTCCGGGATATCCATTAGTCAATATGTATAGTAGGCTAACTGTGACAGCACTGGTAAGGGTGACCTAAAGTGACAAGTATGTGGATGCCGGAAACCAATTTGAAACCTGAGAGCAAAGTACAGGCGAGAACACATGAAGACTGGTAACTATTGACTAGGGGACGATCCTGAGTTCTATTTGCTGTTTCTCTATGGGCAAGTCCCTTGCCCAATCAGGGCCTCAGTGTCTGATCTGTACACTGAGATTAGATTATCTCTGAAGTTTCTTTTAGCACTAAAGTTCTTGGATCTTTGTTGGAGTTAACTATCTTAGGTGAATTTCCCTTTCACAAAGCAGACTTAGAATAATGAAAAATCTCAGAAAAGTGAAGGAGACTTCATGAGGATTAGAAATAGGATACCTGTAGCGCCCTGAATATTTATAAAATATATGCCTACCTACAGTCTTAGCTCTTTACTGAGGATTTGGAGCCCATTGCTTGGAAACATAATATTGCTTGGCAGTTTTAGAATTAGTACTCTTTCTGTGCAAGTAAAATATATATGAATATTTATTATGAAGAACGCAAAAGAGAAAGAAAGTGAACTGTGTTTGGATTGTGCCTGGGTTTAGAATGGGAAAATACAGAAGGAAAGAATTAAACACTCAAGACAGGATCTGTCACCCAGGGTTGATTCAGCTAATTTGGCTGGCTAGGTGGGTGTCTCCTCCTGCCTCACCAATCCATGTGTGTTCCTCCCGAAGCTGTGCGCTCGGGCCGAAGAGGAGGACCTCCCCCCAGTGGAGAGGACTGGTCTTCGGTCAAGGGTATATGAGTAGCTTCACTCCCCTGCTAGAACCTCCAATCTCTCAAGACAGGAAAAGGGGGAAAGGAGAACATAACCACTTAGAGATATATATTTTTTTTTTACATAAAATGCACAAAAGGAATATGATTTTCATAATATATGCAGTGAAATTAAAGGTAGAATAAGCAAGGAGAGGAATTTGTTAATAATAATTATCTGTTATGTCATTATTCCTTGGAGAAAAATTAAGGCTATGTCGTTTCAAGAGACCTATGTTCTTAGGTGTTCTCTGTGAATGTTATCAAATCTAAGCATTTGTGTGTATGTACAGTCTGGCACTAGAGACTGGGGCCTCAGTTCCTCATAGCACCCAGGTAAGGAAAGGTCTTGTCCAAGATCACTGTGCCATCAAGGGACTGGAATTCCAAATAGGCCTTCTTTTGTCTGAGATTGAGGAGAAACAAAAGAGCCTAGAGAAACAAGTGTGTGTGTGTGTGTGTGTGTGTGTGTGTGTGTGTGTGTATTTATATATACAATATATTTTTAAACAAACATACACTATTACTGAACACTTTTTCTTTCTTTGTTTTAAGTGTTTTTATTGATTTCAGAGAGGAAGAGAAAGAGAGAAAAATCAATGATGAGAGAGAATCATTGATTGGCTGCCTTCTGCAAGCCTCCTATTGGGGATTGATCCTGAAACCTGACTGGGATTGAACTATGACCTGCTGGTTCCTAGGTTGATACTTAGCCACTGAACCACATGGACTGACAAGTATTTTTTTAATCGTCTAATTTTCAGCAAAGTCATGTGTATTGTCAAGAGGACAATGGCCTTTTGAACTATTTGCTGCAAGAACTTCATTTATAAAGGCCCGAGTCAGAGTCATTTGCCACTGAGAAGTAACAACAACCTGATTGTCTCGTCAGGATTCAGATAGCGGTCTGTAGGTGTATTTTTAAATTATAGCCTTTCTCAGGCAATTAATCCCAGGCATTTAGCAGGAGTTGCTGCTGTGTTTCTCCCTTGTTCCAAAGACATATTTTTCTCGTGTTTGGTACTTGTCTTAGATGCTTGATTGTTTGAAGGGTGTTTTTTCTCTTATAAAATCTTTTACTAGGAAATCTTACATTTTCTCCCTCTCTTCCTCAAATACCTCTCAGAGAGTTAATCAAAGATGCATAGAGTTCAACAACTGGGAAAGCCATTAATAACTCTGTCAGCATCTATCCTGCTAGCTTAAAGGCAGTTTCTAGTTTCTGGCTGGTGAAATTGAGCAGGATTTCTCTGGTGTCTCCCTGCCAAGTGTTTTGGTGGGAAAGTCTTCTTGTGTTGGAGGAAAAGCACCAGCACATCTGCACATGCTGGTCTTCACCTTTATTTTGTTTGTTTTTGTTAATCCTCACCAGAGGATATTTTTCCCATTGCTTTTTCAAAGAGAGTGGAAGGGAGGGTGGAATGGGAGAGAGAGAGAAAACACAAAACAAAAAACATCCATGTGAGAAACATATTGACTGCTTGCCTCCTGTACATACCTAAACTGGGGGTGGGAACTCACAATCCAGGTACATGCCTTTGACTGGAATCAAACCTGGGACCCTTCAGTGGATGGGCCAGTGCTCTTGGTCTTTACCATTGTTGTTTCTTTTATTTAAGCTCTCCTTGAAAAGGGCATGAACTATGTTAGGCCCCAGTATTTAGCCCTCTCCTCTGTTTCTAAGATAAACCCTCTCTGAATCTTCCTTTTTTCCACTGTTCATCCACTGTTCATCTATAAAACATCTTCCAATTCACTCATACTGTCTCTATCTGACAGGTTTTTCCTCCTTCATCTCGTGGAGCCATGCTTCATGTTGATCTTGTATTAGCACTGAAGTGAGTGGCAGAATCTATAGTTTTCTAAAAACAACGTTATTTTAAATGCTTTTAATTCCTTTGCTTTTTTCCTGGAACTTTTACCAATCTTCCTGTCCCCTCCTTCTAAGCCACCCCTCTTCCACCCTCCACAAATATCCTATGTGTTAAAATTAGTTTTCTCATCCAATAATAACTATTATTTCTGAATCCTCCCTTCTTTTTAGACTATAAAACCTTTGACACCTTACCTATTTCTGTTTTTAAGATTTTTCTGGTCAGTAAATGCTTGAGCTGTTTTTGTTATGGGCTGTTTTCTCCTGGATGTCTTTGTTTGTTGCCCATGGGCGGCATCATCACATTTGTATGTTTACTGCGTTTCACCTTTTCCTAATCTGGGTTCTGTTCTGCCATTTCTCCTTTGCTAGGGTTCTGAGCACTGTCAATTTGAAATCATTCTTTTAAAAAATATATATTATTGATTTTTTTACAGAGAGGAAAGGAGAGGGATAGAGAGTTAGAAACATCGATGAGAGAGAGACATTGATTAGCTGCCTCCTGCACACCCCCTACTGGGGATGTGCCCACAACCAAGGTACATGCCCTTGACTGGAATTGAACCTGGGACCCTTCAGTCCACAGGCTGATGGTTTATCCACTGAGCCAAACTGGTCAGGGGTGAAGTCATTCTTATATTTTATTGAGATGCTACTTAGTTCCTCCTTCTCCATCATTAGTTAAGATGTTAAGCTGAGGACCAGCAAATACATCTCCACTTTCTTAGTATATTACAACTTTTAAAATTATTTTATTGATTTGAGAGAGAGAGAGAGATTGGTTTGTTGTTCCATTTATTCACTTATTTATGCATTTATTGGTTTATCTTATGTGTGCCCTGACTGGGGATCGAACCTGCAACCTTGGCATATCAAGGTAATGCTCTAAGAAACTGAGCTACCCAGTGTAGTGATGCCTAATGTAACCATCAGATTCAAATGTTGCTTGTATCTGAGCTGCTGATCTCATTCATATATATATCCATATCCTATATAATAAAAGCCTAGGTAGTGTCACGAGATGTCACAAGATGGCCATCCCATGTCATCACAAGATGGCTGGCAGGGGAGGACAGTTGTGGGTGATCAGGCCGACAGGGGAAGGCAGTTGTGGGTAATCAGGCTGGCAGGAGAGGGCAGTTGGGGGCGACTAGGCCTTCAGGGGAGGGCAGTTGGGTATGACCAGGTGGGCAGGGGAGGGCAGTTGGGAGGGATCAGACCTGCAAGGGAGCAGTTAGATATCAATCAGGCCAGCAGGGGAGTGGTTAGGGGGCAATCAGGCTGGCAGGTAGAAGCAGTTAGGGGCAGGCAGGCAGGCAGGCGAGCCATTAGGAGCTAACACTATACACACATTTTTGAATAATTATAAAGGCAGTGTTTATTAAAGTACATTTCATTTCAAAATTGAGCTATCATGTATATATGTATGTATTAATTTTCATATATATATATAGTCTCTCTTCTGCCTCTTCTTTGATCTTTAGAATTTTTAAATCAAGGGAATGTATGTTAGGGAAAACAATAGTATGCTTTTTCTTTTGGGAAAATAAAAACCAAGTATTGACTTTTAATGGTTCAGCTTCCAATATTGATTTGTCTTTAAATGTTCAACATCCAGTTTCACTAAGATATGAAAACCTTCTTTAGGCTTTTGTTGCTGGCTTGTAAAGCTCCCAGTGGTTCATAAACCAAAGTGTTGTCTTAATTTTGGTTCTGGGGCCACTTTGAAGATTTATCTTATTAAGTTGAAGATAATCTAAAGGTAGAATTAGGAAATATCCCAAATCAGTATCTCAGAGGTTCATTTATTTTGTGGAATTTGGTTAACCAGCTAATTAACTGCTCTGGCCAGCCTGTGCCCTTTGGCTTGTTCCTTTGATGCTTTGGAAACTAAGCCACGTGAAGTCTCTGCCTTCTCTTTTCTTGTAGGAAGCAGTGTAGTGCAATGAGCAAGGACTTTAGAGTTAGATCTTCCTTGAATCCTGCCTCAGCCACTTACTAGTTGTGTGACTTTGGCACTTACCTCTATATTTTATTGATTTTTTACAGAGAGGAAGAGAGGGATAGAGAGTTAGAAACATCGATGAGAGAGAATCATTGATCAGCTGCCTCTTGCACACCCCCTACTGGAGATGTGCCCACAACCAAGGTACATGCCCTTGACTGGAATCGAACCTGAGACCTTTCAGTCTGCAGGCCAACGCTCTATCCACTGAGCCAAACCGGTTTTGGCGGGTCCTTAGTTTCTTTATTTGTAAAATAGAGCTAATAATATCTCATGGAATAGCTAAAAGTATTAAATGGGATAACATATTAATAGCATTTGTATTAGAATTTAGTAGCTATTTCATAAATGGTGGTTATTACAGACTCTAAAGAAAACACCTAGACTTTTTTTTTTTTACTCAACTGACCTATTTGTATTGTCAAATAATTCATTGTCATTGTCCATTTTTCTGTCTCTAAAAGAAAAGACTACTTAGTGTCTTTCACTTATTAGTGATTTTTCCACACCAAGGACCTAAACAGATTCATTGAAAGATAACTATTTTTTGGATGAAATCAGTGAGGGAAGTTTTTTTCCTTTAAGATCCCCAAAAGCCAAAATTTCTCTATCTTTCAACTTAAAAAAATATCCATTCCAGATCCTTTAGAAGATCTAAGCCTGGCTTCAGTTTCAGAAGCAGCAGAGACCTTATTAATTAAAGAAAAACCCTTTATGAACCGCATCCAGCACAGCCAGGGGTGAACCTGAGGAGGGACAGTGAACGATTAAAGAAAAACAGATAAGAGAATATAGTTGGGGCTATTTTGGATCACTGTGCCTGGATGAGGAAACAGTGACACAGATTGTAAGCCAAAGCTTTATTTTATAGTCAGGTCACACAAAGCAAAACAAGGGGAGTGGTCAACATGTTGAAAGAGTTTCAAATCTATTTCGTTACTCAAGCCTTGTTTTGGCAGCACTTCCTGCACTCCCATAGCCCATTAGCTACCTAGGCACAAGGGAGGACTGTAAGGTCAAACTTAATTGTACTAGGAGGGCTCTGTCCTCTAAGCTGGGACTTGTATGTGGCTCTGCCACAGGTCAGTCTGGGACTTGACCTTATAGCTGCTCCCTACAGTCTTGGTTACTGAAATAAATGCTCCTGGATCATTTAGTTGAGGTATTCCAGAAATAGAGTATATGAATGTGCCACCCAAATTAGTAAGCAAACAAATCACTGATTTCTCTGGGGTCTTCCCCTTGGTGTAGGAATTTAGTTGGAGGGATTCTCATTTTTGTTGGGCTGGTGGCTGATTCTGCTTTAGTGACTCTCTTACGTGCAGTTTTTTTGTTTCCTCCAGGGACAATGGTGACAGATCCAGGCACCGAGCTCCACGCAACGCCCGGATGTCTGCACCTTCACTGGGACGCTTTGTACCAAGGTAAGAACTAGATAGTTAGCTTTTATGAGAGACATTTATGAAGGAGCCTTTATGAACACCTGGGATTTAGTTTTTAAACCTACTTTTTGGTCTTTGGACTGTTCATATCTGGAATTATTTTCTAGTGAGCCTATTTTCCAGCCCTGCTACCTAAAGACTTGACAAGAGATGATTTGCCACAGTAAAAAGAGAGAGAATAGTGGTATTGAGAGCATCCTATTCAAGAATAAAAGCCCTGGGGAACTTTAGAAGAAATATCAAGGAGGAGGTACAATTCCGTGAATGTACAAATCTTAGGAATTTTTACTCCACTCTGGGCTTCTGTGGATTCCTAGGTCTAGTGGATTCGTTAGCATTGATTCATAATATATCTCCCTTGTTTTATGGTGGTCTTTATTAGGCTTTTCACATGTGATTCCTTCTTGTAGGCGTTTCTTGCTGCCTGAGTACTTGCCTTATGCTGGAATTTTTCATGAACGTGGACAGCCTGGCTTGGCTACTCACTCTTCTGTTAACAGGGTCCTGGCAGGTAAGGAAATGTTTCTTTGGATTATGAAAATTTGAAGGGGCAGGGAGCCAGGTAAAGCTTTCCCCTCCTTATATTGATTTGACAGCATCTTGCCACCTGGACAAAAACTGAGCTGAACTCAGTTCCTTACTTCAAAGCAAGAAACTGCAAGATTAAAGAAAGCTGTTTCTCTTGCATATTCCTACTTCCTTCAAACATTTTCAAATCCCGCCCTCTTCCCACCCTTCACTCCCATTGAAACCATTTTTCCCCCTTAATCTAGCAATTAGATTCTGGCTATTGAATGATAGAGTGTCTGTTGAAGTTCCATTTGGTGAGATACCCCTGAGCCAGATCCTGTGATTTAATTAGGGACTTAATGCATACCTCTCCTACCCTTTGCAGCACATGGTGTTTCCAGGCACTGTGGAATCTTCTAAGAAAGGAGGAGAGGCGCTTAGAGCTGGCTCAGAAATCTCCACAGAACAGAAATGGGCTGGATAAGCCCAATTGAGGCATTTTTATGTAGCTGGAGAGCTTAGTGACATGGACTAAGATTCACGACGCAACTGAGCTCTGAGACATAGTGTGTGCTGCTGCTTCTGGGCAGTCTGAAGAAGGAAATAATCCAGAAATCTCCCCCCCCATAAAGGTTATTTCTTCATTACACTCTTTTCCTCCCTTCCTACCACTTCTATTGCCGACTTGTAAATTTATGTATGTGAAGGCATAAAAAGTATAAAAATCAAGTCATGCCCTGACCAGTGTGGTTCAGTTGGTTGAGTGTCATCCCATTTTTCACTATCCCTTCTCTCTCTAAAATCAATGAAGTATTTTTTAAAATCAGGGCATTTAAATATATCTTTAATTTTTAAAGTGTATCTTTCATAAGCAATACTTATGTTTTAGAAAATCTGGGCCACCTATTGGATAAAGGTAGGGCTCTGTATGTGAGCCAGTGGCACTGTCAGGTGGGAGAATATGACTTCTTTTATTTTAATTTCAGAGAGCAAGGAAGAGGGAGAAAGAGAATCATTGATGAGAGAGAATCATTGATTGGCTGCCACCTGCACCCCGCACATTGGGGATTGAGCCCGCCACCCAGGCATGTGTCCTGATTGGGAATCGAACCATGACCTCCTGGTTCATAGATCAGTGCTAGACCACTGAGCCATGCTGGTTGGGTTTCACTGATTTTTAGAGAGAGGGAAAGACAGAGAGAAATATCGATGTGAGAGAAACACATCAATTGGTTGCCTCCTGCACGATCTCTGACCAGGACCCAGGCTGGGAAGGAGTCTACAACTGAAGTACATGCCCTTGACCAGACCCTGGGACTCTTCATTTTGCAGGCTGACTCTCTTATCCACTGAGCCAGACCAACTAGGGTGAGAATGTGATTTCTAATGAAGCTGCTACGACAGCTGGAAGGCATGAGATCTGGCCTCCCCTGAACAGTATCCTTGACCCAATGTCAAGGTCTAGAATTCCCAGAAACATTCGTGCTTTCTCTGTTGGAGATCAGGACTTCTTGGGCCCAGGCTTGGCTGGGAGCATACTACACCACGGTCTCCTGACCTGAGGAAGTTTCTGGCCTGAGTTGGTAAACAGATCCCGTGGCTCTGATTCTCCTTGCTTGTCACTTTGGGTGGGGACATGTAGAAGCTCTTCGCTGGCATATAATCACTTGCTGCCAGACAGTACTATGGAGCTCTTCTCCACCCTTCTTTGTTCCAGACATCTGCCTCTACCACCCCACACAGCACCTCCTGCTCCTCTACTGCTGGAGAAATCTCTGTTTCTTGGCATTTAGTTTTTTTGGAACAGCTGTATGTTATTTTTTTCTCTTTTGACTTAATAACTCTACCTTCATTTTCTGTTCCCTACTTTATGCCCAGAGGTCTGACTCTTAAGTGACCCAATTCCACTTATGGATACATTTGAATATTGGGGTTGTGTTCCAGCAGCCAGTTGTTTCTACTAAGAAAAGTTCTCTAACAAAGTTAGAAAGGGGGAGGGAAGTCTAGGTTTTTTTAAAGAATGTTATTCTTGAGTTAAATTAGCATAAGGTTTCCATTCATAATTAGACTAGCTTCTCCCATCTTCTCAAGTACATGTTACATAGTGCCCATTGCTCTTTCCTTAAAAGCCTTCATTATTTATAGCCTAGATGCCCAGTGCACAAAATTCATTCACTCAGTGGGGGTGGGGGAGTCCCTCAGCCCGGTCTGTGCCCTCTCGTAGTCCAGGACCCCTTGGGGGATGTCCCCCTGCCGGCTTAGGATGTCCACCTGCTGTTCCCCAGGTGATCAGGCCTAAGCTGGCAGTCAGACATCCCTCTGGCACCTCAGGAGCCCTTGGGAGTGGGAGAGGCTCCCTCCACTGCCACTATGCTCGCAGCCATCAGCCCAGATTCTGGCTGACTGGCACTCCTCCTGTGGAAGTGCACTGACCACCAGTGGGCAGCTCCTACATTGAGTGTCTGCCCCCTGATGGTCAGTGCACATTATAGTGACTGGTTGTTCCATCATTAGGATCATTTTGCATATTACCCTTTTATTGTATAGGACTAAAGGCTCAGTACACGAAATCGTACACTGGGAAGTGGGGTCCCTCAGCCCAGCCTGTGCCCTCTCACAGTCCAGGAGCTCTCAGGGGTGCGGGGAGTGGGCCTGAGTCAGACATCCTTAGTGCTGTCTCAGAGGATGGAGAGACTCCTGCCACCGCTGTTGTGCTTGCCAGCTGTGGGCCTGGCTTCTGTCACACTGACCACCAGGGAGCAGCTCCTGCGCTGAGCATCTGGTGGTCAGTGCTCATCATAGCGACCTGTCGTTCGGTCGATGTGCATATTAGCCATTTATTATATAGGATATTTGGATGTCTCTCCAGTTTCTATTGACAGTTGTCTTACCTTGTATTTCTATTGAGTAAAGTCCAATAATAACAACAACAGCAACCAAAGAAAGCCTAACATTGAGTGCTTGCTATATATGAAACTGTAGGGAGTGGTTTAAGTGCTTTTTTCCCAGGAATTTCATCTCTCTCATAGTAATCAATCTTATCTGTTATGTAACAGTAAAGGATACTAAAGCCTAGAAGGTCAACTTGCCCAAAGTAATGCAGCTGGTAGGGGAGCCAGAACTGAACCAGGCAGTGAGATTCCAGAGCTTCCTAATCTGCCTCCCCATAGTTACTTTAAAGGACAAAGCTTCAAAATAGCATTCTTTTTCCAGGATCTTACTCTGGAACAGAAAAAACACCCTCAGGGAACTTGCTGATCTTCAGGATTTTTCTTACTCATTTTAGTTCCTCTATAGGTATACATACCTTGTAAATATTGTGGTTTTGATTTCAGATAACCGTAATAAAGTGAGTTTTAATCTCTTTGTTGGTAGAGGGTTATGCCTTCAATTTACTTTTTTCTAAAAAGGGGGCAACATCTATGAAACATAATAAAGTGAACTAAGCAAAATAAAATGAAGTATGCCTGGATTTTAAGTGGCTTTTATTTTTATTTATTTATTTATTTTTTAATATATTTTATTGATTTTGTACAGAGAGGAAGGGAGAGAGATAGAGAGTTAGAAACATCGATGAGAGAGAGTCATTGATCAGCTGCCTCTTGCACACCCCCTACTGGGGATATGCCCACAACCAAGGTACATGCCCTTGACCGGAATCAGACCCGGGACCCTTCAGTCCCCAAGCCGACGCTTTATCCATTGAGCCAAACTGGTCTCGGCTAAAGTGGCTTTTAGACATAACTTTCTATGAATATAGTGGTGCTTGCTGAGGAAAATCTTATTATGTAACAGCCCTTTCCTCGAGCCTTTGTGCCCTCCTAGACACAGATGTTTTATGTTTTATTAAACTTGTGATCTTGTAATATCACTGATATAATAATGGCTTTTGAAGCGAAAGACAAATTGGCCTTTTAGCAGTAAGCACTCTCAATTTTCCTGGTAAGGTATTTCCTCTTGTATGATTGGAATGAGGTTGTGATGGTCTCATAACAATTACATTCAGCAGATATTTGTTTTGCACCAATGTGCCAGGTACTATTCTAGGCTACCAGAGTGAATATGACCCCTGCCCTCCTGTAGCTCAAAGTCTAGGCTGTTGGCTATGCCTCAGTCTTGCTGTTTGCTTCTTAGCTCCAAACATAAAGCAAAAGTTTGTGTGGTGAGTGGCTTTTTGCAAGGGCAACAAATGGAAATTTGACAGACCTGAAGGACAAAAGCATATAAATACCTGTAATTTTAGAAGGCATGACCAGTATTATGGTGGCAAATGAGTCTCCAGTGGACTCTAGCCAAAGCCATTCAAAATCATCAACAAAAGTGGATTTGTAAAAAATTAAGATCCATTCTTCCCACTTCCTCCTATAAGAGCCTACTTCAGAGAAGTGTTTTGATAGTCTGTGAATGTTCATCTCTTCTACCTATCTTTTTTTTTTTTTTAATATATTTTTTATTGATTTTTTACAGAGAGGAAGAGAGAGGGATAGAGAGTTAGAAACATCGATGAGAGAGAATCATCGATCAACCGCCTCTTGCACACCCCCTACTGGGGATGTCCCCACAACCAAGGTACATGCCCTTGACTGGAATCAAACCCGGGACCTTTCAGACCACAGGCTGATGCTCTATCCGTTAAGCCAAACCGGTTTCGGCTCTTCTACCTATCTTGATCCATTCCTCACAATTCTGTAGTTCCTGGGGGCCTCCAGTACCCATCAAACCACCTTATGCCCCTTCTTCAGAATGTAAATTCTGAACCTGTACTTAAAGAGGTATAAATACATTTAAAGCTACTGCATCTCTACCAGGTATATTTTTTGGGGGAACACACTAAAATCTTAAGAGCTCCCTCGGCTGACATTTTAGCAGACAACTCTAGCTCTGTCATAACAGCAACTGATAATAAAGAAGGAGGTAAGATTAATGAGTGCCTACTATGAGCCAAGTACTGTTCTAAGTGCTTTCCTATTCATTATCTCCTTTAATCATTATAACAGCCCTATGAAGTAGATGGTGCATTTCGATTCTACAGGGAAGAAAACTGAGGTTCAGAGAAGTTATGTCATTTGCACAGTAAAACACATTGAGAGGTAGTAGTCCTGGAATTTTAAACCAGGTTGGTCTGCCTGACTTAAAATAACTCTATTCTGCCTTCTGTGCCATGTTTTACCTGAGTTCAAGTGGAGGATCTGCCAAAATGTTAAGCTTATAATATTTTTCTGCATGTTTGAGGCTCATAAAACTGAAATGAGAAGCTCTGGCATTTGATATATTCCTGGTAATTTCTGGAAGAACAAATATCTTCTGAAGGCTTGGGACCTGGGTAATGTAGGGTATTAGTTATCTGGCCTGCCTCATCTTTTTGACTTTCATCCTAATGAGCATCTGTTCCCAGCAGATGGTTGGCCTGATGTACTTAATTTAGTATTTTGATTAAAACCAATGGGAAGTGTCAGGTTTGTTTTTTTTTTTTTGCTCCTAGCCACAGGTCATTGGGGCCTGGTCGAGTGTCCTGGGCTAGCAATGGCTTTGTGCCCAGCCATTCTAATTTCTCTTAGATTTCTTTTTTGATCCAATAGACAACACATATTCTGAACCTGTACTTAAAGAGGCATACATACATTTAAAGCTAATGTAACTCTACAATGTATATTTTAGGAGTGTATAGGATTATGTTCTTCAGTTTTCGTATACTTCTGAATTTCTGAAATTTCCTTTTGTTGTTGATTTCTTATGTATTTTCATTGTCCAGGCACCCTTATGTTTGTTGCCTTTGTGGGTAAGATAGAACTACCTCTTATGAAAGAATTTACTTTTCCTTGTTAACTTTATTTTTTTCCTGTCTTTTGCCTCTCTTATTTCTTTTAGAAACGCAAATCCTCTCTTAGATGTCCCTTCTTCCTTGGTACTTTAGGGAAATACTTCCAGGAGCCCTATCTAGTCTGTTTTGGCCAAGTAGGTGGGCATTGGGGCCTTGGGCTTGACAACTTTTAGGAATTAGCCTGGTTTTTCAACTTAATATCATATGTCTCTAATATAACAAGTTACTTAATTACTGTATATCGGATCTTCACTTGAATTGGCAAATCTGGGAAAGATGAATAGTAGTGTAGTGGACACAGTTTAAGGGCATGTTATACTTAAATGAGTATGAACAGAAATGAATAATAATTCTGGTGTTGGACCCTTTATCTGCATGTTCTGTCCTCTCTCTTATCCAGTAGCCAGGCAAGTAAAGTGAGAGGCACATTCCAACATCAAGTAAGATGGCTATTTATAAATCCCAGATAAATGGACAATTATTGGTGGTGGTACTAGCTAGTGCTGCTTTAATAATTAACCCAATTACCTTTCATTCTGCCCCAGTGATGAGAGTGAAGGAGATAAGGGGGCTGGCTTGGTTGCCTGGGAAACAGAAGTAAATGCAGCACTCCTCCCAGAGAGCCTTATACCACTCAAGGCCTTTTACTTATTTGGTGTCTACCAATCGCTGGAGCATCAATGTCCTCTCCACCTAAACTCTTCACTATATCTCCATATGCCATATGCTATACACTGCTAGTGAGTGGTATGCTTATTGAGAAACTGTGGGGCCCAGTTTCTAAGCTGAATTGCATGTGCTACTTTGGCTTTCCCAGAGGAGGCTATTAGGCCAATGAACATTTCTGTTCCTTTGTATTATGTGACTAAGTTTTTATGTGCCTTTGTCCATCCTCCCTTCTCCCTCCTGGAAATTTCCTCTTGATCTTTCCCCATGGAAGCTTTACACCTGTACCCTTTTTGTGCTGTCACTTTGAAATGTATGTAGCACTTTCTAAAGGCTTAGCATTTTCCAGGGCACTTGGGTCTTATAAAAGAATTAAGTGGTTCTGTCCTTGGGGAGTTTACAGTCTAGCCAGGAAGTGGTTGCTTTCTATGTTTTGTTTTGGCCTTGCCACTAAAACTTTAATAATTCTCCTGAGACTTTAACTGCCAATCCTGATAGAATAGCTAAGGGGGCACAACTCAAACCTGGACTTGGACCAGGGATTTATGTCTTTTGGAACAGTTTGAAGAAACTCTGAATGTGTCCCCATTCATCTTTCAAGTGGGTCTGTGAGCATGAGGGGTTGGAAGTGGAGCTTGAGGAGGACAGCTGTCATTTGCAATATTGCAAAGAGTTTGGGCTCTGGAGCCAGACTGTCCAGGTTCAAATAATTATTCTGCTACTTTAAAAAAATATATATTTTTTTTATTGATTTCAGAGAGGTAGGTAGAGGGAGAGAGAGATAGAAATATCAATGAGAGAGAATCGTTGTCTGCCTCCTGCATGCCCCCTACTGGGGATTACGCCTGCAACCCCCCAGGTTGTGCCCTTGACTGGAATCGAACCTGGGACCCTTCAGTCTGCAGGCCGACATTCTGTCCACTGAGCCAAACCAACTAGGACTCTGCCACTTCTTAGCAATGTAATCTTGGTTAATTTATTTTACCTTTTGGGAGACTTTGTGTTTTTGTTTTGTTTTGTTTTCATCTGTAAAATGGTCATAAAAATAGTTTCTAGCTTATAGGATTGTTTTGAAGATTAAAAGAATTAATTCATGTGAAACACAGTATTTTTTTTTTGGCATACAAGTGTTCAGTTGATGTTGTTATTATTATAAATTGGGGGGGGGGAGCAGTGTGAGAACTATGTCAGTCTCCTTATTGATGATATCTCACTGTTCTGCCTTTTCCCCATTGCTGTACTTCCTAGGTCCCAAGCAGAGCTATCTCCCCTTTCTATGTTCAGCGAGTTGAAAAAAACTGGGGGCTTGTGCTGTGACATCTACAGATGTTAATCTGAAGGTCCCTGTGTTGATAGTTTGACAAGCCTATGTGTTCACTGTTGCCTAAGTGGCATCTAGGTGGGAAGAGAAGAGGAGTCACAAAGTTTGCATTTGAAAAACCCTTTTCAGTATTTCACCAGAACCCATGCTGATGAAATAAGCATCCACTCAACAGAACAAGTACAACTATGTAACTATGGCAACATGGGATTCTCAGCATGTAGTTCCTAGACCAATAGCATTAGCATCACTTGGGAACTTGTTACAAATGCAAATTTTGGCCTCTACCCAGAACCACTGAGACAGGAACTTTAGTTGTGGGGCTCAGGAATTTGTGTTTTAAGGAGTCTTTTAAGTGATCCTGATGCACTTTAAAATATGAGAAACAGTGGTCTAAATTAACTCATTAAGCCAGGAGCAGAGGCAGAGGAATGGGAAGAGATGACTTAGTAACACATTAGGGGTTGCACATACTAGTAATCCAAGATGTGTTTGTGCTGGTGAGCTGGTGTATAACTCCTCTTGATCTGGAGTTATTAGTAAATAGAGGTCCTTGGCACAAAATTTGTGCACTGGGTGTGCATGTGTGTGTGTGTGTGTGTGTGTGTGTGTGTGTGTGTGCGCGCGCGCGCGCGCGCACACGCGCGTGCGCCTCAGCCTGGCCTGCCCCTTCTTGCAGTCTAGGAGCCCTCAGGGGATGTCTGACTGCCAGCTCCATGGAGAGCAGGCCTAAACCGGCAGTTGGACATCCTTAGTGTTGCTGTGGAGGTGGGAGAGGCTCCCGCCACCACTACTATGCTTCCCAGCCATGAGCCAGGCTTCTGACTGAGCAGTGCTCCCCCTGTGGGAGCATACTGACCACCAGGGGGCAGCTGCTGCATTGAGCGGGATCAGCAAAAACTGGCTCTCCCACATCCCCTGGATTGCAAGAGGGCTCAGGTCAGGATGAAGGACCCCACCAATGCACGATCGGGGTCAAAGAGAGACACAGGAGGTTGGCCAGCCAGGGAGGGGCTGCGGGAGGGTTCCAGGGCATGTATCCCATCTCACTAAGTCCCAATTGGCCAGACCCCAGCAGCAAGCTAACCTACCAATCAGAGTGTCTGCTTCCTGGTGGTCAGTGCGCATATAGCGACTGGTCAGCCTGTTGGCTGTCTGCCCCCTGGTGGTCAGGGCAGAAGCTTATCATAGCCAGTGGTTGAGCAGCCTCAGCATATCATTAGCATAGTACGCTTTGATTGGTTGAATGGACAACCAGATGACCAGACACTCAGCATATTAGGTTTTTATTATATAGGATGGGGAAAATAAATGAATTTTTAATTACCTACAGAGTATTTAGTTGTCATACTAGCCTTTTTGGTTCAGTAAGCATTACTGAGCTTCTGTTGTTTACATGGTTTATTGTTAGGTATAGTATGTGAAAAAGACATGATCTCTGTTCTTCATAAGCTTTCCATCTACTGAGCAAACCTATCATGCTTATAAACAGCTGTAGGACAGTGGGCATTGTGCTTGTACTAAATGGTAAGGTAGAAGTATAAACACAAAGCTGGCTGTGAGAGCTCAGCATCCTGCACTGTTTCTGCAACAGAAAATAGAAGTCCATTAAGCCTTCATGCTAGATAAACAGATTCTTGTCATCTCTGCTAGGAGAAGTTAACCTATAATCTTTCTTTGAACTTCTTAACCAGTCTCCCACATATTCTCCATTGTCTTCCTGAAAAAGAAATGTTAACAGCCTGCCTGATATGGCTCAGTGGTTGAGCATTAACCCATGAACCAGGAGGTCAGATTCAATTCCCAGGCAGGGCACATGCCCTGGTTTCAGGCTTGGTCTTCTGTAGGAGGCGTACAGGAGGCAGCTGATCAATGTTTCTATCGCTCTAACCCTCTCCTGCCCTCTTTTTCTAAAATCAAGAAAAAATATTTATATTAAAACAAATGCTAACATGTCTGAATTGAGACCCCTTGTGCTTTGGTTTCTGTACTCTAGGCTTCCCTAGACCTAGAGTGATCTCAAAGCTTTTTAAGTCCTATGATTGTGTGCCCCTTAGAAATACTGTTTGTATTGAAGGTGCTAGCTGATGATGCCTTCTAATCTAAAAGTACCCACTCTAATGCCAGAACCCTTTTACTTCTCTCTACTTAGGTTATGCTTAGTATGTGCTTTGACATGTTTTGCAACCCACAGAACAAATAACACAACAATATAGAAATCTACAGAAGAGATATGAGGAAAGAAAAGGCCAAAATGTGAGGTCAAAGCCCATTTTTTTCAGTGGAGACAGCAGCCAAATCTCTACTTTATTTAAATTAGAAATCTTGTATAAACTCTGAGAAGACTTGCTGCCCTATCTACTCCATCAGTTTTTACCTAGTAAGTTGATCAGTAGGAAGCTAACCCTCCACCTCCTTCTTTTTAAAATTCTGAGCTCACATTAACTTGTCTTTCTTTTTCCCTTTTCATATCCTCAAGCAGCCTCATTTATTCCAAACAGGCTGGAAATACCATGAGAGCTGGTAGACAGCACCTCTCACCCTCTCTACCAAAGTAGAACCAACCTGTGGGTGTTAATTTCCTTTCTTTAACACCTGCTAATCCACAAGCCCAGCTCTTCCCAGGGTCCTTAACCCACTCAGCTGGAAGCCAAGAGCAAGCATGGATATTTTGATGTAAGCCATGATGTAGAAAGAGGCACCTGCTTGTGGTGCCTCTTGACCAGCGACCTCTTGGCATGTTGAGATTCCATGGGGTGTTTCTTGTGGCCAGAAATTAAGTGTCATCCAGAGCCAGATATCCTGTAACAATATTATAGGGCTATTCAGATCTGAGTCCTAGGTTTATCCTAAGCCTAGTCCACTGCAGCTGTGTGCCATGCAGAAGGGGCCCAGAGTCACTCCCGCTGTCTTCAGCTGAGGGGCTCTGTTCTTTGGGATTGCCAAGCAAACAAACTCATTATTTTCTTGTGGCTCATGGCTGGTGAAGCATAAGAAGAAGAAAAAAGAAAAAAAAAACATTTCTAAACAAAATTAAACTGGTCTAGGCTACAAAGTAATAGAAGAAAAGCTGAACAGGAGATAAAAGGTCAAAGTTTCCAGTGAAAACAAGGGTATCATTTAGGGAGTGTACTGTGCCTATGTGGTAAAAAGAAATAATTTATTTTCAGACATAAATCTGTCTAGAAAGATGAATTTGCTCCAGAATTTGCCATATTGCCAATGGCTGCTTTTGGTAATACTTACTGATTTTTAGTTCCCCTGAGACTAGAACCACAAATGAAAGGACTACATGGAAAAAAATCCACAGGCACTCCTGCCTATTAGAGTGAAGTTTTACCTGAGCAGCAGCTCAGTTCTGTAGCATTATTTAAAATTACCCAGAACATTGCCCCTCATGTTGAAGTGGTAAAAGGTATTGTGGAAAGAAAAATTGTGGTAACTCAAGCTTAGATTTGACCATGATTTTGGATCATATTTGCAAAGTGCAGTGGCTATGGAAATGATGCTTCTTGTGTGTTAAACAACAACTCCAGAGCACTTATTATATGCCAAGAACTATTCTAACCACATCTCACACATTATTCACTTTATCTTCAAAACATTACCCATTTTTACAAATGAGGAAATGGAAGTATAGAAAGATGAAATAATTTGTCCAAGACCATAGCTAATACCTGACAGAGTAGGACTTGGAACTCAAGCAGTCAAAGCTTTAAATTGATGCTTTTCAAACAGAACTATCATGAGGTGTGGGTGATTCTTTATTGGTAGAGGAGCTGAAATGTGAACTCTGTGTTTAAGAAAAGCAAAAGTAATTTGTTCAGTTCACAAGACTGCTGCTGGGAAGGGGGCTACAAATTCTATATTCTTGTTGCAGCTTCTTTCCCCTAAAAAGAGAGTCCTGTAGAAGAATTACATTCCTAAACAATGAATCCTGAAGAGGTAATTACACTGTTGCCATCCCATTGGGAAGAAAGCTGGGGCGGTGATTACATTACAAACAAAGCTGTTCGGGTATAATTGCTCTGTGCTGCTCTGATCAGTCTGGGGAAGGCAGGCCTCTGGTCTCCATCCTCCTTTGTTTTTTGAGATAGAATCCGAATAGTATTGAATTAATAGGCAAGACCCAGGCACAGGGAAGTCAGCCAAAAGTGCCAACAGGACATTAACTTGCTATTAGCATTTTCGTTCTACTGAAGTTTTCCAGACCTTTAAGTACAAGCAGATTTGAGGGAGAGTCTGTTTGAAAAAAACATGGTTAGCTAATGAAGGGTTAGTGACCCTTGCTTAGCCTTTGGTTGTCTTCAGGTATAGAGGAGAAATAGTTGGGTGGCAGTGAAATGTCTCTTTTGACCATTCCTTCAAATATTTCCCTAACACTTCTAGCATATATATATTTTTCATGAATGTAGCTTACAGTTGTGGATCAATAAGTCCCTCTCTGGTTCTATTGAAATACTAAGGCTGACTTTTGTTAAATTTCAGCAATAACCTCTAGTTCTGGACTGGAAAAGAAAACCGACTTAACTAGAGCAGAGAAGGGGGTAAGATTCATGTTATCAGGTTGAGGATTGTGCAGACCCCTTGGAAGTGGTAAAACGGACCATTTTATTAGTTTTTGCTGCCTCACAAAAATACCCACAAATTTTCTGACTTATAATGGCATTTATTTATTGATTCTCACAATTCTCTGGGTCCAATGTACAGTTCAACTGCTCTGGGCCAACCTGGCTGCTCCCTGTGGTTAGTTGATGTCTTGGCTGGGAGTGGTTGGTGTTTGTTGGAATAATAGGCAGAAAAATGGCCTGCCAAATATCTCCACTAATCCCGGAACCTGTGAATGTGTTTCTTTATGTGGCAAAAGGAACTTTGAAGTTAGGACTAAGGTTACAGATTTTGAGTTTGGGAGATCTTTCTGAATTATCTGGGTGGAATATTACCAGTTTAATCACTTGAGCCTTTAAAAGTAGAAGAGAAAGCAGCCGAGACCGGTTTGGCTCAATGGATAGAGCGTCGGCTTGGGGACTGAAGAGTCCCGGGTTCGATTCCGGTCAAGGGCATGTACCTTGGTTGTGGGCATATCCCCAGTAGGGGGTGTGCAAGAGGCAGCTGATCGATGACTCTCTCTCATCGATGTTTCTAACTCTCTATCTCTCTCCCTTCCTCTCTGTACAAAATCAATAAAATATATTAAAAAAAAAAAAAAAGTAGAAGAGAAAGCAGAAGAGTCAGTCAAAGAGATGCAGTGATAGAAGATGGGAATGGCCCTCAAGCTAACAGCCAACCTCAATCCTACAACTAAAAGCAGCTGAATTCTGCCAGCAACCCATATAAGCAAGGAAACAGATTCTCTCCTAGAGCCCAGAAAAGAACACAGCTCTGCCACCATCTTGATTTTAACCCCTCAAGATCTGTGTTAGACTGCTGACTTGCAAAACTGAATGCTAGTAAATTTAAGTTAAGCTTCTGGGTTTGTGGTAACTTGTTATGGTAGCCTTAGAAAGCTAATATATACAAGTGGCTTCATGCACATATGGGGCGGTTGGCAGGCTGGTTGGTCTCGATTAAGATGACTTGTTTCTTTTCTCTTCCCTAGTAAGCTAACTTGTGCTTCCTCATAGGTGTCTTAGGATTCCAAAGAGAAACAAGAGAGGTTAGGCTTCAATGCACAAGCACTCTTAGTTTCTGCTTATATCATAACTAAGTAGATTTTTGAAATCAGGAGTATCCTGGTTGCTCCCTTTAAGCAATTTGCCTTTTTAAGAGCCTTTACGTGTCCATGATAGAAATTTTTCAGCAAACCAAGAGATATAAAAGTATAGATTTGGATCTTTGGAGAAACAGTTTAGACCATTATTTGGATTATTCAGAGAGACATGCATTCAATATTTTTTTTTATTGATTTAGGAGAGGGGGGGCGAGAGAGAGAGAGAGAGAAATCAGTGATGAGACAGAATCATTGATTGGCTACCTCATTCATGCCCCCTACTGGGTACTGAGCCTATAGCCTGGCATGTGTCCTGATGGGAACCGAACTGTGACTTTCTGGTTCATAGGTTGGCGCTCAGCCACTGAGCCATACCGGTCAGGCGGAGAGAGAGATATATGTTTAGAAATTACATCCAAATAGGAAGCTTGGGCCTGGTTTTCTACCCATAGTGTTTCAGAGAAGCTACCTTTTCTCATTCTCTGGTGTTTTCTGGGATGTAGCCTTCTATTCCTGTATGCTAGAGGGTAAAAAGATGTGCAGAAGAGCACTGTGCGTGGTTGGACCCCCTGGGGCCACAGGTATTTCTGTGTAGGAGTTAAGACTGACAGAATTAACTGTGCGAACACTTACTAAATTGGCTGTAAGTGAGCCTGTGCCCATGGCATCATTTAAAATCTACAGCTCCTTTAACAGCAGCAAGTTGGAAGAAAATTTCCTGAAAATGAAATTAGGGGGTCTTTGTGGCACATTATGTTTCTTATATCAGTGGTTGGGATAAGCTAGAATTCAGTTCTCCTCAAGTATAGGATTTCGTTTTGCTTAGCCTACTTGATGAGATTGGCAAAAAAATAAAATAAAATAATAATAATAAAAAAACAAAAACAAAAACAAAAACAAACCTGTTTTATGTGTTTCCCCCATGAATGCATGGATTGGACTTCAGGGTATATAGAGACAAATTTAATGACAGTCATACATTAAATACACACACATACATACACACATAACGTGTGTGTGTGTGTGTGTGTGTGTGTATGTATGTGCCATCTATACGTGTATATATATATATATATATTTTTAATTGGTTTCAGAGAGGAAAGGAAAGGAAGAAAGAGATAGAAACATCATTGATGAGAGAGAATCATTCATCAGCTGCCTCCTACATGCCCCCGACTGGGGATCAAGCCCGAAACTCGAGCATGTGTCCTCACCGGAATCAAATTGTGACCTCTTATTTCATAGGTTGATGCTTCAACCACTGAGTCATTCTGACTGGGCAATAGTCATTTTTTAAGGACTTCCTTAATGTTCTTTCACAACCATCCCAATGACTGGTGGTCTGCTGTTGAGCCCTGGATTTTGCACTGGGCAGTTGTTTTTAAATATGATAGCCCTGTGGTTGGCAAACTATGGCTCTCGAGCCATATGCGGTTCTTTGGCCCTTTGAGTGTGGCTTTTCCACAAAATACCATGGCTTGAGCAAGTGTATTTTGAAAAAGTGGCATTAGAAGAAGTTTAAGTTTAAAAAATTTGGCTCTCAAAAAGAAATTTCGATCGTTGTACTATTGATATTTGGCTCTGTGGACTAATGAGTTTGCAGACCACTGTGATAGCCTATGTACAGGAAAGATGTATATTTGTTGTTACTGGAGATTTTAACTGGCTTTGACAAGAACTTGATCATACAACTCAACATGGCACCCAATAGGTTCCTGCGCTTATTAAACATCTCATTGCCCTGCCTTGGAGCTTAGCCAAGATTCAGGAAATAGCCATGAGGCAGAAAGAGAGCTGTTGCCACAGTGTGAAATGTCTATGTGGCCATATTTGCTGCTGGAAAGTGAAGAGAAGGGACCTGCTCAGCTGAGTCTGGGATGGGGGAAATGTAGATTCTGCTCCCAAGAGAAGGTTGAATAGCATGTCCCTTGGGAAGGAAGAATAGTGCCAAGAGTGGAAATGTACAGACTGTTCAATCTAAACAGGCAGGGAATATCTCCAAATAAAACTAGAGCTTATCTTTTATTGCCTGGTAAGAGGTTAGAGTGTGTGGTGATGAGATTCAACCAATACCCTTCCTTCCTTCTGCCTTTGCTCCTTGTCCCCCGTTCCCATCCCCTCCATTTGCCTTTATCTAGCATGGGTCACAGAATTTGAACTTTCATTTCTTTAGGACAAAATGAATACTGCTAACTTAAGAGTGAATTGAGAGCTTATAAAAGCCATAAACTGTTTCTTGGTCTAAATATTTTCATTGATTCTGCTGAAGTGAGGTGACTGGGAGGAAGTGGTACAAATGTTATATTGCTTTTTAGGTAAGCTAATAAAAACTGAAAATACCAATGCAAAGCTGAAATAAGTTGTTTTTAAAAGTCGAGTTTCTCCACTCACATGTTTTAGGTCAGTGGTTCTCAACCTTTCTAGAGCCGTGACCCTTTAATACAGTTCCTAATGTTGTGGTGACTCCCAACCATAAAATTATGTTCGTTGCTACTTCATAACTGTAATTTTGCTACTGTTATGAATCATAATGTAAATATCTGTTTTCCTATGCTCTTAGGTGACCCCACTGCTATAGAGCCTAAGACCATCGGAAAACACATGTTTACATTTATAGACTCATTTATAGAATTTCTCAAACTGCCCTTGGATGGAAGCAATAGAGGAACTGGCCATAGGATTTGGAGGTTATAGGCTGTTTATTTCTCTCAAGTTTATGTATACTTTTTGCCTCTATTATTGTATTATTACCAGGTACTCCGTGTTTCAGTTTCTATTAGCATGGACTTAATAGTCTTTGTTTTCAGGCACCAGGTGGAGTTGCCTACCTTTTCTTTTATGTCATTAATACCTGTACTATGTGGGAGAGAGACTTTTGTCTGAAAGGCTCATGCAGCTATGGAGAGAGACAGTGCTCTTTTCTGACACCTAAAGAAACAGTGTTTAGAAAGCCTGCAAAAAATAATCTTAATCTTGGTATTCTTCCTGCTTTTTTACCTTCCGTATTTTAAAATATATTTTATTGATTTTACACAGAGAGGAATTGAGAGGGATAGAGAGTCAGAAGCGTTGATGAGAGAGAAACATCAACCAGCTGCCTCTTGCACATCCCCGACTGGGGATGTGCCCACAACCAAGGTACATGCCCTTGACCGGAATCGAACCTGGGACCCTTCGGTCCGCTGGCCGATGCTCTATCCACTGAGCCAAACCGGTTTCAGCTGCCTTCCGTATTTTAAATGCCACAGTTTTCTATTTCACCTCTCTTCAGATCTGAGACGTTAAAGGAAGAGTGAAAATTATCAAGAAATTATAGGGTTCTTGTATCAAGAGCGAAGCAATGTTAGCTTAAATTTGACAGTTTTACATTTTACAATTTAACATGATTCAGGACTTTGTGTGAGGTGTATAACAAACTATCAAAGCTGGGTATGGCCTCAGGGCCCTGTCTAAGAAAATGTTGAACTCTTGATTCCTTACACCTAACTTTAACAATTGGAATTATCCTCAGAGCTCCTCTTATATTTTCCCTTTTCTTTATTGTGCAGACTATGATGGCAGGGGATTTTTTTTTGTGTGTGTGCCTATGTAGACTCAGTCAAAGACTATTGCAAACTAATACAGGTTAGAAAGGTCCAATCTACTTCTTAAAGAAATGCTTGCCTCTCTGTTCCTTCTTCAGCCTAGGACCTGCACATTAAACTGTTGGATATTTAGCTTATGTTCTCCTTTGGCTTTGATGTTTTTCAATGTTAAACATTAGGAAATATCAAGGAGCCAATCTTTAGCTGCTTTCTTGAAGGAAATCAAAGACTTGAATCCTCCTTTTAATCATGGTTAATCCTTTGTATTCCTGTGATAACCAATGGATCATGGAGACTGCCTGCCCCCTAGGTTGACTAGGGTTTAAAGCTAGGTGGGTTGCTATTCCTCTTTCAGAAGGACCTGCAATACTTTCATTTTTATGTTAATGTTTTGCTGTTGTTAAGGCTTTTTTCCATTTAAAAATGTTTTCTATCCATTCCACTTAGTAGTATTTTCTCCCATCCTCTCCAGGTTCTCACATTGATCCCAAGGAACATAGTATAGTCATCCTCCTTATGCTATAGATACCTGGACTTTTTCAAACCCTGCCTTAAAATTTCCATTTCTCAACTATACCCTGTGTTGCTTATCTTTTGACTTTCTTGACTCATTTTTTGTTTTGTTTGTTTGTTTTTGTTTAATTTTTTGGCCTTAAAGTTCATGTTCAGCAACTTCATAGAAGGTAGATGGGGGTTAAATGTTCTCCCTAAACCAGTGCTTTATTTTTTCTTGTGCCCAAACCTGTCTGCTAGCCATATGAAAAAATCTGGAATGAGTACTGTTCTTTTGTATGTTAGTGTCCTCCCCACACCCCCTCCAACAGATAGCATAGCTACATTAGAACAAAGGGTAGAATTTGGGGTTTCTCTTTGTATTTGAGAAGTGCATGAATGTATTCTGTTCATACAGATCTTACAACTCACATCACTTATTTGTTTTTTTACTCTCTATTCGTTGGAAACTATTTCTTCTAGTGTATTTACTAACTTTATTATGAAATTAACCAGGAAGAAATTTCAAAACTTACTGATTTTACTATGGCATTCTTTGCTTCTCAATTGGATATTAGTCCTGTTTCCAAGTTTGTATGTAATAAATTCAGTGGTATGTACTCCTTGAGTGCCACTATGTGCTAGGCCCTACACAAAATGCGGAAAATTTAGTGGAAAAAGTTAACGTCAGTAACTATCCTTCCAAGTTCCATGAATATTTTCCTTCCTTCTCAGTAATTTGAATTACTTTTGTTATTCTGTAAACAAAAGTCCTAGATTTAATCTGATTCTTTAACCCTGATCGCTATATCACTGTCACAATTCCCCCACAAGTAACAGGAAAATAATTAACTCTATTCTATTATAAGGCTTTACCCAAAGACGTCAATATAACACACCCTATCAGAGAAATGCAAGTTATAACTTTTCTAGTTTTCCTTGTGTTTCAACCATACCCACAGTCTCTACCACTCAAACCAGACTTAATAGCCTTTTCTTCCTCAACAAGCTTTTTAGGGGAAGTCTGTTCTAGTGCGGACGTCCTTAAATAGGGTCAGTTTACTCTTCCTGGCTTCACAGAGGCTGTCATTCTGATATGATGGAGGAGGATGTAGTCCTTAGAGAATAAGTCTTTGGCACTACTTATCAATTGCTCATTTCCTCAGTTATGTTGCATTAACGTATTAACCACTAAATTGCAGTTGAGTTCTTAGTTGAGAAGGCAGCTTTGCTTTCCTGAAGGCAGGCTGACTTTTCTTGCATAACTTAGCTCGCTGGTATGCCACCAAGTTTTGATCAGTGTGTAAAATTCACTTTTTCTAAAATTGTTATTGTAACGGCAGCTTGACTTTGACACTAAGGAAGTCACACACTGTTTTCTAGAGTAGGATACAAGTTGGTAGGAGTAAGAGGTAAAAGGCAGGTGCCAAAGAAAGCTTATGTTTCCTACACATGTGAGCAGTTAGCCTGGCGAGGAGGTGAGTTAACAGTCTGCTGGGAGAACATTTGTTTTCATTGACACAGCACTGAAGGCCACCGGAGAGACACTGTGAGACATTGTCTTATTATAACAGTGTCTGCATTTTTATTATTGCTGACTTGACTGTTGTTCTGTCTTTTAATCCCTTCAAATATACTTATAAAGAACCAAAGTGCCCAAATGTATGTTATGAATACCAAAAGATTGAGAACTGATGTTGTGTGTTAGAAACTGAACTAGAAGTTGAAAGACAGGTTGTTGTCTATGTGGCTCCTTCAATAATTCACTGTAATTCGAGTGAGTTGTTTTGTGTCTTTGTCCACTTGACAGGTGAGGATGTGGTACTTACTTCCATGTTATCTCCAGGGATTATGTAGGAAAAAATGGTAAAGTACTCTCACTTCCTTTGCAAGAGATATTACCCGAAGTCAGAAGGAATAAAAGTAGATATGTGCCTTAGCACGAGATTATTTGCAATACCTGAACTACTTCAGACAAGCTGGGACTGTCTACTTTAGATGTTCCCATGACAGCAGCACCTCAATGCTCAGAGATGGGCTCAGGTGGCTGAAAAGGACGCATTCTCAGCTTAATAAAAGGAGTCACTAAAGAACATCTGAGTTGTGCTAGGCACCCTTAGGACAAAATAAATACTACTTCTTGATGAACTGAGGCGCTCACAGCAGCAAGGAGAAAGAAATTTGTCCAGTGTTAGTGTATTGTCTTCTCGCAGTTGAATGCAGTTCATGAAGTGTCCCTTGGCTATCCCTGGCTCATTATTTTGACCTCTTCTCAGCTTTTTAAAGAACATGCTATGCTGTCAACCAAAGGTCTTAGGCCATTCACTACTTTGTAAAAGTTAATGTGGATGGGAAATAAAGCATCAAATACTGAAACAGAAAGTTATTCCTAAAGCCCACTGGGAGATTATAAGTGCCAATATAATCTTAAAGAAATATCTGATAAAACAAACCTTTATAACTGAGTTTATCACTGACTTGGGGAGAGGCCGTATAGCCTAATAGTAAGAGCAGTTGAATTCAAATTTCATCTCCCTTCTTACTAGCTAGATGATCATAGGAAAGTTGTTTAACTTATCTAAGGCTCAGTTTCCTCATCTGTAAAATAGGGATTCATTAAAGTCTTTCAGTGACTAACCTGTTTAAAATTGCCAACACATAACCCCTTGCATTTCCCATTTTTCTTCCCTATTTTATATTTCTCTTTGGTATTTAACATAATTTAACATGCTATGTGGTGAACCCAGAATATAATTTCCATGGAACAATATAATTTCCTGCTGATCATGTCTTCCCCCAATGCAGGAGTGCAGAAGCCCCTGCTGCCTTGCTCCCCAACATTGCGTGCACAACCTCCTCCTGTCCAGTCAACCCGTTATGGTGTCCTGGTTAATTAGCATATTTCTCTATTATATTGTATATACTAGTAGCTTGGTGCACGAATCTGTGCACCAGTAGCTCTCTGCAGGGCCCAAAGACTCTCTACAACCCAGAGGCCCATCTGAACACTTGCCTCGTTGATGTGGTGATGAAGCAAACATTTTGCCAGGCTGCCCACTCTCAGTGGCCACACGCTCCGCCCTCCTTCCCCCGGACTGGGGGGACTCTGGTGGGCTAAGAGGACTGGGCGCTACCATCTTGTGACTATGGGCACCATCATCTTTCTGACCAAGTGACAGTTAATTTGCATATTACCCTTTTATTAGGTAGGATAGATATATATTCTCTCTTTTCTGCTAGATTATTAATTCCCTTAAGTCAGGAACCTTGCCTTTTTTCATATTTCTATTCCCCAGTGCTTCTGTTATAGCTTATTTTGCTATAATGTCTTATGGTTATATTCCTAAAACATTCAGAATAATAAACAAATTCTGTTATAAAAACAGTGGTTTCATTTTTAGGGAGGGAGGGTTAGGAACTAGAGAGCTCCATAACAACACATTTTACCTGGGGCATTTTCAATTAGAATATATTACAGCTATGTATATAAAAGTATCTACACTAATAAAAGAGAAACATGCAAATGACCATCACTCCGCTACACTACCAGCCAATCAAGAGTGAGTATGCAAATTAACCCATCAAAGTTGGTGACGCCCATGGCAGCCAGGCAATGCTGGAGCTGCTGGGGACTGGATCAGACACACAAATCCGCAGGCCTGGCACCCAGCAGCCCCAAAGCCCCATGATTGAGTCGCTGGGGCTGCACGGGGGGATGGGGGTGAACAATGGAGACACAAATCTGCAAGAAACCTGTGGAAAGGGAGATTAATAATCATAACCTTATCTCCCTTTCCACAAGATGATAAAACTGGCTCTGGTTTATTTAGTGATGTGGCCCACACCTTCTACAAGCACAGGGTATATTATGACCACTCCCAGGAAGATCTGGCCAGAGTGCCATCTCCAGGGAATAACACTACTGTGGCAAATCATCTAAGAGAGGAAACAAGCTTTTGTTGGGTATATTCTGAAGGTCAGAGAACATGCCACCCCAACATATGCTGTGTTGTTATATTGTTGATCTTGAGCTGCGGATGCTTGAAAAACAGCAAATGCGTGCAGAGGCTTTCACTGAAGTCTTCTGATCTGCCTAAAATCAGACCCCCCCAAGAGGAGCTTAAATGCCGTAAGTCCCCTCATGGGAGAAGTATCATCAGGCAGAGAAGACTGACTCCTGTCCCCACCCCTATTCATCTTTCCTAAAACTCATTTACTCTCCTCTAAGAGGCTTACATCTCCCATCCCCTTTCCCTAGGAAAAAGGTAGGTATTTAAATCTGCATTCTAAGCTACCTTAGGGAGTTATTCATTTTTCCCTGATATCTCCCACATATACACGAGGTACACATGTTAATGAACTGTTGTTTTCTCTTGGTCATCTATTTTTCATTACAAGGGCCTCCACTAAGAACTCAGAAAGGAAGAGGAAAACTGTTTTTCCTCCTCCATAATTCTATCTTGGGAAATCAAATCCCCAGCTGAACACTGAGGTTGGTTCAAGTACCAAGCAGTTCCGGCTGACAGGAGGGAAGCTTCTAGGGAAAAATCAGTGATATTGGCATCAAAGTGGAACGGAGGGCACATGCACGGTTGCTGGTGGGAGTTTAAAGTAGTTCAACATTTTTGGAGGATGATTTGGCAAATTTGATAGAAATGTTCAAGGTATGCCCTAACCGGTTTGGCTCAGTGGATAGAGTGTCAGCCTGCAGACTGAAGAGTCTCAGGTTTGATTCTGATCAAGGGCATGTACCTTAGTTTCGGGCACATCCTTTGTAGGGTGTGTTCAAGAGGCAGCTGATCGATGTTTCTAACTCTCTATTCCTCTCCCTCTCTGTAAAAAAATCAATAAAATATATATTTTTTTTTAAAGAAAAAAAGAAATGTTCAAGGTACATTTAAGATTCTTCTTCTAGGAATCACATCTGCTGAGATAAAGCACAAGTGTATAACCCCTGGTCAGAACCCAGATGCTACTGCGGGTTTCCCTTCCATGATAGGAAAATCTGGGAACAACCTGCATTTTTAGGACAAGGTGGCATCTATACTAATAAAAGGGTAATATGCTAATTAGACTGAACATCTTCTGGACTTGGATGTCCTTCTGGACAAAGCCATGTTGGCGGGCCCAAGGCAGAGGAGGTTAGAGACAATCAGGCAGGCAGGGGGGAGCAGATAGGGGAGAGCAGGCTGTCAGGGAAGGGCAGTTAAGGGGATCAGACCGGCAGGCAGGTGAGTGGTTAGGAGCCAGAGGTCCTGAGGGGTACCAAATTGGAAAGAGTGCAGGCCCAGCCGAGGGGGACCCTCTTCCTGTGCATGAATTTTGTGCACTGAGCCTCTAGTATAAGTATAAAGTCTAAACCTACTAAATCTGACATTTGATAACAGTCTTCCTTTAACGATGTATTGGCCTTTTTTTTTTTTTTTTAAACTACCATCACACACTGCTTACTAAACTTTCTAATCAGCTGTGTCACCCATTGTTCTCACAATGCACAGAACCACTCAAGGCAACACTGATTTGGTCAGCGTTCCTTCAACAAAAGTCTAAGAGCTTCCTCTACCTTTTACCATCCTATCCCCGGGTGGTACCACAAAACATTTTTCTAAATAAATTGAATGTTCTAGTTCGGGGAACAAATTCCTACACCCTAGTTAATTGATCCAATTTAGGCTATAAAAATTTGGGCTTTGAATAAGTTCCTATACTTTTACATTGTTATAACTCTCAGTGCATGTTTATTGTAGCAGTTCTTAACTTGTACTCTTCATTTCTGAAACACTTGCCAGATTACTCTTCATAAAATGTGACCAAAGAGATACTTTTGGTAAACATGACAGAATGACCACGTGTATTTATCTTCAGAATGACCACGTGTATTTATCTTCATCCTCTCCCAAATCACTTTAAAACAACAGTAAAGGACGCCGAAGCCGGTTTGGCTCAGTGGTAGAGCGTTGGTCTGCGGACTGAAGGGTCTCAGGTTCGATTCCAGGCAAGGGCATGTACATTGGTTGCAGGCACATCTCCGGTAGGGGGTGTGCAAGAGGCAGCTGGTCGATGTTTCTCTCTCATCGACGTTTCTAGCTCTCTATCTCTCTCCCTTCCTCTCTGTAAAAAATCAATAAAATATATTAAAACAACAGTAAAGGAATTGGGGGGGAAAAAAGCATATGCCCTTTATAGAAAGGGAATGTGACAAAGACAGTGACAAATAGCAAGTGATGAATATTTCTTCTTCAAGAGAAACAAAAGGAAATATAAATTTATTACAGTATTCCTATATGCTGACTATTTATATAGTTATGAAACTGTAAGTAATTAATATTATTTAATCTAAAAATGTGATAAAAACTATTTTGAAAGGAAGGGGGAAGGAAGAGAGTAGGAAAAATTACCTCCCATTATAAAAAGCAAGTAGATAATAGCCAAAATTGAAAAATTAGTAGCAGTAAAAATATGAGTTAATTAGCAGAAGAAAAACAGCTAAGAGATTTGAAAAGTAACTGCTTCTGGAGAGCAGAAACCAAGGAATAGAATGGAGCAGGAGACTGCCATTTAACTTTATTAGCTCTATAATACTCTTTACTTTTTAAAAATATGTACATGAAGTACTTTGATTAAAATTAAATTTTAAAAGCTATCCACTTTGTAATTCCCTTGCTCCAAAAATGTCAAAGGATTTCTATTTCCTGCCACACAGGTGACAAATTCTTTGTCTTTTTTCAGCTGGATTTTTATATTCCCTATATAAGCTTTTGCTTCCCACTGAACTGATATTGCCCTTGAACCCGAAGCCCCTTCCAATCCTGAACCATCTTCCACCTCTCCTCCTTTCTAAATCCTGTCACTCTTCTTTTAACGTCTAGCTCCTTTTTCTTTCCTAAGCCTTCCTGGTCTCCCCTCCCCAAGCCAGTGACCTCTCCTAAACAGCTGTGCCACTAGCTGTCTATACCACTCATTAGACACTTACATTGCCTTTTCTTGTTTGTAATGTTTTTGATGTCTTATCTTCCCAACTGGATTATAAGCTCCAACAAAGCAAGAAGGACATCTTATTACCATTTTATATACATCTTTCACAGTGTTATGTTTGATAGATATCTGTTTAATATTAGGTCCTCATTCAGCCATCAAAAAGTTTTCTGTTCTGGGATCACTACTCTTTATTCTAGGCATGTCTCAGGACTCTTTTCTTTGGTCTAAAAATCTCTATCTCTCTCAGCCTTATTGAGAGGTTGGAGGCCAAGAATTATCTCTTTGCTGGTGGTGCTGTCCTTGGTTGACACAGTGTGCTAGTTGTTTTTACAAAACATAACCCGGAGAATCATTCTCTAATCTTCCAAATCCTGAAGTTGTTTTTAGGCATTCAGAATTTTTTTATTTGGGAGAAATGGCTAATTTATTACCGTCACCACTTTGGGGGTTTATAAACCTTTCCCCCTTATACTCCCTTGCTTTATGATCCCCTGCACTGCAAAAAGCTAAAGGGGGTGGGGGGAACCACAAAAAACAAACAAACAAAAAAAAACAGAATAAGCACAGTCTCCACTATTTCTCTTTGTACTCTTTAAGTACAACCACGTGGCTTTACGTGTGCCCTAGAGAAGCTTCGTCAGTGACACATTCTTGTCCACTGAGCGAGAGCCCCAATGTGACCTGAAACGTTTGGGTCATTAGTTCTTAATCTTTTTTTTTTTTTAAATATATTTTATTGATTTTTTTTTTTTTTACAGAGAGGGAGAGGGATAGAAAGCTAGAAACATCAATGAGAGAGAAACATCAACCAGCAGCCTCCTGCACACCCCCTACTGGGGATGTGCCCGCAACCAATGTATTATATATGCCCTTGACCAGAATTGAACCTGGGACCTTTCAGTCCACAGACCGACGCTCCATCCACTGAGCCAAACCGGTTTTAGCATTAGTTCTTAATCTTTAGAAGACAGTGAATACTGTGAGAATGTGTACACATAGCTCACATACCTGTATTAAAATATAACTGGGATTCTAGTTTTATTCAGGTACTGTAAGACCAGCAGATGAGGAGACGATTGCCATTAAAAAGAAAATTTGTTACTTACAGTTCCCAAGAGGAGGGGAACACACCACACAGGGCTACATAGGGAAGTATCTATGTAGGAGGCAGGATAAGGCTGGGGTAAAACATGAGTTCACCAGAGCCGTTGTTGGGATTTTTAGGGGAAGAAGTGGGTGAGGCCAGTCAGTACAATCAGTAAGTTCAGGATTAGATAGTTTGAATAATTTTCACAGGTTCTGGACTATGGGATGGTCCCTAATTGTCCATATCTAGCCCTGGGTGCTTTAGGGCAGAGGAAATTATTGGTTTGCTGTGTTTGATAAAGTGGTTGGAGGTATGGACTCTGGATTGGTTGGTTTGGATGCTTGCAGTTAAATTGTTTCCTACCTTTAGGAATTAGCCAATTCTGAAAGAGGCAGTTTCTTAGTCCACGAGGCCCCAAGATATCAAAACTCTGTAAAATACTATAGAAAACAAAAAACACAATTAGTACAATAAATGCATACATACAATTATATTTTCTATTTCAGTAAACCATTTCTTGGACTTCCTGAAGCCCATCGATAGACTCAAGGTTTAAAACCCACGTTGAGAGCTATATGTCTCTAAATACAGTATATGAATTTTGTTTGCCTCTTTACAAGGTCTATAGCTAATAATCAGTTAAGATAAGAGGATGTAACAACTGCTCTATTTTTTTATAGTAAAGATTTTATTTCTTTTTTCTTTTGACTTTTATACTGAGGTCTTATTTGTGGGTATTTTGTGCCAAGAGGGATAAGCCTGCATCCCTTAATTGTTGCATCAAGTCCGTCCTCACAGGGCGTCCTGATGACATTTTAAATACATGGAAATTTTTGAATGTATGAAAACGTCTGGTGCTGAGTCTCTGCTGCATATTTGCTCTGGCACCTGCTCCTCTCTTCTTGGAGTTTATCCCATTGCCTAATTCTGTACATTGTCTCCAAACCTTTCATTAAACATTGTTGGAAATTTTGCTTTTTAACCTCAACATCCCTACTTATCTATTGAACGAAACAGAGCCGTCTCTGACTACTAGGCATTTCCTAGAGTGAAAAGCTCCCCATCTTGCCTTTTATGACTTTTCAGAGCATGAAATGGCAGTGTTCATCTTGTATGCCTCAAGGCAAGAGCCTTGCAGAGACAGACAAAGGGGACAGCCTCCTCCCAGCTTGGATCCTCCAGAGGCCAGAGGGAGAAACTTTTTAATTTTATACCAACATATAGTAGAAAATCTACCCACCCTGCTTTGTTTTGACTGCACTTAGAAAGAAAAATTTTTGGAGTGTTCTTCCTGCTTGTAACCATCAATTTCTTAGTGCCCTGAATACTGTACTGGGTAGATTTCCAGAGGCTAGGTGCTTTCTTAGAGTCTCAGAGATCAAACAAAAAGGGTTTTAGGAATTCTGCAAGTGTCCTTCTGATGGTTGAGTGGCTATTTCTCAAAGCCAAAGGCACTCTGGCTCCAAGTTAACAAATTGAGTTGCAGCTGTGTATTTTGTTCAAGGTGCACTTTGGGGCACAGAACTGAGAGGCACTTAAGTCTCTCAGGGGATTTAAGATAGTCCTTCCTCTCAAGGGGCTAAGACTCACACATACTCAAGTAAACCTTTGTTTCTATATTTAATATGGAGTTATTGTACACTGTGTGGGAGAGCTTCAAGATATTTCATGAAAAGATAAGAAAATTGTGTGTCCTTCCTCTCACGAACCTACGTATGAATACTCTGAGGGAATACAGGTTCAGGGAAAGCGTTGAGGGGAACAAAGCAAGCATACTTGGTTTATAGATTTTTTAAGTTGGCCTCTGGTAGACTGAATTTTATACCTGTCCTCAAGAAGAGTGAATAAGAGTAGGGAGTGCTGTCTCAACAAGATGGCAGGAGATAGAGCAGAAGGAATATGACAAAATAAGAGAAACAAAAGGCTGTGGGACTTGCAAAGAGAAGATCAAATCAGGTTAGTGAGAGCAGAAAAGATGGCTTAGAAAAGGGGGGTTGAGGAAGTCTTTGAATGGGGAATAGGGACGGAGGGACATTAGCATTTATTAAAGGAGAGAAGAAGGAATATAATAGTAGAAATAGGATAAGCAAAAGTATAAAAGCAGGAGTATATTTAAAACATATTTACAAAATTATGTGAATAATGAGCAGTGGGAAATAAGCACAAAAGATAGATTGTTGATTGCCTTGAACAGAGACCAAGGAATTTATCTTCGTTAGACAATGACATTAAAGCTTTTTGAGCGAATGAGTGACACTCAAAACTGCTTTAAAAAAAGAAATCAGTCTGCCCTAGCCAGCTGGCTCAGTTGGTTGGAGTCGTCCCATACACCAAAAGGTTGTCAGTTCAATAACCAGCCAGGACACATACCCAGGTTGCTCCCTGGTCAGGGTGCATATGGAGGCAGTCAATCAGTGTTTTCCTCTCCCCTCTCCGTGTGTGTTATAATCAGTAAACTTATCTTTGGGTGAGGAAATAAATAAACCTGGCTTTGAAAGATGGATTGAAGAAAGGAGAGGAGAAAGGAAGATAGGTGACTTTTTAAGGGACAAGCTTAGTGTTAATTGCAAGGTCATTTCATGATGTTACCCACACCCCACGTGGCTGGCTTATGGAAAAGTTTGCAGGCTGTCATGCAACAGTGAGTCTGCTTTTGAAGACTCACTTTAAACACTGGAATTTTGCCACAGGTCTTTCTCAGGAACTTATCTAACTTGACATGAAATATAAGCCTTTTTTGTTTTCAGGTAAGATGTTATATGGCATTAAGATGGTCTCTAAGAGAAAAGCTTGGAGCTGGGCATCTGTTAGTACATTTCATCTGTGCAGACAGACTGTTCCTAGTGTGAACCTAGGAAGCCCTTAGAGTAGGGGTGTCGAACTCAATCAGAGAAGGGGCCAAAATTTAAAATCCAGCCTAAATCACGGGCCGAATGGTTTACTGAACAGTCATAAACTGTCATTGTGATGGAAACGCAGCGGAGTGCAGTGATGACAGCGCGGTGCGGGCCACATTGCAAGGCCTGGCGGGACGGATTTGGCCCGAGGGCCTTGTGTTTGACACATGTGCCTTAGAGTCTCTGCTTTTGTGGGGCACAAAGTTTGTGTGGCCATATGTCATTGATAGTTGCCTTCTGGATGGTTTCATTGGATGAACACAGCCTTTTATACATATAGATTCACTTATTGGTGAATATGAAACTTTCTAGGTTTTTACTATTACAATACAACATATATGACACACATCCTTGTATGGCATTTTTTCTAAGATATTTTCCCAGAGATGGAATTTCTGGGTAAAGCTCCTTTTTAGTCACACACCACAGATTTATGGACTATCAAAGACATACCTTCTTAGATTTACTATTGATATAAAGGGCATCTCATGGTACCATTCTTATTGGCACTGAGTGAAAATAAAACTTGAGATTTGTGAATTTTATTGTAAACCCAGAACCAAGGAGTTTTTCTAAAGTGTTTCAACTAGTTAGCTTCGTTGAACAAATAAATGTATATGCTGAATATAGGGGATATTAATTGGCAAAATGTATAATTTTAATAGGTTATTATAAAAATAGTTTATCATTCTTTTTAAAATTTGTAAAAATAATAGTTTCATTGCAAATAATTCAGAAAATATCAAAATATGTACTATAAAAAGTTTCTCCTCACCACCTTCATCCCCAGTCTCATTTCCCAAATGCTTAATAGTTTGGAATGTATCTTTCCAATTTATTTTTCCATGCACAGTCATCACATAGGTGATGACACTTACATAATTTTCTTCATTTTATTTTTTAATAGAGGCAGGATCATACAGAACAATATATCAAGGACATCTTCCTGTATCTAAATTACATCTTCCTGTGTAATTTATTCTTTTTAATGGCTGTATGATGTTCCATAGTATAATTGACCAAGTTTATTAACAGTTTTCTTTTTGATGGATGTTTAGGTTGATTTACAATAAAATTCAAGCTTTTTTTACAAGCCATAATTTTGCATAGTCCATTCCTGGATGTAGATACCAGACTGAAAATTTCCTTAACACGTGATTTGGTTCTAAGACTATCTAGGACATATATATAGAATTTATATAAACTTCTCACAGTTTATAAGGCTGGCATAACATTCCTTGCAGTTCCCATTAATTCTTCTCACCCTGTGTATTTCATGTCTCCTGAATAAATGGCAATATTCTAAGACCTTTAAATGTGTAGTATTTAAAATACAACTGAAAAGCTGACCCCTTCTCTCAAGTTCACTACCTTTAAAAATAAGGTAAGAGGCCACACCGTACCAACTGAACATTGATGTATAAGTGTACACAGAGCTACAAAAGCTTGCACTCAGAGCATACTTTATGTACTTACAGCCAGGTACCTAAAGGACGACAAATGTTTTGTGTTCTAAAAGTAGCTAATGTTGTGTGGGTAGGGATTCCCCTCTAATTCAGAAAAGCTTTCAGGAGGAGGTGGGATTTTATTTAGGTTAAAAGACTTCTAGAAAGGCTAATCTGGAGTGCAATGTAGTTTCCAGGTACATCCTTATAGCAGTGTCTCAATACAAGACTTGTTAATAATGCTTTCCCACTTTGTTCTAGTAGTAATGTCTGAACAGTGGATTTTAATAAGAAACTATTTCAATTTAGCAATCTTTATGTGACAAGTATTGTTCTCCTAGAATCCCACAGCATGTGTATGGCTCTGGGGACCACTCAGATTGCTAAGCAATTTATGTTTTGAAACGGAACCATTTGCCATGCTCTTTTTCACTTATTTTTGCTCCATACTTTCCACTAGTTGGTGCCTATACTTTAGAACAAGGTCTGGAATCCTTTTTGCCACTTTGGGATCTAGTGAACAGACTGGCTGGGCCAATAGAGTAGAGTCTGCCTTAAAAGATCTAGTTACTAAGATTTTGTCAGACCCACTTTTAGCAGAATCAGGATGTAGTTTTTACAACAAAATTCCCAATCATCTTTCTATAAGCAACTGTCAACACATTCATTAGAAATTGCTAACCTTTGGCCTTTCTCAAAAAACTGTAGTCTCTCTACAAAAACCAAGTTGGCTGGATGCTTTATCTCAATATTGTGATCACAAGTCCCAACATTTACAATATTTCCCTTGGACCCACTTGTGGAAAAACATAAGATAGTTGATCTTACAATTGTTCCCTTCATTCCAAAGTGAATGTGAACTTGGTGGTCAAGACCAAGTATCCTGTAGTCCACTTTCTGACCTGACCTTTGTCCTTCAAGCCCATGGGGCTTCTTTGTTACCCCTTGGGGCTTAGCCTTTCTGTCCCTGGATAAATAGTCTTGTGGCAATGATCACAGGGAAGTGGCATGCTGTCTGTGGTGCTCCAAAGACTCCTCCAAACTGAGTGACCCAGGCTGTGGATTAGAAAATATCACAGGCAGGGGCAGAGCAATCTGGCCTCTTTCCTACATGTTGGCCCTGACTGAGTCAGCCCAGCAATGCTGTAGCCTAAAATGCACAGGTGTGATTTGACAGGAGCTTTTCGCCCTTTACGAACTGGGCCTCCTAATGAGAATGTAGGCTCATAGAGGAATAATGCACGTGTAGGTGGCCTGTAAGGAAAGTTTTAACAAAAGAGTTGGTTAAGAAGCTGATTTATTTTCTTGCTTTAACTCCCTTGTCATGTGCTGAGTGGGGGCGGAAGGGGAGAGGAGGGTGGGGAACGGTGCTGCTGAAAGCATTTATCTTCATTTCTGCCATCTCCCAGTGTTTATTACCCTGTGATCGACAGATGAGGAAAGCTGCCAGTCAAACCCACGTTCAGCACATTTCCATTTCCCCTCTTTGCAGATTTAGGCTTTTGAAATCTGCATCCTCTTTGCAGCAATAAAGGTCGTTTCCCTCCTGCTGCTGACAAGCCCAAGACCCTCTGGTCCAATTCCACTCACTTGTGCTTCTACCAAACAATAAAAGCTGCAGGAGTCTCAGCAATTTCAGACAAGTGTTTGGTGAGAGATGTTCAGTGTTTGAGTCAGTCGGTCAGTCGCGCTCTCTATCTTTCTCTCTCACCTCTTTCTCCCTCAGCTCTCTACCCTTTCCCTTCTCTGCCCATCTTTATGCTGCTGAGGCACCCCCGTTAGCAGCTCTATTGTGCAGCAATGAGAGGATGATTGCTTTCGTGACTTCTTTCCTGGCTTCACTCAGGGACCTCCTGCCTAAACCAGTGTCCTCCCAGCAACAGGGCTTGCTGGGACCTAAATATAGGAACTGCCAGGTTGTGGGGGATGTGGAGGTAGAGTAATTCTTAATACTTGGATCACCTGTGCATGTTTTCTGTCAGAGCTAGAGGCTTTGAGGAAATCCCTGCCTGGTGAGGGTGAATGCCAGGTTTTTTGTTTTTGTTTTGGGGTTGTTGGGTTTTTCCTCCATTTCTCCTGAAGGTTGTAGGTTTTGGAATGCTGTTTCTAATAATTTTCCAGAAGCATGTGTTCTTATGAGCTTATTTGTTTTTGTCTTAAATAATATTTGTGGGTGGAAGAAAGGGAATGATAGTTATTTAAAAATGCTTGTTCTGCTTTCATAATTACTTGTCCCAATTACATCATTAGTGTAAGTTAGATGATTGCTTCATTAGGATGTATATATTGAAGAAAGGCAGGTCTACAGGATGGTGATGAAAATGGGCCCCAGCTTCTTCATCTACCCACACAGGAGCATCTTAGCTTGACTTCAGAGAGCTAGAGGACACCAGCTGTCCTATCAACAATCAAGATTAATGCTGCTGTTGTTTTTGTTTTTTTTAATAAATCTTTATTGTTCAAATTATTACAATTGTTCCTCTCTCACCCCCCACCTATATCTCCCCTCCACCTGGTTCCCATCCCACCCTCTCCTTACCTTCCCCCCCACTGTCCTCATCCATAGGTGTATGCTTTTTGTCCAGTCTTTTCCTGCACCCCCCCCACACCCTTTCCCCCCCAAGAATTGTCAGTCCACTCCCATTCTGTGCCCCTGATTCTATTATATTCACCAGTTTATTCTATTCATCAGATTTTTTTATTCACTTGATTTTTAGATTCACTTATTGATAGCCATGTATTAATATTTGTTGTTCATAATTTTTATCTTTACCTTTTTCTTTTTTTCTTTTTAAAAAATATATATTTTATTGATTTTTTCAGAGAGGAAGGAAGAGCGATAGAGAGTTAGAAACATCTATTAGAGAGAAGCATTGATCAGCTGCCTCCTGCACGACCCCTACTGGGGATGTGCACACAACCAAGGTACATGCCCTTGCTGGAATCAAACCTGTGACTCTTCAGTCTGCAGGCTGATGTTCTACCTACTGAGCCAAATCAGTTAGGGCTTCTTCTTCCTCTTCTTAAAGAATACCTTTCAGCATTTCATATAATACTGGTTTGGTGTTGATGAACTCCTTTAGCTTTTTCTTATTTGTTATGCTCTTTGACCTTCAATTCTGAATGATAGCTTTGCTGGGTAGAGTAATCTTGGTTGTAGGTTCTTGCTATTCATCACTTTGAATATTTCTTGTCACTCACTTCTGGCATGCATAGTTTCTGTTGAGAAATCAGCTGACAATCGTATGGGTGCTCCCTTGTAGGTAGCTAACTGTTTTTCTCTTGCTGCTTTTAATATTTTCTCTTTTGCTCTTGGCATTTTAATTATGCTGTGTCTTGGTGTGGTTCTCTTTGAATTCCTTTTGTTTGGGGTTCTGTGTGCTTCCTGGACTTGAAGTCTTATTTCTTTCACCTGATGAGGCAAATTTTCGGTCATTATTTCTTCAAATATATTTTCAGTATCTTGTTCTATCTCTTCTTCTCACACTCTCATAATTCAGATGTTGGTACACTTGAAGTTGTCCCAGAGGTTCCTTACACTATCTTCAACTTTTTGGATTTTTTTTTTCTTTTTTTCTTTTCTTTTCCGGCTGTTTTTTGCTTCTTTGTATTTCAAATCTTTGACTTGATTCTTGTGGTCCTCTAGTCTGCTGTTAGGTCCCTGAATAATATTTTTTATTTCAGTCAATGTATGTTTAATTTCTAGTTGGTCCTTTTTCATATCCTCGAGGGTTTCACTAAATTTATTGGCCTTTTCTAGGAAATTCTTGAAAAACCTTATAACCGTGGTTTTGAACTCTATAGCCAGTCTTTTGCTTTCCTCCATTTCTTTCATTTATGATCTGTTTCTTTGTCTTCACATTTTAGCTGCTTCCCTGCGTTAGTAGGGTAGCTTTGTGTGCTAGGTGTCCTATAGGGTACAGAGGCTCAGCTTCCCCAAATACCTGAGGTGGACGCTCTTGGTGCACCCCTTTGTGGACTGTATGCTTAGCCTTGTTATAGTCTTAATTGTTGTTGGTATCACTGGGGGGAATTGATCTCCAGGCCAATTGGCTATGAGGACCAGCTGTGTCTATGCTGATTGAGCCCGCAGCCTGGGCTGTGCCCTTGGCCAGAATCAAACCCAGGGCCCTTTAGTCCACAGGTCGATGCTCTGTCCACTGAGCCAAACCGGCTAGGGCAGCAAACTAATTCTTGACTTTATATCACAACCAAGCAAAAAGATAGTAATTATGTTTCCATGTTGATGAGTGTTTACGCCCCCAGCCCCATTTTTGTTCCAGCAGCAGCACAGTCAGAGATGCTCATTCTAAGTGAGGCACTCAAATTGGACAATTTTATAGGGCTGAAATATAATTTAATTGTTTCCTTCTTTGTAACTTGCCCTTTTTTACCCTCCTGAATTAGCTTTTCTGATAGATTTGCTAATGATTCCCATTGTTCCATATTTTCACTGTACTGTTGAATCATACTCTTTATTTCCCTGCTCCTAGAACAGATCTTTGAAAGAGGCAGGGGGAAAAAAGTGTTTTGAAAAAATGGCTCCTAATTCTTTTTTTCCAGGCAGCAGAAGAGATGCAGAGGCAGAGATGCATGCAGGCTCTCAGGCTGGGTAGAGCTCTCCTACCATGTGACTGTTGTGACTATTAAGATTTTATCCCTAGACACAGTCCCAGGCTTCTGGCCTAGAGGTTGAAGACCTGACTCAGAAAATGAGACTTGGCAGCTTGGTTTTTGCTATTCTCTGATAGTTGGCCAGGACCACTGAATTTAAGTGTCCTCTGCTCCTTGTTTTGTCTCATCACGATAATCCTTATTTGTTCTTTTGCTCTGAAACTCCAGGAGAACTCTGTAGAGTATGGTAGAAGGTAGACTGCCATGACTAATAGTATCCTTATAGATAGCTGCTGTTTCCTAGAACATGAATGACAGTCTTGGGCTCTCTCTAGTCTCTATCTATCTATATTTTTTCTCTCTTTCTTTCTCTCACCCTCTCTCTCAATTTAATGGACCTTTTTTAGAGTAGTCTTAGGTTTACAGGAAAATTGCGTGGAAAGTACAGAGAATGCCTATATACCTCCTCCCTACACACACACCCATAGCCTTTCCCACCATCAGCATCCTGCATCAGAATGGAACATTGTTATAGTTCATGAACATTAACATGTCATTATTACCCAGAGTTCACAGATTACACATTAGCATTCACTCTTAGTTGTAAGTTCTGTGGGTTTTAGCAAATGTATGACATTTATTTGTCATTATAGTATCATACAAAATAGCTTAATAATCCCCCCAAATCTCTTTGTCTTCCATCTATATACCTCCCCTCCCCCAAACCCTTGGCAACTGCTGACTTTTTGCTGTGTCCGTAGATTTTTGATTTTTCAAACTGTATATGTCATATATTATAGTTAGAATTATACAGTATATAGATTTTTGCTTCTTTCATTTAACAATATGCATTTAAATTTCTGCATGTCTGGTCAAGGCACATACAAAAAGCAACCAATGAATGCATATAAGTAAATAGAACAATAAATAGATCTCTCCCTCTCCCTCTTCTTTTCTCTAATATCAATCAAAATAAAAAATTTAAATAAAAATATTAAATATTTTCTGCATGTACTTCTGAAACAAAGGAAGGTCTTAAGATAGAAGAGGTAAGATCACAGCCACAGGAATGCTTTGGCCCTTTGGAAATGTGAGGAAGAATCAAGCCAGGGCCTGCCCCTCTCTCCTCCCCTCTCCCCCTCCTGCCTGTCTAGAGGTTTATTGATTTTATTATTTTTTTAAACAACTAGCTTTGGGTTTTACTGATTTCATTTTTCTCTATTGATTGCTTGTTTTTAATTTCACCTCTCTAATTTTTATTTATTTTCTTCTGTTTACTTTTGATTTCATTTGCTCTTTTTGTTTCCTAGGGTAGAAGCTTAAATTATCGTGGTAAATTTCCTTCTTAGCACTGCTTTTGTTGTACCCCACAAATTTTAATACATTATATTTTCATTTTCATTTAGTTCAAAATACTTTAAAATTTCTCTGGAGATGTCTTCTTTGAGCCATGTGTTATTTAAAATGTGTTGCTTAATTTCTAATTCTTTTATAATTTGCCAGTTATCTGTTTGTTACTGATTTCTATTTTACTTCCCTTGTGGTCTGACAGCATCTTTTGTAAAGAGCGTCGGGCCTAGGCTACTCTTCTCCGCTTCCCCTCCTGTGGGTGGCACAAGGCACAGGGCAGCAGGGCAGCAGGGCAGCACCCTGGGGTGAGGGATGGGGGAGGCGCCAGCACAGCTGGTCCCCACCTGGATGGAGGCCTCCATATCTCCTGCAGTAGTACCTTCTCTTGCTGCAGCTCCTGGCTGGGCCTCAGCTACTCTAGACAGTTGGCCTTAACTCTGAAATTAATTATTGCCCAGCCAGAGTGGCTCGGTTGAATGTCATCCTGTGTACCAAAAGGTTGCATGTTCGATCCTTGGTCAGGGCATGTATTGAAGGCAACCAACCAATTGATTGATGTTTCTCTCACACATCAATCTTTCTCTTTTCCTCTCACTAAGTCCTAGGGTGAGGATAAAAAAATAAATAAATAAATAAATAAAAAATTAAGTACTTCTTTCTCTTGGCGCTGACACATTATTTGGACCAGTCTCTTACAAAAGGACTTTCCATTGAGGAAAAGCATACAGAGATTGGAGTAAATTATCAAAGTAATTTAATTTTTTTAAGTTGATTTCAGAGGAAGGGAGAGGAAAGAGAGATAGCAACATCAATAATTAGAGAGAATTGCCGAAACTGGTTTGGCTCAGTGGTAGAGCATCGGTCTGCGGACTGAAAGGTCCCAGGTTCGATTCTGGTCAAGGGCATGTGCATTGGTTGCGGGCACATTCCCAGTAGGGGGTGTGCAAGGGCAGCTGGTCGATGTCTCTCTCTCATCGACGTTTCTAACTCTCTATCTCTCTCCCTTCCTCTCTGTAAAAAGTCAATAAAATATGTTTTTTTAAAAATAGAATTATTGATCAGGCTGCCTCCTACAGGCCTCATACTGGGGATCAATATTGCAACCTGGGCATGTGCCCTTGACCGGAATGGAACTTGGGACCCTTCAGTCCACAGGCCAACGCTCTATCCACTGAGCCAAACCAGTTAGAGTCAAAGTAATTTTAATGATGACACATTACATTTATTGTTTCAGTTAGTTCTCCCAACAATTCTATAAGTTGTATGTATTCTTGTTATACCTTTTTTTTTTTTAATAGATAAGGAAACTTATCTGGTTTCTTATCTGTAAGGAGAGGCCAGGGATGTTGCTTAAACATTCTACAATGCACAAGACCCACCCCACCCTGTAAACAATTATTGGCGCACAGTATCAACAGTGGAGGTTGAGAAACCTTGAGTCTAGCTTGTTCCATTCTGTTGTTACTGAGAAAACCTTATTGTCTCAGAAATCCTTCATCGGGATTTGGTTTCTAAGGCTAAGTGCCTCCTATCTGATATTTTATAGCTTGGCTCATTGACTCATTCTGGCACGTCCTATACCTTCACCTTATACTAAATGGTTGTTGTTTTTTGTGTTTTTTTTTTTTTTAGTAGAGTGGTACTTTTTCTTCCTGATATTTCTGAGAGAGAGGCTTGGTTGGCCAGCAGTTCTTGCAGAAGAGAACCTGGTGACAATCTGTTGCTGGCATCGTTGGCTTCCTAATCTATGTTTACATGGCACCAAAAACTGACACTTCCTGGTGCCAGGCTTCTTTTCTTCTCAGCACCCTGGCACTGTGGCAGGGAACACCTCCCTAGTCTCTTCACACATGTTTATTTTATAGCACAGCTGTTCTCCAAATGATGTTTCTTGAGGCATGCTCAGGGTGCTTCTAGAGCAGTGGATTGGAGCCTTAGCCATTTGTGTTACCAGTTGCAAATCCACAGCACTCATAAAGCATCTGGTATTTTCCGTAACTGTTTTCCTGTTCGTAGTTCTCATCTTCTTCCTCATATTTTAAACCTTTAGAATATGGGATTTGTTTCTTCCATTTATTTTCTACTTTTAGCAACTAGCATTTCGTTCATCATATACTGAGAAAGTCAATTTATCTTCTTCCATTTAGGGTTATATGCTTTTCTATGAGAAGTTGGAGGAAATAAATGATAAGGAACTAAAGTAATTTGAGAGAAGCTAGTGGTTAAAGGAAGATGTCAGCCATCTACAATAGATAAGCAAACCAGGGGAACAATTCATAAGCTCAGTGGAATTGAGCTAGGGTCAGAGTGCAACTGAATGATTTTGAGCTGGGAAACAGTAGATCTAGAATTTAAAAAATGGTTTTCATTATCAAGGAGGCCTATAAAAATAAGAAAGTCCCTATTAAGGAAGTCCCATAGGAACCTTCACCTTCTCGTGACCCAGAAGTTTAGCAAAAGTTTCTGATTAGATGTGATTATTATAAAATCTTCTGTAAATGTTAAAAGGAAGGGCATAGTCCTACCTGGGTAGCTAAATTGGTTAGAGCATTGTCCCGATATGCCAGGGTTGAAGGTTCAATCCCTGGTCAGGGCACATACAAGAAACAACAGGTGAATACATAAATAAGTAGGACAACAAATCATTGTTTCTCTATCTCTTTCTCTTTCCCTCCCTCCCCCTCTTTATCTCCCTCCTTCCGTGTATCTGTCTCTCTCTCTCTCTCTCTCTCTTAAATTAAAAATACAAAATAAAATAAAGGGAAGGATATATAAATATATATTTACCTAATTTGAGTGGTGTGCTACAGGGCCCTCAATAGGGGTGTGAGGTCAGTGGACTCATTGACAGCATCCCCCAAATGCTGTCTTCCTCAGGCCTTAGGAAAATCGTGATCATTTGGGTCTCTGTCTATGAATCTGTAAGATTGTAAAGAATATTTTGTTTGGGGGTATTGTTTTCTCTAAAATAGTATTTCTCAACCTCTATTTTATTATTACCCTTCTTAGAGCCTTCTTATGAGCCTTTTTAGACATTTTCCCCCTAATCATCTCTATTGTCATGAAATTTTAATATCACGGATGTGCTGTATATCTGTTTATCTACTGCAGTACATAGGAAGAGAACTAGCTATTGTACTAAGATTCCCCCGCTACCCTTATGAGCTAGTTTTTACCCCCATGAGGGTAATATTGCCCATGTTGAGAATACATAATCTAGTCATATCCTCATCTTGAAAATGAGCTGTTATAGTATATGTACTTTTCTCTGCAGTTGAAACTGGGGCAAAGGCACTATCAGTAAACTAATGTTAACAAATCTTCCCATGCAGTGGCCTGCAGCAATTAGAGAAAAGTAGGAAGAATCTTTTTCTCATATTTTAGGGCTTGTTTGCTCTCTGAATAATCTTTTGACCAGTTGAGCAAACAATTGGAAAAACACTAGGAGTAACAGAGCAATGAAGACAGTTCTCTAAAAGATAAGAAATAAAAGATAAAAAGATGACAAAATCCTTTGTAGTGATATGCAGAAATAGGTATAAAATTGTTCACTATTTGGAGACCAGTAAGCTCTAACAAGCTCAGTTTCTCAAAGCAGGAGTTGATTTGCAGCAGAACATAACATGTAGGTTGTCTAGCGTGCAAGAATGTTCTCCCAGGAGGGTTTGGCTCTTTCTGATCGGATGGGTGGTTGTGTACGGAATGCACCTTGGAAGGAGGAGGAGGAAATGACATGTTCATGTAAATGAAATACAACTGCAGATTAAAGTGTTACCCTGTTAAAAAAAAAATCAATTTTTTATTTAATTGGCTACCAAGGAAAAAAATGTCATACTGAAGTGTGTATCTCAGGGAAATTTAAACTGAGATGTTACAAGTGAATCTGGATTCAGAGAAGTTCTCGTGAGTGGGGTGGAAGTGTGGGTTATAAAATGTTGTCATAATAAAAATATTTTGATGCTGAGAAACTAAGCTTATAAATTTCTGCTGTGTTACATGCCAGGGGTTCAGAAGAATTAACAAATATTATCTCATTTTTTTTTTTATAATCTATATCCAGTCAGCTGTATAGTGGTTGTCTGTTCCCTGGAGGGAGCCTTCTTTTAAGATTTTTTATTAGGAAGAAGGTCATATACTAAGGAGGAGAAGCTTTTTTCTAAAAAGTGCTGCTTATTACAAAGACATCCAGAGACCAAACCATTTCTCTGTTAATGGTGTTCTCTCATGCTTTCACTCTTTGTTTTACTCTATTATTTTTTTTTAAATCCTTACCCGAGGACATTTTTCCATTAATTTTTAGAGAGAGTGAAAGGCAGAGAAAATTATTGATATGAGAGAAATACATCAATTGGTTGCTTCCTGCATAAGCCGAAATAGGGCCCTAGCCAGGGAGAAGCCTGCAACTAAAATATGTGACCTTGACCAAAATCGAACCTGGGACCCTTCAGGCCGCAGGCCGACAGACACTCTATCCACTGAGCCCAACCAGCTTGTTTCACATTTTTATGAAAATTCATGTCTCTTTAGATTGTGAGCTTACCAAATAGCGTCTATACAGTATCTGCAACATTGTTGGCACTAAGTAAATGTTAATTAATGGAAGGGAGCAACCCTGGCTGATATGGCTCAGTGGTTGAGTGTCCTCCTGTGCACCAAAAAGGTTGCCCTTTCAATTCCTGGTCAGGGCACATGCTTACTTAGGTTGTGGATTTGTTCCCCAGTTGGGTGATTGTGGGAAGCAGCCGATTGATGTTTTGTTTTCATATCAGTGTTTCCCTCCCTCACTCCCTTCTCCCTTCCTCCCTTCTTCCCTCCCCCCTCCATCCCTCTCTATCTAAAAAATCAATTTAAAAACATATTAAATAATGGGAGAGGGCTGATGAATGGGATTATATTTCCACATAAAATTGTTCTTGAGAAACATGTCTGATTTCTCTTTAAGACAGGGGCTTGACAGATGGGACTCACCAGCCTTCTTTAGCCCTAGTATGGTTCTTTCTCTTACCTCTCTCCTACTAATCCCAGTGTGGATTTACTAATGTTCTCAGTGGAAACATGTAGATAAACACTGTAATGGACTCTCTTGTCTTCTCTCTCACCAGGGGCAGTGATTGGTGATGGACAGTCTGCTGTGGCCAGTAATATTGCCAATACTACCTACCGGCTCCAGTGGTGGGACTTCACTAAATTTGACCTCCCAGAAATCAGTAATGGTAAGCCAAAGTAGAACTTGGGATACTGATGGATGGGGTATCTCTTACTGGTGAAACATAACTCAGAAACTCACGTAGCACCGGACTTTCCATCATCTCATTGAGAAGCAGATTGCCATATGTCTTTTTTGCAACTCTCAGTTAAGCAGTTCAGCAAACATATAACAGCAAACAATGCTAAGTACAGAACAAAGAACAGTGCTAAAGTGGATATAGAAATGAAGATGTCTGTACCCAGAGAAGCTTATTTACGAGTAGTTCATTGTTCTAAGCCTAGAAGTTAAGATATCTAGCAAGTATATCTAGGATAAATTCCTAGATATGGAATTGGAGGGAGGAAGAGTATGTATATTTGTGATTTTGGTAGATATTGCTAAATCGTCCTCTAATCAGGTAATGCCAGTTTATACTCCCAAGTACAGTTTATGAGAGTGCCTGTTTCCCTACACTCTTGTTTAGAATGTGTAAGCATATTTTTGGATATCTGAAAATATGATAGGTAAAAAGAATAGTATGTAGATGTTTTTAATTTGTATTTCTCATATTACAAAACAGGTGGTGGGCTTCTTCATACACTGAGCCATGCAGGTGGCCTTTTCTTGACTGTCCATGTACTTTCTTTAGCTGTTTTTCTGTTGTGTTCCTGGTCTTTTCCTTATTGGTTTTACAGGAATGCTTTATAGATGAGAAAATTCACATAATAGGCGTTTACTAGTTGCCATTTTTATTTTGACTTCGCTGAAGGTTATTTTTCTTCATAGAACTTACTTTAGGTAGTCAAAATTCCCCAACTTTCCTTATATGATTCTCAGATTTTGTGTCATCATTAGGAAGATCAGTAGTAATTTTATATTTTAGTTTTTTACTTTACCTCTTAGTCTTTGATTCACTAGGAAATTTAACCTAGTAATACCAAAGAAGCAGGGTATGATTTGACTTTTCCCTCATGGCTACTCATTTGTTCCAGATAATTTATAGAATAATCCATTTGCCTCCATTGCTTTGGAATGTTACTTCCATCCTATTAATAATTTTCTGGGTGTATTGAGATGTATTTCTAGGCCATTTTGTCCCAGTGATCTTTCTGATTCCTCATGTGAGAGTGCCGCATGGGTCTTTTAAATTTTGAAGCTTTATGTTTTAGAATTTGGTAGGACTCTCCTCTTGCTGTTTTTTTTAATTCAAATTTTCCTGCCTGCTCAAGCATTTTTGTTTTTCTGCATGGACTTTTAACTACTTGTTTTTCCCCCCTGAAAAAAACCTATTAGTGTAATTATTATGATTGTATTAACTTTGTAATTAACTTAAGGAGATTCAGTATCTTTATATCTTCCAGTGTAAGTATGTAATATCATTTCCAATTTCTCTTGTATTCTTATGAATGTTAAAAGTTTACTTCACTTGATTTTGTATATTTCTTAAATGTATTGTTACAAGTTTATTTTTTAAATCCTACAATCGTACTGAATCTGTTTACTAGTTGTTATCAGCTAAATCTCATGGGTTTTCTAGATGTGTTATCTATAAATAGAAAATTTACCTCTTCCATTCCAAGTTTTACACCTGTGATTTCTTTCTCTTGTCTAAATGCATTGGCTGCTATGATGAGAACAATGTTAGTAATAGCAAGCATCCTCATTGTTCCTGACTTAAACGGGAAAACATCCAACTTTTTCTCAGCAAGCATATTGCTGGCTTTGAGTTGAACTAGAAATAGTTTATTATTTTAAGGAAGTCGTCTATTCCTATTTTACCAAGAAGTTTGTGAGGTTTTTTAAAATCAAGAATATAAGATATTGAATCTAGTTATGCCTTTTGTGTATCTACAGAGATGATCATATTTTTTTCTCTCCTTTGATTTACTAGTATGATTATTATGTTAATAGATTATGTACTATTGAAACCATCCTTATAGTCCTTGACTAGACCCCACCTGATCCAGGATATATTCTTTAATGTTAAATTTCTTTCATGTAGCTTGCTAGTAATTAGAGGATTTCATCGGTATGAGATGAATCTCTCCCCCTTTTTTCTTTTTAATACTCAACCTGAGGCTATTTCTTTCATTGATTTTTAGAGAGAGAGAGTGGGAAGGGAGGGAAGAGGGAAGAAAGAGGGGGAGAGAAACACTGATGTGAAGGAGACACATTGATCGTTTGCCTCTTGCACTCGCCCTGGCCAGTGGCCGGGAATTGTACCTGCAACCAAGGTACATGCCCTTTACTGGGATTCAAACAGGAGGCCCTTCAGTGTGGTGGCCAGTATTGCAACCACTGAGCAAAACTGGCCCGGGTAAATCTGTCCTTTCTTGTTTCTAAAATCTATGGGTTTTGGTATTAGTGTTATGCTTGTGTTAAAATGTGGAGGTTTTTCTTCATTTGAAACAATTATAATACTATTGGAATTACTTATACTTTTAATACAAAGACCTGATGGTTGTTTTGCTTCTGTTTTTCATAAGCATAGGGAGAATTAGTTCTCTGATAATTTTCCTTGTCAACTGTACTATGGTGGTTAAGCAAATGAGCTCTTGGGTTACACTGTCCAGGTTCAAATCCCTGCTCAGCCACCTTCTAGCATTGTGACTTTGGTTACTTAATCTCTCCACACCTTGATTTCTTTGTCTACAAAATGAGGATAATAATGCAAATCTCATAGGATTGTTATGAGAATTAAATTAGTTAATACATGTCAAACACTCTAAGGTCAGTAAAGTTAGCTCTTTTTATCATATCTTTTTCTTGGGAATTGTGCCATGATTCTTTGAGAGTATGGCCTTAATTCTGAAGTCACACCTGTACTCTGAGGAACATGCTTTTCATCTCTGAAGCGTGATGTTTATGTAAATAAGATAGTTGCTTCTTTAACTTGTTGCCTCATTTGTAATGGGCTTCTGATCCTTCTTAAGCATGTTGTTTCTACCCAGTTGGAGATCATTTTCCTTGAGAGAAAAACAAAATATTCAGAAGAACAAAGGTATTGGATATGCTAATATCTCACCAGGCCTTTTTGGATGCCTTTAACATTTTTTGTACAAGCATCAGGGCATTGCAACTACAGCTTTCTATCGTTCTCCTTCTGTGTTCCTTTTTTATCTTGTGATCATGGGTCTTGTAATACCCGAGCTGATCAGGGAGCATTTTGTGTAACTAGGTTGATTCGTTTAGTTTAGCTCACCTTTCTCCCTCATTTAAATCATGTGTGGTGTTAAAATTCTGCTTTTTATAAGAGCCCTATTTTCCTTAGAGTTTTGACCTTAGGCAAAACCTGCATTCTAGAAGTTTGGGACACATAATGTCTGATGGGGTAGCCACGTTCCTTTTCATGGTATTACCCCCTAGAATGCTTATCACTCTCACCTGATTAATGATTTCCCATCATTAGCTTATAACTGCTTGTGTTTTGTGGTTGGTCTGAATAAAGTCTAGTTACGGTTTTGATCATTTCTCAAGTTAGGCTAGAGATTCTGGCCACCTGTTTCAGTTGGAATACTATCTGTAAAGAGATTAGAAGTTTGTGACTAAGACCTCAAATGCATAATTTTGAAACTGTTTTCATGGGTGGAAAATAATGACTCATTAGATTTACTGTGAATTACACTGTTTTTTGTTGTTATTTTTTTAAATCTTCACCTAAGGATATATTTTTATTGATTTTTAGAGAGAGGGGAAAGGAAAGAAAGAAACATAAATCTTTTGCCTCCTATATGCGCCCTAATCGGGCATTGAACCCACAACCTAGGTATATGCCCTAACTGGAAATCTAATCCACAGACTTTTGGTATACCGGTCGATGCTCCCAACAACGGAGCCACTTGGCCAGGTGAATTACACTTTTTAAGAGAAACTCTTACTGGGTAAATAGCATTGGTCATTAGGGTACCTTGAGTGGTATGGGGCAGATCATAGCACCAGGCCAGCACCGGGGCTTGGGGCGCAGCCTGAGGTCCCCCAGGACAGGGTGGGGGCATACCCTGAGGTCCCCCAGGACAGGGTGGGGGCACACCTTGAGGTCCACTGGCTTGGCTCCAGGGTGGAGGGCATGGCCTGAGATCCCCCTCATACCCCCACCGGGTGGTGGGTGCAACCTGAGGTCCCCAGTTAAGCCCCACTGGGAAGGGAGGGTTGTGCAGCCTCAGGTGTCCTGACCTGCCTGGCTTCACGCAGTTTCAGGTCCCTGCTGATTGCTTGTTATGGGAACCCTGCTTCCACTGTGGGCGCAGCCATCTTGTGTTACAAGAACCTCAGCCTCCATTGTGAGTGCAGCCACCTTGTGATGGCATGATGGCTAATTTGCATATTACCTCTTTATTATATAGGATAGATAGGAGGGGCTCAGAGTTAGCCCCTTCAGAGGAAATTTTCCTGCTGGTTTAAACCTTTTGGAAAGTATTTAATGTATTTGCAAAAGCACTGCAACTGCTAATCACTCCCATGGCCAGTCATCTGGCCAACCAGCAACAGGCTACAAATTGATCTTTGTAAAAGGTGTTTGTTTATAACTATGGAGTTGATAGGAAAGTAGAGCCATTTGCTCCTCCACCATCAGCACTTCTAACCCCTCCCATTCCTTGCTAGGGCATTTTCATTTGGAAATCATTTATAATTAGGAGAAGATTACATTGCAGTCTGGAACATGGTGGCTTCCTGCTGTCTTCTGCATTGGTTTTTTTTCTCCCCCTGGAGCTGCCCTCCTGAAGCTCTGAAGCAGTTTTGATTTGAAAAAGCCTTTCTTTCTAGCCTTTATTTTTGTTCTCTGCTCCACAGCTGATTGCTCCATCATTGTTCCTCACGTGTTTTTCTTTAAGTGCGGGCAGGTTGCTGGTGCTACAGCTCAGGGATCAAGGAATGTAGGTAAAGTATGGCCCCAAACCAGCATCAAGGACACCTGGAAAATTGTTAGAAATGCAAATTCTCAGTCCTTACCCTGATACTGTTTTAAATATATTTTATTGATCTTTTACAGAGAGGAAGGGAGAGGGACAGAGAGTTAGAAACATTGATGAGAGAGACATCGGTCAGCTGCCTTCTGCACCCCCCCTCCCCCCCGGGGATGTGCCCACAACCAATGTACATGCCCTTGACTGGAATCGAACCTGGGACCTTTCAGTCCGCAGACCGACACTCTATCCACCGAGCCAAACCGGTTTTGGCACCCTGATACGTTTTAAATAAGCCTTCCAGATGATTCTGAGGCAGGTTGGCGCTTGAGACCCACTGTGTGGTAAGACAAGTCTGCGAGCAGAACAAATATTTACAATGGTGTGTGGCTGCCAGTGTCTTGGGCTGCATTTCACTTCACCTTTTTCTCTACCTGTTTACGTTATTATTGAGTCTAAAAAGGATGAGGTATCCTTGTCATTAGTGCATTTCTTTCTATGGCACAAGAAAACTAGCAACAGATTTGAGAACTCTCTCCTTATATGAATTAACTCATCAAAATGTCAGCCTCCTGAGAAGCTGCACCAGTAAACTGCAGCATTGACCACTCACCATGTCACTGAGCATTTCCATTCCCGTATGGGAAATTAATAGACAACAAGCAGCAAATGTAAGTTGCTAATTGGAGCTTTGAAATAAAAATGAAGTTGTAAACACACCACCCAGTGCTCTCTGAAATGAAGCTACCAAATCACTGTGTGTCTTCCACATCCCTTCATTAGGGTAGAAGTGAAAGCGTGCACAGTTTCTGAAACATAGCATGCTGTTGGAGAAGCTGTTTTAGTTTTCAGCATTCTCTTCTCATTTTTAATTTGTAAATCTGTCTGTGAGCTCCTGCTGTTAGGAGCAGCAGTTGAGAAATTGGATGGAGTTGCGTGGAGGGGACCGCATTTCCAAGGTGGCCATTGATGTGGAATCATCATAATATAGTACAAACACAAACAAAGTGGCTCGGATTTGAGGCTCACAAACTGCTCTTTGTCTATATGCCATTTTTCATGGACCTAAAGCAAGCTTTCCAGAAGAAGGAAAACCTTACTTTGTACTTTCCTCCCCACTCCTGGCCCCTTGTAGAAATTAATATGGGAGTAAACAATTAATTCTCCTTCTATGTTGGTAGTGCGTTTTGAGGGTCATCATAGGCTCTGTCTGTTTGACTGAATTGTCAGTTAACACACAAATAGAAAAGGCCTACTTTCATAAAATACCCACCATGCATTTTTATGTGGATAAAATAGTAACTGCAAAGCTGTCTGTTTTGTCCACAGCATCCCATCTCTTTCCCTATTTATTTTCACGTCCTACTTAATATTTATGATTTCTTTACTTTGCTTCTCGTCCTGCTTTTTATGGTTATAATGTAAATTGTCAGTTTTTTATCTTTCTAAAAGTTGTGCCTACATCAAAGTTAGAAAACCGAAATGGATACACTTCTGAAGTTTCCCACTGTCCCTTTGGTTCTGTATCCCCAAATGGAATTGTGTGTCAATCCAGAAAAATAGGAGGAGGAGACTGTCATCTTTTTGGCAACAGGCTTGGGACCCTGAATAAGGAGCAGACGGCCTCGGTGCTAACTAGATAAATCTAGCCATGCAAGCTAGAGCAGATGGTGGGTTGGAAGATGAGCAGTACAGAGCCCTAATGGTGGCAGTGAGTATTTGAATGTCATTATTTTATTAGTTAGCAAACAGAACCATCCTTGTGGTCCCTCCTCAGTTTTATGCGTGATGGCGCTGTTGGTGTCAGCCCCAGAGAATTGGCACAATAGCCTAATCAATGTGTTCAGATGTCTTTTTTTATCTACTCTGTCATCTCTTACTTCATTAGTAACACAGGAATATGGGGATGAATATAGAGTTTTAGTTTTATCTAGGTCCCTGATTTCATAAGCTTCAAGGCCCCTGAAAAGTTTTTCTGTTTTGTTTTCCTTAAGGTAATTTTGTGGTGAAACTTGCCCTTGACCTCCCAAGTCATGTCTTTTGGCTTAAGATCACTTGGAATCTGGTGAGGGCAGCTGAGCTTGGCTTTCTTTCTTTTTTCCCTTTAACCATAATGCTCGGACAGCAGACGTCTAAGTAATCTTTGGATAAGAAGAGTAAAGTCTCTCTGCACGTGCATATAAAATAGACTTAAATGAGACAAAGCCCAAAGCAGCTAGGTCCCTTTGGATGTGTTGTGCTGTTTTGTTTGTGCCATTATATGGGCACTCTGGTTCCAGGCACACCTCAAGGGTAAGCCACTTCTTCCTGGTGGGGAATTGGAGAAAGATTCAAATAAAAACCAAAACAAAACTACAGGCATAGTTTGCTCGTGCAGAGCAGATTCTCCACCTGCAGACATTCCTCCAACACATACCCTCTTACACACACACACACACACACACACACACACACACACTCACATTAAAGCCTGCTGCCTGGTGGACCCACATGTAATTCTCAGTAACTGCCAAGTGCAGACTGGGGATGCCCATGGATATTTGTTTTTCTTTACCCTCATTTGTGGAATTAGGTAATAGTATCAGCCGGGGCCTCTTCAGAAGATTGGTATCTATAAATATTCCACTTCTCTTAAGTGATAAAGACACAAACTTGTGGAATGACTTCCTTCTTCAGAGTCACAAAGCTTGTGTGAATAGGAGCCGCACCCCTAAAAGGAAGTTTACCTGTATCACCTTTTTCCTGGAGTCAGTGGGTTTGCATTTCATTCATCCTGGTTTTGACCTTTTGGACTATAACAGCTGCTGAGTGGCTCTCCAGGAACAACTTATAATAACTTTTTCCTTATCTGATCTCTCAAATGATGTTTTCTAATGTGAGCTAAGACTCAGGAGGTAATTGTGGTTGTGTTAACTATTGAAGTTTCATATTAAAGTGGTAGAGGAGACATCTCTTTCCTGTCTCTAGTATTACTTGTACATTTGAGTTTGATTAAGCAGCCTTTAGCATTTCTAGAGAGGGTTCAGACCCCTTGGACCAGAAATATCTTTTAAATATATTTTTATCGATTTAGAGAGAGAAGAAGGGCGGGGGAGAGAGAAACATCTGTGTGAGAAAGAAACATGGGTGGGCTGCCTCCTGCATATCCCTTACTGGGGATCAAGGCCACAATCCAGGCATGTGCCCTGACCAGCGACCTCAAACAATGGAGCCACACTGGCCAGGGCTTGGCCCAGAATTTTCATCCCATCAACTACAAACATTTTTACCCTCTTTTCTTTCTTTGATGCAGCCTCCGTGAATGTGCTGGTACAGAACTGCAAGATCTACAATGATGCCAGCTGTGACATTTCTGCAGATGGTCAACTCCTGGCAGCTTTCATCCCTAGCAGCCAAAGGGGCTTTCCCGATGAAGGCATCCTGGCAGTGTACTCCTTGGCCCCCCACAACTTGGGTGAAATGCTCTACACCAAGCGATTTGGTAAGGGATAGGAAGCCCAAACTAGTGACAGAGGGATGCTGGTACCTTGGCATGAGCATTCCTAGGGGAGGCATGGTTTAGGTGGGAGTAATGGTCTTCACTGGGGCACAGACCAGAGGAAGATTGCTTTGCAGGAGTCCTGCCTGCTAGCATTGCAAAGAATCTCAGAATAAAAGGCCTCCCTACCACAATAGCATCAGTGATATGCTTCTATTGTGATGGCCAGGAGTAAGGGAGGAACTTTGGTCATGGCTTGGGAAGTGGGCATACTCATAAACTGTAAGGCAGTTTGGCATTGTATTAAAAGCTCCCAAAATGTATTTTCTCTTTGATCTAGTAATTTCACTTCTAAGGAAATAATAAGAAAACTGTACAAAGCTTTATATACAATGATATTCACAGTACTATTATTTATCATAGAAAAAAATATGAAATTGGGAAGAGTTGCTTAAATAAGTGATGTGCATTGATAGGACAGAATACCATTCGGCCTTTAAAATGTTCTTACAGAATATTTAATTATGGAAAATGTTCATAATGTGTGAAGTGAAAAAAATAGATTTCTAAGTTGTATTTAAAGTATGATATCAATTTTTTTTAAATGTGAATCTGTTATGGGTTCCATACAATGGTTAACATTTATTAAGTACTTCCTATATGTCAGACACTATAATCAGTACTTTACATTTTACTCCTCACCACAGTCCTATCTGTTAACCCCATAATGACCAAATAAAGATGGAGGCTGGAGAGAAAGAGAAAAGATTAAGAGGAAAAATTACTTCCTTGTAATAAAAGAATTCTGGGAAATGGTTCTCTCTTCTCTTGGCCCTCAGGTCCCAATGCCATTTCTGTGAGCCTGTCCCCAATGGGCCGGTACGTAATGGTGGGCTTGGCCTCACGAAGGATCCTGCTGCACCCCTCCACAGAGCACATGGTGGCCCAGGTCTTCAGGCTGCAACAGGCCCATGGTGGCGAGACCTCCATGCGGGTGAGTGTCATTGCTTGTGCCTCTGCTGTATGGCAGCTCTCCTAGGCTTGGCAGGGGAATGAAGGACAATGGGCGATCTCTGAGCCAGGACCAGAGATATGCTCCTAAAGGCATAAGGAAAGGCTACAGTTGGCATGTGCTGACCAACAGGCCTTACCTTTGGAAGCTGTGGAATATTAAAGGACAGGAGCTTTCTCACACCCTAGCTCATGAGCTGCGTTCCCAAGAGGCCGGAAAGCATTTTTGGATAAAGACCAAACTGAATACTTCCTTGTCTCCTCCACATGAGACTTTTAATGGAGATATATAAAGTGATATATTTAGCCTACATAAAACTTTTTTCCTTTTTTTTTTCTTTTTTAGAAATCAATCTATAAAAATACACCTATAAAGTGTTCTTTGCGGTGGATTGTAATCATGATGAAGACTTTGGGCAGCTGCTGTGCTCTTAACTGCCCTGCCATTTCAGTAGCAGAGGAAGGTCCTATTTAGGATCCTTCCTTGTCAGAGGTGGATCCCTTCTAAGCCTCTGGACTCGACTAGACTAGTTTCTGACTGAGTTTCCACATCCTATGGTGGCTCATTTGACCAGGGTTCTGTCAAGGGGAGTTTAGCATTGGAACAGTTCTCTAAGTAGATGGCATTTAAATTGTCTCAAGTTAAGAACCTGTGAATTCCCTTAGCACTTTGTATTGTGCCATTTATAGTTTTGTGCACTTGTTTGTGTATTGTTTTGTGTGGTGTGTATGTTTAATCCACCCAGTTAGGTTTAGCATAAGCTCCTTAGGGGCATATCCCCCAGGCCCCTCATTTAATGTTACTCTTACAAATGCCTGAAATTGGAAGCATTTGTTTTAAAGAAAAAACTAGAGATTAGACCCATTTTATGGTGCAGTGGCCTCCATTCTGGTCTTCATCTTCTCTCTTCTCCCTCCTTGTTTCTATAGGGATCTATTCAGTGCTGTTGAGCCTCTTTCCAAGCACCTGAATTTAATAAGGCTCTTTCTTGCTAGTGTGCCTTTACCTGGAATGCTCTCTTCTCCCTCAAATCCAACTGCCCACAAGCTCTTCCCCTTCTGTGGAACCTTCCTAAACAGAACTGATCACTCCATGTGCCACCACCATACTCATGGTAACACTCATCGTACGACACTGCAATTATTTGTTTCCATGTTACTCTCCTCTCGGGCTGTGAACTCCTTTGAGAACAGACAACTTGTCTGTTTTATCTTTACGTAGTCTGCATACCTAATAGGGAACCTGACATTTAGGAGAAACAATGAATGAAAGAGAGTCTTAAGAAAAGTGTCCTCTCTACTCTTGGCATCATAATGACAGGAGAGTTCTGATTCTTGGATTCCATAAAAACAGAAATATTTGACATTGAGTGATCAGGAGAGGACTTCATCAAGTTTATTTTCTTATCTAGATATTTGAGGATGGAGTTGAATTTTAGTTTACATGTTCTTTATTTTGCTTATTTTAAACATATTTGGATGGTCAGAGTACCTGGTGTCTGCTTTTTACCACCTATCGATAGAATCCTGGTCCCAACAGCTGTTCTTCTAACCCTGCCTAATTAGGGAATAATTGTTTATAATCATCAAGAGACAGGATCTGATTTCGTCAACACTAATGGACATCTCCAGTCTCTTCCGGAAACCAGGGCTCCTGCCCAACTCCTGGCTAAGGGCAAACAGCTACAGAGCGGGAGCCAAGATGTTGTCACATATGGAGCTGGCAGCTCAGGGAGTGCAGTTGGAGAAGTCTGCTGAGGAGATGCGGCAATTCACTGCTGTCCTGCTAAGGGGCTCAAGGCAACTAGCCAGCTGCTGTGTGCCTCGTGACAAGAGCTATTTTTCAGGCCTCCCAGCGAGGCTTTCTTGATTCTCAATAGGCACCATCTGCTGCTTAGGAGAGGGAGCTGAAGTAACTAGAAAGCTCCCATTTGGGATGTGTTCCTCTCACCCAAAAGACAGAATCCAGGCTTCCCAACAAGGTTTTAGTCGCCTGTTCACCAGTCTGACTGTGAAAGTCCCTGTTACAGTCAGGTTTCTGGTTTTCCAGGTCTTGGTTGCCCCTTAATGTCCAAAAGCACCAAAGCACTCGGGAAATGTCCCTGAATTCATTCACTGGTGGAAGGGAAGACGCCAGCTTTTTTGGATAGCTGTGCTGTATTACCATTTAAGGCAAGAAGTGAAGTTTTGTGTGAGGACAGGGAGCAAGGGTTTAATGGGACAGTAGAGCATCTCCCTCTTTGCACAGATAAGTATAGGTAGGTGTCTCCCTCTGTAATGTCAAGCTCTGTCCTTGAAGGAATGCTTTTGTGGGTAATGGGCTTGTCCTAGAGCTTCTCTACCCAGAATTCTCCTTCTCTTTGCCGTTGCCTCTTGGAATTCACTGCGGTAATATGTTCAGAGAGGTGAGCTTATTGGGCCACAGACATCCCAAGAGAAGGTCCTCCAGAGCACTGACTTACTGTAATTCCCACTAAGTGACATCTCTCCCCAAGAGATGATCTGTTTCACAGTCCCATATGAAACCTCTTCTGAAAATGAATTGCTAATCACTATTAGTCTTGGCACTTTTATTCTAAGCAGTTCTTCAGACCCCTGGGTCAGTGCTTGTAAACTCTGCTACTTGGACAACCTGCATTAGAATACATGGGTCCTTGCATAGGCACCACTTCAGACTTAGAATCAGTAAGAATAGGGCGGGAGAGACCCAGGAATTTGTCTTTGAAAAACAAGCTTTCCAGATGATCCTGGTATGCACTTGAGATTGAGAACTGCTGTTCTTAATGACTGCTGTCTTCATTTTAGGTTTCTGCCCTCAACCTCTTCAAGGCAGAGACAGTCTCAGGTTTACTTCTTTCGGTCTTTTTTTCCCTTTCAGTCTTGTGTGTGGTGCTTTGATACCACCTTTGGCTAATTTTGTTGCAGGCACAGTTGCACGGATGTCCCAATTCCTGCCAAACTCGTAGCTTTCTGGGTGTCCGTGCTTCACCTCCCATCCTTCTCAGCTGTTGTTACTTTCCAGAGTTTGCCCTTGAATATCCCTGTGCTGGATTCTTTTCTTCCCTTGTTGAGTCATTTTCATTTTCATCCTGTTTCTAGGCTCTCGTGTCCTTTTGCTATTTCCCTTCTCTGCTTACTGAAGTTAGTCTCTCCAGTTTTAGTATGATTGGAAAGTCAGGAAGAATAAGACTAGGCACATACGTTGTCTTCCCCCATTCCTCTGTCCATTTGAGGCTCCTACGGATCAGATAGGCTACTCTCTGTGATTCAGGGTCTTTCCGTCTGACTCACTAACACTTGAGCCAAGGAGGGCTTTTTGTTCATTTCTGTTTTGTTTTTTAGTTAGGAATTTAGGAATTGCTGAGCTAAAGTTTTGTGTTCCCTCTCCACTTTCATTTTCTAATTGGAACAAGGCACAATATAGTAACAGAAAACTGCAATTAATTTTCTGAAATACTGGCAACTTGCACATTATAATAACTTTGGTTGTAACCAAGTGAAAGCATAATAACAAAAATTAGTGACAAAACCAGAAATAGCCATATACTAAACTGTTCTTCCAGTTTCTATTAGTAATAAGTGCTATTTTACCCTGGAATGGAGGCAGAGTCAGCACCTATGGGTGGGGTGGGGAAATGCTGAGTCCTTTTGAGCTAGAAAACAAGAATAGCACTAGCTGGTTTGGCTCAGTAGATAGAGCATTCGCCTGCAGACAAAAGGGTCCCACTTTCAATTCCCATCAAGGACATATAACTCAGTTACAGACTCCTCCCTGAGGGCCCTAGTTGGGGAGCGTGCAGGAGGCAATCCATGTGTTTCTTTCACATCAATATTCCTCTCTGTGTTTCCCTCTCTCTTTCATTCTTTCTAAAATCAATGGGAAAAAAAATATCCTTGGGTGAGGATTAAAAAACAAAACAAGAAAACAACAACACAAGAATAAGGATTACCGGTAGTACTTTCAGCACAGGAATTAACAGGTGGTATGTACTCATTATCCCAGGTGCATAGAGCATTCCTCTCCCAGGTGGGGGCTGTAGGCATATATAAGTGGTTTAACACGAACCGCAAAGGACCCTGGTTACATAATCCCTGTAGCTCCAAAAGGCACTGGTTGCTTGGATCTCACCAGTGCAGATTTGCTTTTCCTCTCTGCTCATCTTATTGACAGAGTGATAAACAGGACACTTTCTTTGACTTGAGTGGGAGTAGAAGCTCTAGGACAAAGTAGTTTAGCTCTAATTTCTCCTTGAAACAGCTTTGTGCTCTCGAAGACAGCCTCAAATACTGAGAGGTCAATTTGGTTTAAAGCTTTTTCTTTGTGGCTATGCGGTAAAATTGTATTCAAGTGTTGAGCGACTTACCTAGATATATCATTAGTTTAGAGTGGATGTTAGAAAGCCTTTCCCTCATCCCCTTTTTCTTCCTTCCTCTCCCCCTATTTAAGAAAAAAAGAAAAAGAAAAAAAGCCAAAACCAGCTGAAACTAGTTTGGCTCAGTGGCTAGAGCGTCGGCCTGTGGACTGAAGGGTCCCAGGTTCGATTCCGGTCAGGGGCATGTGCATTGGTTGCGGGCACGTCCCCAGTGGGGGGTGTACAGAGGGCGGCTGATCGATGATTCTCTTTCATCGATGTTTCTAACTCTCTATCCCTCTCCCTTCCTCTCTGTGAAAAATCAATAAGATATATTTAAAAAAACAAAACAAAACAAACCGAAACCAGTTTGGCTTAGTGGATAGAGCATCAGCCTGCGGACTGAAAGGCCCCAGGTTCGATTCCAGTCAAGGGCATGTACCTTGGTTTCGGACACATCCCCAGTGGGGGGTGTGTAAGAGGCAGCTGATGGATGATTCTCTCTCGTCGATATTTCTAACTATCTCTCTCTCCTTCTCTGTGGAAAATCAATATATTAAAAAAGAAAAGAAAAAGAAAGTTTTATTGATTTTTAGAAAGGGGAAAGGAGAGAGGGAGAGAGACAGAAACATTGATCGGCTTCCTTCTACACGCCCTCCCACCCCTCCTTTACAACCCCTGCTGAGAACGGAGCCCGAAACCTGGGCTGTGCCCTGGCCAGGAATGGAACCAGTGACCTCTTGGTGCTGAGTCGACACTCAACCACTGAGCAAAACCAGCCAGACTCTCCCCTATTTTTTTCTCCTCTCTTCCTGTTCACTCCCTTTCCCCCCACTTCTTGACCCTAAGAGTTCTTGGACTGTTTCGTATGCCATGTCTCCGGAGAGTTTTAGCTCTAGAGATCTGCATCCATCTCTTCTCAACAGACCCTAGACAGCAGGGAGAAAAAGCAGCTTTGTTTCCATTTTTTATAAAACTACAACTTACTTGCTTCTAGCTGGGCTGTAGTTCTGAGTGTGTGTTCCTTTGGGGCCACATCAGCATCACCTGGGAGCTTAACAGAAACGCAGTCTCTGCCCACCTGAGACCTGTTGAATCGGGGTGGGGCCCAGCTATTCTTGTTTTACCAATTGCTCCAAATGACTGCAGAGAACAAAATGCATGGGTATTCTAGTTAGACCTTGCCTGTCGATTTAGCTTTGCCCTTTTCCTTTTTGTGCTCTTACCCTGTCTCTGGAACCTCATCTAGTTTACTTCTATGGCTTCTATTAACCAGATCTTTCCGATATTTCCAGGAGGTTGAGAGATTTATGAGTACCTCCTACCCATAAGAATTCCCGGCATTTAGGATCAGGCTAGCTCGCATTTTAATGTGATGATGGTTCTTTAAGGACTAATGCTGTGAGACGTCTTTCCAATTCTGATTAAAATTCTTATCTGCCCACACTTGACTTTATTCAGGTTCTTCAAGCTCATGCCTGTTTGCTGTGTGTTACAGAATACAGAGGTGCTTTGGCCAAAAAGTGAGAAGAAGCAATATCTTTATCTTTCTCCCAGGCTCTTTCCCATCTGAAGGAGTATTTCTTGAGTTCTTTTTTCCAATGTTCAACTCACTGTTATCTTTGGATGGGAGATGTCACTATGATACCTACTAAAGGGCATCTTAGTGTCACCACAAGAAGTAAACCTGAGATTGTTCTCGGCTAACTAAGAAGCATTAATTGGCTTTCTTTCTTTTATATCATATCATATCTTCACGGAGCCTAGTGATGATTGTTCATTAAATGTTCATTAAAATGAACCACAAAAAAAGGCGTGATATCCAAAATGCTCAGATTAGTCAGAACTGGATTGTAGCTTAGAATCTGGGTCCAGATGGGTGTTCAGTGCTGTCAGCAGTGACCAGCATTTATATGACTAACACGTTTCAGCTCTTTTAGCCTGTCCTAGCTCCATTCTTTAGTATGGTTCCCTCTTTGCCCTGAATTTAGCCTGTGATATAATCCAATCTTTTATACTTCCTGAAATTGTAAAAATTTGATTTTCAAAAGAACCCTAGAACTCTAATTCAATCCAGAGTATTCTCCAGAAATCTAAGAGAACCAAGCCTCGTAATCTTGACTGGCCTCAGAGTGGCAAAAAAACAAATGAAGATAAATTTTATTTTTGTATCCTAGAAGGGTACTATTTCTTCAAGGGGAGATTAGGATAAAAGAGACAGCTTTGTTGTCACAAGTGATTTACTCCTTCCTAAGGTTTTGTCCTCATTAATTTTCTTAAAGCTGCCTGTCAGTTTATTAAAAGCTGTTTCCGCTGCAATTATCTTAAAGTTGACTTCTGAAATGTGGTACAAAGCATCTATCCTCAAAAAGTTTCCTTCTTTAGCACATTGTGGGGAAGGGGGGAGTATGGGATACGTCAGGGATGTCTCTGATGCATTTTGTCAGAGAAGGAAGGGGGCAAAATGAACATTTTAAAATAACATTAGGGCTGCAACCAAAGTCATTAATTTAGTCAGATTTTTCCATGACAGATTCCTCCAACTCCAACAATGTCTTTCCTCTGCAGGCGTCCTCAAACTTTTTAAAGTGGGGGCCAGATCACGGTCCCTCAGAGAGCTGGAGGGCCGGACTATATGAACTACTAATTCCTACTGTAACACCTCGGCTGCGCTCACTGCCCAAAAAACCTGGCGGGCCGGATCAGACCCCTGCTCTACAGTCTCTTAGTAGAGTTTAGTCTGTACTACATTTTATTCTTTTCACTCAACAGAGTTTTAGCGAACCCTGCCACACGCCAGGTATTTTGCCAGGTCTGGGAATGCAGTGAACAGAAGAAACCTGCTCCTGCCCCTGCTCCTGCTCCTCGGGCACATACGTGTTAGGGGACTGGCTTCCTCATTGGTTTCACTGCTATGTTCCCAGCCTGCACTGTGCACCGAACACAGGAAGCACTCTCATTTGTCCCAGGGACGCCTGTTACTTTGAAACCTGTGTGCCATGTATTTCTTGTGCATACATGAGCATACATCTCTACTCACTACCACCATCAGTGCACCTAGTATGTGACTCAGAAAACAGTGACTGAACAAAAGTATTGAGATGAGAAATCCTTATGAAAATAGGATGTGTTTTTCTCATTTCCGCAATTCTGCCCAATATCAGTGAGCTTCTCGGGTTCTAGTCTAGGTGAAATGCAGTGATAGGTTCTCAGTAGATTGGTTCAAGAAAGGCAAAACGTTTTTTATTTTTTCAAGAATTGGTAGGAGAATCTACCTGAAAGTATTTTAATGTATATCTTGCCCTGTAATTGTTCCAAAATACATTGAATGTTGAAATATATTGAAAGACTCTTATTTAAGGTAATTATATAGAACGGCTACTCATTTGGCCTTTACCTTTGAGATTTGAAAGCCAGAGAAATTCAAGAACTTGTCCTGTGCTCGGAGATGTGGGAACAGGAAGAAGTAATTATTTTCATTCTTAGGAGTTCCGGGAGCAGCGAGGGTCTCAGTATTTCATTTAGCACAGAAGTTAAGTTCCTCGGCTGAGGTAATCTCTGTGGTTTGATTCTGATGCCCAAGGGTGGCTTTTGGCCATCAAGCCAATTGAAAAAGGAAATTCTTGTCCTCTGACTGTCCTTGGGATCTCCTTGAGAGAAACAAATGAATAAGACAAAGTTTACAGCTCATAGGAGTTTGGCTTGAAACGACAGCACATTGTCGACAGCACATTGTCAGTGGCAGCCGAGGGCCACAGACTCCAAGGAGTGCTTTAGTTTGCACAAGGGTCTTCAGGCAGATTTGTTCCTGCTACAACTGAATAAAGGAGAGAATTAGGTGACTCAGTATTCTGATTCTTGTTTTAAAATGACCACTATAAAATCAACGTTCTGTGAGTTCTAAACTCCATTACAGAACATAAAGAAGGCTTGGAGCTAGGAAAAGAAATTAGAATTTCTGGAAAACAATCAGATTTTCCTAGAGGATGGAGAAATTCCAATGATTCATGTATCTAAGCAAATCAAGAGCTCAAAAGGAAGGATAAGTGACCATAGCATCCGCCCCCCTGGGCTGCACTGAGGTTGTGCATTCCTCAGCCTGTGACAAGATGTGCAGCCATTCGTTTCCAAAGGAAAGGCCACCTGTCTCTTAGCACCTGCTTCCATTGTTTTCCCCTGCTTCACAGAGTTCCTTCTCCTCTAGTAACCCCTCTAAAAGCTTAAAGTTCCCTTGATCCCCATCACTACCCAGAAAGCATTTCTCTTCCACACAGTCCTCTTTCTCTAAGCCCTCTTGGCTCACGCCTTCTCCCATGGCCCTTCCAGCCCATTTCCCATTGTCCCCTCCTTCCAGGCAGCTCTATGGTCTTAGTTAAAACAAGGGAGGTCTGCTGACTGCACTCAACCTCTTGCCACATGGCGAGTTTCCAGCTTTACAGATGATGCTATCCCCAAATGTAAACAACACAACCACAAAGTCTTTTCTTTTAGTTCTTATCTGGGCTGATCTGAGCAGTGCAGTTTTGCTGCTTGGACTAATGATCTGAGCTTTATGGACATGAGGTAGAAGATAAAGTATCTTGGCGAGGGCAGCAATACATTTTCCCTCTAAATTTTAAAAGGATGGAGAGAAAGGTTTCCCACTGAGCTCCTCTGACTGCCTCTCATTCTTTTTCTGTAACTTTGAACAAGAACCAAGACCTCTTTAGTTTTGATCTGGGAACTCTGAGTTTGAGGGTATGGAGGGGCAGTAGTATATGAGCTTGTCTTGGACCCCAGAAGTGGAAAAATTATCTTCCCCCACACCCACAGAACCACACTGATCTTGGCGACCTGACTCATTCTCTGTTGCCGTGCCAATGCCATTGACTCTAAAAAATTGGTTCTTTCTAGCCTATTGATTCCAATTTCCTTCCTAGATGTTAGACAGAAATGAGAATAGCCTGCTTGGGGAGGGGGCTTTATCAGCATTTTTCATATATCGGGACACAGCTGCAGTGACCAGCATCTGGGTTTTGTATCTAGACCCACAAAAGGCCCACAGGTCCTGATACTCCTTCAGTGTGATGGAATTTGGTGGTCTGACTTCATGGGGTGTCACTTTTGTCAGAGAGAAAAGGAGATTTTTGACAGGCCACCAGATTTATCCTTAACATCCCCATACGGAGCTTCAGGGCACCTGACCAGTGTTAAGGAAACCTTTACTTGATATATCTGGGTTGCCTTTAAGTGAAGTATAGAGCTGTTCTTTACACTATCTCAGATCTTCCTTGTCTGCGCTGACAAACAGAGCCAGAGTCAATCCCCATTGAAATATGAAAGGATACCGTCTCTGGTTGGAAAGACTGGTAGCCAAAACCATAAATGGCTAGAGAGTAGCCAGCACTGTCTAATCATCTGTCAGGGCTATTGCCCAGATGCTTTGAGAGCTGTGAAACTCTGGCCAGTGTAAACTACATCTGAGTGGTTTTCAAAATGGGCCAGATTCTCATTCCTTTCTGTAGTCCTTTTGTTTCAGGCACGTATGGAGTAAGTATTGCACTAGATGACCTCCCGGGGCCTGTGATCCCTACTCATCCTTCACTCTCCTTTCCTCTCCCCCCTCCCGCCCATTTCTGTTTGCACTCATCTCACCCCCACATTAGAGCGTAAGCAAGCGTGTGCTTATCAGGAGTCCTGGAGGCTGCTGATTTCATGTGGCGTTTTCTGGCTTCCTGCCACAAAGCAGGGTTTAGTCTGATACCCACACATTGAAGGAGGTGGGCACTTGGGAGCTGACTTCTCAACATCGTTTAAGGTCCAAGAGTTTAAGGTGAGAGTCAGGGAGGGGACAGGGCTGCCATAGCCAGAGGACAAAGTAGTTCCCATGACTCCTAGAGCAGTGAGGTCTGGGCCTCAACTGTTAATTATTTCTCTCCAGTTTCTCTCATCTTGGCTCACCTAAGGTGGGTCATTTGTCATACTAGCCTCTTGAGGGTTTGTCCCCAAAGCAAGTTCCTGTATTTAGAAGTAAGTTGGTAGTATTTGCTTGTGAATCCCTCTGGTCAATAACTATAAAAGGTAAATTTGTGACATGTGAGAGGCTTGTTTGCTTCTTTCCTGATCTGGAACATTTCTAGAAAAGAGTTCATTTAGCCCTGCTAGCGTGACTGCTTGGTTGAGCATTGACCTATGAACCAAGAGGTCACAGTTCGATTCCCAGTCAAGTCATATGCCTGGATTGCAGGCTCAACCCCTAGTCGGGGATGAGCAAGAGGCAGCCATTCAGTGATTCTCATCGATATTTCTCTCTCTCTCTCTCTCTCTCTCTCTCTCTCTCTCTCTCTCTCTCTCCCTCCCTCCCTCCCTCCCTCCCTCCCTCTCTCCCTCTCTCCCTCTCTCCCTCTCTCCCTCTCTTTTCCTCTCTGATATCAATGAAAATATATTTTTAAAAAGGAAAGAGTACACTTATATTTTTGAGACACCCATGAAAAACGTAGCACAGCCTTCAAGCATTTGACTTACTAACCTTATTACCCACTTCTTGCAAGAGCACTTTATCTGGCCCTTCTGCCCTATTCCCTGGGATTACGAATCATGATTTTAGGAGAGAGACTGTTGTAAGGCCCATGTAAACCAAGGCTCCCCTCATCTAATGCACTGAAATTAATGCTATTCCTCCTCTACTCTGGGTGTACCCACCTCACACCATCTGACCTTTGGGAAAAGGAAAAATCAACAGATTTCAGCCACAATTGTCTTATCACAACCACTTTCTCCTTTAAGTGTGAATGCTAAGTCACATTTAACCTATGACCTCTATGAGGGACTGAAGCCATTGCTTCTCTTCTGGGAAGGTGAAACCTCTGTGGGAAAAGATGAAGGCACCACACTCCATCCCCTGATTTGAAGGGAAAGGGTTGATTAGAAGCATGGACAGCCAGCAGTGAAGCTAGTGGAGGGAGGAGGACATGGATTTCTTCAGGGCTCCTGCCAGATATACATGTGCAAGGAAGAGATTATCTCAAGGCCAAGCAACCATGGTCTAGATAACTAGTTTAGAGATTCATATGCTCCTCACTGGGCTCTTTTTTTAGAAGGCTCCTCAGTTAGACCAGAGATTTAAGGAACCGTGGCCAATTCTGACATTTGGAGTTGAGTTAGTCAGGCAGGGCAAAGGAGGTTTTTCATGCAGCAGCTGTGGGGCAGTCTCGGGCCTCAAACCAGAGCCAGTTCATCTCGAACAGAGACTGGTTCACCCTCAGGAGAGAGCAGGGCCATTCTGGCAGTGTGCCCAGGCACGTTTGTTCAGCACCGCGCAGGGGGAAGTCATTCATAGCAGGGTTCTCTGTGTCAGTATGCTGAGAACACATGCTGTTCTGGAGTCTGTCGGGAGAAGGCCTTTCGGATAAATCCCAAGGTGCATGGTCGAGCAGTACCAAATCCAGGACTTCTTATGACTTGATTTGTGTACATTCAGTGGGCCCCTACTCAGTTGTTTCTTTTCTTCCTTTTTTTTAATCTCCTATCAGGCTAATCCGAAAATAATTAAGGTACCACCCTAAATTCACTTTTAAATATTACTTTCTAACTCTTCATCTGGTCTCTTTCGTCTCTTCTGTCAGTCCTTACAGACAGGTAAAGGCAGATGAAGTTTATTCCTATTTATTGATTAAAACCTGAGGAAGCTTAAAGGGAGAAACACCATATTGACTAAAATTCTACTTGCAGATTCTCTGCTTCATGTCCTTTTCAAAGGCCCTGACAACCTTTCTTGACGTCCCAGATGCAGGTCCCTGGTAATAACAACACTTACCATTTATAAGATTGCATCATGCCAGGCATTTTCTGTTCATCTCCTCCCCTCCCCTCATCCTCCAATTATTTGAATGTTGGCGCTCTTTTTAGTAAAAGGCGAAAGATTTATGCGGTCTGAAGAGAAACCAGAGCATGGCGCTCTTTTTAAATTGAGATCTGGAAAAGTTGTGATGCAGTGACATCAGGACTCAAAACCAGGTCTTTCAAATTCTGAAATGGATGTCCTTCGTCTTCCAGGGCCCTGCCTTATCTGACTAACTTCGTGTAGACCAGTGACCAAAGAGACTGGCAGCTTTCTTTCACCTCCAGCTCAAACCCTAGCCATAGCTGAGCTGCCCCTGGGAGAACAGTAGCTTTGGAAAGTTGCAGGCTGTTGAAAGGAGACACCCTTTCTTTGAGAAATGGAAATGAGCCATTTAATGGTGATTTGCATAAGTAGAAAGAAATAATGTACCTGTGTGTTCAAGATCCCTCTCTGCCCTGCTTTCTACACCTTATTGCACCTTTGAACATTGCTTTTATTTAGTTGAATTCAGAGTGTTCTCGCCTTAGCTGGTTTGGCTCAGTGGATAGAGCATCAGACTGCAGACTAAAGGGTCCCAGGTTAGATTTCAGTCAGGGGCACATGCCCGGGATGCAGGCTTGATCCCCAGTAGAGGGCATGCAGGAGGAAGCCAATCCATGATTCTCCCTCATCATTGATGTTTCTATCTTTCCCTCTCCCTTCCTCTCTGAAATAAAAATATTTTTTAAAGAAAAAAAAGAAACTGCATTCTTTAAAAAAAAACAAAAAAAAACCTATTCTCCAATGTTATCCTACCTCCTTATTCCCTTCAATTCTCCATTGCTGTGCGAGCACTGTGATTTCCATGGTGACGGGACCACCAGTTGAGCTTGGCTCGTACAGGTTTATCTGGTCAGAGGAGAGTTAGGGGCTGTGCTTCCAGGTGAGCTGAACTCTGAATGAGGCTTTCTAGGGGGTTGCCTTAAAGTAGTGATGTGAGCAATGCTATATGGCTATAATGAAAGCACAACTGAGCTTCATGCAGAAAAGCCCAAGCTTGCCCCTGCTATTTCTTAAAAGAGTCTAGCCCTCTCCTCCCCTCTACTACCCCAAGTTCTCAAATTTGTGTTAGGAGCCATCCATTCCTAGCCTCACCATCTCCGTCCTCCCTGTACTTAGCTTGCTTCAGGCCATAGAAGGGACTTTGTTTCTCCCTGGATTTTGTAATTCTTGATAACAAATTGTTTCTCCTCCCATTCTCTTTTCTTCCCTCTTTCTCCCCCACCAGAGAGTTTTCAACGTCCTTTATCCCATGCCTGCTGACCAGCGGAGACATGTCAGCATCAACTCTGCTCGCTGGCTGCCTGAGCCTGGGCTCGGCCTGGCCTATGGTACCAACAAGGGAGACCTGGTGATCTGCCGACCAGAGTGAGTGGTTCAGGGGCTGGTGGGGTGGATGTGGGAGGGACCATCTGGGCTGCGGGCTGGAATAATCAGCACTCACCTATGGATCTAGCTGGTGAGGGGGTCTTTTAGAGGGGAAGTCTAAATTCTGCTAGAGCCTGCCTCATTCTCATTGTCACTCCTTAAAAAGTCCTTTTCACTCAACAGATGGTAGGGTTAGCTCTCCATTCCAGAAATCTTCAAAAGACTGGTTTACTTATTTTGTCTCTTAAATCTAAAGCAGTATGTTTTGTTTGTTTCCCCTTGTTCTCTGGTGATAATAAAAGTTTCTCTGCAGTCAAAAGCATAGATATCAAATATTCTTTTCTAAAACCTCTTTGAAATAGCCAACAGGTAATCTTAGGTATGTGTAAAAGCCTTAGAAATGAACTTAAGAAATAAAATTGGGAATAAGGTATTGTTAAAGCCCTAATTTTTAATATTTTTTTATTAATTTCAGAGAGGAAGGGGGAGAGAGAAATAAACAACAGTGATGAAAGAGAATTACCAATCGGCTGCCTCCTGCACCCTCACACTGGAGATGGAACCCGAGACCCTTCAGTCCACAGGCTGATGCTCTATCCACTGAGCCAAACCGGCTAGGGCTATAGCCGGTTTGTCAAGCCACTGATCTCTAACCACCTGGCTCTGTGTCCTGCCTGTTTGCCTTTCTGCTGGAGGCTCTGGCTCATAATAGAAAAGGCAGATTGAAAAGTGCAATTTAAAAATTGAAATGGCCCTGGCCTGTGTTCAGTGGTTGGAGCACAATCCCACACACTGAAGGGTCTCAGTTTTGACTCCTGGTCGAGGGCATATATTTGGGTTGCAGGTTCCATCCCTGGTCCGATTGGGGCACATGTGGGAGGCAACCAATCCATAATATGTCTCTCTCACATTGATGTACCTGTCTCTCTGTCCTAACCCCTCCTACTCCCTCCCTTCCACTCTCTTAAAAAATCAATGGAAAAAAATCCCCAGGTGAGGATTTATAACAAAAATCAAAATGATTATTATCTAGTCCTGAAGTAGGGAGTAGGAGGGGACCCAAACCAAAGCATTTCTGTAGTCAGTCCTGATTATCTCCTTCCTCTTCCTCTGGCTTTCTGGAGGATAGAGATCTATTTAGGCAGGACCCTGGGAGTCAGCCAAGCCTGTCATCAATTTCCATGCCCATCCAGGTGGGGAGTGTGAAGCTCTGTGCTTCAGTGCAGATTAAGCTGACTGCGGAGTGGGCCGCTGCAGGGTTCCAGCTTACTGACTGCCACTCCTGCTTCAGGCCGTCCTAATGCTGCCCTTCACTGAGTATAGAGTCTCCGTGGGTGTTCTGCAGATCACAGAGATGGGACTGTCTGGTAGGGTCTCTGGGATTGTCCATGCTGTCTTTTGCTAGGGCCCTTGATGATTTTTCCAGGGTCTGTATTTGGGTCAGATCTTATAGCCTGGTTATTGAGTCCTTATTTGAGCTAGATTATTGGTCCAGGAGAAAGAAAACTTGGTTCTAAGGGCAGCTCATTCCATTTGGAATTTTCAGGGCCCCTCTCAGATAGAAGCTGCTGCCCGGCCAGTGTGGCTCAGTGGTTGAACATTGACCTATGAACCAGGAGGTCACAGTTCAATTCCTGGTCAGGGTAAATGCCTGGTTGCAGACCTCCTCTCTAGTAGGGGGCACGCAGGGGGCAGCCAATTGATGATTCTCTCTCATCATTGATGTTTCTGTCTCTCCTCCCTTCCTCTCCAAAATCAATAAAAAACATTTAAAGAAAAAAGAAAGAGAGAGGCTGCTGTCTGAACCTGACCTGGTCAAGCTGCTCTTGGAGCTGGCAGACTGCTTGGCCTGCAGGCCGAGCTCTCCTCAGGCTCTGTGTCCGGAGGGCCCCTTCCACGAGCTCCTGGGCCTTTCCGGAGCCCAGCCTGCCTGTCATGACTGTGCCACCATCAGCCTCGGTACTGGGTCTGTTCCCTTCCGCTCTCACCGTGGCTGCTCATAGTCCCAGGATCTGTCTTCCCTGAAATACTTATTTCCCCCAAAGTATACGAGTCTGATTATCTTGTATCTTCCTCTTTTCTTTGGAATTCATAGGCATGTTTTCTAAAGCTGGCCCAGAATCCTGGACTTTAATTTTATTCTTACGAACACGGTAGTTGCAGGCGTTTCTTTCCCTGTTTTTCCAAGACATCCTTCCTCAGCGTTGTTGTCTTCTCTATGGATCCAGCCACTAACCTTCCTCCAAGCCCCCACCCCTTGCAGACGTGATCTGCTCTCACAGAGGCAGAATCTCTACCTCCAGCTAGTCATGGCCCCCGAGGACTTTGATGTCTGAAACCCCAGCCCACGTACTTGCTGTGAGTCATAGACACCTCGGAGAAGCATGAAGCTGGCTTTGGCCTATCTTTCCTCACCATATGTTGTCTTCAGCAGCCAGAGCCTCAGCAGGCCAAAGCCATCTTGGACTGCTTGGGGAACTCTCTTCCCACCAGGAACCGAAGCCTCTTTTGTGAGCAGGGTGGCATTTGACACAGAAAACAGCATCCCATCACAAATCAAGTCATGTTGGACTGAAGGAAAGCTACCTTAGCCGGCCTATTTCAGTGTTGCTGTTTTTCCTGATTTTTTGGGTCATGTTAGCAAATGCTGCAAACCTTAGGGTTGGACATTTAAAGGTCCATGTATATTAAGATGGACGGACTTTGACCTAAGTCATTCAGAGCTTCTCCAGTTCTGAGTCCCCTTCATAACTGTATGGTTGGTTTGCTTCAGGCAGGGAAGACTGAACAATATTCAGATGAGGTAGAGTGAAAGCTCACCGAAGGCCTCCCAGAAGATCAATGAAGGAATCTGGGCTTCCTAACTTTCCAATCCAGAGCTCTTTTCCTGTAGCTGGTTTTTAACTTTTTTTTTTTTTTTTTTTTTTTTTCAATTAAAAAATCCTTTAAAATTCTGATGAGCCCTGGTCGGTGTTATTAGAGTGTTGGCCTGTGCATCGGAGGGTTGCAGTCTATCCCTGGACCTGGTCAGGGTGTGTGCGGGAGGCAGTCAAATGATGTTTTTTTTTCTCTCTCTCTTTCTCTCTCTCTCCCCCCCCCCCCCCTATACTCCTCCCACTCGCTCTGAAAATCAATGGAAAAAATATCCTTGGGCCGAAACCAGTTTGGCTCAGTGGATAGAGAGTCGGTCTGTGGACTGAAGGGTCCCAGGTTCGATTCTGGTCAGGAGTGTGTACCTTGGTTGCGGGCACATCCCCAGTAGGGGGTGTGCAAGAGGCAGCTGGTCGATGTTTCTCTCTCATCGATGTTTCTATCTCTCTCCCTTCCTCTCTGTAAAAAAAAGTCAATAAAATATATTTTTTAAAAAAGAAAAAATATCCTTGGGTAGGGATTAACAAAACAAAATTTTTTTTACTGAATAAATAAAATTCTGATTAAAGCCATGCACTCTCTTGCACAGAAGAACATACTAGAAGAACACTCGTGTAATTGTAACTCTCTTAAGACCTCAGAAAGAATGCAGCTCTGGATGGGGATGATGATAAGCATGTCGGTGATGGGTGCGGAGAGGGCAGTCTCTCTGTTGTCACTATGGCTGGTCTCAGGCCTAGAATCAGGAGAACGAATACAAATGGAAAGAAGGAGTTCAGGCTGTTGTCTCTTTAGAAGGTTGCTGCCTATCCTTGTGTGACGCAGCTCCCTGGCACACCCGTTCCCAAGGGCACAGGATCCAGCCAGCCAGCTGGGCCAAGATTACAGCCCTCCCACCAAAACAGGTGGTTTCTGCCTTTGTCCCAGGCACGGGCAGCTGCAACTCATTTTGTGCTCTCAAGTCTACTCTTGATTTCTCCTTCATTGTCTTAGCCTCAGTGCTCTCTCCAACCACAAAGACAGGAGTAACAAGCTCCTTGGGCATCTCTTAGTGGTCCTGAAACTCCCCCCGACAGTAGAAAAAGACCTAAGGAAACACTCCATCTCTCTAGGGAAAGAAATTCTTAGGACCGGTGAGGAGAGGAATAACTGGCCCTTCAGACCCTGTACAAAGCCATTACGGTGAGGTGCGCCTTTCTCCTTGGCTTTGCTCCTCCACTGCCACTCCTCCGAGCTGCTGCTCTGCCTCTGGCTGACTGCCAGCCCAGCCAACACCCCCACCGATAACCACAGTGGGTGTGAAATACCAGATTGATGTGAGGGGGTGCTTGCTCACTTCCGGCTTCATAGATCAGCCCTACAAATGGGAGAGAGGTGTTGCTGGGAAGACCACTTCTCAGAGTCAGCTCAGAAGGCAGAATTCACAGAAAAAAGTAGGCTCGGGCTGTGGGGCATCTGGTGTTTGGCCGAGTGTGGGGCTCCTGATGAGGTCCCAGCTCTGTCCCCTGAGAGGGAGCTGCCACTGTAAACAGTGATTACAATCAGGAATCATTGACCACAGAGGGGAAAGGCACGCCTCGGAATCAAAAGGGAAGCCACAGCGACTGTCTTTTAGGCTGTTTGTCCCACAAGAGCCAGGTGCCAACCCTTTCCCACGTCATAGAGATAGCAGGGATGAATACCGGTCTCAAAACAGTCCTTTTTTTCCAAGGAGACAGCCGTGTAACCGGTAGTTGAAAGAAGAGTGTTCTCAAAGGGAACATTCCCTAGAAGTTGGGAAGTTGAGAGCCAGAGTTCCTTGTGGAGCGTTGTCCCCACTGAGGAGGCCGGGCGGGCGGGCGCCTGGTGTGCTCAGAAGCACAGCTTACCGACGCTGCTGGAAGAAGCCAGGTGTTAAGTGGAAGTCCATCTGAGAAGGTGACCTGATTTGCCTTGCCATTCTTCTCCATCCCTTTGTGTGTTTGCCAAGCTTTCAGGAAGAACTTGGAGCAAACAGTGACTCATTCATCCTCATTAAGTTTCCTGAAGGAGGTGGTTGGGACCGTTGGCATTGAAGGCTGAATTTCCATGGCCAGAGACATTTCTTCAACTCTCTTCCTTGGTGCCTGGAATTTTCAAATCCTTGAGCTTGTTGTAGTTGAGTTGTTCCAACCACAGAAAGGAGCCATATCACGATTAGAAATAGACCTGTTGGTGGGGATCAGAAAGGCTTGGGGGGAGGGGGGAGAATGCAGCAGTGTATCTGATGCAGTCTATCCCGTTCTGTTTCAGTGGCCAGAGTCCCCAGCGCTGAGCCAGATGGGTGGGAAGAGTTTAAGGGGGACCCTTTGACCATCAGCATCACACTGGCAGTCCCAGCTCTGAGTGGGCCTTCAGTGGTCTCTTCCCTGTGATGAAAAGGAAGTTTCTGGTACATGGTTTGGTGTGAACAATTTGTTGTCAGTAACCAGCCCTGGCTAGCAGGAATTAGAGAGGAAGGATTGGCAGGGACCCACATGGTATTGCCACCTGTCAATAAATCCTGACAAGTTTGCAAATCAGAGGCTCCCTGGCAGCTGGCAGTGATGGCTTTGTTTTTGAAGGCCTCTGCTGTAGACTTGTGGCCATTTGCCTAATACAAGATCTGCTCCGCTCACCATCACTCTCCAGTGTCCGTGGTTCTCAGACAAACCCATAAAGCAGCTGAGTGTTTGGAAGAGAGAGGAGATGCTCCTTTTTAAAGGAGTGGTTTGAAGATCACATCAAGTCCACAGCCCCCAGGCCCTCTGGGAGTTGTCGGGAGGATTACATAGAGCAGGGAAGGGAAGAGCACTTTTGTCAGGCTGGGGCTCTTTCCCTCCAAAATCACTAGTGTGTCCTCAGGTGAATCCTGTCCCCAGAGTCATGGCGATCCTCTAAAACGGGGGCGGGGAACATCCAGCTGGCGAGCTGTATGAGGCCTGAGAAATCATTTGGTCTGACCCTGGCAAGGCATTCAGGGTGAGTTAATTAAATATAGCAGCTAATTTTTAAGTTGATAATTTTATATGGCCTGCGAATGACATTATAAACATCCAAATGGCCCTTGGCAGGAAAAAGGTTCCCACCCCTGCTCTAAAGACGGGCTTGGGGGCTCGGTGCCAAGGCCTGTTTCCTTTTACTGCGGAGCACAGCCTCCGACATACATCCCCTCCTCATCAAGTCCTGCCACATCCCATATCAGGATGATATATATAGTCCTTTTGTTTAGGAAGGAAGCACCTACACCACCCTTCACAAACCTCCTGGCTGACCCTCAGAACCTGCTGCTCCCCCTCACAATCTCACCTCCTGGCCGACCCTCAGAACCTGCTGCTCCCCCTCACAATCTCACCTCCTGGCCGACCCTCAGAACCTGCTGCTCCCCCTCACAATCTCACCTCCTGGCTGATCCTCAGAACCTGCTGCTCCCCCCCATAATCTCACTTCCTGGCTGATCCTCAGAACCTGCTGCTCCCCCTCACAATCTCACCTCCTGGCCGACCCTCAGAACCTGCTGCTCCCCCTCACAATCTCACCTCCTGGCTGATCCTCATTACCTGCTGCTCCCCCTCACAATCTCACCTCCTGGCTGATCCTCAGAACCTGCTGCTCCCCCTCACAATCTCACCTCCTGGCTGATCCTCAGAACCTGCTGCTCCCCCCCCATAATCTCACTTCCTGGCTGATCCTCAGAACCTGCTGCTCCCCCTCACAATCTCACCTCCTGGCCGACCCTCAGAACCTGCTGCTCCCCCTCACAATCTCACCTTCTGGCTGATCCTCATTAACTGCTGCTCCCCTTCACAATCTCACCTCTTGGCTGATCCTCATTACCTGCTGCTCCCCCTCACAATCTCACCTCCTGGCTGATCCTCAGAACCTGCTGCTCCCCCCCATAATCTCACTTCCTGGCTGATCCTCAGAACCTGCTGCTCCCCCTCACAATCTCACCTCCTGGCTGATCCTCATTACCTGCTGCTCCCCCTCACAGTCTCATCTCCTGGCTGACCCTCAGAACCTGCTGCTCCCCGTTACAATCTCACCTCCTGGCTGATTCTCATTACCTGCTGCTCCCCTTTACAATCTCACCTCCTGGCTGACCCTCAGAACCTGCTGCTCCCCGTTACAATCTCACCTCCTGGCTGATCCTCATTACCTGCTGCTCCCCCTCACAATCTCACCTCCTGGCTGATCCTCATTACCTGCTGCTCCCCCTCACAGTCTCATCTCCTGGCTGACCCTCAGAACCTGCTGCTCCCCGTTACAATCTCACCTCCTGGCTGATTCTCATTACCTGCTGCTCCCCTTTACAATCTCACCTCCTGGCTGACCCTCAGAACCTGCTGCTCCCCTTTACAATCTCACCTCCTGGCTGATCCTCATTACCTGCTGCTCCCCCTCACAATCTCACCTCCTGGCCGACCCTCAACCTGCTGCTCCCCTTTACAATCTCGCCTCCTGGCTGATCCTCAGAACCTGCTGCTCCCCCTCACAATCTCACTTCCTGGCTGATCCTCAGAACCTGCTGCTCCCCCTCACAATCTCACCTCCTGGCTGATCCTCAGAACCTGCTGCTCCCCCTCACAGTCTCATCTCCTGGCTGATCCTCATTACCTGCTGACTGATTTGTTTCCTCTTCATGGAAGAAGTTCTGTCTTGCTGAAACCGGTTTGGCTCAGTTGATAGAGCATTGGCCTGCAGACTGAAGAGTCCCAGGTTCGATTCCAGTCAAGGGCATGTACCTTGGTTGCAGGCATAAAACCAGTAAGGGGTGTGCAAGAGGCAGCTGATGGATGATTCTCTCTCATCGATGTTTCTGATTCTCTATTCCTCTCTTCCTCTCTATAAAAAAATCAATAAAATATATTTAAAAAAAAAAAAAGTTTTGTCTTTAGAGAAAGGTGACCTGGGCCCATAGGTTAAAAAGCTGACTTTCATTGGAGATTGTCATTGTCTGCGCAGGCTGCCATGAGAGAGTATCATGGGCTGGGTGTCTTAATCAATGACTGTTCTTCCTTACACTCTGGAGGCTGAAACCATCATGGACCATTCTGGTGAGGACCTTTCCTAAGTTGCAGAGGGTCATGTTCTCACTCTGTCTTCACATGGTGAGAAGGCCACAGTCCTGTTGTATTAGGGTCCCACACTTATTACCTTGACTAGAGGCCCAGTGCACAAATTTGTGCACAGGTGGGGTCCAGCTGGCTTTGGGGAGGGGCCACAGGCAGTGGGTCAGCCGGCCCCACCCTGGTCGAACTCCCCTTCAAACTCCCAGTCAAGGGAACAATTTGCATATTAGCCTTTTAGTATATAGGACTAGAAATTCATGCAGGCGGGGAGTGGGGTCTCCCTCAGCCCAACCTGCACACTCTCCAATCTGGGACCCACTGAGGGATGTCTGACTGCAGTTTTAGGTCCAGTCCCTATCATAATCCAGGACTGCTGGCTCCCAACCACTTGCCTGCCTGATTGCCTCTAACTACTACTGCCTGCTAGCCTGATCACCCCCTAATCGCTCCCTTGCTAACCCTGTCACCCCCAACTGCCCTCCCCTGTAGGCCCAGTCGCCCCCAACTGCCCTCCCTTGCTGGCCATTTTGTGGCAGCCATCTTGTGGCCATTTTGTCGTGGCCATCTTGTGCAAGGGTGTGGCAGTCAATTTGCATATTACCTCTTTATTACATAGGATTACCTCCTGAAGACCCTGTCTCCAGATATAACCACATTGGGGATCAGCTTCAACATGCAATTCAGTCTCTAGCAGAGCCCTTCATGCACATGGGCATGTCCTGCCCCATCTAGGATCAGAACTGGCTGTTTTGTGTAGCGTAGGATCTCTACGCGGATGCCAGAGTTCTAACCAAAGGTCTCAAAGATACTCCTTCCCAACTTCTGTCCCCCTGCTTTCACCACCTGCATCAGCACCTCACTCTCAGCCACAGTGACGGGTCTAGGTAACACCTCCCAGGAGGAATCAGAAAGCAAAGCAGCCCTGCCCAGTTTACTTAGTGGTTAGAGAATTGGCCTATGGACTGAAGGGTCTCGGTTCAATTCCAATCAAGGCTTGTACCTTGGTTTTTGGCCCTGGTTGGTGCGTGTCGGGGTGAGAAGGGAACCAGTAGATGTGTCTCTTTCACGTTGATGTTTCTGTCTCTCCCCCTCCCTTCCACTCTCTCTAAGAATTAATGGGAAAATGTCCTTGGGTGAGAATTGACAAAAAGAAAAGAAAAAGCAGAGCAAAACAGTCCTGTGTGCAAGTCAACATAGAAGGATGAGGGGCCACCACTTCCCTCTGGCAGCCCCCTGAGTTTCTCTTCTTCCCTCCCCATCAGAAGTTCGGGAGCAGCCCCAGGGTCTCCTTCAGCCTGAGGAGCACCTTCCCCATTGCTTGTCCAGCCTGCTCTGGCCAGGAGGCTGTAGGTCCAGAATAGAAAGAGGTGGGGCTCTTGCAGCTCAGTGGGGGTTTATGTCTGCTTGGACTTCTGCGCTCCAGGCAAGTGGAGAATGCTAGGAGCCCTGTACTCCTTCCGCCCGCCCCGTGGCAGTGGGCACCTGCACTCTGTGTGTGGAACCCGTTTCTGAGCATGAAGTACTAGGACCTTTAGGCAGGGCAGTCCATGCACCCCGTCTCTCCAGGGCTTCTCCAGCCTCTCATTTGCCATCGTAGCTCCTTTCTCTGTATCTGAAGAGCACTCAGAACCCAGTGCCTGCGTCTGGTGTGCCTTTTTTTTTTTAGCTGTCTCAGCCCCAAGGAGGAGCCAGTCAGGCTTTGTCTGAGGAGGAAAAGAGGCTAAAACCAGCTCTGCAGGCATTTGCCTGGAGTGCCCCGGTGCTGAACACTGAATGCTGAGCATCCCAGTGGAGCGCCTCTCAGCCCCTCCCAGGGGTGAGGAAGGCGGGTTCCCGGGCCATAGTCTGCACAGCCTGGGAATTGTGAAGAGCTCTGGCCGGTCCTAACACCTTCCACCTTCTCCTCTGTTCTTCCCAACTGACTTTCAGGGCCTCGAACTCTGGCATTGAGTACTACTGGGACCAGCTGAACGAGACTGTCTTCACGGTCCACTCCAGCAGCCGGAGCAGTGAAAGGCCCGGGTGAGTGTTAGAAGGAGGAGGTGCAGCTGGCTGAGGCCTTCCCCCGCCTCCTGCTTCTGATGGGCTCCCGAGCAGTGCCCTGACACTGTACCCAGAGCTCTCCTCTATGTTGTGCTCCATGAGCCTTTGCACGCGATTTCATTGAAGAAAATGGTGTTGCCCTAGCCGGCTGGGCTCAGTGGATAGAGCGTCAGCCTGCGAACTGAAAAGTCCCAGGTTCAATTCCGGTCAAGGGCACATGCCCAGGTTGTGGCCTCGATCCCCACTGGGGGACTTACAGGAGGCAGCTGATCCATGATTCTTCTCTCATCATGGATGTTTCTATCTCTCTCTCCCTCTTCCTTCCTCTCTGAAATCAATAAAAATATATTAAAAAAAGAAAAGAAAATGGCGTTGCCCTAGCTGGATTGGCTCAGTGGACTGAAGGATCCTGGGCTTGATTCCAGTCAGGCACATGCCTGGGTTGCAGGCTCCATCCCCAGTAGGGGGTATGCAGGAGGCAGCCAATCAATAGTTCTCTCATTGTAGATGTTTCTATCTCTCCTCCTCTCTGAAATCAATAAAAATATATTGAGGTCCATGTCTAAGAAAGAACAAAACCTCTGTTCTTAGGATCTTGGTGTGGAACAAGCTAGGACACCCTCTGGTCCTCTCCCATCCTGTGGGTGAGGGGAGAAGCCAGGGCACCGGAGAGGGAGCCTGTCCTTAGGACACATGCTCATGTCCTCTGGGAGGATCTTTTAGTGATCTCCCAGGTGACTAGGGTAAGATGACCAGACTTCCCACTTTTGGTGGGACAGTCCCGATTTTTAACAAATTTTTTTTTTTTTTAAGAATTGCTAAAGATTCTTTCCAAAAATCGAGGCTTTTTTAAAATGCCGCAGGACAGATTGTTAAAAATCGGGACATCTGGTCACCTTAGACTAGGGCCTCTGGGACCAAGTTGCCCAGAGCTGCAGACCAGGATCCATTTAGAGAGTAGAAACCTAGTACTAACCCTCTTATTTAATTCATTAATGAAGAGGAATCTTTTGAGAAAACAAAGGCAAGCACGTGCTTCCTAGAGGGCCCAGCTGCAGGAATCGTCCCCAGAAACAGAAATATGAGTGACCCTCTCAGAAGTCCTGGGCTCCCTCTGCTGCCAGCTAGCTACCCTAAGGCTCAGAGCCTGGAAATGCCCTAGGGGAAAGGGTGCTGGGCTTGGGCCCGGGCCCAGGCCCTGCAGGGTCCCAGAACAGCTTCATAAGTCTGGGTACTTTTCCTCACAGTGGAGACCCAATGGAAATTCCAGAATGTAAACTGGAACCTTGTCAGCATATAGTTAGAAGGAAGGAAATGCCAAAGAGAGAAAGGTCCTTCTACTTCTCACTGCTTGTCCCATGGACCTCAGTTAATTGATTCCTGTATCTAAGAGTCTTTTAAGTAGCCATCTCTACCTCATCAGAAAGTCCCCTTTGTTTAAGGGAGTGGCTGAACCAGCCGGCCTTGCAAAATTGGATGGCCCTGTGGCCGCCTTTCCTTGTCCCAGGCCTGGACTGATAGGAAGGAGAAGGGACACAGGCAAGTTCACTGGGTCGGGAGGCAGCTGAGGACTGGCAGCACAGCCAGCAGAGCTCTGAGGGGTGCTGTCCCAAGCCCCACCTGATTTCAGTCCACCTTTCTCTCCCTAGAACCAGCAGAGCCACATGGAGGACAGACAGAGACATGGGTCTAATGAACGCAATTGGGTTGCAGCCCCGGAACCCCACCACCTCAGTGACGTCTCAGGGCACCCAGACTCTGGCCCTTCAGCTGCAAAATGCAGAAACACAAACGGAGAGGGAGATACAGGAGCCAGGGACAGCAGCCTCGGGTCCTGGAGAAGGTGAGAGCCGTGTAATGCTAGTGGGCATATATGGCTGGGGCGGGGAAGGTTGTGGGTGGGACCATCATCAAGGCTCCTGGCTCCTCCACATGGACGGGGGTACTGAGAGAACGCACTCCCAGTCAGGATGAGTACCTTTCCCTCTTTAGGGAGTGCCCTCTTGGTGGCCTTAACAACATCCTAAGGCAGGAACCTCATCCCCCTCATCTGTCACTGATTCTAGCTAGTGGAGCACTCTTCCCGCTTTCCCCCAAGTGCCCTCTCCTCCAAAACTTGGAGGACTGAGGCTGTGCTTAGAGAGAGGGCAGGACATAGCCGGACAGGAAAGGCTACGGAGGACCTCTTGCTGTCAGCTTTCAGGACCACCCACAGGGAACTAGTCCCCCTGCAACTGCTCCTGTTACACCTGTGGACCACTGCCATTTGGGCTGCAGCTCAGCACACCGTCAGCCCCTTCCCGTCACCTACCTCAGGTGCGCCTCAGCCAGCCTCCCTGGCAGTCTGTGCTGGCCTCACACTTCTAAAAACCAATTAGCACTTCTCAGCTGCAGAGCTTGAGCCACTTTGGAGTCTGTTAGCAGCTGTGTTAAACGGCCTGTTCTCACTCAGTGGTCTCCTTACCCCCTACCCAGCCCCTTGCTGGTCCCAGCTCCACACAAGCCAGCCTGGAAGCAGACAGGCACTCTCTAGGTCTGTGTTGAGCCAATGGGAAAAGTCGTGATGTGCCTCAGGCAAAGAGGAACAAATTTGCCTGTGTCACCCTCAGGGCACTGTCCCTCTTGCTGCCATAAGCTGAAAAACTTTAAAGTTAAGTCCCTTTTTGATCTATGGCCCAGGCCACACCTACATCGTAGGCCTCTGACTCTTTGTTGGGTGGGGGTAGCCATAAGCCCCAGGGGGTAGACAAGCAGCTAGCAGTGCTGGCTGGGCTTCAGGCCTCAACAGGAGAGAGTTGCAAGTTCCTCCAGCCGCAGCCACCGCCACCACCCACTCCACTCTACCCCCACCCTCCCACCCCCGTGCTACAGACAGCCCTAGGCTGCCCCTTGGATTTGATCTCATGGCTGTTTACTGATTTCCACTATGGATCAGCCGCTTGGGCTACAAAGACAAATAAGCCTTTCCTCAGTGAACTTGAACTCTAGAGAGGCAGGCAGATAATTACTTCTTGTGATCAGGACCTCGGAAACTCAAAGGAGGGGCCATGCCCACCCAGCCTATGGGGCTGGAGGAAGGCTGCTGGGGGAGGTGGCTCTGAGCTGAGCTTTCAAGGATTAGTAGGAGTTAGTCTAGCAGAGCGGGTAGGGGAGGGCAGCGAGAGGCATTCCTGGCAGAGGGGACAGCACCTGACAGTTCAAAAACATCACACTCTACACAGAGGACCAAGAGCGGGTTCGTGTTTGTGGCCTGATCAACCCGTGTTGAGAACTAAGGCTGGATGAGCAGGGAAGGAGATTCCAGGACCTGGTTGTGGGTGAGGCCTTCATCCTTGAGGTCAAGTGCACGGGGCTCAGGGCCAGGCGCTGCCAGCTTTAGTCACTGTCCCGCCTTTCACCTCCGGAGGATCTTCTGCTTTTTCGTGTTGTTTTATTTTTCAGTTTCAGTTGACATTCAATGTGATACAAGTTTTAGGTGTGCAGTGTGGTGGTTAGACATTTATATAATTCACAGAGTGCTTCCTCTGCTCTTTTCTTGATTAGCCCCAGCCCGTTTCAGACGTTCTCAGTCAGTATAAGAGCCTTTCTTCTTCTTTGGGCCGGGGCTGGAGGGCTGGCGAGAGGAAGGGGCTCTTGTTCCCAGTTTCAAGAGGCCAGAACTGCATTTCCTCCCTGTCTTGTCCCCACGAAGGGGAGCAGGTGGTGGAGGCTGGGTCCTGCAGAAGCTGGAGCTGCTGCTCAGCAGGAGTGCAGTCAGGAGCTGGCCCCTGGGCACAGGTGGCTTTCAGCTTGTATGTCTGTCTGGGGCCCTGTAACCTTGGCCCAGAGCTCTGGACCTCCAGCTCTTAATCCTCTCAAAGAGACGTACCCAGAAAAAGAAGTAAAGGGAGGAGGGCATGCGGGGGGGAGGGGGAGGGGCAGGGGCGTCTCCTGGGGCCCTGTTCGGAGGTGCTGCTAGCGACCACTTCTGCTGAGCCAGACACCTGGATTCTTCTTGGGTGTAGACTTTCCCCACCCAGCAGGCAGGCACAGCTTCTCTACGCATCACTGCCCCACCCCCAGCATCTGCCTCCTCTCTCCAGGTAGGCAAACTGGAGGCCCATCTGCATCACCTCTCTTCTGGCTTAGCTAGGAGACAGGGCTGGGGGCATGGGAGGAGGGCTGTCACCTGCACATCCCACCCCACACACCAGGGCCCCGGTTCACGAGTTTGGGAGACCACCTCTGCTTCGTAGCAGTCACCGTTCATGGTGCCGCTCTCAGCCCGTTCCGATCCGCTGGCACCGGATGGCTCCATGTGGTTCCTCATTTTCTTATTAAAGTCCATCAGCTCTTTTTAGGACTTCCAGGAAGAGCCCTCCTCAGTGGGAATTTGCAGTGCTCATCCAACTTAAAGCTTCCCTACCCTGTCACTCAGAAAGGGAGGTAGCATTCCCTGGACTCACTGTTTGCTCTCAGCACTGACCCAGTGCCTGCCCCAATACAGCTGGCATCCAGGAAGGGTGTGGGGGGGAGAATGGAATGGAGGCTGGGCCACTCTACTTGGGGAGCCCGTGGCTGCCTCTGATACTGGGAAAGGTGGTCTGTCCTCTTCCTTGTGTGGTGAGGATGATAGACCAGCTGCAGTGACCTGGGCCCTGGGTTGCGGGAAGAGCAATGTGAGACGGGAGGGGCTAGAAGACCAGCAGCCCGCTAAGGGCAGGAAGGGCAGTTCTCCCTTGCTTAGTCTTGCTTCTCTCTTCTGGGTAGTGAACCCCTAGAATTACATGAGGTCACAGGGCATTATGGGAAGTTGTTGGTCGGTCCATCCTGGCCTCTGCATCCAGATGTATCTTAGAATTTGCCAAGGAAAAGATCTCATGCCAACACAAAATCGGTTTCCTGTTTTTCAAAAATGGAGAGAGACGCTTTGCTCCAGGGAAGGAGACAGCAGGATTGACCTGTGGCCACCGCTCCTGCAGCTCCTCGCTGGCTCCTGGGCCCCAGTGCCGCGTCCTCTCTGGAAGAATGTGCTGGCTGCCAGCCGTGGCGCGTAGCCTTGGCTTAGAGTCCCCAGGAGAGAAGCACAGCTCGTAGCTCAAAGCTGTCAGCACCCAGCGCTGAGGAAGCTTTGGGGCGTGTGTTTTTAATTCTTCCTCTAGTCCTTCTGGAGCACTTCCTCATGCCTGTTGTTACATTAGGGACCATGAATCCAAAGGTATTGCTGAGGGAATCACATTCAGGGACGAAGCCGTGTCCTTTCCCTCTGGAAGGAAACAGACACAGGCGTTTCTGCCACAGCAGGGCAACATGTGATCTGTGTTCAGAAGCCACTTCAGTCTGGAGCATCTGTAATCAGCTCAGGAGCCCTTTTATTCTCTCACACATTCATCTGACAAATACACACCAAGTTCCAGACCAGCGTTAGTCACTGGGCACAAAGATCAACAAAACTTAGTCTGAGGCCTTCAGGAACATACAGAAGGTCGATGCTGCAGATAACACAGAGAAGTGTGGGCACTGCCTTTAAAAAGAGTGGACCTTAGACATGGGGTGATGGCAAGCACAGAGCAGGCAGAGCATCCACAGGGCAGGCAGGCGTACAGCGTGCTGGGCTGACTTGGGTAAGGTCACGGGCGCAAGAAGCGGCTGGAACCTGGCCAGAGGGCCCTTAAATCTCAAGCTAAGGATTTTTGACTTTTTGAAGCTTCTTGGTTTTGACGAGTATGGATTTAACCAGATCTCAGTGAATCAGAGCTTAATTGGGATGGTAATAGCAGCAGCATGGAGGCTGGGTGGAAAGGGACGATATAAAAAGCAAGGAGACCAGCCATGGTGAGAGGTGGCTAGGACTGGAGCCATGGCGCAGTGGGAGAGGACAGAAGGCCCAGTTCCAAGTGCCCACAGCAGCGCCCAGCTGCGGTGGCCCAGTGCAGCCTGTCCTGCCCCTGGTACCGAGCTACATGGAAAAAGCTGATGGTGTCCCGTCCCCTGTCTGTCCTCTCCCACCCCCCAGCCCCAGCACTAAGCCCTGCACAATGAGTTCCAGTGCCAGCAGTCCTCGGGCCGGCCCACTGCACCTCTCAGACCGAGCTTGAGAGCCCTCAGTGCAGAGTTCTTGGAAAGCAGTGGGGGTGGCAGTGAGCAGAGGGAGGTCCCCTCGGGCCTTCCCAGGCAGCACTTGGGCTCACAGAGACTGGGCTGGCACCAAGGCTCTAAGTTGACCCTTTCTCCGTCCTGCTGTCAGGCTTGTCCCTTAGAGAACTCTGAGGCCTGCAGGTTCTCATTCCTTCTGCCCTGGGAGCTGGCGCTGAGCTGTCTGAGGGGGTGGTGTGGACGGCCGCTGCCTTGAGCGGTGGGGTAGATGGGCAGGAGATCAGGAGAAAGGCAAGCTGGGCGTAAGTGAAAGCCCAGGCGGAGTCCCCACCACCCACTGCCTCAGTGAGACCCGAGGAACTACGAGAGGTGCCAAGCACGACGGAGGGAGGGGCTTAGTGCAGCATTGGACACTGCAAAGCTGTGAAACTGGCTGCCTGGAAATCAGTGCTAACAGCAAGCAGGGGCAAGGGGCTGGCAGGGAGGAAGCAAGGGAAGTCTTGCAGAAATAGCTGTTGACAAGTACCCCAAAAGAAAAAACTCACTGTCAAAGCCCCCAAATAAGCAAAATCCCAAACTGCCAGCAGGCAGCCAGAGGGAACCAAGCAGCAGTTGAGTCTAGGTCGAAGCTGCCCACAGGCTTCGGCTGCTTGTCTGCCTCCTGAGAACTCAGCACAGGCTGGAGGGAAGGTCCCTCAGGACTGAGCTGCACTCCAAACCCCATTCATCACCACAGTCTCCTGGGCATCCACCAGGGCTGCACTCACAAGTCTACCATTGCTCCTGCTCCGCCCGGCACTGTGCAGGCTGGGTGCATCCTACTGTAGGAGTCAGGAAACTGAGGGATGTGCAAGTTCAGGGGGTTATCCAAGATCAGAACTGGACTTGAGCCGAAGCCTGTCTGCTCCCACACAAGGGAACGGCCGGCCTTTGGGGGGAAGGACTAGACCCTCCTCTGCCTCTTGAGATGCAGGCTGAAACCTCAGGCCGGTCAGGTGCCGACTGTAGGGAAGGTGAGAGAGAGCATCAGGCCTCTAGCCCCAGGAGAACAGTCCGTGGGAAACGGCTTCGGGAGGCTGGTGGGTGAAGGGGGAACACAATTAAAAATCCAGACTTCCTCCTGGACTTCAGGAAGGCAGCACAGCTTTGAAATGAAGCAGAGCAGGCTGTTTGCCTTCGGTCCGCACTCTGTGGAGTGCCCTCTCTCCCCGAAGACCAGGCAGCATACCCTCTCCCAGGGGTACCCAGTTAGTTACCCACGCAGGGAGCAGGCAGGCAAAGCAAGCTAGCTGGCTGGGCCCTTCCCACCGCCTTCATTCAGTTAATGACCAGCCTGCCACTGGTGCCAAAGGGCTAAAGCCAAACACTTGCCTTCTGGTCCGGTTCTGCCCGTTAAGTGGCTGAGTAACCTTGGCCACTGCAGGCCATGCCGAGTCTCAGTTTCTCTATCAGTAAAACAAGTAGGAGCTAGGAACGTTCCAGGAGTCATCGCACTCGGGTCTCTGAGTGATTCTCAGAATGGGGAGGTGGACCTTATTTCTGCATTTAGCCTAGAATCGCCCTCAGCAGGTTCTCCTAGCACTTGCCTGCCTGGCTCAGAGGACTGGGCCAGCAACTAATTCCCTCCCTCTCCTGCTTCATCCCTTCCAGGTGAGGGCTCCGAGTACGCAGGTGGGGAAGACGCCCTCAGCAGGATCCAGCGGCTGATGGCCGAGGGGGGCATGACCGCCGTGGTGCAGCGGGAGCAGAGCACCACCATGGCCTCCATGGGCGGCTTCGGCAACAACATCATCGTCAGCCACCGCATTCACCGCAGCTCCCAGACAGGGACTGAGCCCGGGGCCGCCCGCACCTCCTCGCCCCAGCCCTCCACCTCTCGGGGACTGCTCCCGGAACCTGGGCAGCTGGCAGAGCGAGGCCTAAGCCCCCGGACAGCCTCCTGGGACCAGCCCAGTACCCCCGGGCAGGAGCCCCCCCAGCCATCCCTGCCCTTTTCCTCCCCTGCCCCTACTCCCGTCCCCCTTCCCAGCACTGAGGGACCAACCCCGCACTGCGACCTGACCAGTAGCAGCCACCTTCCTGACAGTGGTGGTGGCAGCAGGGGGGAAGCCGCAGGCCCCAGTGGGGAGCCACGGAACAGGTAGAGACAAGTGTGCACTGGTGCCTCCCTCAAACCGCTGAGCAGAAATCGGACCTCACAGCTGACTGGGAACTGGACACACGGAAGAGCTGCGGGCTGCATCGGGAACAGGAGCAAGAGGGCGGGAGTTCGAGGAAATCAGAGTCAGTGGGCGTGAGGCAGTCAAACGGGCAAGGCTCGCCTTGGGACTGGAGCCTTTCAGGATCTGGAGCCCACAGAGCCACACTGCTGTGCTGAGTGAATGGAGGAGGAAGTGGGTATTCTGCCCCCTTTCTCCTATTCACAGAGCCCCAGAGCGGGAGCAGTCTCCCGGCTCCGGGCCAAACCATCCTGCACGGGGACAGCTTCGCCATGTCCACCTGCCGTAGGGGCCAAGCCACTAGGACTTGAAGAGCAAGAGGAGCAGCCCGGCCCCCAAAAACCATCTGTGTCTCGGAGCTTCCAGAGCTTCAGCCTCTTATCTTTCCCCACGGAGACCACTGCGGGCCCAGATTCCAGAGGACGGGGGCTTCTACGCCTGCTAGTGGGACAGCCATGGAGTGAGGGGAGCCTGCTTGCCTGACACAGGATGGGGTCAAGGGATGGTGGGCAGGTCCTCACTCAGTAGTGGGGGGTGTAGGCTGGCCAGCCCCCATGGCCTGTCCACCAAGAGCAGCGCCTGTGGGTATCAGTATTACCTGAGCCGAGGCCAGAGCCAGCCCGAGGCTGGGGGAGGGGATGGAACTCCAGGTCAGAATGTGAGGTCTTGGTCTGTGATTTAAGGTGTTGCATGTGGAATCTTAAACTGTACGTGTAGTTTCTAGTGGAAAAATCAAGGCGCTGATTATTTTGTTTTTAGTATGAAAATGTGATTTCTGTTTGTAACTCATAGAAACATTGTGGTGGGAGGAGAGGGGGATAGTCTGCTAACGAGGGAAACACCAAAGATCTACATCATTAAAATGATGACATGCCCCTCACCAGGCTCCGCTCTGTGTGTTCTTATGGAGGATGTGGGGGTTGGGGGTGATGGGTTGGGGACAAGGGGGGGTCTTTGAAATGAGCTGGGCTCAGGTTCTCCTGGGCACTGTTTTTTGGTGCTGCTGGCCTCCGTGGGGAGCCTTACCTGATGGCCTCAGCATAAGCCACTCAGGTACACGCTGCCACCTCTGCTTTACACCCAGTCTGTACTACCATCGCCTGCTTCCTCTGAGCTGGCTAGGGATTGGGGCAACTTTAACAGTGAATGACAGAAGGCCACTCATCTTGGTTGCTTCCTACCCAGGACTATGGGTCTGGAGTGAATAACTGGCAAAAAGCTGGACCCCTCCAGTCCTAGGAAAGAACCCACAACGGAGTTGGAGCTTGTTCTTGTCTACAGACACCCCATAAAGATGCCATTTGCTGCCCCTCAGGTTCCCTTTACTTTGTGTCCTCAGTACAGTGACTGAAAGGCCTGCTTATTCATGGGCCTTGGCCACTTTAAGGTTCAAGCTGATGTGGTTCTGCTGGTTGAGCGTCATCCCGTGCACTGATAGGTCACCAGTTCGATTTCTGTTCAGGGGACATGCCTGGGCTTAATATCTACCGTTTCCCCGAAAATAAGACAGTGTCTTATATTAATTTTTACTCCCAAAGATGTGCTAGGTCTTATTTTCAGGGGATGTCTTATTTTTCCATGAAGAAGAATACAGTACACATTTATTGTTAAATGAAAATAAAGGAAATTTATTACCTGTATACTGTAGTACGGTAGTTGTCAACCTAAACCAGACAAACTGTGAATCCTACAGTATCAAGAATTTACTCATTTATTCTATGACAATCATGTCATCATCTTTTGGAACATCATCATAACAATCCAATTCCTGAATTTCCTGGTGAAATTCTTGTGACTCCATTTCTTTCAGAATCAGTGGACCAAATCTCTCATGTTTAGCAATAGCATTCTGAGATAGAGCCTAAGGGGGTCCTTATTTTCGGGGGATGCCTTATATTTCACTCAGAAGGAAACCTGTAAGTAGGTCTTATTTTCGGAGGATGTCTTATTTTTGGGGAAACACGGTAGTAAGGAGTATATAGGTGGCAGCCCATCGCTGTTTCTCTCTCCTCCCCCTGCTCTAAAATCAATAAAACATACTTTTTACAAGTTTCAAGCCAATTAGAAAGTGGCAGAAGAATATTTGTCCCAAATCATACAAAGATATACAGGAAAATCAGAGCCACCCCAGGCTTCTGCGTAGTAACAAGTACTTCTTGAGTATCTTTTGCGTGTCTAATTGTGTCCCAGACTATAGTTTACGCATAACTATGCTACTCCAACAGAGACAAAACCAAAAGGTTAAATGGAAAAGCAAGTAATACAAAAAAGTGTGAAGAGTTCTATAATTAGGAGCATTAGAATGTTCTAGAAAATTATATTTAACAGTGGACTTCACTAAAGGACATCACTTAGCTGTGTGACTTAGGGCAAGCCACTTGCCTTTTTTCTTTTTTTTTTCTTTTTTCTTTTTGTTGTTAATCCTTATCTGAAAATATTTTCCATTGATTTTTATTTATTTTTTAATATTTCTATTGATTTCAGAAAGGGAGAGATAGAAGCATTAGTGCTGAGAGAATTATTGATAAGCTGCCTCCTCCATGCCCTCTACTAGGGATTGAGCCTGCAAGCCAGGCATATGCCCTTTACTGGAATTGAACCCAGGACCCTTCAGTTTGCAGGCCAACCTATCCACTGAGCCAAACTGGCTGGGGTGCCACTTGCCTTTTCTCTGCTTCACTTTCCTGCCTTGTATTATAATAGGACGCAGGGCTTGCAACCTCTCAGTTACTTCTATAATCTAAATCCTTGGAGCTCAGCACTGGTTAGTACAGGCTCCCATGAAGAGGTGGGACTTGAACTATGCGTTGCCAGATGGGGAAGAATCCCTTAGCTGACAGTGGGGCTATGAATTTGTTAAGTGTAAACCTTGGCCAAGGACTCCATGAGTAATCTCAATCTTCTTCACAAAAACCCTCTAAAGTGGGCACTGACTAGTATTGCACGCAGACCGCTTAACTAGTGGAGCCACGGTTTTAATCCAGGTGGGACCCCGACTTGCTCTGTCATTTTGTAAAAAGGGCATTCAGCCATGTGGGTGAGGCGATCCAAATCCGGCCCTGTCTGGCCTCACCTCTGCCCTCCCCAGCCAAGGATGAGCCCAGTCCACCCTGTCACAACACCAACCCCTCCACTTAGAAAGCCTTTGCCTAGTGGATAGAGCCTCCCCAGGGACAAAGCCTTTTGGAAGCCCCATGTCTGTCACCACAAGATTGTGGGGTCAACAGGAGAGCTTAGCAAGCCCATTTGGAGATGAAGGAATAGGTCCAGAGAAGTCCTATGGGCCCAAGTTGTAGACCCAGTTGGATCAATGACAGAGAGCAAAGACTAAACCAGGTCTCTGGTTTCCAACCCAGCTCTACACAGTTCCACTTTGGGTTCTGGCATTGGGGAGGCCAGTGGCCCCACCCCATAATGGATTTCAGAGGAACTGGAGCAGCTTTGCCTGACAGCTTCTGGAAGAACCCAAGGCAGTGGGTTGGAGGCATTTCTGGTCTCTGGGCATCCAGTCCTTGGCCTTGCTTGTCTTCCCATCTGACTGTTGTACCTGGCCTTCCCGCATTCTGTTTATTCACACACACACACACACACCCTGCAGGGCTTTCATTTAATTTTTACATGAACCAATTCACCTGTGACGTGGGGACAAGAGCAAAAGCACTTCTTTCATCCCGAGTGATGAGGATCATGGGAGAGCAAATCATTCTGAAGCACAATGGCTTTTCACTCTAGCCTACTCCAGGCAGGAGCGCTGGGGCCGCATTCAGCCTGGAGAACACGCCAGGAGCCCCCGCAGCGCTTGCTTTTGCCCGACTTCTCTAATAGCTCTCGCCCTTTCTTCTCCACTGCGTATCCGCCTCCACCACCACCCCTCCCCCCACAATCCCACACATAGCCCTCTGAGCATCTCTTAGGTGAGGGTGAAGGAGGGGCGGGACTTGAGTTGTTTTTCCAAGAGAAGGAACCATGCGTTTTAAGGTTAATCGGGTTTTTGACGCAGAGTTTGGTGTGACAGGCATCGGGGCCGGACGTGGTGGGTAGGTGGGAGAACCGCCGCCCCCCCCCCGCCCCCCATCCCTCCCTGGTCAGCCGGGAACCGGTCTGGAGGCAGAGCGCTGGTGCCTGGGGCGCGGAGCTGAGCCGAAGGTTGGGGCTGGGGAGGAGCTCTCCGAGGTGCTGAAGGCGCCCGGCGCTCGGCCGCGGCCCTCCATCCAGGTCGGTTCCCAGAGACCTCGAGAGACCGGCGGCCCTCCCCTTGGGGTCTCGCTCTGGGCTTCGCTCAAGTGACCTTGGGCTTTCCCTCCCAGGAACCGGTGAACTCGACCTTCAGGCCTCGGCTGGATGGGTTGCGTATCGTATCCCATCCCATCCCGGGGCTGAGAGAGGGTGCTCACCCCTTCCCGGCCCGAAGTGCGGGGGCCGAGCGATGGGGGTGCGGGGCGGGCAGGGGTTGTGTGCGAGGAGCGAGCTCCTCTCTCCCGGCGGGCCGCCGCCGCCGCTCTTCTCCCGCAGCTACTTCCCCAGCCCCGACGGCGCCCTCTGCTCCCGCTGCCGGCGGCCTGCGCGCAGCCGCGGGGTTGGACACCTCCGGCCCTCGGCTCTGCCTCGACGGAGCCGCGGCAGCAGAGCCGACCCTACCCACTCATCCACCTCCTATTGGGGCCGAACTGCGCGCGGGGCGACGTAGGGAGTGAGGTCCCAGCTGGGCGCCAGGCAGCCTCCTAGTCCCGGTGCCCGGTCCGAGCGGAAGGGGAGGGGGGTGGAGGGTAGCGCAGCCAGACGGGGCTGCCAGCGCTCTCCCCCAGCCCGCGAGGGGGCGCCGCATCCCCATGACAACGCGGACACCCCACCCCCCCAGCCTCTCCGAGGGCCGGGCCCCCAAGCTCAGCCGCCCTGTCGGCGTGGGTGGCGGTGTCCCCGCGGTGCCCGAGCGGGGAGCTGCCGGCCGGCTCCAAGGAGGGGCGCGCGTCGCCGGGGTCCCAGACGCCCCGGCGGACGGAGCCCCCCGCGCGTCCCCGTTGGGCGGCCGGCCCCGGGCGGGCGGCGCGGCCCCTCCAGGATTGGCTGCCTCCCCGTGACATCACGCGGCTCGGGGAAAGTGCGAGCGTGAGCGCGAGTCGGAGCCACAGCGCCGGGAGCTGCGGGCGGAGCAGGGGCCGCCCCTCGCACCCCGTCCCCGCCCCCGGCCCGCAGCCCGGCCGCCCGGCTGCCCGCCCCGCCCGCTGGCCCGCGGGCCGCCCTCCCGTCCCGCCGTCTGTCAGGTGCGAAGGGAGAGGGCGGAGGTGTCTGGTAAGTGACTTCCGCGGCGGCGCGGGGGCGCGGGGGGGACTCGGCTGGGGGAGAAGGACGCGGGGCTCGCGGACCCTCCGAAGCTCCTCAGAGGCAGGTCCGACTGGGACCGGGGGACCCCAGGCTTCTTTGGGGCGAGCGCGGGGCGGGGGGCTGCAGAGGGCACCGCTGGAAGGGAGGCCGGGAACCGCTCCGAGGCTGCAGATGCGCCTCTGGGAGGCGATGGGCATTCAGGATGTGGACAGGGTGTGCCTGCCGCCAGCAGCCCCGAGGAGGCTGGGGCAGCCGTCGGGGGCGGGACCCGCGCTCCAGCCCTCCCACGGGCGGCTCTGCAGGGCGTGGGGCTCCAAAACCCCAAAGAGCCCTTTTCCCGCCCGTCTCCCCGCCCCCACCCCCCGCGCCGCCAGCCCCCTCTTGGCCATGGAGTCCTCCATCGGCGACCTTGAACCCCGACGGAAAGCACCTCTGCCCTCTCTGGCGCCTCCCCGCAACCCCCAATCCAGGACTCTCCCTCGCTGTTGCCCATGCCAGGACTCCTCGGCTGAAGTGTCAGGCACAGTGTCGGGATCAAATCCCCCGCGTCCCTTCTCTCTCCCCTGCATTCCCGAGCCCCCCCAGGGACAGATCCAAGGGCCCCAGCGTTCCCGGAGCCCCAGCGTGAAAGCCTAAGAACCCCTCCCCATGCCCAAGGGGTCCGGAGCAGGCGCTCCCGTTTGGCCGGGAAAGGGGATGGGGAGCTCGAGGGCCCGTGCCCACGTCCAGAGGCTCCGGAGCTGCGTGCTCAGGGGTGGGGGAGGGCGGGCCCTGGAGAGACGGGGCCCCTGGACCACCAGGCACCGTGGAGGAGCTCCAGATGGGCCTCCTCAAGTCCCAGCCTGGCCCTAGCGGCCCGCCCAGTCCCCGGGTTTGAGAAACGGGGTGTCCAATCCAGACGCGAGGGCTCACCGTGCTGCTTCCCCAGCGGGGGCCAGGGTGAGGCGTGTGGGAGACGAATCCTGCACTTTCCTACCCCAAGCCCCGCGCCTGGGCCTCCGGTGACAGAGGCGCCGCCTGCACCCTCTCCCCGGCGCCGCCCGTTGGCGGTAACCCGGAGCGGGCACCCTCAGCCCAGCCTGGTGTCCCGCAGGCCGAGCAGGGGGACTCCAGCAGCGGCCCCTCGACAGAAGCCGGTGCAGAAGGCTGGGATTCGGCACCGAAGCGGTGGGGGGCACAAGACCACTGTGCACGCAGCTAACTGGTTTGCAAAGGAGATGTAGGAAGGTGAGGTGGTGTGTGGAGGTCAGGGGACCAGTTGCCACCCAGAGTGTAGCCTGGGCCTTGTCCTGCCCCAGCCCTTCCCCGGCCACAGAAGCCGGCTCTCGGCTCGCCTGGATGGGCGCTCAGACAGACAACGCCTGCGTGGCATCTCCTCCCGGCAGAGGCGTCTGGAGTGTGGCGGCCACTCACTGCCAGCCCCGCATGTATCCGTGCAGACACGCTCGCAGGCGCGGGCACACCCGAACGGTGTGCAGCCCCCAGGCCCCAGCAGACCAGGCACACACACACACACACAGGCGTGCACATGCACGTGTCCACACGGCACGGCATGCTCGCCCGCACACGGGGCGCACTGGTACCCGGGCGTGGCTGAGCGGCGAGCACACACACACACACACACACACACACACACACACACACACGCAGACAGCTACTCGCTCCTTTCCGCTCGCGCTCCCCAGTCATCACACACAGAACTCGAACTCGCCTTCCCGCCCACACGTTCCTCGCCGGTGCCGGGTGGAATTCGGCCGCCCTTAACTTTCCCCTCATTGAACCCCGCGCGGAGGAGCCGAGGGCAGCTCCGGGGCGAGGCCTGGCGAGGGGATCCCGGCCTGGGGCCTCCTCGGTGTTCGTGGTCTTGGTGGAGTTGGGGGCGTTGACCGAGAGCGACTCCCCGCCCGAGGGCCGGAGCTGCTGGCGCCCAGGGGCCGACATCGCCATCTAGCGGTGCGTACAGCCCTGGGCGGGGCTGCTGGCCTCGCCGGATGCCAGGCGTCCGAGAAAGGAGGGAGAGTTTCGGTCAGGAAATCTGCGGAGGACTCTGAGGGGTTCAGAAAGACAGGTGGGTGGGCCGGCTGCCTTTCGCCCCGTCTGCATCTGGAAGCTCCCCCAAGCGGGCCCAGAGCGGGACTAAACCGCCCGCCACCTCCTGGAGACAAGATGTCCTCAAATGGAGAGGAGAGATCTCTCTGGGAAAGCTCAGTGAGGGGAGGCGGAGGGAATGGGCCACCCCACTCCTATTTGTGTGGTTGTAAAGGGGAGAGAGCAGAGGCAGGAAATGAACTCTGAGGCAGAATTTAGGATCGGGAACGTGGCTCCTGGGTTCTCATCCTGCCCCCGTGCCTGCTTACACACTGGCTGATTTTAGGCAACTTAATTAACGTGATCATCACCTGTGAGAAGACACATCTGTAAGATGAGGGAGACTACTATCGCCTGCCTTTTCAGGCTGCTGTGAGGATTACACCAGATAATCTATATTAAAAGCTCAGAGGGATTCCCGACTCACTGTTAACACGTAATAAACAAGAGGGATTATGTTTTTCCTGAGTGGCACCTTGGGTCCCGTTCTGATCTCGCTGGGCTCGCTGGGCTGTGTCCTGGTCCTGAGAGGCTAGCACCACCGTGCTCTTGGGGCTGGCTGACAGACCACTCCTGCCCACTTTGCTTGCCTGCGTGTGCCTGGGAGGGCAGCCTCCCCACGCGGGTGCTTCAGCCCTCCCAGCTCAGAGGGTGACGCCTGAGCCATTATTTCAGTCCCGCCCAGGGTTGTACGCACCACCGCTAGATTCTCTCAGAGCTGAAAGGGGCCCTCGGACCCTGGGGAGGAGGCGTTATCTCGATTCATTTGTGACCTTGAGGGGGGGGGGGGACACACACACCATCCATCGCTGAGCCTCTCCCTCCAGAGGACCAAGGATCTGGCACATTTAAACTGCCAGGCCGGGAGGCTGGGTCTGTTGTCTGCGATGGTGGATCAGGGGGGCTTGAGGCCGGGCAGGGGGGGTCACTGGGATGCGGCTCCAGCCTCCAGTGCATTTTCAGGCTGGAGATGGAGTTTAGTTGCTGATCCCCATGGCGGCCCAGGTGGGAGGCTGTCCTGAGGAATCCTCTCTGGTTTGCAAAGGAGAGAGGTGCAGGAAGGTGAGGTGGCGTGTCTAGGGCCACACAGTCCCAGCTGGCGTTGAAGCCGGGCTGCAGCGAGAGTGCTGGTCCCTTCCTCCCTCCTCCCTCCACACCCTCGGCCTCTCCCCCTCTCACACAGACGCACGCACGGAGCTGCGTAGATGACAGTGACTGGGGGTGCTGAGATGGGCCCGGGCGTGTGTGTGTGTGTGTAACGGTGCGTGCGTCGGCGGGTGTGAAGGAGCTGGGCAGAGCGGCTGCCCTGGCTCTGTGCACAGGGTGTGGGCCTCCAGCACGAGTTCGGGAGAGGAAGGGGGGCAGGGGCGGTCCAGAGGAGCCTGGGTGGGAGGGAGCGCAGGCTTAGGGCTGGGGCCTTATCCTGAGGGACCCTAACTGGCCGACTGGGACCAGGGCTGCCCTGAGGGGCAGGCCCTAGGCCCCTCCCTCCCCCCTGCGGCAGTCCCTCTCTTCCCTCTGGGACACTGTCACCCCTTGGGGCTGACTGTGAGCCCTGGGAAGCCAGGTGTGTCTTCCCTCAGTGATGGCCCTTTGGGCTTCTGATGGCTCCAGGGTCTCAGCCCTTGGTTGCTGACAGATTCAAACTACCTGGCACCTCACCCCCATGCCTGAGGGCAGGATGAAAGGTCTGGGAGGGGAATGTGCTACCCTGAGCCTCTGCGCACAGCACCATCCCCTCATCCTCAAGGCGCCTCTGGGAGGCCTTGCCCCAGCTGGGATCGCGGGGACTCTCTGGGCCTCCCTCAGCCAGAACTCGTAGCTCTGGGACAGCAGCGTGATGTCAGGAGCTGTGGCACCTGGTCAGGTTAACACCTGGGTGTCCTCGTCTATAAGCAGCGGAAAATGGCAGTATTACCGCATAGGTTTGTGTCAGAATGAAACGAGTTAATACTGATAAAAAGTACTGAGAGTGTCTGGCATGTAGCGGAGGGTAAATGTTAGCTGCTAAGGGATTGGAGAGCGGGTCCCTGGTAGTTTGCTTAAGAAACGATCAAGAGGCTGCCCTGGCCGAAACCGGTTTGGCTCAGTGGATAGAGCGTCGGGCCTGTCCAGTGAAGGGTCCCAGGTTCGATTCCGGTCAGGGCATGTACCTTGGTTGCGGGTGCATCCCCGGTGGGGGTTGTGCAGGGGGCAGCTGAATGATGTTTCTGACTCTGTCCCTCTCTCTTCCTCTCTGTAAAAAATCAATTAAAACAACAACAACAAAAAACAACGCTGCCCTGGCTGGTGTGGCTCAGTTGGTGAAGGGTAGCCCCCTGCACCAAGAGGTTCCTGCTGCTCAGACCCCAGTAGGCAGTGTGCAGAAGCAGCCAAAGGATGTCACTCTCCCCTCTCCCTCTCCCTCTCTCACTAAAATCAATCAGAACATATATTTAAAAAGAAGAAAATAAATGATCCAAAGGCTGAATGAATATTTCTGACCAGAGCCACATTTGGACTCATCCCTCTGCTCTCTCTTCCTTGGGTCCCACCCACACTGGCCCCCGGTCCTTGCCTCAGGGCCATTGCCCTTGACGAGGCCTCTTTCTGAAGCCCCCGTGGGTGGCTGCCTCCTTGTCATCACCCAGGTCACCTCCTTGGAGAGGAGAGGCCTCACTGCTCAGCCAGCAGGGGACAGCCCTGTCTGTCCCCCACCCACTCTCTGTGCCATCACTCACCCTTGCTTTCTTCCTAGCACTTCTTTGTCGTTGCTCACTGTTTGTCTCTCCTGATCCGATTGTAAACTCCGTGAGAGCGGGGGGGCCGAGGGTGTCTCACGCGCTCTGTAACCGCAGCCCTCAGCGCCCACTCAGTAAATGACGGGCACACGAATGAGGAGGGGACGGGACAGAGTCCCCTCAAGTTCCGCAGGATGAGGTTCCTCTGGCCCCTTGACTCCAGTCACCCCACATTACCCTTCCAATCCGCTTCAACAGCCCACCTTTCCTCTCTCTCTCCTCCCTCCTCCAGACACTGCCGACCAGAATGGCCAACTTCACGCCCGTCGACGGCAGCCCAGGCAACCAGTCTGTGCGCCTGGTCACGGCAGCCCATAGCCGCTACGAGACCGTGGAGGTGGTCTTCATCGTCACGGTGACGGGCTCGCTGAGCCTGGTGACCGTGGTGGGCAACATCCTGGTGATGCTGTCCATCAAGGTCAACAGGCAGCTGCAGACGGTCAACAACTACTTCCTCTTCAGCCTGGCGTGCGCCGACCTCATCATTGGCGCATTCTCCATGAACCTCTACACCGTGTACATCATCAAGGGCTACTGGCCGCTGGGCGCCGTGGTCTGCGACCTGTGGCTGGCCCTGGACTACGTGGTGAGCAACGCCTCGGTCATGAACCTGCTCATCATCAGCTTCGACCGCTACTTCTGCGTCACCAAGCCCCTCACCTACCCGGCCCGGCGCACCACCAAGATGGCCGGCCTCATGATCGCCGCCGCCTGGGTCCTGTCCTTCGTGCTCTGGGCGCCCGCCATCCTGTTCTGGCAGTTTGTGGTGGGCGAGCGGACGGTGCCGGACAACGAGTGCTCCATCCAGTTCCTGTCCAACCCGGCGGTGACCTTCGGCACGGCCATCGCCGCCTTCTACCTGCCCGTGGTCATCATGACGGTGCTGTACATCCACATCTCCCTGGCCAGCCGCAGCCGCGTGCACAAGCACCGGCCGGAGGGCCCCAAGGAGAAGAAGGCCAAGCCCCTGGCCTTCCTCAAGAGCCCCCTGATGAAGCAGAGCGTCAAGAAGGCGCCCCCGCAGGCCGCCCGGGAGGAGCTGCGCAATGGGAAGCTGGAGGAGGCGCCCCCGCCCGCCCTGCCGCCCCCGCCGCGCCCGCCGGCCGACAAGGACACGTCCAACGAGTCCAGCTCGGGCAGCGCCACCCACAACGCCAAGGAGCGGCCGCCCACGGAGCTGTCCACCACGGAGGTCACCACCGCCCCCGCCACGCCCACCCCTCGCCTGCAGCCCCGGGCCCTCAACCCCGCCTCCAAATGGTCCAAGATCCAGATCGTGACGAAGCAGACGGGCAACGAGTGCGTGACGGCCATCGAGATCGTGCCGGCCACGCCGGCGGGCATGCGCCCGGCGGCCAACGTGGCCCGCAAGTTCGCCAGCATCGCCCGCAACCAGGTGCGCAAGAAGCGGCAGATGGCGGCCCGGGAGCGCAAGGTGACGCGCACCATCTTCGCCATCCTGCTGGCCTTCATCCTCACCTGGACGCCCTACAACGTCATGGTCCTGGTGAACACCTTCTGCCAAAAGTGCGTCCCCGAGACGGCGTGGTCCATCGGCTACTGGCTCTGCTACGTCAACAGCACCATCAACCCCGCCTGCTACGCCCTCTGCAACGCCACCTTCAAAAAGACCTTCCGGCACCTGCTGCTGTGCCAGTATCGGAACATCGGCACTGCCAGGTAGACAGGCAGGGGCGTCGGAGGTGGTCCTGGTGGTCGCATGTGTGTGCTGTGGGACCATGTGGCTCCACTGTATGGGGGCAAGGTGTGGAGGCACCTCTTGTGTCCATGGTCGCTGAAGAGGACTGAGGTCCCAGGCCCTGTGAGGCTCAGGAGGAAGCTCTGGCTGGATTCAGGGACCAGCTCTTTGCTCAGAGGGTCAGCCTAGGAAGGGTCTGAACCAGGACTGCCTGACTCATCTCTCTTGTCCGCCTCAGGGAGCTGGGGGCACCGGCCTTCGGAGACACTGGCCTACGGGGACCCTGGCCTTCGGGGGCACCAGCCTACGGGGACCCTGGCCTTCGGGGGCACCGGCCTACGGGGAAACTGGCCTTCAGGGACACTGGCCCTATGACTAACCAGCGGGGTTGGAAGAATGGACATCTGGAGGGGAGCAGAAGCCAGGACCCCCTTGGGAGAAGCAGAGGTCAATGCTTAGTAAAGGAGGGAACTGAGGAGGAGAGTAGGGTTCCCCATTCTGTTGTAACCGGTGCTTTCTGCCCCCCTGCACCCTGCATGAAGGCTCAGCCCCCTCTCCCAGACCCCACTCCTTGCTGCAGCTACTCGGCCAGGTCCTGGTTTGGTGGGCGGGCTGGCTGGAGGCCAGGCAGAGTGGGCTCTGGGGCACCCGCCTTCTTCAGCCCAGGCCCGGCCAGTCAGTCAGGATGGGCCAGCAGGTCCTCCATTCACACTCAGGAGCGAGGCCTGGCCTCCGAGGGTCCCAGCCTGAGCGGGGAACAGCCCACTGATTCTGAAGAGCCCTCCCCTCCCAAGCAGGTCACACAGAGTGAAGGAGGGGCTGTGACCTAGTGGGGGTGGGGCTGTGGCGTTCCCTTGGCCTCTGCAGAGTGACGGAGGCCTCGGTCACCAGACAGAGATGGACTTTACCCACCGATTTCAGTGCCAGTGAAGGTGGCAAGCAACCCTTATCTTTACAGATAGAAACTTCCGGATTGGCAGTGGCTGGACCCAAGGACCTTTGCCTGGGAGTGTCAGCCTAGTCTTGTGGGTTCCTGCTCCAGCTGTGGCGTGGCCCCGGACAAGGACGGAAAGGCTCAGAGGCCTCGATGGGGGTGCCCTTTCACAGGGCAGAGAGGGGCCGTGGAATAAATGTCAAAACTGGTCTTTTTCTATGAGCTCCGGGGAGCACCGAGCCCCCAGGAAAGCCAGCTTTCCCTCCACACTCTCCCTTCCCAACAGATCACCACAGCAAAATCCCCAGGAAGGGGCTTTTATATATTAAAAAAGAAAAGCTTTTATTGGGAGAAAATGAGTTTTATTTGTTTTTAGGTTTTTTTTTTTTGTTTTTTTTTTTAGCAATGGCATCATTGTGGGTAAGAAAATAGGGGAATGGGAATCAAACTCTCCCTTTGGAGGAGGCTCAAGATGCCAGAATCCCTTGTCCCTTTCCACTCTGGGCACTTGGGGGGAGGGGGAGAGGAAAGGGCATGATTGATAAAGCTGAAGAGTCACAAAAGGCACTGGTGGGTTCCTCTGGGGCCGGGGGAGAGGGAGGACGGGGGCCAGGCCTCTAGTCCTTTCCCTTCCCTTTCTTGGCTGTAAAACAAGAAAAGAAATGCTCGTTAGGAGAATTCAGGTGATGCCTCTGCTCCTCAGGGAGAAGGAAACTCTGCCCCCTAGTGGTGCTCCATCAGGGGACCTGAAAGCCGGTGGGACAGGGCAGCCATTACGCTGCGGGCCCTTCCCCACTCTCCCAGCTGGAACTTTCCCTGGGGGTCAGATCCTCCAGTTCCCAGTCCGCAACCCTGGGCAACAGCCTCCCCGCCTAGCCTGAGGGAGGGCCTCTGGGCTGCGGGGACTCAGGGATGCCATGAGGACAGAGAAGCCCTCCAAGCTAGGAAGGGCACGCTGACCAGGGGCTCCCCGGGCTGGACAGGGGAACAAAGCCCAGCCCTTCTAGCGTTTGCCCTGGACTCTAAGCAGATGCTCTCAGAGCAGCCAGACTGTCCTGCCGGAGCCAGAAGGATCTCCTGCCACCTGGGCACCGGCCGGTGGACCTCAGTACATATCCCCCCCCCCCCCATTTCCCCCTAAGATGTCCCTACAGACGGGCTCACTCACCAGGGCCCCCAACCTCAGGCTTAACCATTCCCCTCACAGGTGGGGGCAGAGTCCCCCCACCCCCCGCCCCTGCCCCCTCTCCCGGCTGCTGACCTTTGGCTTTGGCTTTGGTCTTGGGGGTGCAGGGCTTGGTTACGCGGATGGTCTCCTGGCACTGGGCATTGTACCGCGCCTTCTTCAGGGTGCCCTGGCGGGCTTTGGTGCCCGAGCTGCCATCACACGCCCCCCAGCTCTCGAACTTGTACTTGCAGTCGGCTGGCAGGAGAGGGGGGGCCCAGGGTCAGAGCCGGGCTGTCCGGGCTTCGGGGAGCCTGTGCCCCCCCCCCCGTCCCTGCCCCTCCCGCCGGGCCCCCCCTCACCTCCGAACTCCTTCTTCCAGTTGCACGGCACCCGGCACCGCAGGCGCTGGGTCTGGGCGCCGCAGGTCCCTTCGCGGAAGCCCGCGCCGCAGTCCTTGCTGCTCGGGACGCAGGGCCCCCAGGTCCACTCGGCGCACTCGCCGCCCGGGCCGCCCTTCTTCACTTTGTCTGCGGCGCACGGGGAACGGGGCTCAGCACCCGGGGCTCCCCCTCCTGCCAGGGCTCCCGGCCTCCCCTGCCCGCCCCCAGGCCCCCCTCCACCCTTCCACCCCCAGACCTCCCACCACCTTTCTTTTTGGCCGCCGCCGAGGTGAGCGCCAGCAGCAGGGTGAGGAGGGCGAGGAGGAGGAGGAAGCCTCGGTGCTGCATCCTGGGGGAGAGGGTCCGAGTCACGCGCCCGCCCCCTGCCCCACGGAGCCCCGCACGGACCGCCCCGCAGCCTTTCCTCCCTCCGAGGCCCAGGGGCTCCGGCTGCTCATGTGGCGGCGGGCGGACTCGAGGGCCCGGTTCCCCGAGGGCGCACAGCCGGGAGGCGCCCCCCAGGACGCGGCTCGGACCCCCCCGATCCCCCGGCCCCCGGCGGACCGCGGCCGCCCCGGCCCCACGCTCACTCGCTCGCTGCCCGCGACGCTGCGCTCCCTCCAGCGCTGGCCCGTCCCGCTCCGGCCGCTGCGGCCCCTTTTGTCTCCAGAACCGGTCTGAGCCGGTCACATGGGCCCCCGCCCCCTCCCCCGTCTCCCCCCACCACGGAGGAAGGGCCCGCCCCCTCCCCACAAACCCGCACCGCCCCCCGCCCCCGCCCGCCCGCCCGACCCCGGCGTCCCCGCCCCCCGCCCCGCGCCGCGCTCCCGGCGCCTCCGCCCGGGCTGCGCGCCGCCCGTCCAGCATCCGCGCTTCGCCCCGACGGTGCCCTCCGCCCGCAGAGGCCTGGCTCTCCGGCCCCTACCTCCCTCCTCCCCCCACTTTCTGAGCCCAGGGTCCCCGGACCCCGAGCCTTCGTGTGGCCCGGGGACCCCCAGTCCCGGGCCCCAGCTTTCTCTCCCCGCCCTCTGCCCCCTCCCAGGGGCCGCCCCCACTTCCCTGAGGACGCCGGCCTCCCCGCCCGGCCTTCGGGGAGGCGCGCCCGGGGACCCGGTGCATCTCCGGCTCGCGTCCCGGCTCCCGTGGCTCCGTCCCCGGCGCCTTGTTTAACCCCATCGGGGTCCCGCTCCGCTCCCCGGGGCCTGCTCGGCCCCAGGCCCCCCATTGCTGCTGGGAAGGAGGGCCGCCCCCAGATGCTTCGCCTCCGGTGCAGGGAGGCGCTCCGCTCCGCTGGGAGCCGGGGACGGGGACCCCGGAGGAGGCACAGGGCTGAGGGGTTGGCGCTGCGCCTTTCCCGGAGCCCAGGTTTGGGTGTGGGGGAGCCGGAGGAGGAACCCGCGGGCCTGGGGTGGGGAAGACTTGGGAGCTGACAAGTTCTGAGAAGTTCCAGACCTGGCTCCGGCAGCAGCAGCACAGGCCCACCCTGGGGGCTGGGGATCACCTCACCCGAACCCCCCTAAACAGCGAAAGCTGAGGCCTGGGGGAGGGGGCTTGCCCGAGGCCACAGGGCAAACAGACCTAAGAATCCAATCCGGCCCCGGCCCCCCTTCTTTCACTTTCATTGTTATCGTCCCGGCGGGAAGCGGGAAGGGGAGGAACTCGGCTCCTCCCTCCGCCCCACCGAGCTAGGCAGCCGGGCAGAGGTCAGGTCCGGGGCAGACTCTTGGGCCCCACCCCCTGAGGAGACCCAGAGAAGGGTCTGGGCTCACAGTGTCCAGTCCCCCCACTCTGAGGATACCCCAGCAGACGCCGCTGCTTCTGTCATATCCCGAAAGAAAAGAAATGCAGAAAGGAAAAAAAAAAATCTCTTTACTGAGTCACACCCAGCTGTAAACAAGTCACCAGGAGAGCCCCACCCCAACCCCCAGGCCACAGTCCTCGAGGAAATACTGGGGAAGGTCAGTGGGGTAGGTGCCAAGCAGGGCAGCGGGCAGGCGATTGCAGCAGGCTCCAGGTTGGTAGGAAGATGGGGTCAGAGCAGGAGTGGGGATGGGGCTCCCAGGAGCCTCGGAGCAGGGCCCTTAAGGACCAGGTGGCTCGGAAGGCTTCCTCATAGAGCTTCCAGCCCCTCTGCCCCTCCCAAACACCAAGGAGGCACCCACTGGTGGCCCAGCCCCAGCTCCCCATCGGCCTGCCCAGTCCAGTCCAGTCTCCTACTCCCCCGGGGAGGGGGCCTCCAGGTCAGGCCGGGGCTCGGGGGGGGGTAGGTGAGATGCTGTCGCTCCTCAGAATCCAGCCCTCGTTAGGGCGGCTCCTCGGGGGGCAGCAGAGGCTCCTTCCCAGGGCCTGGGTCCCCCTGGCTGTCCGACTGGAATGTGGCAGTGAGGAGGGGGCTGGTGCGCCGGCCGGTGCTGTCTCTCCTCGGCACTGGCCCAGCTACACAGCCGTCTCCTGGTCCTCCCGCTGAATCATCTGGTAGTGCTGCCGGTTCTCCAGGTAGGCGGCCAGCTCCGTGTCCTGAGCCTTCTCTGCCCGCTGCCGGGGAGTGTCGCCCTGGAGGAGGGAGGAGCCGGGACCAGGCTGAGGGGAGGGCAGGTGCTGTGGGCAGGGGGAGGGAGGCTGGGCCGGCTGGGCCAGCTCCACCCCAGCGGGCTCAGGTTTCTTAAGGCATCCCCAGAGGTGGCTGGCCCTCCCCCAGGCTTCCCTCTCACAAGGGCCCAAGTCTGGGAGAGCGTTGGTTGGGGCCTCCGTGGACTCCTTGCCCATCCTGTGGATCTGCTCACCTGCTGGTCTGTCTTCATGAGCGAGGCCCCTGCTTCCACGATGTAGTGGCAGATGGTGCGCTGGCCCAGGGCCGCTGCCTGGTGCAGACAGGTCTCCCCGCTGGGGAACAGGGGCTGGCTGTGGACCCCATCCGGTCCTCTAAGCCCTCCCATCTGTCTCCCGAGGGCCACCAGAAAGGGCAGGAAGTTTGGGGCCCTAGGATAAGGGGGTGTGGCCTAGAGGAGGACAGATTGGCCGGAAAGGGTTTATGGGTGCCCACAGACCAAACAGGAGGGGTTGAAGATGGCAGTTTCCAGGGTAACCAGGGTCCTGCACTGCCGGATACTCACTTTTCCTCTACAGCATCAAGGATCTCCTGGGGGGCTGGTGGAGAGGGGAGGGACAGGTCAGAGGCCTGGCGGCCTCTCTTCCCTTCCGGGGCCCAGCCCAGGGGCCCCCGTGGCACAGCTTACCGTGGTCCAGCAGGTAGCGGACCACTTCCTTGCTGCCAGTGCTGACTGCGTGGTGCAGGAGCGTGCGACTCTGACCATCTCGGTGCATGAGGTCCCCCCCAGCTCGGTGCAGCTCCTGGAGCTGAGGGCGGGAGGCAGAGCGGGGCTGGGGCTCCTCTGGCCCAGCCTTTCCAGCCACAGAAATGCCCCCCAACTCACAGGCTACAGGCTTGGCACTAGCGTGCTCACACACATCCCTCCCTAGGGGAGGTCTTTCCGGAGTGTCAGGGCTTATCTCACCCCGAGGACCCAGGCCCTGGAGCCTGCGGTTCCTCTAAGACCCGCTCCTTTCTGAGCATTGGGGACAGGCTGACTGAGCTGGGAAGCCCCTAGGAAGGGACACAGATTGTGGCTGGACAGGGGCCAGGCGGAATGGGACAATCACCACAGAGACCCTGCTGAGGGCAAGACGACGACAAACTGTGCCTGGACAGGCCAGCTCTCGGCCCACCCAGAGGCACCGCTCCCCAGTGCTGGAGGGGGCTGCCGAGGAGAAGACATGGAGCCAGGGCGCTAGTACCTTACAGAAGTCGTTCCTCTTGGCAGCCTCAACCAGCTCTTCACCTGCAGGAACACCTGCCTGTTACACGCCAGGGCCGGAGGCCTGGGCTGTGTTGGTGGGTGAATGTACACATGGGGCTGCTGGGCACGTGTCCCGGGGGCTGGGCTCATGGTGAATGTGACCACGTGTACCTCAGCAGGTGTGTCTGCGTAAGGCTGTGTGTGGGGCCCACCTCCCCACCACCTCATGCTGATGACCAGGGAGAAGCCTCACCTTTAGGGGGGGCAGCATCCCCTGGCAGTGACCTACGAACAGAGTGGGGTGAGACATGACCCAGCTACAGCACAGGCCGGCCCGTCACCTTCCCAGCCCCAAGCAGGGGCGCCCTTCATTCTTTCAATGGTTTATTGAGTGCCTCCTACATGCCACGTGCTGCCCTAGGCACTGCAGATACCACAGTGACCACGGCACACGGAGACTGGCTCTCAGGGAGCTTACATTCTAGCCGGGGAGACAAACAAGTAGATAAATAAATAAAGTCTTTTGAGAGCAGGAAGTGCTATGAAGAACACAGGACAGGGTAGTGTGATTGAACGGCAGCGTCAGATGAGGTTCCCAGGAAGACTCCGCTGGGGAGGAAACACCAGGTGTAGGTGAAGAACAGGAAGTGTCTGAGGCAGCAAAGGCAAGTGCGGAGGCGGGCAAACTTGAGCCTCAGAGAACCGAGGCAAGTGGGGCCGGCCTGCGGCCTGCGGTGATGGGAAGGAGGGGGCAGGCAGAGGCCGTGTGCCCTGAAATGCCCACTGGGTACTGAGGTTCTAGGCTGGGGAGCAGGAGCGCCGGAGGCAGGGGCACCGTGGCTTAGATGGGGGTGTGATCAGATGTGGGGGAGAGCTGACAGGACGCTGAGGGTCATACGGGCTGGGAGGAAGGATGGGGTCACAAAGGCAGCTAGCTGAGTGCGAGGCCTGCACCCAGGGAAGTGGCTGGGGCTGAAGGCAGAGCTTTGGGAACGGCTGGATTACAGGTGGGACTTAAACCAGGGACTGGGGGAGCCCGGGACTCACTGGGGTGTGGGTGAGCAGGGGGAGGTGGGGAGAGGAGAAGTGGGGGTTTGGAGGTCAGGCCGGGCCGATGCCCCCAGCAGCTCTGGGTCCAGGATATAAATCTCGTCCTGGGCGATCTCAGTCACATAGTTGAGGTGTTCCTGTGGGTAGTGAGGCAAGGACTGAGGGTCAGGGCGCAGGGTCACGGCCTTCCAGGGCAGCCAATGGTGGGTGCAGGGGCTGCAGGCTAGCGGAACTTGAAGAAGCCTCTGCTCTGGGCGTGAACACTGGCAAGAGGCAGGCAGGCGAGTGGCCTGCTCCCCTCTGCCCCTCGCCTCTCCATTCCCCCCTCCCCTTTCCCATCCCCACACCCAGGCACTGACCTCTGTGTCCTGGGCCTACCAGCCCCTTCCACTGAGAAACCTTTTTCCAGGCAACCTGACCCCTGGCCAGATGTGCTTTTCCTTTGTCTTCCTGGATGGCACCTGCACTCTGAGGCCCTCCCACCCACCCGGCAAGCCTTTTCTGGGTACACCGGCCCCCTTTCCCTGTTGGCACCGTCCCTGTGCACCCTATTCTGGAGGCAGGGCCGTGCCTGTCCATGGACATGGGCGACTGAGTGCTATGGAACATGAAGACGCTGCAGGCGCTCACCTGGGCTCGGTCGATCCTGTAGAAGCGGCTGGCAGTGGTGGCTGTGGGAGACAGGGAGCTGGCTGAGGACACAGGGTCCCTTGTCCAGGCCCAGGCCTTCTGCTGCCCCGACCCAGGACCCCCAGGGAGGAGGCAGGGCGTGGACTGGGGCTGCCAGGAGCCAGCCCTCCGGGGCCACTTACCGTCCAGGAAGCACCACTTGGCGGACAGTTTTTGGCACGCCGGGGACATGGCTCCAGCACCTTCCGGCTCCTGTGAGAAGGAAGGCGGGGGCTGGGTGAGGACAGACCCCGGGGCGGGAGGGAACAGCGCAGGGCAGGCGCGGCCGCCGCGGCCTCACCTGCTGGAGCCTCTCGATGTGGGCGCGGCAGAGCTCTAGGTCACTGTCTCCTGGGACCACCACGGTGCCCAGCGGCACGGCTGGAAGACGGAGCAGGCGGTGAGCAGCCGGCTACATCCCACGGCCCGGCCCTTCGGGGACTCAGTGGCTCTTCAGCCGCCCCTCCCCCGCCCCACCCCACGAGCCCCGCAAGCCGCTCACAGGCCTCCTTGAGCTGCTCCTTGTCGTAATGCAGGGCGTCGTAGTCGTGCATGCTGACCCTGCTCACTTGGATCCGTAGCTGCTCGGGCACCGGCTGCTGGCTGAGGGCGGGGCAATAAGAGGGGACTTGGCGAGGGCCCTGTCCAGGAACCCAGCCAAGGGTCTCCTCCCAACTGCCCTGGGGCAGAGGGACTGTTAGCCACTTTCCAGCTGGGGAAGTCGAGGCTCAGCGAAGGGCAGGCTGGCCGTGGGCCCGGGGCACGGAGGCCGTGAGGGGACGTACTCGCTGTGCAGGGGCGTGGCGCTGCGCCGCTTGGCCTTCTGCACCATGGTGGCCTGGTTGCGCAGGGCGATGCGAATGCGCGAGGCGGTGAGCTTGCAGGGCTCGCCGTCCACCTGCACCGGGATGGCCTTGGACGTGGTGAGCACCACCTCCCGGCACTGCGTCAGCCGCTCGCCGTGCCCGCCCACCTGCAGCGCTGCCTGTGGGCGCAGAGGGCTCAGGTCAGGGGCCGGGGCAGCATGATGGGGTCCCCGGCTCTGCTCCTTCCAGGGGAGGCTCTGGCCAGAGAGCTAACAGGAAGTGACCCCAACAGGGAGTGGAGGGAGGGTGAGACCCCAGTAGAGAGGGGCGGTAAGGGCAAGAGCCAGTCAGAGGCGATGAGGCGATTGTCCAGCCAGAGGGGATGGATGTGTCCCGCAGACACAGAGAGGCTGACAGATACTCTCAGTCAGAGAGAGGAGGAGACAGAGAAGGGAAGTTTGGTGACACCCCCTTCCATCTTGGAGCCGTGCTGGGCACTGCACAAAGCAGAAAGGGGGCTCCAGGCAGGCCCGTGCCGGCCCACTCACCAGGGACGTCATGGTGAAGCCGATGACCTCGAGGTAGCCGTCATCATGCCGCTGGGGCTCGAAGTCGTGGTGCTCCCCAGGGTGGCCCCAGGGCATGGTGCCTGCGCAGTACCTGGAGGGAGGGAGCACGAGGGCTCAGAGGACAGTCCTGCAGGACGGAGACAGCAGGGCCCACAGAGCCTGCCCTCCTCACCTGGGGATGTTCAGGAAAACAATGCACTGGGGTTTCAGGTCCTGAATCTTGGGGGTCAGGTCAGTCCCATCACACTGGAGACAGGAACGGGGAGGGTGTTGGGGGTACACGTGCGTGCCAAGCCAGCCTCCCTCCCACCTGGGCCTGTCCACTCTGCCTGCAGCCCGGCCTGCTCACCACCACTCGGATGTGCTTGGCCAAGTCCTTGGAGCTGCCCATCAGGAAGTCGGAGAAGGCTGTCTGTGGGAGACAGTGGCGTCACCATCTGGTGACAGAGACCCTCCCTCACCACCTCTGGCAGGGGCTCTGTGGGGCATGGGAAGGGGGGTGCTGCCGGGCCAGCAGACCCAGACTCACCCCGGCATAGAACATCTTGTTCCGAAAGCGGCTGTTGAATTTCTCTGGGTTGGCCTCTAGGTGGCGACAAGAAATGGGGGAAGTCAGTCATTCTGGGCCTGCTGGGCTTACCGGGCTGAGCGTGGGTGCCTTTTACTGGGGGGGGGAAGTCTCAGACACTCCTGCGCCCCTGCCTCCCCAGCCTCCCGAGGCCACCTCAGCGAGAGACTGCCAACCTCGAGACTCGTGGAACTCCAGGGTGACGTGGGCATCAAAGCCCAGGCTGAAGTAGTTGTTGAAGACGTCCAGAGGCAGCTGAGAAAAGTTCAAGGGACCAGCATGAGGGTCAGGCCTCACAGACACCTCCCTGCTCCAGGCCCAGCCCCAGCCGCAGCCAGGGGCACTGTGCTTGCTCAGCCACACGTTTCAGAGGCCTTTTCTGCAGGTCACAGGGTCCACCAAAACCTCTTCCCCGCCCCCTGCCTGCCTCAGGCTCTGCCCCTTGGCTCCCACAGGTGCCCTGTACACAAGAGCACCCCCGCCCGCTGGCATGCCTCCCTGACTCTCCTTCCCCGTGTGCCATAGTGCGTGGGAGCTCCACAAGGGGAACTTTGTCTTGCTCACTGCTTAGAACGGTGCCAGGCAGGCGGCAGGTACTGAGTAAATATTTGCCAAGTGGCTCAATAATGAACGCTGTGAGGTGAGAACCATTGTTCCCATTGTATAGACGAAGAAGCCGGCATCTGAAGGAACGAAGAGCCTGACCAAAGTCCCAGAACAAGCGAATGGGAATCCCAGACACCCACTGGCCCTGCCTTGGCCTACCCACCCGGTCAGTGGCACCCTCTTCTCGCTCCTCGGGCCCCGCCTCAGGGTTGGGCTCGGCGCGGAGGTCCCAGCGGTCCAGCTGCACCACGTTCCCCTCCTCCACGTGGGAGAGGATCTTGGACACGGGCTCATCTGTGTAGCCCTGGCGGGAGAAGCAGAAGCGGAGCCCTTCCTGAGGACAGGCCTCCCCACCACACAGCCCACCCAGCGGCCCACCTCCCCTGGCTCTCACCCCGCCCCAGTTGAGGGTACGGGCCAAGTCGTTGCCAGTGCCCAGGGGCAGGATGGCAACAGGCGGCGGTGGCTTTAAGCGCAGTTGGTCCAGGGTGGAGAGGATCCAGCCGACCTGGAGGGGGCAGAGCAGAAGAGTCCTGGTCAGGCCAGGGGGGCCCAGGCCCAGGCCCGGGCCCAGCCAGAAGCAGGAGGACTCACCGTGCCGTCACCCCCGCACGCCAGGATCCGCAGGTTGTGCACTTTGCGGTACATCTCCAGCCTGGGGTGTGGAGACAGGAGCGGGTCAGGACTTGTGGGCTAGGCCCTGAGCACCGGGCAAGCCCCCACCACTGTCCCCACAGAGCCTTGGCCAATACTTACGCCTCCTTGGGCCCTCCCTGGCTCAGGTCAAAGACTTGTCGGGGATTGAGATACCAGAGGAAAGACTGGATGATCTTTGCACCCTGTGGGGGACCAGTTGCCAAGAGGGTCAGGGGTGGTGGGCTGAGGTGGGGACAAGCACAGGGAGAAGGCCTGGGAAGCAGGCCCAGTAAGGGGGATGGGGTAGAGAGAGGATTAGATTCCCCCCAGGATCCCTGGGAAAGACGGGGCAGAAGTCTGATACGGAACTTGGAACAGCTGTGGGTTCTGGGGGAAGGGGCAGGAATCTGGACCCCATGCCTCCCCCCAGGCTCTGAGGAGCGGGGAGGCTGTGCATACCTGGTTGCCCCCACTCTTGGGGTTCACAAACACCAGCAGGGGCTTCATGAGGGGGGACGGGGTGGGCCTGATGATGAAGGGTTTCCAGCGGCCCTCCTGGGAAACACAGCCCGTAAGGAAAGGCTCCTTCAAGTCTTGGTGGACCCTTATCCCCACGCTCAGCAGGACCCCTGGCTGCCTCCCACGTACCACCTCTGGGTCAGAACTCTGGTGGGCCTGGCCGCAGAGAGGCAACTCGCAGGTCTGACTTCCCATCCTCTTCAGGGCCCCAGAGTCCAAAATGACCCACCAAAGCCTGAGCCAAAGGCATCTTCCAAGAAACAGGCTCCTCTCTCCCGTTCCCTCCAGCCGCCCGCCTGGCCCCGGGTCTAACCTCGGGACCTTTCTTGCTGGATTTCCGCTTGAAGGACGCCCTCTTTTTCTTCTTGCTTGCCTTGAGGGTGTTCTGTGAGGGAAGCAGGGCATTGGTGACAAGGTGGGTGAGCTGGGGTGGCTGGCAGACCCCAAGGGGTGGGGTGTCAAGGGTGCAGGAAGGACTCACCTGGGGCCTGCGGGCACGGAGGATCCAGGTGGGTGGGATGACCACAGCAGCGTGGACTCCCAGGGAGCACGGCTCCTCGATCTGCTGCAGCATGAAGCAGGACACCTTGCTGTGGTACTAGTGGGGGGGAACAATGTGAGCTGGGCCAAGCTGAGGCCTGGGACCCCAACCCAGCGCAGCACGGGCTGGCCTGCGGGAGCAGGGCGAGCACACTCACCGCTTGCTTGCACCAGGAGCAGCTGATGGCCACAATCTCCTTGCTGTGGAAGGTGAACTTCTGCTGGAAGCCCTAGGGTGGACAGGTGGTTGGGGGCCTGGAGCAGCAGACCCAGGCCCCCTTCTGTTGTCTACCTCTCTCCACCCAGGGAAATTGAGCACATTTTTTAAAGTTTAAAGGAAACCTCAAACACTGTAAAATAAGCCCTCAGAACAAGGAGGCTTGGCCGGGGGCCCGTGCTCTGAGGTAACTGCAAAGTGTTGAGTTGCACCTGAGATCTGCTGGGAGGGCCCACAGCTAACTCCTGCCTGACTCAGATCCCTCCTTCTGGACCCCAGACCCGGCCAGGCCCCGGTCACTCCCTTGCACACTGCAGTCACTGAGGGCACTGAATGCCAGGCACTGTGCTGGGCACTGAAGTCAACGGAGGAAAGCGGGGCAAGACCATTCAGGACCTTCACTTACTGAGGCAGACAGACAAGAAGTAAACCACGATAAGGGGACAAAATCACTGCGGACAGTGCTGGGAAGACCACCTGCAGTGTGTCTTCGAGCCACCCCCTCCTCCAGGAAGGCAGGAGCCTGCTGCCCAGCTCAGTGTCCACACCCAACGGGCGCTCAGCAAACACCTGCTGACTTAGCACCCAAGACCACAGGTTCTCAGGGGGCTCACTGACCTCAAAGCAGGCCCGACACACTGCGCTGGAAGAAGCCCTTCCTCCCTGCTCTCTGCCCAGCCCAGAGTCCAGGAATTTTGGAATTGACTGTGACTCATCCTGCTGAGCGTGAGCCCTGGGACTCTGTACAGTGACGGACAGGCCACACTGGACACACAGCATGGGCCCAGGTCCAGTGGGCATCAGGCCAGTTGACTTCCTTGGGCAGGCCTCTCACCTTCCCACAGTGCCGACACTTGCCATCCTGGCGTCGCCGGTGTACCCAGTGGTGCCGCACAAAGGTTGGCTGGTGGAGGAGGAGAGAGGTTGTTGGGAGTGAGGCTTGGAGGAAATGAGCCCTGAGCATGGCCTGCACCCCTCAACATATCAATGACGAGGAATGGGAAGCTTCCCACAGTCCTGTGCGTGAGATGAAGGCCCGGAGCAGGGTCAAGGCTCAGAGGGGGCAAGTGGTGCCCCACCCCCTCTGTAGGCAGGGCTAGCCAGACCCTCCCCTTTGAGGCTTTCTCAGAGCCTAATCCATTGTATTTCCCTGGGTCCCCAGACAGCCTAGAAAGAGCTGAGCCCTCTGGTGGCACTTGGGAACACTGCAGAGAGATCCACTCAGGAAACTTGGCCTTAAACTACCGTGAGCACTTACCTCACGGACATTCCTGGAGCCTGATTCACGGAAGGACGGCTTACAGCGGAAATTTATCTGTGAAAGATTACAGTGTCCACCAAAGTGTCGGAACCCCCCTTTGGGGTCAGGCATATGGCCAACCCCTGCAGGACAGAGTATTCAGCATTCTCCTCACAAGACAGGATAGCTCCAAATTGTCCCGGGCGCCCTTAGAACATGGACACCACCCTGCATCCTGCCTCCTCGCCAGAAGGAAGCTCTCCTTCCTCTGCCCAGTACCCTGGGATGGGGAAGGATGAGAACGGCACCATGGTTTCCTATATTTTCCCTCCATCCCTGGCACTCCCAGCCTAGGCACCTGCAGGCACCCCAGTCCTTGCCAGCAGACTAGTGCTGACCGGTCCCTGAAGACCTTCAGCTAAGCTGTGGGACCCTGGTTTGACTTTCACTTTAGGGGTGATGACAGGTCTACAATGCCTGAGGTTGCATTTGCTTCTTTTCTCCCAACTGTCCCTGCTTCAGCCTTAGCGGAGTGTAGGGAAGCTTTATTCTGCGAGGTAAGGGCTGAGGGACACAGCCCACGTTCGCCTTGTTGGTGCCCTTCCTAGTCCTACAGGCTTTCCGGTGTGCTGGTCTGGGTTTCTGCTGCCTGGGAGCCCTCTCAGCCTGGCAGCCCTCCTGCCTCTGCCTGGACCCTCCGGCCCAGCTGCAGACACACTGGACAGCGGGCTTTGGGAAAAGGTCTCTACAGCTGCAGTATTTAGAGCCAGGATTTCGGACTACACATGACTGAGCCAGCTATGAAGCTTCAGCAAGGCGACTGCCCCTTCCAAGGATTAGGTTGGCTCCTGACAAAACTGTGTTATGGCCATGCTTTATTAATTCATCCTGCTGAGTAACAGTCAACGCGTCCCATGCTGGATATAGCGGCTAATAAAGATGGGAGCCAGGATTCAAATGTGGGCATGTCAGCTTGAGGGTCCTTGGCTTTTCACCAGCGTACACACTGTGGCCCCCTGGCAGGCAATGCTTGTGTAACACGCCTCACATATAGGTGTGTGCAGACACGTGCACTCTGAGAGGGTTCACACCCGAAGAGGCGGGGCGGGAAAGGCCGAGCAGCCACACTCACCTTCTCCAGCTGTGCGATGCAGGGGGTGTGCACCACGATCTTGCAGGCTGCACACTTTCTCCGGGGCACCGACTTCTGCTGCAGGAAAGAGAGGGCCCTGAGGCACAGGCACCTCCACCCAGGATGCTGCTTCAAGGGCAGCCAATCTTCACATCTTCCCAGCACATCCGCCCTCTGTGTGCACTAGGAACCCCCGCTGCTGACTCTGGCATCGGGGCATAGCTCCCATTCCTCTCACCACCCTCAGGCAGCCCACAGCAAAGGCGCTCAGGTGACAGCCATGTCTGCACCTTCCCCGGGTGGGGCTGCGGCTGTGCAGCCAGCAGGGGTCGGCCAACAGGCTTCTAGACCTGGCTCCATCACCAGGGGTCCGTGTGCTGCACACGACGCACTCACCAGCATCTTCGCTACACAGTACTGCTCCCCGACATAGCAGAAGTCCCCCGACACGTTGGTCTCGAACCAGATGTGCTCCCCATAGGTTGCCGACTCCTAGAAGTGAGATGAGCATCCTCAGGGCATGCTTGCCACCCAGCTCACCCGTCAGCCCCTGCCCTGGACCCACAACCTCTCTCTCCCAAGACAAACCTGCTCCGGCCGCCTCTATCTACTTTGCTCCGTCCTGTTTCCAACACGGTCCCTACTCTGGAAGACCTGGCTCAAACGTGGCCACCCAGGAGGCTTGCCCTGACCCTACAGGCCCATGGGCTCCTCTCACGGCTGCCCACAGTACCTCCACTCCCAACTGCTGGTGTGGCCCAGAGCCCAATGGGGACAGTACCCGTCTGCCCCTCCCAGCACCCAAGCCACTCACGCTCCAGTCCACAGTGCTCCGGATCTGCCGCTCTGGCTCGCTGCACGGGGCCCCGGGAGCAGGAAGAGGGGGTGCCAGGTGCTGGAGGCCCGACTTGGTGATAGCTTTCCTATAGAAGAGGAGACAGCTGAGGCCAGCTGCGCACTTGGTGACTCTGCTTTCTTCCCTCCCCACCTGGGACCTCTGCCCTCATGGTGACCTCAACCCAAGACCAAGATAGGGACGGCAATAGGGAGAGTAGAGGACCTCCCCCCCCACCCCCCTGCAGCCCAAGACTGAGAGGATTCCTGCAGGAGACTCAGCCTTCCTCACAGCCCTTCTGGGGGCGCTGCTCCAAAGCAGGGCGCCCCGAGGTCAGGCGGAGCCTCGAGGCCCTCGCTCCACGCCAGCCCCCTTGGAGGCCGCACCACGTGCCCTGCCCGCCGCGGCTATACCTACGCAAGCAGGGCGCTCCAGGCCTGGGGTCCGGCCGACTTGCGCCGTAGGGCTACCTGGCGCCTGCGGGAGAGTGGGCGCACGCGGGCAGGCATCGCGGGGCTGGCTGTGGCGCCTGAGGCTTTTCGGCCCCCGGGGCCAGGCTGCTGGCCTGAGGGTCGCTGCTGGCTGAGGCGCCGATAGTAGCCATGCAGGCCCCAGAGGGCCCGGTCATACACCGCGTCGGCGGGCAGCAGGTGGGAGGAGGTCCTGCGCCCGTGCAGGCAGCGGGGCGCGGGCAGCAGGGTCCCCGCGCTCTGGCGTGGGGAGGGCCCCGATCTCTTGGTGTCTCGCTGGGTGGTACTCAATGCTGCAACTGTCACATCCTCCTCCTGGACCCCCTCTTCCTCCTTCTCCTCACTCATGCCCACAAGTCCGGCCAACAGCAGGGGTGCGCCCAGAAGCTGGGCCCCGACAGTGGCAGGCTGTGAGGTGGGCACCTCACTCACGACGAAGCGGGGGTTGCGGGCTGGGGGTGCAGTGCTGGAGCGGCGGCGGCTGGTGCCCGGGGCCCGCAGCCCGCAGCCCAGGAGGCAGCCCTGGGGCTGAGCGCTGGAGCGGCGCCGCTGTGCCAGCGAGGAGGAGGCCTGGCCGGCGGGGGAGCGGCGCCGCGCCTTGCCGGTCGGCAGCCCCACGCCACTGGGCCGCCGCTGCCCCTCTCCAGGGCCTGGCGCCTTCCACTGGAAGTGTCTCCTAAAAAAGGTCTCCATGCGGGGGCAGGCGGGCGCCTGTCGGGCACAGAGACCAGGAGCGTCAGGACCTGGGCTGGGCCATGGCCCTGCCTGGGCCCAGGAGCCCAGCACAGCCCCTGCCTTTGAGCAGAGGAGGCCCTTGGTGGTGGGGGAGGGATGACATGGCCTCTGACTCCGTCAACAGGGAGTCTGAGGGTAGCAGGGAATCCTCCAGGGAGCCCACGTTTCCCATGTGTGGGAGCACAGATGCTCTCCCCAGTTATACTATAGGCTGCCCCGGGAGTAATGGGCACTTCGGCTACCTATCCCGGCTTCCCCAGTCCAGGCACCGTAATCCACAAAGTCTGGCCTAAAGGACTTCTCTTGCCTGAAGCTGATGGAAATAAAATAAAAGGAAGCTGGAAGTCTGGAGCCCTGGGTCCCATTTCGGAGTTGGCCTCGACAACGGAGGGCAGAGGGCAAGGCCCTTCGTCCTTCGTCCCCAGCAAGGTGCGGCTAGGTTAGGTGTCCCCTCCGGGGAAAATGGCACAGACTAAGGCAGGAAAACAAAACCAACAAACTCAGTCCTTTGTAAGCCTCCCTGACGCTCAGCTCCAGAGTCTCGGGGAGAGGCTGAATGGCACCTAGAAACGGAGAGCGTCTGACATCTGCCTTTACTTCCGAGGACGGAGGCAGATGCGGGGAGAGGCCACCCCGGTCTTTATGGGGGGCGGCGTGAGGAGACTGCAGGGGGGCAGGGAAGCCAGCAGAAAAGCCTTCTGCATTTGGGTTTGTGCACGTGTCTGGATCTCTGCGGGGCTGAGAGCAAGAACTTTTCTGGAACGAGGCTGCTCGGTCTCCCTCTAAGGCACAGCAAGGACATCCCTGTGGGAAAGTACTGGGTGAGGTCTGCAAAGCCGTCCAGCCCTGCTGCGGAGGGTGCCGGGGGAGTGTACTCATTCTAATGAGTGCCAGAAGCCCCAACGCCATTCCAAACACTGAGCTGCCCTCAGCCACCTGCCGGGAGGCAGGACCCTTGTGGCCTTCCTTGCTAAAACCATCCTCTCTTCACCTTCCTGAACACCTGCTCCACTTTCTCTGCCAGCTCACCTGTCCTGCCACCCCTTCTCCACAGGCCACCAGATCACCTGCGCCTTGTCTCTCCCTACCAGTGAGGGAATGGCACAAAGCCTGGCACTGCTTGGGGGAGGAGGGGGCACCCCCGGAGTGCCCAGGGATGCCTGTGTCCCTCCACGGGGTGCTCTTCTGAGCCCTGACAGCTTCAGGGCGGTCTGAGTCACGGCCCTCAGACATCGGCCTGGGGCTGACAGGAGAATACTTGGTCTGCTGAGGGCCTGAGTGGGTGGGAAATGATGGGCTTGAGGAGTCAGGCCTGGCTACACATCTAGCACCTACTCCTCCCACGCACCTGCCCACCCATTCTTTGATTTGCTACTGCGCTGTGGGTCTGGGCAGGCAGTGTCAGGCTGGAGCCTGGATGGGTGCAGGGGTGCTGAGGGGCAGGCGGACGGGTTGAAGTGCCTGAGTCCTGTGATCAGTGAGCGGCCCAGGCAGCCGTGCCTGGGGAAGCATGCTCTAGACTGCCTGGCTCCGGCTCTCTGCCCGTCACAGGACCAGCCCCTGCAGGTGATAGGAAAAAGGGCAGGAGGTGAGCTCTGTGGGCAGAGAGTTCTTGGCTGCTTTCTGAAATCAGTATCATCCCGGCTGGTATTTACCAGGTGCTCATTGTGTAGGGCCCTGTGTCGTGCCCTTTATAAGCACATAGATCATTTTGTGAACCTCAGCCACCTTGAACGTAGTTTCACATCATGTTCCTGATGGGAAACTGAGGCTCGAAGAAGCAACCTGCCCCAGATCCAAAGCTAGTTGGTGTACAGCCAAAGTTGGAACCCACGTCTACGTGAAGGTAAAGCCTGCAGCCCAGAGACGCAGTGGAAGCAGGGTCTTTCCCCTTGGGTGAGAGAGCTAGGACTAAGGTGGAATGGGGGAGGAGAGGGAAAGACCGGCCCTGGGCTAAGCGCTTGCATTTACCACCTCATCTGATCCCCGCCACAAGCCTGTGAGGCAGGCAGGATCAATGGATCCATTACAGAGATGACAAAACTGAGGCTTGAAGAGGTACAGTAACATGCCCAAGGTCCCACAGCTGGTCAGTGGAAGAACTGGGACCCAAAACCCAGACCTGCCTGACTCAGGGTTTGCTCTGCGCCCAGGAAGAGAGAAGCCTGAAGGCCCAGCTGCCCATTGCTGCCAGGGCACTGGCTTGCCAGCACCCCTCAGGGTATCAGTTTTCCCCACCCGCTTGGTCAGGCCGCCCTGTGACAGCTGCCCAGCCTGGAGATTAGTCACCCGGACACACCGCCTGATGCTAGTGTCACCCAGAAAACAAAAGGCCACAGTCAGTGGGGGTGGGGGAGGTGCAGCAGGCGCTCTGTGGGCAGTGGTGAGGGCTGAGGGCTAGGCCCCGTCTGCTGCTCTAGATCCTCACTGACAAGAGGGGCCAGAGGAAGAGGTCACTTGCACACCCCACCTCAGGACACGGGAGCCCCTACAGCCGCCTGGCCCACACACTGCTGGGCAATCCCAAGTCCACGTCGGCTAGGCGTCTCCTCAGCTATCGGAGTACAGTCACTCTGAGCGGGGAGCAAGGCAGGCCTGGCCAGTGTTGTGTGTGGCCATGTGCAAAGCTGACCCTCAACAGGCCTCAGTTTCCTTATTTGTACAAGGAGACTATCAGACTGGCTGATTTGACATTTTATGACAAGCTCTCCTGCCAGGCACCCAAGCCTCTCTGCTCCCAAGCCCCCTCACCCCTCTCCCAGGCCCCGATGCCACGCTTCCTGTTCCTCTGATCTCCATCGAAACCTCTGTCCTCTGGTCAGCAACTGCCTGACTCTTGACTTCCTGACTGCCGAGGCTTCTCCGGGGACTGACTGGTCAGAGCACAGGCGGGGCCTCAGGCCTGCCCTCGCCTTTTCCCTGCCTCAGCCCGGAGCCTTTTCCCACAGCACAGCTCTGAGCTGCGGCTTCTTTTCACCTCACGTGTGAGAAGTGACCTCCGTCACTTTTCACAGACCGGAGGCGGCCCACAGGGTTCCGACACACGGCACACTGGCTGCCCCTCAGCCTCTGGGTGGAAGGCTGGGGAAGCCCGTCACACCCGGAGGAGACAGGATGGGGAAGGACTCACGAGCCCCATCAACCTCCCGCCGGCTGCTGGGGTCCGAGGAGGACAAAGGGTGCCAAGGGAGAGACATGCAAGGTGGTATCTTGACAACAGGAGTGTGGCTCAGGCAGCTGCCAGGAGTGAGGGAGCAGCACGAGTGCTCCGGCTAGAGAGGACAGGACTCTCAGCCTCCCAGCCGGATTGTCTCACACTCTCTGCTGGTTTCAAGTGGAAAAGCCCCCAAAGGCTTTGAAATCTGTACCTGCCATTGTTTTTCTGGGCTGATCAATTAACCTTCTGAGTCTCGATGTTCTCATCTGCAAAATGGGATGATGCCATCGAGTTCAGAAGGTTGGAATAAGGGACGTTCTGAGGAGATACTGGTATAAAGCACCTGATGATACAATAGCTGGGGAGAGCAGGAACGTGGCAGAGCCCACACCCACAGCAGACACCAGGTATGCGGGTTGCTGCCTCCCGTCTCTGCCCGTGGCGGGAGTGGGAACCAGAAAGGGAAGCAGGAGTACCCAGGGTGGCTACCACCCACCGTATGAGGAACAGAGCCTGGCAGCTAGATCCACCTGGGTGTCTGCTCATGCCAAGAGGAATGTCCTGTGCCCTTGGTGCCAGGCCTGTCCCCAGGGACTCCTCCGCCCCATGGGACTTAGCCAGAGTGCCCAATCTATGCTGTCGGGCAGGACCCTACTCCCAGCAGGCCCCTCTGGCTACTCTACCTGCGGACTGCTAGGCAGGGTCCCCACTTCCCCACCTCTACTCACTCAGGAGATCATGAAAAAAAGCAAAAAGCAAAAAGAAAGAAAGAAAGAAAAAAAAAAGCACTTGGGGAGCAGGTGAGCCTGGAGGATAAAGGAGGCAACCAGGCCAGTAATGTTTACCTCCGTTGGGTCTGCCCTGGCTGGGGACAAACATTTCAGCTCTCCTTTCCCTTTCCATCAGTTTCAGGAGCCATTCTAGGGATGGTGGTGCCTGGGCCCACCCTGATCCACCCCAACCCAGACCCACCCGGACATATGCAGGAGGGAGGAAGCAGAAGGCAAGGAAAGGTTGGGGGAGCCCCCTTTGACCTGATCTGAAGGCAGGTGGCAGGCAGTGGGTGGGGACTGGGGTCCCTGTGAGCAGGCGAACCCTGGCTCTGGCTCCAGCTCCAGGCTGCTGGCCTCTTGCTGAGCAAGTCCTAGTTTGGAGAGCCAGCCGCTGTGGCCGCTCCTCTGCGCCCTCCCCCTCGCCACCCTCCTCCCCCTCCTGCCCCTCCCCGCCTGAGACAGCCGTTATGAAAATAACCCGATTGGTAACCAACTGCACTTCCTCTCCCAGCGGTGGCTCCAGGCGCTGCAGCAAGCAGGCAGTGGGTGCGTGGAGGGGGTGGCACATACAGGCAGTCACACGCACAGTCCCCAGGCAGAGCTGACAGCCCCCCCTCCACTTGGCACTAGTTACAGTGCAGCCCCTATCTCCGCTGAAGGGGGAAGGGGGGTCTGAGAAGGAAGTGGGGGTCAGACAGACTCCGCTGCTGGCCACCTAATGCCTTTTGCACCCACTGGACAGGTTTTCGGGGGTCTGGGGAAAGTGTCTGAGATAGTTAAGCACTGGCTCCAGACAACAAAACCACAAAAATAAATATCTGTGGAGAGTTTTATGACTTACAAAGGACGTTTACAAGCATTATCACACAGGAGGCTTGTAATTCCCCTGTGAGGGCGGCAGTGAGGTCCAAGCTGAACAGACAGGGCCCTGAGGCTCGTGGAGGCCGGGGACTGCTCACAGCTCAGAAGTGGCTGAGCTGGGTCTCCAAGCGCTGCTGAGGGGCCTGCCAGAGCTGTGTTGGCTTGTGTCCAGGAGAGGCCAGCCCATGTCACACCCATCCTACCCTCCTTATACTCTTGGCTAGCAGCTCCCAAACTTCCTGGTCCCAGGACCCCTTTATACCTCTTAGAAATGACTGAAGATCACAAAAGGCTTTATTTATGCAGGTTACAGCCATTAATATTTACTATATTAGAAACTAAAACAAAGAAATGTTGAAAATATTTATTCACTTGTTTAAAAACAATAAGCCCCTTACATGTTAATATAAATAATACACTTTTAGGAAAGTAAACTATACTTTCTAAAACAAGAACATTAGCATGAAGGGTGTCGTGGTTTAATTTCACGAATCTCTTTAATGTCTACCCCAATAGAAGATAGCTGGATTCTCCTATCTGCCTCTGTCATTCATCTGGCATGGCATTTTGATTGAAGTATATGAAGAGCATTCTGCCTCACACTGAGATGCAGTTAGAAAAGGAAGAAGTATTTTAATAGCCTTTTCAAGTAATTGTGGATATTCTTCTTTGCTACGACATCAAAATATGACAAGTGGTAGTTTCTTAAAGGTTAGTGGCTATATGGAATCTGAAACCATACCAATGAACTTTTCACTGGTCTAGCTTGCCTTCTGAATTTTGAAACATCAAGCATCAGTCATTGGAAAAAGTTGCTTTACTGAGTTATGAAGATCTTCCAAATGTTGACACATTTCATTAGACAACATAAAAAAAAAAATCACACCTGCTAACATCAGGACTGAGCTCATTAGAAGACTCTTTCAGTCCTGGAAAGATAGCCGTCAGCCTTTAGATAGTGGATGCAAGGTTTCCAAACCCCAAGTTTAGCTCAAAAGCTCACATTTTTCTTATTAGCAACAAGTACCGATACTGTTTTTGATGTGACAAGCTCACTTCATTCATTTTGAGAAAATGTCTGCCAAACACCTACTTAGGAGTTTGGCCCACCAGGTGTTCTTTCAAGTTAAAATGGTGTTCCTGAGGAAAAGTGACCAGTACAGATTGCAAAGTGCTTTTCAAGACAACCATTAAAGCTAGGAGTATCCTATGTATACTTCACGTTTCTTTTTAACTTTTAAAAATGTATATTTTATTAGTTTCAGAGAGGAAGGGAGATGGAAAGAGAGAGAGAGAGAAACATCAATGATGAGACAGAATCATTGACTGGCTGCCTCCTGCAAACCCCCCCGCCCCCCCCCCCCCCCCCCCCCCCCCCCCCCCCCGGTCCTGGGGACAGAGCTCACAGCCCGGGAATGTGCCCTCGACTGGAATTGAACCCAGGACCCTTAAATCCCCACGTCGATGCTCTATCTACTGAGCCCAAACAGCTAGGGCTACTTCACATTTCTTCACACAGAATATTTAAAAGATGTATACTTAAGTATCTAGGCTTTATAAAATCAATACTTTGTTTTTGTTTTTACTGCATTTCTCGTTGTTGTGAGTGTGGTGTGAAGAATACAATGGCTAGTAGTTTATGTTGGGGCCACGGCCTTGATTTGTGTAAGATTTCAGAAGTTTCACCCACCCTGCTTTTGCACCATCAGTACAAATATTAACACGGTAAAAAGGGCACAAACTACAGCAGCTCTCATGTATTATTGTGAAGATGGTTTTGACCTCACCAAGTCCCTAAAGGGTCAACCCCCGACCCCTGGACCATACTTTGGGAAACGGTGATCCAGCATGGATTCCAAATCCCCCAACCTGGCAAATGTGGCTTCTGTGGTGTGGCACTGACTCAGCCTCCTCCGCCTTGACACAAACGCTTGGTTCTAACCCAGCCAACCTATTCTTTGTCCACCCCCCGCCCCCAATCTGGCTGTGCCTGGGCTCACTGCTGTGTCCCTGCACATGGCCTACCTTCTGCTGGAATACGGATTGGCTCCTTCCCCACCTCATATCCAAATCCCACCTGCTCACAGCTGCCCCGGCCAAGAATACATCCCTCCCACTGAGAGCTTCACACTACCCATTTGGCTCCTCTCTCACTGGACTCCTGAAAGTCCTGATTCTTTCAAAGCACATGCCTCATTCCTTCCACCCACTGGACCACACGCTCCGAGGGGACCAGGGGCAAGGTCTAGTGCATCTGGGCATGCCCAGCACAGTGTCTGGCAGCAAGTCCAGTGTTTACTACTGACCAGCTCGGGAGGAAGGAGCAGGGAATTCCGTGGAGGAGGGGCCAGAGCCATACGGGAAGAGAAGAGCTTCCTCCACCATGGGCACCACACCCAAGGCTGACCACAAGACCAGGCTGGCCCACACCACTTCTCTTTGTTGGGCACAAGGGGATGGCAACAGCCTTTGTTTTAACAGCTACCTTCCTCTCGTCTCCAAAGGACACACAGAGGGACAGGTGAGGCCCCTCCCTGGGCCGAATGCCACAGCCACTGCATGTTCTCTGTGGCTTTCCTTATGAAACCTGGACAATAGGATTTGGTGACAGGAAGTCACAGGGTAAGGGCGGTGTGGGTAAGAAGGGGCTGCCTCAGCTGCCTGGGAGCTGAGCTCCTTGCTGAAATGTCCCCGACTCTCCTTCAGGTCCTGAGTCCCAGTCTCAGGGTCTGGCTCCTCGTAGGTCCTGGAGAAATGTTTGTGGAATGAATTATTGACTCATTCCTTGAGGGCCTCTCCTTCAAGCTATCCCCCCACCACTACCAGAATTCATTCTAAAGTGCCCACTTACCCTCGACTGAGCAAAATGCAAAACCTGGGCCTGGCAGTCACTAGGCCTCTCAGCTCCTCTTCCATCTTCCTTTCATACTTTTCACATTTCACTTGACAAATATGTAACTCCTCTGTGCCACACACTGGTCTAAGAATTTTACAAATATTAACCCATTTAATTTCAGAAAAAAATAGTATTACCCCCGTTTTATAGATGAGGAAACCCAGGCATAAAATAAATGAAATAAATGAAATAAATTGCCTGCGGCCACGAAGCTAGTAAGTGGCAGAGCTGGGATTCCAACCAGGAGTCTGCTCCAGGCCCGTGCTCTCACCCTCGCCCCCCTCTAGGTGCTCCTGGCTAAGCACCGTGGGTCTCTTCATGCTTGTGCACTGGGCACATGGTAGTCTCTCTACCTGCAACAAAGGTCCCCTCTTCTGCTCAGCGAACTCGCCTCAACTACTTCCTCTCATCTTTTCAGAGTTGGCTCAGACATCGGCTCTGCTGGAAAGTTGTCCCCATCCTTTTTCCCAAAGGGTTAGCTGCTCCCACGCTCCGGCCCTCTCTTGGTTATTCGAGGCCATCAGTGCTGGTTTACAATCTGTATCCCCCGCCCCCGCCCCCAGCCTGTGAGCCCCTGGGGCCATGTATTCTCACAACTGCATCCCCGGAGTCTAGAAGTGTGGAAAGTGGTTTGAAGAAGAGTGAATGGAGGGAAAAATGAATGGTCCAGGCTTAGCCTTGAGAATCAAGCTGAGAGCAAAGGGCTTTAGGCTGGCACAGTGACCCAGCAGCTGGCCAGCTCCTGAGGCCTTGCCCATCACCAATCAGGTGGGCAAGCTGCTGGTTTGGGCTAAGCTCTTGTGTCTCAGAGGCACACACTGCACTTGATCTCTGATAGGAATGCTGATAAGTCCTCTCTGAGTATTCCAACCCTTTGTTGGGAGTGTTACACACCCTCTGTTGGCCCCCACATCCCTCTTCTCTTGTGACCGGTCCCCCTGCTGCCTTCTCCTGTGTCGGCAGTAGGCTCCCATTCCCCATCTGCCAGGAGCGCCATTCCTCCCTCATCCCTCATTCAAAATTTAACTACCCCTCTGAACCTTCTGATCACATTGCTCTCTCCTCCATCCTCTGGATCTTCTCATGATCAGCTGTCAGCCCCTCGGGCCCCTCCTTACCCCCCCCCCCCCGAAGTTTCCATGCACCCACATAGAGATAGGGGTGTTTCCCCTGGCCTTGAGGCAGGAAGTGTGCCTAAAATCTCTCTGAGTAATCTTTTCTGAGCATTTGGACTTAAAGGCCCAGAGGGGTTCTGCCTCTGATCAGCTATATGCCCTCATCTGATAAAGGGGGGAAATACCCACCCTGTCTTCCTCAAGGGGCTGCTGGACACTTGAAAGAGAAAGTGTTTGCTCATGGTAGTAACCAACTCCTCAGTTTACCAAAACTTTACAGAAAGAAACTAATTACAGAAAATTAGGACCACCACTTTGGAGTGCAATTTGGCAACAACTACCTAAGCTGAAGACACACCGCCCTATCACCAGGCCCCGATGGGGAGAACACACAGGGGACGTGCACCAGAACGTTTCTGAAGGACTGCGTGCGAGGGGAACCAACTGATAACAGCCTAAATGCCAAACACTTAGTGTCTTAGAACACCGGGCAAATAAGCAGCTATGCAGTTACAAAAACAAAAAAACAAAAACCAAAACGAGTATGTGGAGTTAAAATGGGTTCACAGAGCTCAAGTTTCAAGATGGTTCGATGTCCAAACAATGAGAAAAGCTAAACCCAGAATATGTACAATACAAGTGCATATAAATCAAGTGCAAAGGCATGCAAAACAGTGCTACATGTTGCTATGGATGCATATCTATGTAGGGAAAAATTTTAAAACGGGCATGGGAATACAAACACTAGAGTGAGGATTGTGGTTTCCTTGCTGGGAGAGGCATGGGGGCATCCAGCTCTATCTGAAGCAAATATGGCACAGTGGTAAGTAAGATCTGACCAAGCTAACTGGAGGTGTTATTCTGTAAACTTTTCTAACTGCAGAAACACTTAGTGTCTTAAAAAGTATCCTTAAATAATTTTTAAAAAGAGACACCCAGAGGGAGAACAGCTGAGATCGCCCCGGGGCCTTTCACTGACGGCATGGAACCCTGTGTGTTCCTCAGACTGTCTTATAATAGAAGCCCCATGTCTGTGGGACAGGAAGGAAGGTCTCCCCCGAAAGGATGACTTCCAGAGGAGGGTGAGTGGGTGGCAGGTTGTATCAGTGGGGTGTCGGTGTGGGCTGGGGAGCAGGAACCAGCTTGCCCCTTTCACAACCGCCCCTGCCTCAGCAAAATGTCAGCAAGCTGGGGAAGGGGGCGGAGAGACAGGCAAGCTGTTAACCCGGAGATGCTGGCGTGGGCGAAGCAGGCCCAGGCTCCCAGACAGCTATTTTGGCGTGTGCTGTGATCGGGCTCAGCCCTAGCAGGGGAGAGGCCTCTACGTGGGAGCTATGAGCTGGTGCTTTGCCAGGAGCCAGGGGGAGGCGGCTGCTGAAAGCAGAGGGGGAGGGCTCTGGGCCCCCCTCTCTCTTCAGACCTCTCACCACGAGGTTCTGGGTACCAATGTGATCTCTTCCTAAGCATCTCTCCCCGGGCTACAGGCCACCCACTGACCCCAGAGCGATGCCAGGGGTTCCTTGAAACACATCCCTTGAGTCTTCTGCTCCCTGTACTTTGAAAGCAAGAGGAAAGGCCACAGACTTGCCCCTCCACTCCAGATCCAGCCAGGGAGCCACATAGCAACGGTCTTCCCTACTCAAGGGTCTCCTCCAGCCCAAGTTAGGATCCCAATGACCGTTCTCCCTCAGGGTCCAGGAGTCTATCACTTCATGGGTCTCACTCTACTCCCACGTGAGACAAAATTCTCTCATTCAGTCTCACGGCACCATCAGGTCCCTTTCAGGCGCCACCATCTTAGAGATGGAAAAATAAAAGAATGGAAGAAAAGAGTGCTGTTAAGTAGGGCAGCCTGGCATTGTGAAGAGATCCTTGGGTTTGGGTTCCAATGAGAGCTGTGTGACCCTGGGCCACATCCCTGACCTCTCTGAGAGGTTTCTCACCTGTTAAATGAGAATTTAAAAACTAACTACAAGGTTGCTTTGAGGATTACATGAAACGGATGGATGTTTAAGTTTCTGGCAACTCTTAGTTGACAGAGAAAGATGAGCTGATGCATCACTCACCTGGACACAGGGGAGTGTAGGGGTGGGTGGGAGTGCCCATCGCAGCCCTCCACCCCCTTTCCCTGGGCCACAGAGCCCTTGGTCTCACTTACACCTGTTCTCCATCACCTAACCGTGTCTGTGTGTCTCAGCTGAGGAAAGATGCAGAAAGGAACAGTGGCAGAATGACAGCTCCTCTGGGGCATGTGGTCACTACTCTGGCCTACCCTTTCCCTGCCTCAAACTGCCTCCCAAGGCTGCCGTCCAGCCCTGTGCGGAGAACCATGGGGGTGGGAACTACACTGCAGCCCCTATGTGGGGCTGATCCCTAAGGACATGAGGAGCACTACACATAAAACACAGAGGAAGCATCCCAGGGAGTGAGAAATGAGTGCCTGGCACCCCAGTGGTGCACCCCGCTAATTCCACCCAGGAACGAGGGGAGCTGGTGAGCCTGGGTGCGAGTGTCACGGTTCCCCCTTCTCACCCACACTGTCCCCACTCCCCATTCTGCCACAGAGAACTGCTCAGGTGTCACAGGCAGCTCCAGGAGGAGAGGCAGCGGGCAGGCTGAAGGGTGCCCGATGAGGATTTCTCAAAGCAGGGAAGGCTTTGGAGTCCTGTGATGTAGGACACGTTGACATAAGCGTTGAGTCAGGGGACTGGCACTGAGTCCAAGATAACTTCCTCCCTGGCGATGAGACCTTGGCCTCAGTCAGGGCCACCTCTCTGGGACTCAGTCTTTAGAGAAGAAAAGGGTTGGGCCAGGTGCTGTGGCAGCTCACACTCAAACGGCATTCTGCTACATTCTGGTTGGCTCCTCCCCTGCAGCCAGAGTATCAGGTAAGTCACCAGTAGGAGGTGTCTGTGGATCCACCCACAGCAGGTCTTTGGTGCAAGTGAGCCAGCAGGAAGGAGAATCTCGCCTCTCCAGCTTCCGCACAATGGTGGCTGTCGCCCCCTCGTGTCACTCTAGGGTACTGCAAGGCAAGTTCCCTCATCAGCTTCTGGGCATTAGAAACTCTCCCTTACCTTTGTGAGGGAGGGCACAGGAACCCAAACTCTGCTTCTCCCAGGGATGAGCACAGGCCACACCTCAGGGTCAGCATCTCCACTCACCTCCTCTTCTGCGTGGGTGGTGACTGGCGAATCCTGGAGAGACCTCCAGGAAGCCGAGGAGGGCAGGCCTGTTTGCCGCTTTCTCCTCCTCACCTCCGGCTGCCCAGGCCTAGGCTCCCTCTGACTGGGGTCACTCAGTCTTCCCTCTATCCTCGCCTGAGAAGACACCCACTCTTGTGCTCTCTTTTACCAATTTGAGAGTCCTGGGCAGCTCCGCATCCTGAGAGTTGAGCTTTCTGGAGTATGGCACAGAAAAAAATGATAATAATTAGCCATCTCCTCCTGGACCTGTAAGCCAGCAGCTCTGGTGGGTGTGGGGCAGTGGAGGGAAGACTGCGAGAGTCCTACCCTAGTTCCCAACCCTGGCTAGCTCACGATGTTGCATGGAGAACAGGCCAAGTGAAGTGAACTAATTAATGCTTAGCCACGGAGAACCCTGTGTCTTCCCAAACGGGTAGGAACTTAGGCACTCACTCTGTCTTGCCTCCCTTGGCCGTTGGGGCCTCTCCCGGTATAAGCCTGAACGAGACAAACCACCCATGGAGGCTTCTTTTGCTCCAGACACCTCGGTGCCACGGACAGATACTCTCCTGTCGGAGCGTGAGGCATCCCTCAACACGTCCCTCCCAGTCATTACAAAACCAACTCCAACTGGGGCTGCTGCCCTCAGGCTGCCGGCCGTGCACCCTCTGCCTACCTGGACTCCGGGACCATGCTCACTCACTTGGGGCCATGTGGCATCACCTCTAAATGGGACCTATTGTCTCAAACTCGTTCCACAGGTGCATTTCCTGCCCTCTGGGAGTTAATGACTTTGAGCACTTAATGAAGGGCAGGGGTGGCAGAGCCAGCCAGCGAGCAGGTTCCCAGGGACTGCGCAGGAGGAGGCGCCGTATGTCTAGATGTGGGAAGTGCCAGGGAACTTCTGACACTCCTGGGGTGCAAAGCCAGCTAATCCCAAAGCCGTATGACCTGCCCAGGGCCGGGCTGCCAAGACCAGGCCAGAGGATAAGGAGTCCTCTCTCCAGGTGGGCTCTGGAGGACAAGGAGGTGATAGTCAATCTCCCTCCACTTCTGAGTGACCACCCTTTAGGCTAACAGAATCTGGATGGTAAGAGAGGAAAAGCCAGATACTCTGGGGTTGGGGCGGGGCCTATACCTCCACTTCTGGGAGAGGGTTGGTAGTTCCCAGCAAGGACAAGTGAGGGGTAATGGAGCCGGGGAGAATCATGACTCCGCTTTGTGTCTTACTGGGCCATAGAAGGGGAGAGGGGAAACTGCTCCCAGGTCCCAGGAGGGTGAAGCCTGTGGTGCGTGGGCTTTAAGGAAAAACCTCTTAAAGAAGATGCCAAAGAGGCTACCGTTCAGAGACTGTGCTACCTGACGGGACCAGGGAAGCTAGCCCCACTGCCCAGGCACCCTCTACCCACAGCAGAGTGCTAACTGATGACTGAGCTTTACTAGTGAGCCCAGATCCGAATGCAGACTTCTCAACAGGGCTTCAGCAGCCACCCCCAATCCGTGATATCTTGGATGCTTCCTTCTAGCCGCTGTCCATTCACTTATCACCCCTCAGCCCCGAGATGTGAGGTGTGTATGGGAGTTAATGACTTTGAGCACTTAATGAAGGGCAGGGGTGGCGGAGCCAGCCAGCGAGCAGGTTCCCTGTGGGACGGGAGGGGGTCAGGATGGGGAAAACGCAGAAGGTGGGCACCCAGTGAGAAGCAAAAGCCAGGGTCAGAATGAGCACGGAGCCCTCATTCTCAGGCTGGGCGGCTCAGTTGGCTGGAGCATTGTCTCCTACACTGAAATGGTGCAGGTTGAATTCCTGGTCAGAACACGTGCCTAGGTTTCGGGTTTGGTCCCTGGTCGGGGTACATACAGGAAGCAACTGGTTGATGTTTTTCTCTCATATAGATGGTTCTCTCTCTCTCTAAAAATATCAATAGAAACATATCATCAGGTGAGGAAAAAGAAAAGAAAAAAAAAAAAAGAGTATGGAGCCCGGGGAAAAGATGGTTGGTTTTAGCTGGAGCGCTGGGGACTTTTACCTGAGACTGGCAATCAGTGAAGGTGGCATGACCAATTAACCATCATTAAAGGGGCAGTGCCCAGGCAGGTGCACTGTTCCAAATGTTTGCCCTGTCTTCCTCCAAGCAAAGCAGAGGGGGTGGGAGGTCAGCCCCGATGGGCATCTGATTCTCTGAGCTCCCAGGCCTGTCGGAAAAATCCATCTTCCATTGCCCTCCTCTTGGCTCTCCTGCGTTTTCCAAATAAATTCGCTTCTGAATGCCCCACTACCCCCGCACAGGAGACAGCCCGAACATGCTTCCAGCAGCCTTTTGATTTTCTTCTCATTAAGAATTCTATTGGATCGCTTAGCATCCCCAGAGTGAGGTAATACTGTGGTTTGCAAACTTGGTAGCACATCAGAAACACTTGGGGAGCTGGAAAGGCCCCACCCCCAGCCCCACACGCCAAGGATAAGATCTAGGAATCAGTATTTCCTAAAGCTCCTGGGTCACTGTGTCATTCTGTTTGGGAACCTGTATAGAGAGAGGGATGTGGGTTCTGGAATCAGACTAGAGTTCAAACTCTCTTTCTATATCTTATTTGCTATGTGACCCTGAGCAAACCACTTATATTTTTGAACCCGTGTTTTTCTCATCTAAAAAAACACCTATCCTGCTTATTTTAGACAATGACGTAAAGGTACTTGTTGGTTTACTTGCTTCTTGTTCTTCCTCCGGAATGGAGGGTCATCCCTCCATCCACACACCTGTGCCCTTCAGTAGGGGCAGAGCGAGGGATCGGAATAGCCCGACTCTTGGTACCCTGTGGGCAGGGACAGGAAGTCTCTGGCGGAGCCCCTCCCTCCCGCTCTGAAGCTTGTGTGAACACTGGAGGCTACATCCTGCAGAGCTGGGTGTAAACTGTTCCATCTTGCAGGTTTGTGGGTGACAAAACAGAGGCACTGGAAGCTTTATATGACACTGAAGCCGCGTGGCTTCCTAAGAGCACACGGAGCTCCATCCAGGTCCCTGTGTGTGCTCGGCGACACACCGCAGGTGCAAAGAGCAGGGCCCTGGCGAGGGCAGGGCTGGCAGCGGGCATAGGTCAGCACTACCGGGACGCCAACCGGCCCAACAGGAGGAAACTGCCCGTGTTACTGGTGGTAAAGTCTACCCAGGGAAGGGACAGGGTAAAAGCTCAGAGGGGCCAATTGCCACGAAGCCTGGGCAACTGAAGGAAAGTGAGGAGAGGCCTTGAGCAGACTCCAAGCGGTCAGAGTCCAGTCTGAGTTGGCTCTGGGGTCCTTAGCTGATTGGCTGCAAGCTCCTCAGCCACTTGGAGGGCAGGGGGCAGTCAGGAGAAAGTCCAGGGAGCCAGGCGGGGTCCCCGTGGGGCTCCCTCCACCTTCCCTCATCGTACCCCAGGCATAACTGGCAGGAAGCGGCTCCCAGACAACGTCGGCACACATGCCACGAGCTGTCTGCACTCAATCTTTCCACACCTCCCCCGAGTTCCTTACCAGGGTCTCGGTCACAGCCCTGTTACAGGCACAGGAGGGTGGCCTCTGGTGTGCTGGGAAGGGGGCACAGACTCCAGACTGCAGCCCACCCCATCCCTTTCCCAGCAAGGGAAGGCCTGGGGCGGGGGCGCACGCCGACTATTCCAGAGATGGAGGTTGGGGTCTCCTGGCTAATGAACATGGTAGAGCAGGTGGCCAGGCACCCCCAACCCCAAGGAGAGGCTGAAGATATTGAGAGATTAACTCGGGGACCGGTGTTCCGGGACAGTTCTGTGTCCTGGCAGGATCAGCGAGGCCATGCTCTGCAGATGTCATGCGGCGGTGGGCAAGCGGGCACTGCCCACTGAGCTCCAGGGGGCGGCCAGACCCCCCACCTCGCGCGGCCAGGAGACTCGGAGGGACCGGGTTCCATCAGCGCCTGGAAGGGGTGGCCAGTGCTGGGGCCCTCCCTGCTGGTGCAGGGTTTGGGGTGATCGGGTCCCCCCGCCGCCGGACAGTGGGAAGCTGACCCTGCCTTGGCCCCCTCAGCCCCAGAGGAGGCGCGCTAAGGGGCGGGTGCCAGGGAAGGATCCCCACTCAGTGCCGGTGCCAGGGGGTATCCCCCGCGCGGAGCCAACGCCGGGACAGCCCAGTCCAGCCCGCGCCGCCGGTGCCGGGAGACCTCCGCGCAGGGTCAGCACCGAGCGGCCGAGGAACGCCCCCCGGTGCCAGGCGCGGGGTCCGCCCGAAGCTGCAGTGCCCGCCCGAGGCCGCCCGCTCACCTGTGCCCGAAGAGCCGCAGCCCCGGGAAGCGCCGCTTGCTGAGGCGCCGCGGCGTCCGGTCCGGCTCGGGGCCGGCGTCGCGCTCGGAGCCGCTGGACGAGGCGGAGGCCGACTCGGAGCCGCTGCTCCCGGCCTCGGGGCTACCGTCCCGCGGCTCCATCGGCCCTAGCCCCGGCCGGCGGCGGGCCCGCGGGAGACGTCCATGCCGGGCCGGCGGCCGGGGCTCAACACGCCGGCTCGGCGCCGCCCGCCCGGGCCATGGCGCGCGCCCGCTCTGCCCGCCCCGCGCCGCGCGCCCCCGCGCCCCACGCCCAGGTGCCCGGGAAGCGGCCGCCGCTCCAGGAAGTGCCGCGGGCCCGGGCCGCAGGACCCCGCATAGCTGGCCAGGCTGCTGCCTGCCCGCCGCCGGACACGCCCCCTCCGGTGCGCGGCGGCGGCACCCGCCCGCAGCGCCCTCTGCCGGCCGCCGGCCGCTCAGCCAACCTCCTGGCCTCATGGAGGGGGTGGGGCCCAGGGGGCGTGGTGGTGATTGAGTCCCCGCCCCCAAACCCTTGCCTGGTCCGCCTGGATCCCACGGAATCTCCGGCCTGACAAGGCCGCTCGGAATAGATACCGCTCTGCGCACCCAGTGCCCGCTCACAGCCACCCATACAATCACCACCCTTACCCCTTTGGCTTTCCCAAATCACACCCTCGAGAATAAAAAGTCACACAGAACCAACATGCCTCTCACATGAGTATGTTCCCTCATGCTTCCCACCCCAGCCTCTTACTCTCAGAAATGTATACCAGCAACGTATACTCACTCCAAAGTGACCCTGGCACACACTAACAAAGAATGTACATGTTTCTCATACAAAGTCATCTTTCCTCAGCTATTCAGTTGCTTCTAACCCTTTTACACACTTCTAGCAAATAGCATTTCCCCGGCACAATATCCAACCAAACCTGTAGCTCTCTTACATTACAGGAATCACCTGCACACCAAAAATTGGACCACACTCGTTCACCAATATACACACCCGCATAGAACATGCACACCTTTCTCCTATGCACAAACACCTCCCAGGACAGCGGCTACAAGTTGCCATATGCCTCCTGCACACAGAAATAGACCTCTCAGACTCACACAAGCACACCCTGAGGGTAGCAGATGAAGAAAGCAATGGGGGACAGAGCCATCGCCTGTGGTGGCACAGCCAGCACACACGCCTGGGAATCAGCAGCTCTGATAGCCTCTGCAGGGCTGACCGAGGGAGGCTAGGAAGCTGGAGAGCATGGTCTTCTTCCTCCCAAACCCTGCCACCCAGATGCCCACATCAGCTGCCCGCTGTTTCTGTTCACACTCCCCTCTGCAAAGCCACATCCTGTGTCACCTTCACTCTTACCCTCTCCTCTGGAGTTCTGGCAGCCCATTTTCCAGACTTTAGGCAGCCACATAGAGCCAATGCTGGGGGCTGTGGCCTGTGGTTTTGAGAAAGAGCCAGCATCCAGAAGCTCAGAACATTCTTTCCGTTTCCTTACAGTTTCCTGTGGGCCAGCGGCAGGTGCCAGGATGGCCAGGAGGGCAGTGAAATCTCCAGGGGAACCAAATGCTGTCCTTCTGGGGTGCATGGACCCCTTTGAAACCTTCCCAACAGTTCTGACACCTAGCTCTGAGGGAGGAGACCAGAGGCAGCTGAAGACCCCACGGATTGTGGACAAGACCTTTCAGCAAACAACGCCCCATTCCTGTCCCCGCTCCTCTTCCCGGTTCCCCCCACTGTTATTGCCTGTGAACTCAGCCCTCCCCCACACTGCCCCCCCAGCAACTCGACATCAGAGTTCCCCTCCTCCTGCCAAGAACCCCTTTTGCTTTTTTTCCCTGAGTCTCTGCAGAGTTGCTGGACTGTGGGTGGGGAACCCCACTTCTGCCACAACCCCCCACCCAACATAAAAGATTCAGAGAGGGCTGGAGGTGCCCCTTCCCGGGCCACCCTGAGTACCTACTGTGTCTGGGGGGTCTCGGCTGGGATCTGTGGCACGTCCCAGGAGCGGTAGCGCCACATCTGCCTCAGTGCCCCCAGGCGCTCCCCCGCCTCGGTCCCCAGCGCCTCCGCGGGGCCCAGAGCTGTGGCCTCATCGCAGCCTCCCGGCACTGTGGCCGGCCCAGTACGCTCATCCTGCCGGCGGCTCTCTTCCTCTTTTGGCACTTCCTGACCGGGGGCCCTGCGAGAGACCAGCTGACTGCCCCGGCCGAGGACCAGAGTCCTCTCAGGCGCCTGCCTTCCGCTGGCTGGGGCAGGAGGCTAGCTGGGGAGAGAGCTGAACCGGGGAGAGCCAGAGGCAGGTGAGGACAAGCCCAGCCCAGCAGCCAGGAGACAGCCCAAGAGTCAGAGGCTGCTAGGCAGCCACCAGGCCTGCCCAGGCTGGGATCTGAACATCTGAACTTCAGCCTCAGCCTCAGCCTGGCCTTCCTCTCCACTTAACCTCTCTGATCGTTACCTCTTGGTCCTGCTGAGGCCTCCACTGCATCACAACTACTGGGTATGTGGGAGGGTGGTGCCCCCACACACAGCTCTCTCTCCTTAACGCCTCTGTGAACATCACACCACCTACCAAGGGTCAGGCGCCTGGGGACAGTGACAGAGTAGAAAGAGGAACCAGAATGGAGCTAGAAGATGTGGACTCATGTCCTGTTTCTACCTTCTTACCAGCTGTGCGACCCTTGTCAGGCCAGAGAGGTTTACCTCTTGGAGCCCCCCTTAAACGTTTCTGGAATAAGGTGGGAAGTAAACAGATGAACCAACGAATACATGTGTCAGGGAGCTTTTCTGGGCCTCAGTGTTCACATCTTTAAAATGGAAGGAGGGTCGTAGTAAGAACTGAACTCATGGCACTTTACGAGGATGAAGTACGTGGTGAAAGGGTTTAAGTGAATTCATTGAATACATATTTATTGAGTGCCTTCTATGCATCAGGCACTGTGTCCGACTGCATAGCACTGAGCAAAGAAGCAGGGCTCTAACTCGTAGAGCTTGGATTCTAGTGGAACAAACAACCATGTAAAATCATGTCAGGCAATGGGAGATGCTTAGAAGAAAATGAAGCCAGAACGAAGGGGGAAGAAAATGACGAGTGTGTGTGTGTGTGTGTGTGTGTGTGTGTTGGGAGGGGTGGGGAGGATATTGTCACTTAGGTAGGGGGATTGGGAAAGCCGCTCTGAGGAGGTGACACTTGAGCACAGACCTGATCTAGAGCAAACAAGGTGCCTCTCTAGGAAGACAGGATTCTAGGTGCAGGGAACAGCAGGAGCAAAGGCCCTGATGTGTTTGAAGAACAGCAAAGAGGCCTCACTGTGCTGGACTTTGAGGCCATCATGAAGGTTCGATAAATACATAGCAAGGCATACACTCACTCTTTATTATCAGGGTTGTTTCTAGGGTGGAAATTGTATCTTCCTCTAGCACTCTCTAATCACACTGCTGTATAATTAGTTTTTTTTTGTTTTTTTTTCCTCTCTATATGTTTGCTATCCCAGGAAAGCTGTAAATTTCTCGAAGACAGAAACAGGGTCAGTTCAGTTCAATAAACATTTGTGCTCCAGAACCTACAGACACAGAAATGCACCTCCACCTGGTAAGGTAACCACTTTGGGTCCCTGGTGACCGGAACATGTTATTCCTCAATAAACATTTGTTTAACAAATCAAGCCAGGCCATGAATAATTAGTACTCAGCAATGATAAATCAATAGATAAAGATTCTGCTATGCTTCTGTGCCAGAAACCTTTGGATCCTTGTAACGCCCTATAAGGTAGCTCCTGTTGTTTTTCTTTTGCAGATGGGGGAAACTGAGGTGCAGAATTGCTCAATTCATTTGTCAGATCACCCAACTGGTAACTGCTAGAAATAAGACTCTGTGCCCTTAAATAAGACATCCAGTTGCTCCTGTGGAATTGGGGACACGGCCAGGTGATGACCCTGAGGCGTGGCACCCCCTTTTCAACAGCTCTCTCTTCCAGCCCATCTGCCGGGGCTCAGCGGAGACTCGGCCAGCCAGGCCAAGGACTATTCTAGAAGAAGACTGTTGCAGGGCCCTGTGCTCCCTCCCAGGGATTCTGCAAGTAGCTTGAGCAGTTAAACAGAGGAAATGGGGCTGGGCTTGTTTTCCATCTCAGCTTCTGGCAGCTCTGGAGCAAGCAGCAGAGAGCAGGAAGTGTGGCCCGGAGGGGAAGCGGGCAGGCTGGAGGCTCTGAGAGGCACGGCAGTCCTGATTGTGGGATCAGCGGCCTCCTGGGCTTGAATTCCTTGAAGCTGTCAGTACTTTCCAGGTAGGGTGGGGAGGACAAGGCTGGAAGGGACAGGTGCACAGAGCAGGGGAGGATGCCCTTGGCAGGTCCTAGGACAACCTGTGCCAGCACTGGGGAGCTGGGGACCCCTCAGAATCCATCCAGATACGCACAGGAAGAGGAATCTGGGTAAGAAAATTATTCTGGGCTTCGCTGAGGCCCCAGAGGGTGAGGTGTTCTACTTTCTGTGACCTGGATGATGAAGTTGGAGCTGGGGAAAAGAAATGTACTAGGGCACACACACTCAACCCAGGATCTGGACGGCCTCTGCTCTCAAAACCAGCCAAGCCAGCCTCCTTGACCTGACCTTCCGGGGCTCCTTCTGTTCCGGTTCCTTTAAAAAAAAATCCCCCGCCCCCCCTTCTTTGTCCAGGCTTTCCCTGTGGAGATTTTCTCTCAGCTCACTTCATGCTGGTACCTACCTCACAACAGGCACTCAAAAAGCATTTCTTCCCTCTTTTCCCACACTTTCTTTAACATGCCACCTTCGCCCCGGCTATTCCATTCTGCCTGTGCTGCTCTCTTTGCCTTTTTTGCCCGGAATGTTTGGCCAGTCAAACATATCCACCTTTCAAAGCCCCAGCCCAGGAAGCAAAGTTAAAGGTGAAAAGAGGCCCAGGTCAGAGCCCATTGGGGCAAACTCCAGCCTTTGCTGTGTGACTCTGGGAAAGTCACTTAACCTCTCTGGGTTGGGTGATGCACCAGATGTTCTTGAAGATCCTATTGAACTCGGACAGTTTTATTGGAACCACTTTCCCTGACCTGCAGGTTTTCACTCGCTCATTTGTTTGACAGTATTTTGTAAAGACCTACTAAGAGTCCAGGGCTGCCTCAGAGCCCAACCCCCCATCCCACGGATGTACCTCTGACACTCACGTTTGTTCCCAACAATATTTCTATATCGTGACCTTGTCTCCTTACAGGATTCTTTTTAAAATATATATATTTTATTGATTTTTCGCAGAGAGGAAGAGAGAGGGACAGATAGTTGGAAACATCAACTCAGCTGCCTTCTGCACACCCCCCAATGGGGATGTGCCTGCAACCAAGGCACATGCTCTTGACCAGGATCAAACCTGGGACCTTTCAGTCCGCAGGCCAACGCTCTATCCACTGAGCCAAACTGGTTTCGGCTCCTTACAGGATTCTTGAACCTGATATTGCTCCTAGCTCTGTCCTGGAGGCAAGTCTGTGCTCAGTGACCTCCTATGGAAGTTGACGTGAGCTGAATAGAGGTGTCTAACAAGCCGAGCAGAGGGAGGGGGGTCGGCTTCTTGTTTGCATGCGTGGCTGTGGTGAGACACGGGGGAGTTCTTTCATCTAAGTCCCTCCCCAACGGCTAAGCCTGTGATCCAAGTACCTGCTGAAGCCCTTGGAAGCAATCCCAAGCACAAGAGCACCTGCTGATCGCCAGCCCTCTATCCCCCCAGAGGAGACAGAGGTACCTGAGTGGGACTGCAGGTGCTGCTAGCTAATGACAGATGGGCATCTGACTAGGCTCCTTCTGCGCAAGCTCATTAACGTCATAAGCAGGAGGCAATGGGGAGGGGGAGCTTGGGATCCTCTCCCCCTAGGGCACATGTGTCAAACACAAGGCCCGCGGGCCAAATCCGTCCCGCCAGGCCTTGCAATGTGGCCCGCATCGCGCTGTCATCACTGCACTCCGCTGCGTTTCCATCACAACGACAGTTTATGACTGTTCAGTAAACCATTCGGCCCGCGATTTAGGCTGGATTTTAGATTTTGGCCCCTTCTCTGATTGAGTTCGACACCCCTACCCTAGGGCAAGAGAGGCTGTAGGAGTTTAGCAGTGGAAGATGGACCCTCCAATAACAGTGATCTCTCTTGGAACTTGGCCTTTGGCTCCTCCCAAGTCCCCAGGCTGGAAGTGAGAGCAGTCTGGAGGGCTCTCCCCTCACTCTGGCTCATCTGCCCTAAAGGGCTTCCTCTGACCCCATTCTGTTCGGCAGAACCAAGGCCCCCAGGACAGAATCAGCTGGCCTCCTGCCCTCCACACCTCCCACCCCCAGCTGTGGGCTCCCAAACCCTGCTGGCATGCAGAACCGCCTTTCAACTGCCCTGGCCTCCGTCCCATTATCCCTCCCAGGAACCTGTGCACTTAGTACTGAGGCAAAAGGAAAGCCCATTAAGGATGCAAGTCCAGACCCCAGAAAGCCTGAGAGAGTAAAAAGGGCTTTGAAGTGAAATCCATTTGAACCTGGATCCTGGCTCTACCGGTTCCTGGGGGTGTGGCTTGGCACATGATATAACTTCTCTGAGGCTTTGTTTCTCATCTGTGAGATGCTGCTCGGTGGCCCTCACATCCCCATCCATTTATGCACCCTGCTTAGTCTTCCTTCCCCAGACATCTGTGGGCCACAAGCATCTGTAGGTCAAGCAGCGTGGAGTCCGGCAGAAGCCATGGTTACCCCAGTGCCTTCTCACACCTTGTTGTGTGTCTGTGAAGAGGGGTCTTCCTCAGCCGGTGCTAACCCTTGTCTTTGGGAACGGGACCCTTGACAGGCTCCTCTGAGTGCTCTCCTCTGAAACTGTACCAACTGAGGCAAAAAATGAGACTTCCACCCAGACTTCCGGCTGCCTGGCCTAAGGTCCCAGTTCTCAGCAGCAAGCACATCAGAGAACCTGTTCAAATGCTTTTGCTCGCCGCAACCGGTTTGGCTCAGTGGATAGAGCATCGGCCTTTGGACTGAATGGTCCCGGGTTCGATTCCGGGCAAGGGCATGTACCTTGGTTGTGGGCACATCCCCAGTACGGGGTGTGCGAGAGGCAGCTGATCGATGATTCTCTCTCATGGATGGTTCTAATTCTCTATCCCTCTCTCTTCCTTTCTGTAAAAAATCAATAAAAATGTATTTTTTAAAAAAGTAGATGAATAAGAAGAAATAGATAAGATGAAGTTTCTTTAAAAAAAAAAGTGCTTTTGCTTGAGCAAGCACATCAGAGAACCTTTGTTCCTCCCAGCTGCCCTCCCCATGCCCAGATGGCTTGTGCTTGCCCTTGTGTGGCTGGTGGGGAGCATGGGCTGCCCGGGGACACACAGGACAGGATAAGACCTTCTCTGGGGTCCCAGTCCCTGCACTGCTGCCTTCAGGTCGAGCTTGGCCGCACTTCCAGCCACTGCCCGCCCTGGCCTTTGACTCACTTGTCAGCAAGAACCTCAGGTCCCAGCGGGGAAGAAGGAGTTCCGGACTAGGCCCCGGCCCTGCCCTTCCCAAAGGAAGGAAAATGGATAGACCCTCAGCTTCCGGCTTCCTCTGGCTGGGGCGGCCCCCTCCTCCCGCTCCACCCCGGCTCTGTCGCCCCGGTTTTTGCATTTTTAATCCAGGACAGAATGTGATCTCTTGCAGCTCCTTGCTTTATCCTGTTGCTATTTAAATTACAAATCGGCCCCATCTCCCTGTCACTCTTGGGTTATTTTTAGCTTCTGGTAAATAGCAGCAGGGAAAGTTGGATCAGGTGCCCCTCCCTGGAGGAGGGGTGTACCCAACGCGGCGTGTCTGCAGCAGGGGGCACTCTCCCCCGCCGCTTGTCACCCCCCCCCCCCCCCGTTGCGTCCCCCGCCAGCTCCCCCGTGGGGGTGGAGGACACGGGGGAGGACCGAAGGCACGCACACAGGCTCAGTCTCTGCTCTTCGATTCTGTTACGCTCTGCCACCCCACCTTTCATCTCTCAGGACCAATCTCCTTCAGGGGCCTCCCTGCACCCCCAGGCCCCCAAGGAGGTCCATCTCTGGGGGGGGGGAGGGCAGGGGAGAGGTGTAAAAGATCTGGTAACTTGGGTCCCAGCCCTGCTATGAGTCAGGAGTTTTACATCACTTATCTTCCTAATCTCCACAGCCACCCTTTTGCGCAGGTATTAGTGTCCCGGTTTTCCATACGAGGAAACAGGGTCAAAGGTAAAAGCGGCTTAATCGGCTAGGAAGGGCAGGGCTGGAATTCGAACCCGGGTCTCTCAGACCTTGAAGGCTGCAAGCCTGTGTACTGCACTTTCTTTCTCAGGAAAACGCCATGTCCGTTGCCTAGTGCCCAGATTGATCTCAACACCCACTGTCTTTCCCATGGGTTTTCCCCTGTCCCCTCTCCTGGATCAAAAGTTGACAAGCTATGCCCCACGGACCATACCCAGCCTGCTGCCTGTTTTGGTAGGGCTGTGAGCTAATTTGTACAATTGTAAACGGTTGGGAAAAAGCGAAAGAATAATATTTGATACAGTGGCGGTGATATGAAATTCAAACTTCAGTGTCTATAAATAAAGTCTTGCTGGAACCCAGCCATGCTCCTTCATGTAAGTAGGGTCCATGGCTGCTTAAGCGTGTCACCTACAATGGCAGAGCAGAGTGACAGGGAGTTGTGTATCACCTGCAAAGCCTAAAATATTTACTGTCTGGCCATGTACTCAAGGGAAGAGACCACGTCCCATTCTTTCAGGTCAGACAGTGCCTGGCCCAGGAGAATCCCGGACAGAGGTGCTGGTCCTCCCTCAAGGTCCTGCTGGGGCCACAATAGCCTTCAGCACTGGGGAGCCCCCTGCCAGCCACACCCCAATCTTCAGCTCACATTTTACCCTTTTTCCTGCCTTAGCTTCTTCACAGGTGAAACTGGTGGCTTTCAAATCTGCTTGATTATCAGAATTACCTGGGTGAGGGATATATATTTTTCAATTGATTTTTTTTTACAGAGAGGAAGGGAGAGTGATAGAGAGTTAGAAACATCGATCAGCTGCCTCCTGCATACCTCCGACTGGGGATGTGCCTGCAGCCAAGGTACATGCCCTAGACTGGAATCGAACCTGGGACTCTTCAGTCCGCAGGCCGACACTCTATCCACTGAGCCAAACTGGTTAGGGCTGGAAGAGGTTTTTAAAGTCGAGATGCCCAGGCCCAACCCTAGACTACCTAGATCAGGATCTCCAGGGATGGGGCTTTAGAGATTACTTGAAAAGAAATCCCCCAGGTGATCTGGTTTGGGAAGCACTGGTCTTAGCTCCAAGTCCAAGCTCTGCATCTTTTGATGGGTCCTTTCAAGATCAAACTCGGTGTTCCTGGCACCCCTCTGGCTTTTTCCAGGCTGGACACCACTCTCCATTGGTCTCTGGAGCCCAACCCTGATACTTTAAATATGTTGCTACTGATTTTTAGAGAGAGAGAGGAAGGGAGGAAGATAGAAAGATAGAAACATCAATTGGCTGCCTCCAGCTTGCCCCCTATTGGGGATTGAGCCCGTAATCAGAGCAAGTGCCTTGACTGGGGAATTGAACTAGTGACCTCTTGGTTCATGGGATGACGCTCAACCACCAAACCACAACGCCAGGGCAAACCAACCCTGATACGTTAGAACTTCCTCAAATGTACAGGAGATATTCTTCCTCACACTCAGAGGCAGATGTAAGATGCTCCCCACCCCGCCCCAAGAGTTTCTACTGGCACAAATCTTTCCATCCACATAAAGCAGCTGCTAGGGTTGGGGGGTGAAGAAAACCTGTTTTCCAGAAACACCCACACCCCTAAAAGCTTCTAGTCCAAGCCCCTGTCCTCACCTACGTCCTCATCTACGTCAGAGGCAGCCAGGCCTCAATTCTGCTCCCACTTCCATCCCTCGCCGCCCTCAGATTTCTGTCCAAGAGCCTTTTCTCTCTGTGAAGGGCTTTCAACTGCTTTTCTTAGCAACTCACAGCGGGGTGGAGGTTCCACTGTGAGCCAGAACCGCGTGGCAAGCGGGGGATGTGAAGAGGGCTACTGTGGGCCTGGGCTCCTGCCAGCCCTGGGCGGCCTGTGCGAGGACGAGCGTGCACCCGTCATCAGGCCACTCAGCGCGTAGCCTCACCGGAGGGCTGAGCCAGAAAACACAGCTCGTTCTCTGGAAAGGTTTTGACAGCCCAGAGCTACTGTCTCCTTCACGGGGCCTCTTCTGCCCTCTCTCCGGGGGGCTTCTCTTTGCCTTGATGCCTTCTCTGGCTCTGGTCCTAAGGCTGGGCTCCCGGCCTAACCCTGGTGCGAAGAGGTGCCTTGCCTGATCTTCCCGGGGTGATGGCGGGAGCCTGTCCTTGAGCAGACCTCCCACAGGGTGTCTCAAAGGTCTCTGGACCCCTGCACAGCCACAGAGGAGTCCCAGCTGGTTACCCGGCCTTCTGAGCGATTCGAGGCTCAAATTCGGGCTGTGGAAGGGCCTCGATTCAGGAAGCAACCACCCTGGGAGAATCTCAATCCCTTGTTGCTGCTCCCCCCCCCCGTATATGTGTGTGGTCCTTTCCATCTTGGCTCTTTAATTTTTCTTTGCTCCCTATCCTCTAAGCTTCTACCCCACTCTGTGGCCTCCTTTCCAGCTTTCAGTGCTGTTTGTCCCTGACCCACAACCAAGGAAAATTCTGGAGTCCCTCCCTCTGTTAGAGGTGAAGAACTGAGGCCCAGGGGGATACAGTCTAGCTCAAGGACACGCAGTAAGTCGCTGGCAGAAATGAGAACGCAAGCCCGGTCTCCTGATTCCCAGACTAATATTTCTTCCAGGATCCTACACTCTACGCCCCACTCCCTGTCAGCCACCTCTGTGCTCTCTCCTCCCCCAGGGAACTTTAAGGGAATCTTCTATCTGCAGCCAGAAGGCAGGAGCTGATAATGCCCTCCTCTCAGCGGGGTGCTCTGGGAGAACTTGGTAATGGAGCTCAGTGTGCCTCTGGTTCCTTAGGTGCCTCCCAAAGTGAAGGTAGGACCCACGGGACCCGAACTCATTTCCCATTTAGTCTGTGGGTCTCACTTCATGATGGCGAGGTCCCCTCCCCCCCACGCCCCAAGTGATGGAAGCTGGAGGGCTTCAGAGCCATTAAGAATAGGGGGGGCCCTTCCCGCTCCCAGGGTTGGGCTGGTTTTATGAAACATCTTCCCAGAAAGCCCAGGGAGAAGCCGGGCAGCCTCAGACACACCCAGAGTCCTTGTGCCTGTAAACAGACAGGAAAGGTGTCCTCTCTAACTTCGCTAATGGCTTCAAGGTCTGCAAGTGCCTCAGCATCCGCGCTGGACCCTCCCGAGGAGGTCCCTCTGGGCCAGGAATTATATATGCGGTGTGAGAGAGGAGGAGGCAGGCAAGGGCTGCCTCTGCCCTGCCCCCACCCCCTCCCTACTGAAGGAACTGACCTACCTGTTTGAGGGGCAGCCCAGCCCCGCTGGTTCCTCCAGGGAAGCCCTGGGCAGAGGGGCCGGCCCAGGGCGGCTGGGAGTCTTATTAAGACAGTGTCAGGGTGTGTGTGTGTGAGACTCTGACTGTCACAGAGGATGCCAATGAGGGCGGCTGGGCAAAGGGGTCCAGGAGGGGGTTCCTTCGCCATGCCTAGGCCCCTCTGGTGGCAGGGAGCATCTCGGTCCCTTCCACCAGGCACTGCCCAGCACAGGGTCAGCACACAGGAAAGCCTGGCAAGAACTATGGATGAAGAAGGTCCCTCTCCTCCCGCAGGGAGGCAGGGAGTGTCTCTCCCGACTCTCCCCAGCAGACGGAGTTTGTAAGGACCATGTCTGGGTTACGGCTCCCCTCTCTGCTCAGGGCAGCGCCTGGCATCGGGACGGTCCAGTTGGCATCGGTGAGCCCACGTTGGACGCCTCGGGCTTTCACGGCTCATACAGAGAAGGGGTCCCAGAGTCCCCCTCTCTCCTGCCCGCGGAGGGCAGAGACTCCCCGTTAGTCCTCTCTCAGCTCTTGGCACCAGGCAAGCAGTTTGCGCACAATGAATGGCGCCTTAAAAGGGGGTGGACCCAGCCCCCCCCCCCCCCATTCTCCTTACCTGTACGACACCTGCTTTCGTAGGTGCATCTGACAGAACTGCTCCTCCACCGCAGGCCCAGCGGCCATGCCCCGGGGGCCCTCGGCCCCGGCCTCCTCCCCCCGCGGGCAGCGCGGCCGCACCACCTCCGCCGCCGCCCGGCCGCCGGTCGCCCCGTCCCCGCGGGGCCCGCCGCCGCCCGGGCCCTCGGCCATCCCGCGGCTGCCCTCTCCCCGCGGCTCCTATGGCCTCTCGGGGTTCCCGCTAACGTTCAGGCTCCCCCTCTGCTGGCCCGGGGCCGCCAGGCGGGAGGGAGGGCGGGGGCGCCGGGCCGCTCGCGTCCCTCTCGACGCCGCCGCGCTCAGAGCGCTGCGCCCGGAGCGGCGGCCGGGCTCCTCCTGTGCCCGCGGCGGAGTGTGCGTGTGTGTGTGTGTGTGTGTGTGTGTGTGTGTGTGCGCGCGTGTGCGTGTGTGTGTGTGTGTGTGTGTGTGTGTGCGTGCGCGTGGGTTTGGCCTCGGTGGGTGTCGGGGTGCTGAGTCGTGCGCGCTGGGGCGTCCCCCGGACGGCTGAGCCCGAGCCCGGGGGGAGCGGGAGCCGGGGCGCAGCGGAGCCGGGGCGGCGGGCGCGGCCCCCACCGGGTGTCACCGGCTTAGAGACACCGCGGCCCGGGGTCCGGGCCCGGGAGGCGCCGCTCCGCCCCGCCCGCCGGACCCAGCGGCGGTGGGCACAAAGGCCGAGGCCAGGGGTGCGGAGCGCCCTCCAGAGTCCACTCCTGCCTCCCCCCCTTCCCTCCTCCCTCCGGATTCCGCTGCTTGGCACCTGCCAATCACTCCCCGCCCATCACTCAGCGGCGGTGATGCTCCCCTCCCTCCCTCCCCCCTCGCATCCCGCGCTTTCCGGCCCGGCATTCGCCGCTGCGGCGGGCAGGTGGAGAGGCGGGGGCGGCGCGGGAGCCGGCTTAACCCCCTCTGCGCCGCCGCAGGGATCCAGAGGCCCGATGAGATTTGGGGAAGGGGCAGAGCTAGGGGGACGCACGCGGGGGTAGAGCTGATGGCCGGCAGCACCGGCTTTAGGCCTAGAACTCCTTCTTTCTGAGGTTGACCTTTGATCTAGCATCTCCTGCCCCCCCCCCTCCGGCCCCCGCCTGCAGTATTTAATGGCTCCCCCTGGCCTGTGCTTTCGCCCTGCATTAGGCCTGCCTCAATCTTCCCACATCCTGTCCTCTGCTCCCATCCATTTCCTTCCACTGTGTCTGTGCTCCTTACTCTGGGAATTGGCATCAGGCCTTTAGGCGCTGTTCAGGCTGCCCCTCCCTCGGGAATCTGCTGTGGGTGACCCTCACATTCTGAGGGTCTGCTTCAAAGCCACCTCTTCCAGGAAGCCTCCCTGGATGGCTCTGGCTGGATCTTCCTCCCAGCTCCCAGTCTTCTGTACCAGGCAGTTAGTCTAGTTTGTGTCTTCTCTTTCCCGCTGGCCTGGGAGGAAGGTGGGAAGGGCCAGAGGAACAAAGGCAGAGAACAGGCTATGTAGGAGGAAAGCTGAGCCGCTCAGGCTCCTCCAACTCTCTCCAGCTCTGTCTCAGCAGTCCTGCTCTGTGCCATTCCTGGAGTCTGTGCCCTTCTCCATCCCACCCATGGAAATCCTATCCAGCGTCAAGGTCCGCCTCAAGGGCCACCTCCTCGGTGAACCTCTTCTTAACACACTACAGATGCTGCCTCCCCGCTCCAGCCCCGTAACTGTGTCCCGGGCCTCTCTCTGGGCACCCCTTCACGCTCTGACAATAACAAACATCTCATTTGATCCTCTCCACAGCCCGGGGGTGGATGTCATCTCTTCTTCCACGCTACAGATGAGGAAGCTTGGATGTCAGTCAAGTGATTTATTTGCTCAAGGTGGCTCAGGCCGTGGGGGGTGGAGCCAGGACACAAAGCCAGGTCTTCTGGCCCCAGAACTCAGACCCTTTTCCACTTCCCCGTGCGTCTGCCTGTTTCCCTTCTCTGTAAAGTCCCGAAGGGCGGGAAGATGCCTGCGTTGGCTTTGCCTCCCACCCCTCTCCGGGTCCAGCAATCCTGCTGTGGATGAATGGAATAAGTGGAATTGCATGAAACTTCTTGGCCACAGGAGGTTTCTTCCCTAAAGCCACGTTCTAAAGAAGCCCTGAGGCGGGGTGGGAGGTGAGGGGGGAGAATAGGAGGGGGGAGGTAAAGGCACTCTGATGCTCTACCTTCTGGTTGCTGCCCTTGGGATTGCTAGTTTCCAATCAGCCTGGCCCAGGTAGTCTTCTACACCGGGAATTATGGTAATGCTGGCTGGGTTTAACATTCCCTCACCAGCTGCTGAGCTGCTGGGTTTCCAGGTTGGTGTTTTGTTCTGTTCTTTCCTGCTGAGCCCTCCCCACTCAGTCCTTTTAAAAGTGAAGCTTCCCCCCTCGGTCTTCACACCTCCCCCATTTAGGACCAGCTGCTAACTGCATTATTTTTTTTAGCTGCAGCTCTGCTCTCTTCCCAAGAATCCTAGGGGAAAATGAAGGTCCCCCTCCTCTGACCAGCCTGACCACCTTCTGCCTCTCCTAGCTGCAGCTTGCTCCTCAGAACACCTCCAGCCCATTGTCTCTGCGCTCGGAAAATAATAGCTAATGCCTTCTGAGTGCTTACTGCATAGCCGACCTTGTGCTAAGAGCTCTACGTGCAAGCTTTCAGTTACCTCTCACTGCAATTTATTTTTTTAAATCCTCACCCAAGGACAGACTTAGATAGAGGGAGGGCGGGAGAGAGAAAGAGAGAGAGACACATTGCTCCAAGCAACCGAGCCACTCCCTTTGGCTGGGCCTTCACAGCAATTTTATGAGGGTGGGTACTATTTTCCAATGAAGACACTGAGGCTTCACGAGGCCAGGGAACTGGCCAAGGTCATACAGCAAAGTGCAGCAACGACATCAGTGCTCCTGCTCTTCACGGACATTCTGATGCCAAAGCAACTTGGGCTTCTCTGGAGGCCAGCTCTCGGCCTGTCTCCCTCCCTCCCTGTGACCCGAGGGGCACCTTTTGCCTACATCAGATAGGTGCCCAGTTTGGCCTCTGGAATTGGAACCTTGCCCTGGCCCATCCCAGTGCCAGGCATTGCCCACAGCTTCTCTGCTCGCGTCCAGAGCTTTGCTTTCCAGGTGTAACAAAGGGTTTGTTGTGGTGAGCCGAGCAGAAGGACTGGCACCGGGAAAGCCATCACGTTTATGACAAAGCTGGCTGCCAGAACTGACAACAGAGCTCAGGGGCTGTAACTCTAACACTGGGATGCATTAGGACACGCCCCCTCAGGGACAGTAACTCAGCCCCGGAGGAGGTGGAGAGTCAGCAGGTGCTTGTGTGAGTGAGTTCACCATGCACCTTAACCCAGGCGGGGAGACTGTCTCAATGGACAGCATAGGGTGGTGACTGCAGATGACCACACTTTGGCCAGCTTACTAAATCCTGGGCTCTCTGGGGCGGTTGCTCTGGGAAGTCCCACTGTTCTTGGGAGATGTGCAAGAATACAAATCTGGGCTGGGGGGGAGGGCATCTGGAGGAGAGAGGAAAGGGTTGCTGGGGTGAGAACTGGAGAGCTGCAGGGGCAGTATGGGCCCTGAAGCCAAACAGACCTGTGTTCAAATGCCGACCTTGCCACTTACTTGCTGCATGATCTTGGTCAAGTCATTTCACCCCTCGGAACCCCAGTTTCATCATCTGTAAAAATGCCAGCTCTTAGGACTATTTTGATTTCTAATTGGGACATGTGAAATCATCAGTTCGGTGCCTGATAATCAAGCATTAGTCCATAATGGGAGGATGGGGGAATGAGATATCATTAGCCAGATCTTATTTGTGCTCTAATGTTAGCAAAGTGCCATGCACATAAGGGACACTCCTTAAATATGTATTAAATGAACAAATGAATGGTGAGGGGGGGGGTCACCCCAGAAGTCAGCTTCATTTTCCATTTCTCAGAGTGACAATTTCAAACTTTCTCCTTGCCCCCCAATTCAACTCCCATCCTCAAACTTCACAGCCAAGGGGAGGGGGCTCCCTCATTTCCCTGTCCCCTTACATTCTTCACTTAAGGAATACCATCCCTTTCTTTCCAGGCTTCTAAGGTTGAAGGTGGAGTTCTTTTAAAAATATATGTACTTTTTTAAAATTGATTTCAGAGCAGGGAGAGAAAGAGATGGAAACATCAATGATGAGAGAGATTCATTGATTGGATGCCTCCCGCAAGCCCCACAATGCAACCTGGGCATGTGCCCTGACCAGGTATTGAACTTGTGACCTCTTGGTTCATAGGCCTTGCTCAACCACTGAGCCACACTGGTTGGGCAGAGGTGGAGTTCTTTATCTGCTTCCTGGATCCCTTCTCCACAACTCTCATCCATCATTTTCCCTCTCAGTTGGCTCTTTATTTTCTGGAAAGAGCCATGGCCAAATCTCTCCCGTCTAAGAGAATAGCCCCAAACTGCTCTTGATTTCACCTACATTCCCTCTAGTTACCACCTTCTATTCTTCACAGCTAAGCACCCTGCTAGAGTTCACCGACACCCTCCTCTCCCATCCTCCCCATCTTCATGTAATAGGTTCCTCTTGTTCCCACTTTCACCCAAATCCTCTCACGTCTGCCCCAGCTCCCCCCAACAGGGCTTCAACCAAGGTTACTGGCAACCTTCTCGTCGTCAAAGAGAAAGGACACTCTGTCTTCTTCTCATCTTTCCCTCCTCTCAGATGGCATCTGACACCTCTGAGCATGGCTCCTGGAAGCTCCTCCATCAGTTTCTGGGGCACTCTCCTCTCCCGGTTTTTCCCTTTCTCTGCCTTTCTCCTTCACTCCGCTCCCTTCAGTGTCTCTCAATGTCCATCTTCCCCTGGCTCCTCTCCATCTCCTTTCCCCATATGCAGACCCACACTGTAACAGACCACCTGGATGTGGACAACTTCCCAGTCTCCACCTGGGGGCTCTTTTCCCAAGCCCTAGGCCTACCTGTTAATGTGAACATTCCACAGGCAACTCAAATGCAAGATGTGTTAAAATGAGTTTTCCTTTCTCTCCAAACCTGCTCTTCCTCTGCATTCTCTGTCTTTTATTTATTTATTATTATTTAAAGTATTACATATATCTTCCTTTTCCTCCTCTATGATCTTCCCCCAGCCTCCCCTACCTCCTGTCCCATGCCCTCATCCTGCCACCCCCCCTCCCAGTGTCTTGTGTCCATTGGTGTGCTTATATGCACACATACAAATCCTTTGGTTGATCTCTTTCCCTGCTCCTCAACACTCCCCAGCCTCCCCGCTGTAATTTGACAGTCTGTTCGGTGCTTTACTGCCTCTGCATCTATCTTTTTGTTCATCAGGTTATATGCATTCTCTGTCTTGGTGAATGGATCGTTATCCACCCAGGCCTTCAAGCCAGACACCTAAAGGTCACCCCAGGCTCCATCCTCTCACTTGCACCTCACAGCCAATTGGATGTCAATGCCTGTTGATAATTCCTTCTAATTATCTTCAGAATCTGTCTCATTCTCACTATAACCCCCACAGAGGCCCAGGAGAGGGCAATCGGATTATCTTACTCTCTGGCTCAAAAACATTCAGTGGTTCCCCATCCCTTTCAGGGTAAAGAATGCTTTCTTTAAAAGGGGCCATACTTTCATCAGGGCCAGGACTGGGGTGAAGCAAATACGGAGTCTGGGGTACAAGTGCTTCTTTAAATTTCACATCCTCATGGTCCCCTTTCCTCACCCCAGCCCTGGCCCTGCTTTTCATGGCTCTCTGCTTATGCACTTGACATTTTCTCCACCCCCAAACACTCCTATCTCTTCTCTGCCTTACCAGCTCCTACTCGTCCCGTAAGACTTAGTTCAGGGCCAATTCCTCTGCGTTGCCTTCCCTGACCCACCAAATCTGAATGACATGACATTATTCCCTGTCCCCTTCACCTCCTGTGCACCCCTCCATCACACCAGCCCTGATGGCTGGTTTACTCCCCAGCCTCCACCCCAGCCTGGGGCCTTCCAGGGCAGTTTGTTGAATGTCTAATGGAATTGGTGAATCAATCTGAAGGTGTGTGCTAAAAGGTATTGCTAATAATAATAATAATAATAATAATAATAGCTTGGGCCCAGGGCCCAGCCTTTAATGGCCTTGCTGTAAAAGCCTGCAGGTTCTAGCAGTTAAAACTGATGTCCAGCTGCAGGCAGTGAGGTCCCCATCAAGTGGTCAAGATGAGGCTGTGAGAGGAGGGGGCATAGAGGATGAGGCCTGATGGCCAGTTCTGAGGGTCCATAACAGTAGGTGCTCAATACTTGCAGTTCCCACCCCTAAAGGCCAATTTGCCTCTTTGCTTCGGTCCTCAGTACCAGGAGATAGCTGGTGCCTTGGGGTGGGGCAATTGCAACAGATCTCTTAGAGCTTCCAGTTTGAATTCTGCATCTGGCTGGAAGAGGGAACCCGATAGAAATGCCTTCCCAACAATTCCATCCCCAGTCACCCCCCCACCCCAACAGAATATAAAATATATTTACCTTCTCACTCCTCGACCCCCCCAAGTCCTACCCCCACCCCCACCCCACCAATGAAAGGCACACAGTCAGGAATTGATGCTGAATCTTTTTTTTTTTTTTTCTTCACTTTTGCCTTCTTAAAGCATATGCTGAGCAGGTGGAGGAAGCAGTTTGGCAATTAAAAAGGCCCAGCGGCTTGGGCAGCGGCATGGAGAGGCCAGGGGAGGGTGGGGACGGGAGCCCTCGTTCCCTGGCCAGGGAACAGCGAAGCCCGCACTAATTTCATAAAATATAAAACAAGGGAGGGGGGAAGGTAGGAGGGAGACTTGCAAAATACAATATCTTAGGGGGCTGGCAATAATAAAAAATAAGGTTCATTATTTACAAACAATTTCTGTTCTTGGTCTCTGTACAGTGGGGTTGAGGGGAGCGTGTGTGTGTGTATGTGTGTGTTGGCATGTTGATGGGTGTGTTTGTGTGTGTGGGGGCCGGGGGGCAGGGAGGGCAGTGGTTGTGTTGGTCATCATGAGGAAAGAGGGGGTAGCCCAGAGAGTGGTTTGTCTGAGGACAGACAGTTGTGGAGGGAGGGTGACATTGGAGTGGTTGGCCCAGGGGAACGGTCCAAATGTGGGGAGAAAAGGGAGGCCCCAGCCGAGACCTGGGGCAACGAAGGGCTGGGGAGAAGTGGAACCCTTTCTCCTGGGATGGCACCCCAGGGGGCAGGGGCACAAGCCGGATCCGGGTTAGCGAGCAAGACAGTCCCTCTTCAGGGATGCCAGGGGGATACGCGTCCTGGGTCCTGGGTCCTGGTACGGCCTAGGAGAGCTTGATGGTGGTGTTTGGGCCCAGATCCCTAGAGAGAGAAGGACAATCAGAGACTTTGTCCAATGAGGATCTACTCAGCCCCCTGCAAGCTGGACCTGGCCAGGGGAGGGATGGGGCCTGGGCGAGGTGTGGCTGACACGGGGACCAGGGGAGGGCAGGGGGCAGGTGGAGCCTTGGGAGCCCAGGAGGGGGGAAAAGGGGGAGGGGCCACCCACCCACCTCTCGTGGAACCACTCGTTGGGGTGGGAGAAGTCGGGGCTGGTGCCATTTCCACGGATGTCCTTCGGCCAGGCTTCGCTCAGGTACTTGGCGGTCTCGTGCGTGCTGTCCAGGTGGTCATGCTGGAGGCGGTCCTGGGGTCGCTGCTCCGCCGGCCCCCCGGGCTTGATTTCCCAGCCATCGGGGGGCTCCACGGGCAGCAGGGCGCCGCGGCCGTCCTCCCAAGAGCCTGCCCCCTCATCGTAGAACAGAAGGCTTCGGGAGGGCACTGGAGAGAGAGCTCAGGGTAAGCCCTGTGCCAAGAGGCTCCCCCGCCACCCCAGCCACATCCCTGGCCTCGTGGTTACAGACACGGGCTCGGGAATCTTAAAGGCCTGGACCTGTATTCCAGCTCCAGCAATGCCACGCTGTGTGACCTCGGGCCTTTGTTTTAAACTTTCTGAGCCTCAGTTTGCTCACCTAGGAAATAGGGATCCTGGGACCAACTTCACAGAGATGTGAGGTTTCAAGGAGACCACACAAGGGAAGTGATTGAAACTGTTTAGTGAACACCCACAGAAAGTAGCTCTTTCGCCAAAACCGGTTTGGCTCAGTGGATAGAGCGTCTGCCCGCGGGCTTGAGGGGTCCCAGGTTCGATTCCGGTCAAGGGCATGTACCTTGGTTGCGGGCACATCCTCAGTGGGAGGTGTGCAGGAGGCAGCTGATCAATGTTTCTAGCTCTCTATCCCTCTCCCTTCCTCTCTGTAAAAAAAAAAAAAATCAATAAAATATATATTTAAAAAGAAAAAAAGAAAAAGAAAGTAGCTCTTTCTAAGCAGAGGGTGCCATCTGAGAGCTGGGTTTAAATCCTACTTCCAACTCTTACGGATTTCCATCTTGAATAAACCTCTTCCCCATTCTAGGCCCTAGAGTGCCCTTCCCTGGGGTAAAGGTCAGGGAAGGCCGTGCTCTGGGGTAAAGGTGAAGAGAAAAGGAAGGGAACCCATTTGTTGGAGAATACTGTGTGCCAAGTCCTCTGGCCTGTATCGAGATGGACATCTCTCAGAACCCAAGAACCAGATATTCCAGCCCTGCTTCACAGAACAGGCAGTGGAGGTTTTAGGTGACCAGGCACGTAGTTCCATGCTAGTATGGCCCACCACCACCCTTCCGGCTCTCACGGCCCTGACCTACGTGGCACCCCCTGGAATGGTGTGTGCCCGGCTCTGCACGCCAGCCTGCTCCAAAGCTCCCTACCCCGGATGTGCAGGCCCGTACCCACAGCATTCACTCACTCGAGGGGCTCATTCCTTCACCGCCTCCTCTGACTCTGGTTTCCTTCATCCACATCCCCGCCCCGCCTCCCCCCTCCCCCCCCCCATCTTCCATTCCTTCCTCTGTTCTGGCTTCCTCTACCGCCAGATACACTAGGGCCGCTCTGGCCTTGGGAAAACAACACGTGGCTCTCAAGACCGTACACCCCCTTAGTCACTGTCTTGCTCTCTTCTTCTCGGTCCCAGTCACACAGCACATGTCCAGGGAGTGGATCTCACTCCCCGCCTCCACTTCCTCTTCCCTTACTCCTCCCCAGCCGTTTCCTCCCCTCAAGGCCACGCAGGCCTGCCTCATCCTCCCTGTGGTATCTCTCCTTCTGGAAACTCACTCTCCCCATCTCCTAGCTCTCCGATGGCCCATCCGGTTCCTCTTCCTCCTCCTGCCCTGCCAAATGACTTGCTCCTGGTAAATGATGAGACGTGGCCGGGAAGTTCCTCTGTGGGTCAACCCGCAGTACCTTCTGCCTGGGGAAATCCATGCTCTCCTCGCTGCGCTCTAGACTAGCTCTCCCTTTGCCTCCCAGGGGCTGTGTCTGTGTTGAGAGCGTTCATACACCAGGTCACTTAACCTTCACATCAACCATGCTCTGTACGCGCGGAGCTGTCACTCCCATTTCCAAGGGGAGAAATGAAAGCCTGGAGAGCTAGCTAAGGCACAGGCCCAAAGCCACGCAGTGGCAGAGGCAGGTGTGATGGACTCTGAGGCTCCATTCTCTTAACCACGGAACCTCACAATCCTCCATGGGATGGTGAATACCTGAGCTCACACCACCACCACCCCTCTGCTGCCCATGGCAGACACCGATGGACCCCGGCACTCCTTCCTGTCCATCCTGAGTGGGGCCTCAGAATCCTGCTTCACACAGAGCCTCCGGCAGCCACCATCGTCTCACTGGAAATGGCCCTTGAGCTGAAACTCATTTGCTGTCCCAGAAATACAGATGGTGCTCACCAGAGGCCCCATAACCCACTGGCACATAAGACATGGGGGTAAAGGTGGGGATGTTTTTGTTATCCCCTCAACTGACCCCCTAGCCACTTCTGGATAGGCTGAGAATCAGGGGTCTGCCCTGTAGCCCCAATTCCACAACTGACACGGAACAAACCATAGACTCTTTCGAGCCTCCATTTTCCATCTGTAAAAAGAGGACGTAGAATGAGGTGATGCCAACCCAGAACCTGGCTCCTCCCTGTGCCTGGCTTCTGCACGGAAGCTGGGGCTGGGGAAGGGCAGCCTGGTCAGGGCACTCACTCTGACTGGCTGTGTAGACGCTGTCAGCGGCCACGGGGTCTTCCTTCACAGTCTGGGAGCCGGAGGAGAACTCGGGGAGGCAGGGCACCAGGGAGCCCAGCACCAGAACAAAGCACAAGGCTGCCACCTGGGAGGAGAGAGAGAGCAGTGGTCAGATCCAGGGCAAGGAGGGGCTGCCACCCTGGCCTCGCCCAGGCCTCCTGCCCCCAAACCAATGGCTGCAAAAGGCTCAGTATTTCTCTAAGAAGGCAGCTCCTAGAACCAACACCCCCAGTAGATGCAGAGTATCCCGCCCTCTCTGGAGAAGGTGGAGGAGGCAGCTCGGGCCATCTCAGCCCAGGCACTGCTGGAAGAAAGAGGGAAGTGGCTCATGGAGTGTCACCTCCAGGGTGGAGGAATCTCTAAGGAAGAAAAGGGATCGGGGCTGGGACAAGGCAAGGGACACAGTATCACAGCAGCTTCTCAGCAGGAGTTGCTAGGAGTCACGAGGCACACACTAACCCCTGCCCACACATGGCTCTGCCACCTGGCAGCCCGGGTCCCAGAGGGAATGCCCCGGGCAGGTCCAGGAGAGGGTGGAAGAGGGACTGGCAGAGGCCCGAGCCACACGCTGGGCACTCTTTTGGGTTTTCAGAGATTTGCTTGGCCTTCTCGCCCCCATTCATTCCAGAAAGAACCAAGTCCGCAGGTCCTGAGTGTCTCCCCCAGCGGGGTTCACGAGAGTCACTGCACAGTCACTGTTAGAACTGGTCAGGGCAGGCCATGCTCTAGCCTGGAAGGTTCAGAGGACTTGGTGAAAGAGGCCACTGGGCACTGGGATGGCATATCTTGGTGATGTTGCCCATCATATTGCCAATCCTTTCAAGGTCTGCCCACCCCCCTAGAAAGCCACCGGGGGAAGACGCCCCCCAGAGGCCTGCCCGAGGGAGCAAACCTACCATGAGGCAGGTCCCAGTCTGGGTGGCTGCCATCTTGTACGGCCTGGAGATCTTGTTGGTGACCAGCGTCTGGAGCTTCTGCAGCTGCTGAAGCAGGGTCCTGAGGGGGACACAGCGGTCACCAGAGGCTCTGACCCAGCAGGCATCTCTGCCTCCTGCTCTGCAGCGCACACCTCGGCTGGCTCCAGACCTGGCTGCCCCCAAGGTGCCCACTTCAGTAAAGACAGAAGAGGTAGCCTCCTGCTTGGCCCTCTGCGGGGTGGTTCGGGAACCTGGGCCTGCCTCCTGGCAGACAGCTAGGTCACTCTTGAGGAGATCAGGGGGGCCCTGTGATGCTCCTGGCCAAAGTGGGGGTTGGAGGAAGGTCGCCCCACCTCGGCCCTAGGGCAGCCGCAGCTCTCCACAACCCCTGTCTGGCAGCTGCCTGGTACACAGCGAGTGTCCGGTAAATGGTAACTACCATTTTAAAATTTTTTATTGCTGTTTTCACATTTGTCACAACACCTGTCACCCGTTTATTTATGGACTTCCATGCCAACCTCCTCAGTTAACTGTGGGCTCCCTGAGGGTAATGACTGGGTCCCACGGGGCGTGGAGTCCTCTGGCTACACACAGCGGGTGCTCAGCCTGCGCTGGGTGAACAACCATTTAATCATCTCTTTCCTCTACCCAGCCTGGCAGAGGGGGGTGCAGTTCAAATAATGTACAGCAGGTGGCGAAATAACACCGAGGGCCTGGCCAGATTTGGGGCCAGAGAGGAATCTGGGCCAGAGGGGAGGAGTGAGGGGTGATGGTTCCCTGCTCCCTTTCCCTGAGGGAAGGCATTCTCCAGATCAATCGAGAGTGGCTGGATCCCGCTGGAGAAGCTGGCAGAGAAGGAAGGAAAGAAGGGAAAAGCCTTCTCTTGAGCGCCTGCTACCTTCCAGCTATTGTTTTTATTTTATCTTATTTTTAAAAATATATTTTTATTTATTTCAGAAAGGAAGGGATAGGGAGAGAAATAGAAACATCCATCATGAGAGAGAATCATTGATCAGCTCCACACTGGAGATCCAGCCCTCAATCCAGTGCCCTGACCAGAAATCGAACCGTGACCTTCTGGTTCATAGGTTGATGCTCAACCACTGAGCCACGCCAGCCAGGCTGTTGTCTATTTATTTTAATTAATCCCAGCAAATAATCATTAAAGACCTACTGTGCACTCATGCCTGGGCACTATTAAGAATTCAGAATAATAACCACAAAGAAAGGAAAAAGAAAAACTAACATGAACTGAGCATCCTTAAATACCAAGCACAGTGCTGGGCTCTTGAGTTGCACTAGCTCATTGACTCATCACACACATCCTCGGAGATGGTGCTTCTATTGTCTCCATTTAGACAAAGACGCTGGGCCCAGTCGCCAAAATGGCAGAGTGGAATTCGAATCCAGAGCTGTGACTTTATAAAGCTACTTCAGGCCTGGCGCTAGGCGTACCTTGGTGTTTCTTAAAACCTAATTGTGCATGTGAATCATCCAACGGGTTTGCGGAAATGCAGATTCTGATTCAGTAAGTTTGGGAGAATCCTGAGATTCTGCATTTCTTACCAGCTCCCTGCTGCTGCTGTTGTTGTCTGAGAAGCTCGCTTGGAGTGGCAAGCATCTCTGCCAGTGGTTCTAACCCTAGGGTGCATCAGAATGACCTGGAGTGCTAACTAAAACATAGATTGCTCAGCCCCCTCCCTGGAGTTCCTGCTTCCGTAGTCCTGGCGTGAGGCCTGAAAATAAGAAGCATTTCTAACTTGTTCGCGGGGGAGGCTGCTGGTGGTGGTCTGAGAGCCGTACTCTGAAAACCACTGGTCTGTACCATCTCCTTTAGAACTCTCATCAGCCAGCCACGTGTGAAGAACTACGTGTGGATGAAGAAGGATGGGAAGCTGGCCTCCCGGGCTGCAGGGTTCCTGTTTCTGGGGTTCATCCTGAACTCAGTCACCTCTCCTCTGCGGAGGGTGAGGGGGGCAGGGGCAGTATGGGGCGCAGGTGGCAGCACCCACCTGTTGGCATTCTCCAGGGTCTCCACCTTCTTCCACAGCTCGTTGTTCTCGGATGTAAATGTCTCCACCCTGCGGGGCCAAGCAGGCACAGGCTCAGGGGCAGCCCCGGATTTGCTGCTGCCCCCTCGGTCCTGCCCACCAGCATCTCAGCCCCTGGGCCTCCTGGCCCTGGAGCCCAGGGACCCAGGGCCCCCTCCCCGCACAGGACCCTTACTTCTTTTCTAGACACTCCACGTATTCCTTCTTCTTACGGCGGCTCTCCTGGGCCGAGATCTAGAGGGGGAAGCCCCCAAAAGAGGGGTTACCATGGCCATAAATCCACTTCCTGGGACCCCCCATTTCAGAGCTGGCATCACCAGGGGATCAGAGACCTCCGCCCACCAAGGAAGCCCCAGGGCAGGGCCTGGATCCCCCTCTTGCTCTACCTTGTTCTTGATTTTCCTCCGGACCCTCTTCAAGGCCTTCTCCTCGGCTTTGGTGAGGGGGAGTTTTGTGGGGATGGGGTAGCCCTCAGCAATCAGGGTGCGCTTCTCTTCCTCTGTCAGGAGCAGTGGCCCGGAAGTCCCCTGCAGTTTCTGTGGGAAACAGGACGTGATGGTTAGAACCAGACAGCCCTGGGTTCAAATTCAAGCTCTGCCGTTTATTCTGTGTGTGACCTTGGACAAAGCACTCAACTCCCCGAGCCTCAGTTTCCTCATCTAAAAAGGGGACGGAGCCCAGCCCACGTGGCTCAGTGGCTGAGTGTTGACCTATGAACTGGGAGGTCGGGGTTTGGTTCTTGGTCAAGGGCACATGCCTGGGTTGCCAGCTCAATCCCCACCCAGTGTGGGGCATACAGGAGACTGCTGATCCATAATTCTCTCATCATTGATGTTTCTATCTCTCTCCCTCTCCCTTCCTCTCTGAAATAAACAAATAAATATTTTGAAAGAATGGGGTAGAGCCCTAATCAGTTTGGCTCAGTGGATAGACGTTGGCCTGTGGACTCAAGGGTCCCAGGTTCGATTCTGGTCAAGGGCATATACCTTGGTTGCGGGCACATCCCCAGTAAGGGGTGTGCAGGAGGCAGCTGGTTGATGTTTCTCTCTCATCGATGTTTCTAACTCTCTATCCCTCTCCCATCCTCTCTATAAGAAATCAATATATATATATAAAGAATGGGGTAGAGCTGAATTAAATCCAATAATATGAATCAAATGGTTAGGATGGTGCTGGGAGCCCAGCATATTAGGCACTTGGTACATTGTTGGGGAGGGGGAAGCTCCTTAGATCCCACCCTGAAATTCATAGGCTCAAAACCTACTTGTGGCACCCCCTAAATAACACCCCCCTCCATATCCCTACAGTCTTGGCTTGGAAGGTTCCACACCATCCCAGGGCTCAGGCCTAGCCCAGTTTCCTGGGTACTCTGGGCCACCTGAGCACTGCTCCCCAGACAGGGAGGTTAGGAATGTCAGCTCTAGTCCTGGCTCTGCACACTGTGTGCTCGGCGGGCCTCTTGGGCCTCCCTGCCTATTTCCTATTCACCGCGAGGTAGGACTGAGAGATTCTCACTCCCATCTGCCAGGCAGGCACCTCTCTGAATGCTGATGGGTGTGGGGATCAGGTTGGGGCTCCCCAGACCCTTCCCCACTGGCTGTGTGCCAGAGTGGGTTTACCCAGTTATTTGCCCAGACCATGCCCAGTGGCTTACGTGAGGGGCCGTGAGGAGGGGAGAGGTGGAGATGGCCGTGGAGGAGCGGGCCATGGGCCGGACAGGGCTGGAGGGGGGCAGAGAGTGGGGACTCTGGGAGCCATCACTGTCGCTTCCATGGCTGCTGGGGGGCGTCGGAGGCATCTGCACCAGGTCCTCTGGGGAGAGCGGGGAAGCGGGTTAGCAGGGTTGCACTCAGCTCTGCTGGGACCTCAGCGTCCAGCGGAGCGTGGGCCTAAGCCAGCCTAGCCTGATGCTGTGGTCAAGAGCGGTGGGGGCCGGCCACTGGCAGCATCAAAAGCCGCTTTGTGGTGTCAGAGAGATGGGAGCTGACATCCCAGAAGCTGATTCTTGGGCACCACCTCATCTCTGCCACCAGAGGCTTGGCTCCTTTGAGCCTCACCATTGGTGAAGCTGCATTCTGGGAGGCCCTCCCCCACCCCCAGCTTCACAGGGTTCAGGGCGTTTGACCTTCCAGTTCGACAACCCCAGCAGGTGACTAGAGTCTGCCCTTCCTCCCTCCCACTCCAAATGGCCCCAGGGTTTCCATTTCTGACTTCAGGGTAACGAGGCACTGGGTTTGCAGCCCACCAGCCAGGAAGCACTGCTCTCCCCAGCCTCCCTCCGTGCTGTCCCTCTGTGGCCACAGCACCAGGGAGACTGGCACTCTGGGCAGTCAGGGGGAAGCACAGAATGCCCAGGTTTATGGAGTGCTGGCTGGCTGGATGAATGGACGGACAGATAGACAGATGGGTAGATGAGTGAATGGCAATAAAATGAGCCACTGTAGTGAATGGCAGGGGTTAGTGAAGAAGGTGTGAGGGTGTAGATAGCAGTGATGACAGTCAGGGGTTGGGTAAGAAGGGAACTGGAAGAACGGGGAGTGGGCCAAGCATGGAGGAGGTTTATTATGGGGAAAGGTGGGTTGCTGAGGAAGGTGAGCGGCTGGACCAAGGCACCAGGGATGCTGTCTGCCCAGGACGGGAGAGGAAGACGCCCTCCCTGGACCCTCTTACCTGGTGTCACTTTGAGGAACTGGTTCACCTCCTGGGGCTCTGCTTTGATCATGGGCAGCTGAGTCATCTCTCCCGGGGCCTGAGGAGGAGACAGGTCCAGCTCTATCAGCTGCCCCTGGGGCTGTCCCTACCAGGCCATCCACCATCTCCCTCCCTGTCCTGCAGAACTGGGGAGGTGGCTGGCTAAGAGCTCTGGGCATAGCCCAGAAGGAGTAGAGACAAGTTCCTGTGCGTAGAGGAGCCATTCAGCCAAGCAGAGGGATAAGCATCCGCCAAGGGCCAGAGGCCAGACAGAGCATGGCCGGGTCTGGAAACTGCCAGCATTCAGGGTGTCCGGAATGTGGGAATGTGTGGGAGATGGAGGGGTAGGAAATAAGACCAGATGATCGGAGTGGGGTGGGAGTGGAATCCAGACAAAAGAATTGGAAGCAAGGAAGAGCCTTTAATGGGTTTTAAGCAAGAGACAGACAGAATTCGTTTCAACTTTAAACAAACATGCAATCCTATTTCTTTATTTTTTAAAGTGATAAGCTTTTAAAATTATTTTTATTTTGTTGATTTTCTACAGAGAGGAAAGGAGAAGGGTAGAGTTAGAAACATTGATGAGAGAGAAACATAGATCAGCTGCTTCCTGCATCCCCCCAACCCCTACTGTGGATGTGCCCACAACCAAGGTACATGCCCTTGACCGGAATTGAACCTGGAAGGGACCTTTCAGTCCGCAGGCTGACGCTCTATCCATTGAGCCAAACCGGTTAGGGCATCCTATTTCTTTATATTCCAACTTGCAGTTCCAGATAGGATTTCAGGAACAAGCGTGGCTTCCTACACATGGCTGTCCACACGCACGGGAGCCGTGTTCTCTGAGGAAGGCGCTGTGTGGGGCCCTGGATTTTAGGACAATCTTTTCCTTTGGTCGGCGGTCAGCAGAGGGAGGTCATGATATTGTGGGTGGGACACAGAATCCCAAGTTTGGGCAGATGAGTAAGAATCACAGAGGGTTCAAGGTTGGGGGAGGGGACCTGGTGGGTTTCCTCCTCTATACCCCAGCTCAGGCATCAAGTGACAGGTGAGGGGACTGAGATGCAGAAGGGCGATGGCGTTTCGCCAACTCCTGGTTCTCTCGCCGCCACTAGCGTGTTGTGACCTCGCTGGAGTGAGGGTGGGGTTTCAGTCTGGCGTCTGAGCTGGAGGTGCAGCTCCTCTGTTTGTGACTGTATGATTTGGGGAAAGTTGCTTAACCCTTTAAGCCTCAGTTTCCTTCTCTGAGGCATGTGCCCCACCTCCTTCCTGCCCCCTGCTGCAGTCCGCCTTCCCTCCCTGCTTTGGCAAGGCCCGAGGTGCTGGGAGCCAGTCTTGGATCTGATCACAAAAGATCCTCCACGCTTAGTTGGCAGCTCAGTGGTTGAACATTGACTCATGAACCAAGAAGTCACAGGTTTTCAGGTTCAATTCCCAGTAGGGGGCGTGCAGGAGGCAGCTGATCGATGTTCTCTCATTGATGTTTCTATCTCTTTATACCTCTTTCTCTCTGTAAAAAAATCAATTATATATATACATATAATCCTCCAGCTTTAGCTGGTTTGGCTCAGTAGATAGCGTGTTGGCCTGAGGACTGAAGGGTCCCAGGTTCTATTTCAGTCAAGGGCACATCCCCAGTATGGGTGTGCAGGAGGCAGCCGATCAATGATTCTCATCATTGATGTTTCTATCTCTCTCTCCCTTCCTCTCTGAAATCAATAATAATAATAAAAAATATATATATATATATTTTAAAAAGACCCTCCACATCTGCAGCCAACCCTGAGGGTTGGAGGAGTTGGGAGGGGCTAACAGGTCTGCTTGTGGCCGCATTCTGATCAGATGAGCTGTGTGGCCAGCAGGGGGCAGGCTGGCCCAATCCAGACGGAGGATTTAAGACGACCCAGGGACAGAAGCTCCTCAGAGGCACCTGGTAGCTCACGCTCCCATTCTCTAGAGAAGGAGGCTGAGGAAAGGGGGTGGCACGTGCCCAGAGGACAAGTGGGACCCAGGCAGGCCTCTCGCAGGGGCCTGGGCTCTGGGCCTCACATTCTCAGAAGGGTTTTCAGGGATCATCTTGGATGTATAGCTAAAGGCTGTTACATCGATACATTGGTAGCGGGTGGGAGTAGTGTGAGCACGTGGGGTGAAGATATTAATCTCATGAGTGCAAACAACTGAAAGCACACGTTTTATATTTCCACGTTGGCCTTTCTCTTTAAAAATGCCGACACTTTGAGAACGTGAAGTGGCCTGGGCTGTCTCCATCGCTGGGACTCTGGTCGTGGCCCAACGCCAGCCCTGCCTGCGTCCTGTCAGCCTTGCCCACACACGGCGAGGGCCCCGCTTACTGTGAGGGCTCCATGGCCTGTCCGCATTCTAGGTGGCGCATGGCGGCCAGGGGGGAGGCAGAGGTCTCTCTGGGAGTGCCACCCCTTGGTCCCGAGGGTCACATGCCTCCCTGTTATAGAACCCTGGGTGCACAGGGCTTTGGACACTTCTTCCCACAGAGACCCCCCTCCCCCACCCCACCCTTTGCCCCTCCCTCAGTCCCTACCAAACAGTCCCCAGGCTCACCTGGTGGGGGACCGGCAGCCTGGACAGGGGGCTGAGGCCCAGCAGCGGGGTGGTGGCCATGGCAGCAGCGGCAGCCATGGCTGAGGAGGCGGCCAGAGGGTCCACGGGCAGCTCCAGGCTCTGCTCCTGCTTCACCATGACGGAGCACAGCTTGTGTCCCAGCACCCAGGCTCCATGTTCCACATCTGGGGGGAGGGGGGACAGGACCCAGGCTCAGGGGACTCCCGGAGCACAGGGCTCAGCCCCCCTCCTGTCCGTAGGGAGCCAGGAGAAGTGGGGGCATCTTCTTCATTCAGCAGCCCATAGACGGGGCTTGGACAACAGACCAGAAACCCTCCTGACTGGCTGTGTGGCCTTAGGCAAGTTGTTTAACCTCTCTGAGCCTTAGTTTTCTCCTCTATAAAAGTGTCTGGTAGGAAGTAAATACATGTCCAATAAATGGTACCATTGTTCAGATACTTGTTGTTACTCAGTGAATATTTGCTGAGCACTGTGCTGGGCTCTGGGCATCTAGTGAGAGTCACAAGCAGTTGGAATGAACAGGAAAGGAAATGGGGTCCAAGGGGCCGGCAGGGGCAGCACAGCCTGGGGGGCTGGGCTCAGAGCTGTGACTTTATCCTAAAGGTAACGAGGTGGCACTGGAGAATTTTAATATGATTAGATTTGTGACGTGAAAAAAGATCCCTCTGCCTCTGTGTGAAGACTGGACCGGGGCCGGCGAGTTAGAGGCAGGGACCCGAGGCAGGCTGCTGAAATGGTCCATCGAGAGAAGCAAAGGCAGTGGCAGTGGGGATGGAGAGGATGGAGCACCCTGGAGACATAGTTAGAAGGAAGCAGTCATAGGACCTGGTGATTGGGGGCGGGCGGGGGGGGGGGAGGGGGAGAGGAAGCGTGTTGTGTGAGGGATGATGCTCAGGTCTTCTAGGCAGCATCTACCTCCTGCCTATCTAGTGGGCCTCCTGGCCTCACCTGGGCCACAGGGATGGCAGACAGCACCCCTTTTCCTGCTAGGTGCCCACAGACTTCCACCCCAGCTCAGCCTGGCCCCACCTGGAAGTCAGGGAAGCACTGGTCAGGCGGGGGTCTGGGCGGCCAGCTTGCAAAGGAAGGACTATAAGGGGACTCTGGCCTTTGGGACCCACTGTGGGTGGGGAGAGGGGTCAACGGCTGCCGGATCCCACCTCAGAGGCCAGGCCCCACCCACTGGGCCACAGGCTGCCCCTGGCTCCAGGAACACCCACAATCTTCCCAAATTACAGGGCCGGCCCGCTGGCCTCCGGGAAACTGCCCCCTGCAAAGGGCCCACAAATAAATTACCCTAAAAATAGACTGGGGGTGTTCAAGGAGTTGCTGGGCTGGACATGTGGGGATGGAAGGAGAGCCCGCCATGGGAGGGTGCCCACCCCACAGCCTGCCCCTCCCCAGGCTGTGCCCAAGGCCTCCTCGAGGTGACCTCAGAGTTCTTCCCTGTGGCCAGGGCGCGGAGGGAAGCTGGGACCTCAGCAACCACAAGCCCTGGAGCCACTTAAAACCTCAAGGGCTGTCCCTGTCCTCAGGGCTCGGGTTGGGGGTGGGGTGGGGGTGGTGCAAAGGTCTGTCTCTGCCCCTGGGGGACCTCTAAGACCCTAAGCAGCACCTCACACTTTCTGCACTGAGCACAGCCCTAAGCCCTTGACACATATGAGCTCATTTATTCCTCCCCCAGATTCTATGGGACAGACACCACTATTTCTCCCATTTAACAGAAGAGAACAATAAGAAAACCATTCAAAAACCATTAAGCTCTGAGGGGAAAGGAATAAGAACCACTATAGTATCAAGAGGATTTTTATAGGCACAATGAAAATAGCCAGTACTTATCATAATGCAAATGTAATATGCTAATTAGACTGGATAACCTTCTGGACTAAGCCATGGTGGGGGTGGGCAGGGTGAGACCTTTGCACAAATTTCATGCATTGGGTCTCTAGTTGACATATATTATGTGCTGGGATCTTTAACCTTGCCCAGAATTCTATGTCAAGCCACATAGCCTCTTCATTTTACAATTGAGGAAACAGAAGCCCAGAGAGGTTAAGAAACGTGCCTAAGTTCACACAGCAGCTGGGGGAAGCATCAGGATGTTTGTTTGGTTCCAAACCCAGGACCCCCTGCTGCCCCCTTGAGGCTGGCAAATGTGGTGGCGGCGAGAGTGTGAGGCTTAGAATCAGCGGGCTTGCTGGCTTCCAAGTCCCTAACCTGCATTTTACTGTTTGTGACTTAACCCACTGGCAGATGAAGACCCCGAGGCTCACAGAAGCTGGGAGATGTGTCCATGACCACCCGGCCAGACACGATGGGGCCAGACGGTTTGAGGAAATGCCCAGAGGCCATTGCTAGGTGGGCAACAGTCTGGAGTTCTCGAATGTGGAAGCTGAGAGGAAAGACTCAAAGGTCCCTTCGCTTAAGGGCAAGGCAGGGGGCGAGGGGAGCTCCAGAGAACTCTCCCTTCAGTAATAGAAGTGGGCGCAGCAGTGTCTCCCAGGTCGCATCTCGGCGGGCCTCCCCTAGGAGGGGTGGGAAGGCTCTAGAATAGCGGCTTGGCAACTTGTCCACATTTACTGCTTCATTCCCCACACTGTTTCCTCCAAGGCGATGCTTCCTCGGCCCCGAGTGTGCTTCAGAATCACCCGGAAGGCCGAGCCCTACCCACAGGGTCTCTGATCCTGCAGGTCTGGGTGGGACCTGACACTTACATTTCTGACAAGTTCCCAGGTGTCGCTGCGGTCCTGTCCGGGAACCACCCCTCGCCCACCACTGACTAAGTCAGCAGCAAACGCTTTTGAGAAGTGCCCATATGGGCTCGATGGGAGGGAGAACAAAGAGGCCATGCAGCTTCCTGGAGGGGTATTTGTGGGTGGGAGTCCCAGCCTCCAGTGCCCGCCCCTGCCCATCCCCCATCCTGGGCCTTGGGTGCCTGTGCTGTCGTGGGCCTTTCCACCCTTCTTACCTTGGGTGGTGTCCTCCATCTTGATGGGCACAAGGGGACTCTGGGGGGCAGAGTCACCGCTCAGGGAATAGCTGTGCTCTGCCTGGATGCCGGGCGTGGGTGAGTCCAGTTCCATGTCCAGCAGAGGGCTCTTCTCATCCAGCACCGGGTCATCGAAGAAGCTGCTGAACAGGTCGTTGGAGAAGTCCTCCATGTTCTCCGCAAAGTGGTCCAGGTGCTCAGGGAAGTGCTAGGGAAGGAAGAGGGGGTGGGGGGCAGTTTAGCTTGGGAAAAGGGAACAGACACCGCTGTGGTGGTGCCTCTAGCCCTGCCACCACCAGCACTGTCCCTGCAACATCCCCATTACTCTTCCCGCCACCATTAATGCCACCACCAGCACCTCCCACCGCCCACATCACCTGCACCAGCCATCACATGACCTCCACCCCCACATCCACTGCCATGGCCAGCTTCAATGTCTTTACACTCAAAGGTAAGCTGGAGATGGCGTGAAAAGATCCCTGGACCAGGCGACAGGACTCAGGGGTCTAGTTCTGGCTCAGTGACCTTGGTCACATCACTTAGATTGCCTGAATCTGTCTCTCAGTCCACTCTTCTTCCTTCATGGAAGGACTAATTAAAGAGTCACTATGTCTTTGCAATAGCAAGGATGGTCCTAGAGTAGGGGTGTCGAACTCAATCAGAGAAGGGGCCAAAATCTAAAATCCAGCCTAAATCGCGGGCCGAATGGTTTACTGAACAGTCATAAACTGTCATTGTGATGGAAACGCAGTGGAGTGCAGTGATGACAGCGCGGTGCGGGCCACATTGCAAGGCCTGGCAGGACGGATTTGGCCCGCGGGCCTTGTGTTTGACACATGTGGTCCTAGAGGAATATAGAGGGTATTACGCTAAGAGAAATTAAGCCAGTCAGAGACAGACAAATAACATATGATTTCACTTACATGTGGAATCTAATGAGCAAAACAAACAAACAAACAAACAAACAGACTCACAGACACAGAGAACAGACTGACAGCCATCAGAGGGGAGGGAGGTTGGGGGGCTGGGTGAAAAGATGAAGAAATAAAACAGTACAAATTGGTAGTTGCAGAATAGCCACCAAGATGTAGATTACAGCACAGGGACTAGAGTCAACAATACAGAATAGTACTGAATATAAACTGTAATTGGAAAATACATTTAAAAAGAAAAAGAATATGTCTATGGCAGCAAGTTTGCATCCCCTTGGCAGTATTAGTGACTTTTGCATTATCTTTTGCTGGGAGTCAAGGTGGGATTATCTAGACCTTCACTTCCCTCATTAGTACAATCCCCACTTGTCCCCATGCCTCCAGTGTCCCCCTTTTCCAAGCCATTCTTTATCCCAAGAGAACAGGCTCTGGAGCCATATCACTTGGGTTTGAATCCCCGGACTCAGTCTTGGGACTTCAGTGCCATTCAAACTGCCAGTGTTGTCCCATGAACAGGGTGTGGGATTAATTTAGTAGGCCATGGTCAGAATGTAAGAAGAAATAAAACAGAACAAAATAGAGTACAGAATATCAGCATGCATAGCACACACAGAAAAGTTAAATACCCAGTGTAAATTTTTATCTCAGTTATGTGTGTGTGTTTGTGGCGATGATGTAAATATCCTATATAATAAGAGCCTAGCAACTGAAACGGTGTAACGACCAGAATGACCAGAGACCAGAATGACCTTGCCCAGGTTGCCCCCCTGCACCCCCGCCACAGGGAGACACCACCCCGATCTGGGTTGGGGATAGCCTGCAAACAGCCTCCCCCCCATAAGGAACCCCCACCTTGATCTGGGGCCCCGTCAGAGCAGACTAGCTGGACCCCAGTCATACACTGGGCCTCTATCCTATATAATAAAAGGGCAATATGCAAATTGACCCTAAGGGCGAAACGAGCAGAACAACTGCTCAGCCAGTCACTATGAGACACACTGACCACCTCTGGGTCTCTTTCCCCAGCTGGCAGGTTCTGATCACCTGATGGCGAATGGGGAAACAGGGGTGAGTTGTGGGGGACATGGGTAGCACCAAGCCAAGGCCCTTGCCTCGCTAGTCTAGTCGCTCCACACACGGAGGGTGAACTGCAGCAAGGGCAGGGCCGTTGATTAGGTGGGAACAGCCAACCTCTTGATGTCTCCCCCGGGTTGTCAGTCTCTGATCACCTGATGGCAAATGGGAAACTGGGGTGGGGGGTGGGAGGTGGGGTGGCAGTGAGGGACAGGCCTGCTGCAGACAGCCAGGGAAGATGGCCCTGATCACAGGACAGGCCTAGGAACTGTACCCACACACAAAATTTTGTGTGCCAAACCTCTAGTATTTCTTATAAACAAAAAAGCCTGCAAAATATTGGTCTCTGTGATTCCGGGAAAGCGCATTTTCCTCTCTCTGTTTCATTTCTTCAGTGGCACAGGGGACTTTACATGGTTCCTCCTCAACAGGATTAGTGTGAGGATTAAGCAAGTTAATACAGTTGACCCTTGAACAACATGGGTTCCAACTGCATAGGTCCACGATATGTGGACTTTTTTCATCTTGTAAACAGAGGATGTGGCCTTAGGATATTGATAAGTACAGTGCTGTAAGTGTATTTTCTCTTCCTTGATTTTCTTATAACATTTTTGTCTCTCTAGCTTACTTTATTGTATACAATACATACGAAACTATGTGTTAATTGACTGTTTATATTACTGGTAAAGCTTCTGGTTGGCAGTAGGCTATTAGTAGTTAAATTTAGGGGGAGTCAAAAGTTTTACATGGATTTTCTACTGGTGCCTCTAAGTCTTGTGTTGTTCAAGGGTCGCCTATACTTGTAAAGCAACTCAGAACAGTTCCTAGCACATAGTAATTACTCAACAAATGCTACCTCTTATTAATAAAGCATTCAGCAGCTGGTACATAGTAGGCTTATTTTTCTCTCTCTAAAGAATTATAAGGTCCTAGCTGGTTTGGCTCAGTGGATAGAGCATTGGCCTGCGTACTGAAATGTCCCTGGTTTGATTCGGGTTAAGACACATGTCCAGGTTGCAGGCAATCCCAAGCAGGGGGTGTGAAGGAGGCAGGCAATCAATGATTCTCTCGTATTATTGATGTTTCTATCTCTCCTTCTCCCTTTCTCTCTGAAATCAATAAAAATATATATATAAAAAAAAGAATTACAGCCGAAACCTGTTTGGCTCAGTGGATAGAGCATCGGCTTGCGGACTGAAGGGTTCCCGGTTTGATTCTGGTCAAGGGCATGTACCTTGGTTGCGGGCACATCCCTGGTAGGGGATGTGCAAGAGGCAGCTGATCAATGTTTCCCTCTCATGGATGTTTCCAACTCTCTATCCCTCTCTTCCTCTCCGTAAAAAATCAATAAAATATATTTAAAAAAGAATTACAAGTATGTAAGGAAAAGTTATTGTTTATGCATTATTTACTGACTGACTTTGCTGGTGGGCTGGTAGAGATGATGGGAGCTTTGCTTCCTGCCCTGAGGCCCCATCTGGCAAAGGGTTAAGGACTAGATTCTGGGGGTTGGTGTGCAGCCTGAAGCTGTCTGCTTTTTCTGGCGTGGACTCCTGGGAGCCCATTCCAATGCAGAGGGATGAGCAGACAACCCCCATCGGAGCGTGAGGGTCAGGGCCGCCAGCATCAATCAGTCTGTGGGGAGCAGGGGATGAACACAAGCTCTGCAGTTGGGTAGACTTCCTGCTGATCCTTCGCTCCACTACTTGCTTAGTTACTTTGCTTCTCTGTGCCTCAGTTTCCTTATCTGTTAGGGAGAATAATAGTTCCTACCTCACAGTGTTGTTGTTGTCATGAGGGTCAAATATTTGTTAGGTGCTTACTAACAAGGATTATGAGGACAAAAGGAGTAAATACATATAACACATGTATACATATAACACACATATACATACATGCAGTAAATACATGTAACACTTAGAACAGTGCGTAGTATGTAGTTGTGAGCCATTATTATAAAGAAAAGTCTAACTCTGGGCCTGAAGTGAGCTGAGCTTGAAGCCCATGGGGAAAGGTGGTTTGGTCTTCCCCCCAAATTGTGGTCAGAGAATCCAGGGCAAAACGAGTCCAGAAACCCTACCGACTGAGGTGTTCTCTCCTTTTCCAGTTGGCCAGAGCTTATCATTACTATCCAACCTTTTGTTGTGCTCCCACATGCGTTGTTTTATTCAATCCTCACAATTACCCAGTGGGCTAGGACGTTGCATATCTGCATTTGACAGACAGGGAAACTGAGGCCCAGGGAGCCAAGGAGAACTGGGAATCATGCACAACTCCTCATTACCCTGTCCTTGCCCAGTTCGGGAATTGTCTGTTTGCCAGACTGTAAACTCCCTGAGGCAGGGTCTATATCTTGTGACGGGTGACAAGGCCTCGTACCCCAGAGGGCAGTGCCAGTAGGATGTCAGTTGTCTATCAATGCCCGGGGGAGGCAGTGCCAGGAGGTCAGAGCCTCAGCTGAACAAGTCTCTAAGAATAACTGTGATCCCCGACGAAGACCATGTACAGGGTACAGCCTCCCCCAACCACCCATCCAGAACTGTACTCGCCACACCCTCTGTAGTGTCTGGGCCAGACCAGCTGGGGTCGCTTTGTCCCTTCTCCCTCTCTCTTTTCTCCCTCTCCCTCCTTCTTCCCTCCCTCTCAGGCCTGGTGTGGGGCCCAGTGGGAGGGGGTTGTAAAGAGAGGACGGGGCAGTGAGTCAGCTGCTAAGGTATTTCTCCAGCAGCTGCTTCTCAGGCGATAAGGGTTTGCCAAGCTGTCCCTGGGGCCTGGGAGAAGAAAGATGCTCCCTCTAGTCTGGGCTGGGGTCTCCGAAGGCCTTGGCTCCAGGCAGATGAGCAGGGTCCTTCCCAGAGACCACCTTTGGGGTGCCCACTGGAACCTGCGTAGGGAGCTCCGTTGGCCCCCTTTGGTGAGCAGCCCCCACCCCACCTGCTGGAAACAGCAGCCAAGACTCAGCAGGATGGAGCTTCCAGAGAGTCGGAGCCAAGGAGAAGGGGAGGGCGGCCAAGGGGCAGGGTGGGGGTGGAGGACACTCAGGAAATCCAGCCATTGCTCAGGGCTTTCTTGTGTGCTGGGCCCACCTCTGATGGCAACAACGGGCGTGTCCCATCACCCCCAGGCCCACTCTTAGCTCCTGGAAGCATGCCAGAGACAGACTCGCTTTAGAGGACTTTGTAGCCATACTTCTATCTGGTGCCTAGAGCTCAGTGATGGTTGATTTATATAATCAGGTTGGAGGCAGAAAGGGACCTAAGAAAGCTCATGGTCCACGCCCTCCTCCCCTATTGGCTAATGAAGAAACCCAGATAAGAGAGGGAAGGCCACCTACTCAGGGTCACACAGTGAACTGGTAATGATGGGGGGAGGGGGAGGTGTTCTTCACAGCTCTGGGGCTGACAGGATGTGGGGCACCTCTCCTTGTCGTCTCTCCACCCTCCCACTCCCCTTGGGGAGCCCACTCTGGAGATCTCACCTGCAGCAGCGCCTCTTGTCTCTCCCCCTTCCCCCCAACCCGGGGTCTCCCAGCCCTCCCTCCAGTTTTCATACAGAAAATGCAGGTTTCAGAGTATCCCGTGGAATTTATTGGGGGTGGAATCTATAAATGGCAGGGGGTCGTGGGTCATAGTTCTGGGGTGGGAGGTGTCGGATTCTAACCGGGGTGAGCGTTCTATGGAGGTGCCTTTCCAGGCAACTGGGGTGGGAAGGTGGCGGGAGGGGGAGGGGGGCGGGCGGGTGAGAAGCAAGAGAAGGAAATACTGTATTATGATTTGTTTCCCTCCTCGTTAAAGACTTTTTCCTACAGTCGTGCCAATGCAAACTCTCTCTCGGCCGCCACGCGCAGCCAGCGCCGGCTCCGCTATTTCGGAGAGGTCCCGGGCTCTCCCAGCGCGCACCCCTCCCGCCGGCTGAAGCACCGCCCGGAGCTGGTCTCGGGCGCCGGCCCTTTAAATTTAAAGGACGCGGATCCTGCGGGACCCCGCCCCCTCGCTGGGAGCCGCCCCGCGGGGAACCCGGCCTGCTCATTGGTGGAATCCGCGGGGCTCCTGGCCAATGGGAGGAGGCTGCGCGGAGCCCTCTGCGGCAGCAGCTGGGGAGGGCGGGGCTTGAGCGGAGGGCGGTCCCGGGCTTCGCGGACAGCGCGTGTACCCGGAGGGGGGAGGGTATTCTGGTTCTGGCCGCCGGGTCCCTTTCTGCCCCTTTGAGCTCTCTCGACCCCCACCACGAGGAGAGGGAAGTGAGGGGGGAAATGGAGAGGAAGCGTCTCTTCCGACGTCCCCAGCTCGAAGGGGAGGCCAGACCCCAATTCCTAAGTGTCTTTGCAGCTTTTCCAGCTCAGTTCCTGATGCCCCTCCTTCAGTAATCCTACCGCGGGCCCAAGGATGGGGCAGCCAAGTCTTGGTCCCTGGTGGGGAAAGGGGGACCCTCCTGGGCCAGCAGGAGGACCGTCCGGAGCCCCTCTGTTTCCACCCCTAATTCCTCTATTCTATTGGGTCAATGCAGAGAGAGGGGAACGCTCTGGGGGTGCAGCTGTCTGCAGAGGGTATGTGTGGGAGAAGGCAGCCTCAGAGAGCCCCTTTCCCCTTCCCCGCCTGCACCCCTAACCCTGGTTTCTGCCCCTTCCAGAACTGACCCAGGCTGATTCAGTCTATGCTTCGGGAAAAGAGTGGGTCAGGCTGAGCTGTGGGATAAGGAGAGGGGGGAATCCCGAGCCCAGACATTCCTTCCGAGAGAGAGTGAGCTCTGGGGAGAGATGGGAGGAGAATCTTCTTAGATTTCCCTTTCCCCACAGGCTGGGCCCCCACTCTCCACCCCCATACACACTGACCCATACATTCCGGGACTGTTACTTGCCTGGTGGTCACTAGAAAATTGACCCCATTTCAGGCTGAAGGGCCACCAGTGTGAGTCAATGCTGTGCCCAGAGTATGTATATGTGTGTGGAGTAGGTCAAGAGAGAGCAGGGAGGGGCTTAGCAGAGGGGAGGTGGGCCCCTGGCTTGTCAGAGATTCTCCCCACCCCCCTTAAGCCTCACCATCCGGGCCCTGGGGGTTGCCTTCTCAGACCTTGGTTTGAAGGCAGTTCTGTGAAGGAGAAAAGGCCCTAGACTTGGACTTGGGAGACCCAGGGGCAGGTAGTGTTTCCTCTTCAGGCCTCAGTTTCCCTTTAGGTATAATTTGTGCTCCTATTGAGGCTCCTCAGAAAGGGGGCTCCTTTTCTCTCCTGGCCTCTCCGGGGACTGGGAAGGGATGGAGCCGGTTCTTCCTGTCCCAGGAGGGAGCCTCTTTCTGAGTCCTCCTGGCAGGGCATGGGGATTGAGGGGAGCACACTGTTCCAACCTCCAACTCACCCTCCCATTCCCCACAGGCCCAGGGCAGGCGGCTGCTGAGGTTTCATACTTTCCCCCCTGCTGAACTACTCACCACAGAGCCCACGTCCAAATAAGCAGAAATACTTCTGTGTGTGTATAGGTACACACACACACACACACACACACACACACTCCTGTGCGCGTGCTACCCAGATATGGGCTGTGAGGTTCCTATTTACACAGGGAAACACTATCCAATGTAAGATCTACCCCAGGGTCACGTGTAGACAGTTCCATATACGGCCCGGCACAGGGGTATTGCATGTACACTAGTCAGCTGACACTGGCAGGCACTAACTGATCCAATGAGGACACACTCCTCAGAGGTGACAGACAGAAAGACTCCCAATATATACATGTGCACACAAGGGCGGTCACCCCAGACGAAGTCACAGACGTGGTCATGCACACCCTCACATGAACGAACGCAACATCTCACGCGACCACAGACTGAATGCTGACTGTGCCAAGCCACGCAGCTGAGATGACTGAGTCATGTGACCCCCCAGCAAGGGAACTTTGGTAGTCCCAGGCTCCTCTGGGGCTGGGATAGTGAAGGCTGGAGCCGGAGAAGGGAGTAATGTGGGGATTGAAGTTTCCTGGGCATGTGTACCAGAGAAAGGAAGGGACAGAGGAAAGGGCAGGCTGGCACCCACCGGAGGCAGCTTCTGTGTCGGGCAGGGCCCTGGGGAGGGGTGCATTCTTTCTAGCCCCCAGCTCTGTTAGTCTGGCCCTCTGGTTCCCCCTCCTGACACTGGGTAGGACATGGGTCCTCAGGAAAGTGGAGCCTTGGCCCGCAGATTCCCGACCAGCCTCTGGCACCTTCTGACGAGGCAGCCCATGTGCTGTGGCCCAACCCTGGGGAAGGTGCCAGGTACTGTCTGGGCAGGAGGAAGTGATGGCAGTGAGTGCTGCCGCCCAGGGCTGGGATTAGCTGCGACTGGCACTGCTAATGGCACAGCAGCCCTCGGTCTGGCTGCCGGAGATGTTGGTCCATCGGCAGAGGCCAGAGGAGCCTTGTGGGACAGCTCAGGACACTGGGAGTTAAGTGCCAGGGCTGGTACTGGGGGCCGCTAGGGAATAAAGGCATCTAATCACACACAGTTATTCATCGCATGCATTTGTTCAGTATTTACTGAGTACCTGCTCTGCACCCGGACCTGTGGGCACAGAGATGAACAAAGCTCACTTCCTGCTTGGAAAAGACTTCCTCACGAGTGGTGTAACTACCCTATTTATGAAGGCAGGTCCCAGGTTTTGCACTCTGCTCCGTCTCCACCTTGCATCAAGACCAATATGACTTCGAGACTCCCCTGCTCATTCGTTATCCATTGGTGACCCCCAACGGGCCTTAGGATAGCTTCCCAGTTCCTTAGCGAAGCTTGGAATGATTTAGCCAGGTTGCCTCTAAACTATGTCTTGCTGTGTCCACTTCTCATCTCTATCGCCAGAGTCTAGCGTTGGTCGCAGCACATGGTAGATGCGTTTGCTGAGTGACTGACGGACTGTATCAGGGGGTGAATGAAGGAATGTGCCAGTGATCTAACGGACCGAGACCTTTTTTCCTGCAGCTGAGCCTCCAGGAATGACTGCCTGGAATTCCACTCTGATGCCAGCTCGCTCCTGCTCCAGGCAGAGTTTCCATGCGCCTGGACTCCTTCCCCGGACTCCTCCCTATTGGGTTGTTCTTCCTCAATGCCTTTTTGTTCTTCAGCCCCAGCCAGACCAGGTACCTGCGGACCACAGCCCCCTACTCAGAGCTGGGAGAACCATCCCAGGCTTAGGCCAGGCCAGAGAGTATAAACAGAGCCCTGTGGCCAACCGGCTGAGCTGCTCTCCCGGCCCCTGGCCAGCTGGAAGGCCCTCCGCGGCTGAAACCTGCCACCCAGCTCTGGCTGGAATTCCCTTGGCCTCTTCCCTCTCCTCAGCACACTCAGCACTCGGCCTTTGGCTTCCTCAGCATCCCAGCCTGTCTGAGTTGTCCTCAGGTTTTATTTTTGGAAGAAGCTGCCTTCTCTCTCCTTATTTACTCCTTCCTTCAGAGAAGGTGTGGGACCCCTGGGCTCGGCTGGGGATCAGGCTGTGGTTCCAGCTCCCGGGGCCTGGACCTCTCTGGGGCTCCGAGGGAGGGGACCTCCAAAGGCTCCTGACCCAGCGGATGCTTCACAGCCAGATGCCTCTGCCCTCCTCCCCCCCACCCAGTGTGTGTGACTAATGCCTCCCCTGCCCTTCTTGAAGAGTGCCACGCTAGCCAAAAGAAACAATTATAACTGTAGGGCTGAAAGAAATCCTGGCTTCATTAGATCTACCTCTTATGTGCAGAGGCAAAGTAGTCCAATGGTTATGAGCAAGGGAAGCAGCCGACCTGGTCCGAATCCTGGCTGTTACTTGCTGAGTAGCCTTGCCCAAGTTACTTAAGCTCTCTGAGCCTCAATGTCAGCTGTAAAACAGGGGTAATTATAGCTACCCCACCAGGTTGCTGTGAGGAGGAGGTAACCTTTGTAAAGAGCTTTATATAATGTGGGACATGGAGGAGGCTCTCACTGCATGGAGCTGTTATTACTACAGAGAGGGAAACTGAGAACTCAAGGTAAGTAGCCATTCCCGGAGTCTTTCCTCTGTCTCATCTTCCTTCCAAGGAGGGAGGGGGCTGCCATCAAAGAAGGAATCTCCTTGAGACAGTCCCATGGGCAAACCCCTGGGTCTTCAGGGTCTGCCTTCTGCCACCAGTGCAGGCCCTCCACTGGGGCAGGCATTTCTTCCACTGCCCCACAGGCCTCTTTCCTGCTCACTGAGGGCCAGGGGTCAAGGGTCAGGGGAAGAGACCTCAGCACTCAGCCCCTAGGCCAGTGGGACTCTGAGAGGAGGGGGGGAATGCTGGGTCCTGACATCACAGAGCAGAGAAGCTGGAGCCACAGCCATGCAGGCCAGCTGGGGCCCTTCCAGCACATCCAGATGTCTCAGGAATGTGCTGAGCTGGGAACTACCTCGCTCTTTCCCTCACCACCCCCAACCCCTCATCCCCTCATATGCTTGCTCAAGCTCTGCCTTCACTCCACCCTCTTTCATCTCTCTCTGGGACTGCCCCTCTGGTCCATTGCTACAGTCCAGCTTCCTCTCAAGACCACGGAAGGGGGTCACTGAGTGCAGGAGTCCTTCTCTTTTTGCAGACCCTAAGGGCTGACCATGTGGAGACGGGAGCCTGAGCGAAAGGAGGGGAACGTTCTGAGCAGATAGTACATGCCAGATCCCAAATGTGGAACCGATTTACAGCCCTGGGAGAGAAAGGGGTGAAGGCTCTGGGGCAGCAGAGGGCAGGGCTGGGCTTCCTCTCGGGGAGGGTGACAAAAGGGACTCTGGGCATCTTGTCCCAGCTGATGGGTGGGAAGACAAGGAGATGAGGTGCCAGGTTGGGCTGGGCTCAGGAGGACTCAGATCCTTCTATTCCACTGGGGCCAAGAGGGACTTGCTTTGGATAGTCCTGAACTGTAGGAGGGGTGGGGGAACCCCATTAGTGTGCCAGGGTTAAGCCAGGAGGAAGGACATGGTTTAGCCTCGGACTATCAGCAGGAAGAGGGACAGCAAGTCCAAGGGTGGGCTTGCCTTGGACTCCCCAGGTCAGCCTGGCCCCAGTGCTGGGCATGAAGGAGCCAGAAGGGACTGGCACTCCTTGGCCACTGTGAGAGTCACATCAGGGCAGAGGGTGGAAGGAAGAGGAGAGAAGGGACCTGGGGTCAGCTGCTGCCTTAGGCTGCTCTGGGGTTGGGAAGGGCCCACAATTCTGTCTCCTCTGGGGGAGGTCCTTCATCACCTGCACAGGCTGACAGCTGACCTCCCTCCAATGGACTCCCAGCACCGAGGCAGTTCAGTCGGCACTGGGACCACCGCTGTGTCTAGCTTAGAACTATCGCTGGCCCCCTCCCGCCTACAAATAACACTCCCAGCTCCAAAGCGTCACATTCCACTTACCAGATAGTGGGAGCCACTCATCTTTGTCTTCCCTCCAGCCTAGTTGGATGACCACTCCCAGTTCCTCAAAACTGCTAAGGACTCCATTGTTGCAGGATCTTTGCTGATACCATTCCTGGTGCCTGGATTGCCTTTGCCCTTTATCTCTTTGTTCCAACTCCTATCATCCTTTAAGTCCTAATTCAAATGCTGCTTCCTCCAGGAAGCCTTCCTTGACCACCCAGCTGGAAGACTCCTCTCCCGTTTGTACTATCATATCACTTATAGACTGTTAGGTCACTGGCTAATATCATGCCTTGAACTCCAATTATGCACAATGGGACCCATCTCTCTTTCTATACTTGAACCTCCTTGAAGGTAGAATCTAGGATGGAGTTTATCCTGAAACCCTCTGCAGGCCCTCACAGAATGTCCATCATACAGTATGCCTAATGGTAATGATAATAATAGCCTACATTTTTGTCCCAGGAACTGTTTTAGCTCCTTCCATGCAGTATCTATCTCATTAAAGTTTCAGAAGATGAGGTAGGTAGTATTAGTACTCCCATTTAATGGTTGAGAAAACAGAGGCATGGAGAAGTATCTTAATTCAGTTAAGAGTTTGAGCCAGGGTCTGAAACCAAGCTCTGATTGCAGAGCTTGTGCTCTTAAGCACACACAACAACCCTAGTTGTTGAAGGAATGGTTGATTTCTTGCTGCCCTATCCCAAATACAATGTTAGAAACAAATATGGGCCCTCTGCTCTGTGTACTGGGTGTTCACTGGGGCCCCAGCTTTCTTCACCCCTGACCACCCTCTCCTTATTCCCCCCAAACACAGGCTGGGCATCTTTTGGCTTTGCCCCAAAGAGCCTTCCAGCTCCAGAGAGGTCAGGCACGTCAATAACTAAACCCCTCTGCTCAGGGGTCAGCACAGGGATGGAGAAAGTGGGACATTATTTCAAGGGCTGTCCAGTCCTGGGGACCCTCCGTTTAGGCAACAACAACAACAATAATCAGGAGAGTAGCGGCGATAGCTATTGTTTACAGAGGATTTACTACATGCCAGGCACTGTGCTAGGCATTCCCCAAGAGTTATCCAATTGGATTCTCAGAAGAAACCTGTGTTCTATGTCATCCCTCCTTTATGGATGAGGAAAATAAGCTGGGAGAGGTGTAGGTACCTGTCAGGCTCTCCCAGATGACAGAGAGTGAGAGCCAGAATTTGCTCCTAGGTCTGAGTATCTAAAGGCAACCATTAACGGCTCCCCAGAGCTTGTTAAGGTACCTGCCATCTCTCCTGTGGACTAACTGTCTGGTCAAGTTGGGTTTGGGAGTAGGCACAGAAAATCAGGAGGTTCCACTTTGCCCACAGTAAAGTGGATTCATGGTCTAATACAGCTCATCTCTTCCCCAGATTCATGTGTGGTCTTTTAAAAAAATATTATTGGTTTCAGAGAGGAAGGGAGAGGGAGAGAGAAACATCAACGATGAGAGAGAATCATTGGTCAGCTGCCTCCTGCATGTTCCCCACTGGGAATCAAGCCCACAACCAGGGCATGTGCCCTGACTGGGAATTGGACCGTGACCTCCCGGTTCATAGGCTGACAATCAACCACTGAGCTACATTACACTGGCCAGGCCAGATTCATGTGGTTTGAGATACAAGATATTCAGAACTGAGTCTATTCTTCAGCTGGTAGTTTGGACCCAGGTGTCCATTTTATTATACTTTAAAATTTATATACATATACATACATACATACATATATATATATATATATATATATATATATATATTCTGTTATGTGCACAATCTACACTGAGTGGCCAGATTATTATGATCTCTGAATACATAATAATCTGGCCACTCAATGTATATCCTATATAATAAAAGGCTAATATGCAAATTGTTCCCTCAACCAGGAGTTTGACCAGCAGGCAGGCCAGCCAACCACCCATGTCCTCTCCCCCTGGTCAGGCTGGCTGGGCCCCACCCTTGCACGAATTCATGCACTGGGCCTCTAATATATACACACACTGAGTGGCCAGATTATTATGCATTCAGAGATCATAATAATCTGGCCACTCAGTGTATTTTGTAATAGAAAAGGCCATCATGGTAAAGTGAAAGGTAGATGTGGGATTTAGTTAAGATTTACTCCTTGAATAAATAACAAAATCCATTTAAAAAAATGTACTATCAAAGTAGGTAATATAGAAGTGTCCATCTTCCATTATGCATCTACCCACCCATTCATGTATCCACCGCTTCTGCCCTTCCTTCCTTCCTCCCTTCCTTCCTTCCTTCCTTCCTTCCTTCCTTCCTTCCTTCCTTCCTTCCTTCCTTCCTTCCTTCCTTCCTATAAATAAACATTTCTGAGCACTCAGTTACTATAAGCTATAACTAGGCAATAGATAAAAATGACTGCCTGACACTCCCTGCCTTCAAAGAACTCACAGTCTAGTTCAGCAAATGAGGAAGCCGAGGCCCAAGGTCACACAGAAAATCAGGGCAATGAGGTGAGGAGAGGTGAGGACATGGGCAAAGGCTTGGCCTGTCTGCTTCCAAAGCAAGTCCCCTCAATTGCTGCTTTAAAACTGCCTCCCGGCTCTCCTCAAGGCCCTGAAGAGCCTGCTCACGCCACTGCTGCTTTCATTTTTGTTATTCTTTTGGAAGGGGATGGCGGACAGCTGCTGCTGTCCAGCTGTTATGTCGGACCACAGAGCCCAGCCCAGATGTGTCAGCCCCTCTGCGATGTGTGAAGTGGTTCCTGGGCCAAGAGCCAAGGGCCAAGGATGCTTCAGTGAGGGCTCTTCCCATGAGGGCTGGGAGAGGAGGTACACTGAACCCGGTAGCAGGGAACCCCTCATTGCCTTACTTGTCAGGTTGGCCTTGTGGATGATACGGTGTGTTCAGGTCATGGGGGTCAGGATCTTTTCTCTGATGACCAGAGTTCTTGCCTCTCCCAGCTTCCCCTGAACCAGATACACCCACTCCTACCTTCTTCCCAATCCTGGTCAAGGGTTCTGCCACTTTAGTTGGCTTCCCCTAGTCTGTCCGAGGGGGTTACATAGCATTCCAGCCAAAGCAATGCTCATGGTCTTGACTTAACTCCACCCAAATCTTCCTTCTCCATCCTGCCCCTTGGAGTGCTGAGACTTCCAGAAGAACAGCCTGTTCTCCAGCATCTGGAACTGGTTTCTTGAGGGAGGTTCAGGGGCAAGCCAGGTCCCCGAGAGGGATGCTCAGGGAGGGCCTCCACACCAAGACTTGCAGAAGGCACACGTACAAGGAGGGAAGACACAAGGCAGAGGGTGGGGTGGCGGGGAGGGTGGTGGGGGAGGGGAGATGAGTCTTTCATTCTCCCCTCTCCTGGCATGGTAGCCAGGTCAGGCTCGGCCAGACATAAGTAGACCTTCCCAGAGAGTCCTGGAAGCTGCAGAGAGCAAAGGTCTAAGTTTCCAGGCGGGATGGGAATAGCAGCATCCCCCGAGCGAGCGAGTACAGGATGTGGGGCCTCTCCTCTCACTGGCCAGGCAACGTGCAGGCTCTGCTCCTAATGCGCTAGGCATCCACAGTGCCCTAAGGATGGGAGTAAGTGAGGGTGAAGGTGGGGCTCCTCTGATAGCTGATATCCCAAACTCCCCTTGCTCTAGAGAGCGAAGTTCAAACCAGTACAATAGCAAGAAAGAGATGTTCTCTCCCCTCCTTGACTCCATGGGATTCCAGCCCCAGAACAGAGTTAAGAGGTCCCCCTCCTCTCTAATTCTGTTCTTCATCTGCACAGGGACAAGGACGCTATCCACAGCCCCAGTCCACCCTGCTGACATGCCTTCAGTAAGTTCTTTGCCCACGGAGAGGGGGACACTGAGGAGGCAGAGGGTGGAGGTTGCCTCCTCTGAGAAACTTTCTATGACCTGCAGCTCATGGATGCTCAGGCTCTCACCATGCTCTGCTCCCTCATGGTACCCCCCTCTCTCCCCGGTACTGCCACTGTCCCTTTTCCTCTCTGTCTCTCTCTAGCTGTGAGTGGCTGGAGGTTACTCTGCAAAGTGACTGCCTTCGCCAGCTGCTAAAGGAGGGGATGTGTGTCCTGAGAGACGACCAAGCAAATCCCCAGCTGGTCCAGGGAAGCCGGAGGGACCACACAGCAGATCAGGGTACAGACAGCATCTTCCTGGGATCCAGCATCCCCATCACCCTCAGGGCTGAGCAGGCCAGGACCCAGACACCCTTAGGACCCCTTCAGGAATTATGGGTCTACTTTAGCACACAGGCCTATCTTTTTATTATCTTTATTGCTGAGCACAGGCCTTTCTTTTTAAAAACATTCTCTCCCCTTCCCTTATTGGGGATTGCCCTGGTTTGAAGTATTTTTCTCTCTCTCTACAAATGGAGTAAATCCTTGAAATGGAGCAAAGTCTACTACAATGCGACAAAGCCACGGCTTCTTTCCTACACTGGGGACCCATCTCAAACAAAGGTGGGCAACTTTTTACCTAAAGGGCTGACTGCCTCCTGCTCCTTTAGAAGCTTCTCAGTTTGGTCTGTGGCATGTGGTCAGTCACATTTCACCATTTGACTTTTATGCTTTTTGTGCTAGTACAGACCCCAAATCGATTGTTTTTCATTGGTCCTATAATACCACAACCTCCCATTTTTCATGATTGAACACTTTGTACTCTGTTTATTGCCTTCTGATGGAATTTTACTATATTAAGCACCTATAGTACGCCATGGTGTATGGTGTATGGTGTATGGCAATGGACAACACCGACATGGTCTCTGCTCTCATGAGCTTTCTTTTTCACAGAGGAAATGGACAACAAGCCAATAAAATAACCGCAGTCTGAGATAAGAGCTATGAAGAAATCAAAGGACTGAAACGGAAAATTACAGAGTGTCCCACTGGAGGTGGTTGGGGGAACCTTTTCCAAAGAGGTGACATTTGAACTGAAGACGATGAGGTAGAGAGAACTGAAGGGAAAGCGTTCTAGATGCCAGGAACGGCACGTACAAAGGCCCTGAGGCAGGCCAGGCAAATACCTAGTTTTAAGTTGGTGAATGTGGACCCAGGAGTCCTGAATGGGAAGAAACTGGGGAAGTGGGGAGCCCTAGAGCCAATGCTCAAAGTCGAGGCCTAAACTACAAATTAAAATTTGCTGTGGCTCTAGACCATCCGGTCCCAGGAGCTATGAGTGTCTGTACCACACATAGGATGGGGAGGCTCAAGGCAATGACAGCTCGTTGGAAAGCATGGAGAACCTTCCTGAATCTCAGAGACAGTGCAGGCTGCAGGACTGATGGCTGGGAGTCGATGAGCTTAGGCGCCTCTTTCCCCCCTCTCCTTAAAAATGTAAGGTCTGACCTGGGCCCCCCCCCCCCCCCCCAGTCATTCAGTAATGGTTGGTTGAGGCCTACTCTGTGCCAAGCACAACACATGGCACTGGGGTACAATGTGAACAAGACAGATAAACCCTTGCCTTCAAGGAGCTTATATCTCAGTAGGGAAAGCAGAAAACAAACAAAACAAAACAACCTGCCCAAAACAAACTCAGTGTTCTGGAGGAGTAGGCATTCAGGGAGATCTCCCTTCTGAGTTTTTCTCCGTTAGTCCTTTTCCCGTGGATTCTACTCTGAGACCAGAGTACTGTGGCCCCTGGGACCTCTTTCTCACGGGTGAGAATTTAAAGATAAACACACATGTATGCACATGGGCTCACACACATATACCCCTCCCCTTTGAAGGCCTGTTAAAGGCCCACGCACAGACATAGAAACACCCAAATGCACATACTTCTCTAATCTCTGTAAGTCCTGCAAAGCCTGAGGGTGGGGGTGGGGGTGGGTCATTTAGCTCAGGAGAAACCAGGCTGGGGGTCTGGGCAGCAGTGATCAGGCTGAGCCCCACACCTCCCTTCTCCTGGGCTGGTCCCTGGGGTTGGTCATTCCCATACCTGGCCTCCCCAGCTGCTGGGAGGTAAATAAGTGTGCTGGGCAAACATCCTCCAAGCTTCCTGCTGCTCCCCTCTGAGACAACAGAGCTTCTCTTCCTCCTTCTCCTCCCACCCCCCAGCTGGGCCTTCTGTGGGATCCAAAGCCTTTTGCCCCTAGAGAAATCAGACTCACCCCTTCCCCTTAGCCAGAGGAACGAGGCAAGAAGCACTCAGAACCAGTGTCTCTATCTGGAGGCATGACCTGTTCTCCCTCCGGTCCTTTATCTCAGTTCTCTGAGCACATACTTGCCCAGAGGCTGATCACAGGGTTCAGGGAAGCCGGCTCTAGGATGGCCATCTCCGGAACCGTGGGAGTTATAGGGAGGGGAAGCCCCCACATCTGGCAGGAAGGGCAGCCCCTTCTGAGCGGTGCCTCTGAGAATCACATAGGCAAGACTGCAGGATCGGATCTTCACAAAAGAAAACAGAGAGCACCCCCGGCCACCTCCCAAGCACCCTGGACTTGACCGCATGCTTATTCTCCCGACTCTGTCCAAGCGAATGTGTGCTTCTCACGTAGAAGTGTGCAGGGCGAGCATTCCTTTTGATGTTTGCTTTTTGCACGGAGCAAACAGAGCACATACATTCTCTGCGTGACTTTATGGCCTTTATCTGGATTTTAAAGGATAACGAATATCCTGCTCTCAGAGTCCATCCCTTCCCATCCTTCCCCTTGGAGACTTTTCCTGTCCTCATGCAGCATGAAGAAGGAGTTGGTATGAGACCTTAGCCGCTTACATGGAGGCGCCAGAGAGGGTCCCACAGCAACTGCTCCCTGAGTAGTTTTTTTTTTTTTTAACTATCAAGGTATCCCATACTCTTTGATAATGGGAACCTTTAAAAAAAACAAAACATTTTATTGATTTTTTACAGAGAGGAAGGGAGAGGGATAGAGAGCTAGAAACATCGACCAGCTGCCTCCTGCACACCCCCTACCAGGGATGTGCCTGCAACCAATGTACATGCCCTTGACCGGAATCGAACCTGGAACCCTTCAGTCTGCAGGTCGACGCTCTATCCACTGAGCCAAACCGGTTTTGGCCTGAGTAGTTCTTACTGTCACTCTATGTAGCTTCTGGAACAAGTTAACCGTGGACACTTACCTGCCAGGGAGAGTTCTAATTCATCTCTAATGAACGTTGTCACTAAATCTCTACCATAACACTATGGGGAAGGCTCTGTGTCTCCATTTTTCAGGTGAGGGAACCAGAGCATGAAAAGTCACTTGTCTGAACTGCCTCGACTGCTGGCGGCAGAAGCACAGTTAGAACCAGCACAGGAATTCTTTTCCCTCTCCTCTCCGAAAGCCTTTCCTGCGCCCCGCCTCTCCCGGCCTGGCCTAGGACCCAGGTCAAGAGCTTTGCTAGCAGGGCTTTCCCTCCCCTAGTCCTAGTGCTGGATACCACTGTCTGATCCTGCCTCCTTTCCTGCGCTGGACTGAGGCCCAGAGGAGCAGCTGGGGAGGCAAGGCTGAATGGAGCAGCAGGAAGAGGCTGTAGGCGGCAGAGTTCATTCAGAAAGCCCGGCTCAGAGCTGCTCAGGGTTCTGAGGAAATCTCCCAGAGGGGCTCTCCCACCTCCCGGGGCTACAAGGGGACAAACAACAACCCCGCTCCCTCTGACCAGTGTCCGTTACCAACTCCGAGAGAGGCGCCTGGAACTCCAGCTCTCTGCTGCTTTATTCCTAGGATCGGCGCCAGACCATCCTTAGAAAAACTTGACCCAACCTTTGACCAGGTTATTGACAAAGAAACTGAGGCCCAGGGAAGGGAGCTGGTGGGGTGGTCCAGGTTCACGGAGGGAGGCAGAAGCAGAGGCAGGACTAGAACCCAGGTCTCCCCCGCCACCGGTTCAAGCCCTCTCTCCTCCTCCACTTGGCCTTCCTGCCCAAGTGTCCCTGGTCTCCCTCTGCTGCCTAAGGAAGGGCCTAGAGACCTCAACCCCACGCCTGGCTGGTTTAACAGCCAGGGGCAGTTTAGGTTGGAAGTCTAAGATGCCCAACCCTTTACATGTCTATGCCCTTGGCTTCTGTCTGGCCAAGCTGATCTTAGTCCCAGCAGGTAGAGGCCAGGAAGTAGAGGCCCTGAGATGATCTCTGGGTTTGTGTGTGTGCCCGTGTGTGCACACACACACACACGTGTGCAGACAGACAGGAGGTTCACTACACGGGGGACATCCTACCAGACTCTCCAAGCTGCTTACATTTTAACCGGGAAGGTTCCTCGGAACCCAAATATTTTTATTCCTGTTCCCGAGCCCATACCCCTCCCCCACAGCAGGGCCTTTGGGCTGAGCCTGAAAGAGGGAGGGAGGGAGGGAAGAAGAGAGAGAAGCCACGTTTCCTTAGGATGGGAGGGGAAGAGGGAAAAGGGAGAAAAAGGACAAGCTCAGACACACAGAGTTACAGAGAAAGAGAGAGAGGGAGAGAAAGTCAGAGAGAGGCGAGGGAGAAACAGACCTCTAGAGAGAGGGACAGGGAGAAAGACCGCCCTCTTCCTGGGCCACCGGTCGCCCCGTGGGGCTCTGCCCAGCTGGACGCCAGGTCCCTTCCTGGGGACATAACGTTCCTGACTTTTGGGGCGGCAGGCAGCACCCCTACGTGTCCGGGTCTGGCTCAGAACCCCGAGTCTGGATCACGGGGCGTCGAGTCTCTGCCCCCCCCCCCCCCCCAACACTCCCGGTGCGCCTCCCAGCGGAGAGGCGGCCGCGGGTCCGCTTTGCGCGCACCCTGGTCCCGGAGCCCCGGGCGGGCGGGCGGGCGGGGACAGGATTCGTGTCTTTCATGCTCACATCGGAGAACCGGGCGCCGCCGCCGCCTCGACGTCCCCGTCCCCCGAAGGTGGAGGCCAGTGTACCCCCAGACGGAGCCCCCAGGAGAGGCGCGCGCTGGCTCGCGCACCAGGGAGGTGTAGGGACCCGGTCCCCGGACCTCAGAGCTCTGAGCACGTGCCCCTGGGGGGTGGGGGGACCCTGCCTCCAGCCGCGCCTCCCTCTGCCCAGTGAAGTGCACCCCGTCTTGGGGGCGCCGGGGAGAGGGGGGGGGCGGGCGAGCGGCACAGCGGGGTGCGGAGCGGTGGAAGGGGCGCGCAGACCCTTGGTCTTACCGCATTGTTGAGGAAATCCGACTCGTTCAGGTCCCCCAGGTCCAGGAAGCTGGATCCGGGGAACAGCCGGTCCGCCGGGAAGGGCTCCAGGACGGCGTCCATCGCGGCGGGCTCCGGGGACCCCTGGGGCTGGGCTGCGCTCACTCCAGGGCGGCGACGCGCTCGGCCCAGAGCTGCTGCTGGCGGCTGGCAGCGCGCGGGGGCAGGTCCGGGGCGGGCGGGGGCGGCTCTGCCCCGGGCAGGGGACGCGGGGGGCTCGGGGGACGCGGGGGCGCGGGGCGCTCAGGGCGCGGCGGAGGCAGGGCTCAGGGGCGCGGGGCGCACCGTGGGCATTCAGCCGACTCCTCTCCCTCCGGCTCCTCCGGGGGCGCAGCTGGCTTCCATGGGGAGCCCGGGAGCGAGGCTGAGGGCTGGAGGAGCCCCCCGGGCTGGGTGGGAGCCGGGGGCGGGGGAGCGGGGCGCTCCCCCCACGAGACTGGCGGCTGTCGAGTGCTCTGCTCTCTCCGCGTCTCCCTCGGCTTGGCTTCTGTCACTTTCCTCTGCGAAGCCGGGAACCCCTGGCGGGTGAGCACAGCTGGCCAAGCCGCCACGCCCCCGCATCAATATTCACGATAATTTCATAGTAATGAGGAGGGAGGGGCCTGAGCAGCCGGCCCTCCTCTTTTAAAGAGACAAGCTAGCAATCTCTGATCTCTGGTGGCTCCCGAAACAGAGGCCTTGCCCTAGCCGGTTTGGCTCAGTGGATAGAGCGTCGGCCTGGGACCTGAAGGGCCCCGGGTTTGATTCCGGTCAATCAAGGGCACACGCCTGGGTTGCAGGCTCCATCCCCAGTGGGGGACTTGCAGGAGGCAGCCGATCCATGATTCTCTCTCATCATCTTGGATGTTTCTCTTCCTTCCTTTTTGAAATCAATAAAAATAGATTAAAAAAAACACACAAAACAAAAAACAAAACAACACAGAGGCCTAAAGCGAAGTCGTCCTGGCATTGTGAATGGCTTCGCTAACCACTCCTCCATACGCTCGCTCACGAGGAAGCTGAGTTGTTTCCATTCTTCCCAGCCCTGGGCTAGAACCTGAGCCAAGTCCAAGGCAGGGAAGTCCATCTCACAGGCCCCTTCGCAGATCTCTCAATGGGAAGGTTGTTCACGTCTCTCTTCCCCCCAGGCTGGAGCATTTACCACCATGACACTCCCAGCACACCGTGTGCTTTCCTCCGGGGGATGAGTATAATGTGCTATTGTCATTCTCTGTTCTGGGTCCATGACCCTACCTGGACTCCGAGTCCCTCAGGCTAGGACTGTCTGTTTCTACCTCTCCTGGTGGGAAAGGACCAGGTGACTAGCAGAGATGCAGCAGGACCCCCTCTTCTCTCTGACCCTCAAGTTCTTCGAGTGGCTCCCAAGAGCAAGACTTGGGAGCCCAGGGGCCATGGGTGTGTGTGAACCCAGACGCCGGCTGGCACACGCTCCACGGTCACGGGACACCCCTGGGACCCATGACCTCAGTGTCCCGCTCCAGAGTACAGCTTAATCTCTTGAAAGGGCTGATAAACAGTCCCCAGGCACCTGAGCAAATGGAGGCGGTTCGGAGAGGCACTCCCTCCCAGGGTGGGGCCCGCTGTTCCTGAGCAGAAGTCATTACTGGGATTAAGTGTGTCCTTGCTGTCTGGGGCTTCTCGTTAGCTCGGGACCAGAAGGTCTTTAAGAAGCAGAGGTGTCATTGCCGCGAAGCCAGGGGTGTCACTGAAACGGCTCAGTGCCTGGGTGGGAGAGGGCACAGGCGGAGGCTGAGTTGGCAGCGGCTTGCTGGGGTGGGCAGGCAGGCCTGTGGCTCTCCCCCATCTCCTGGCCCCATTGACTTGGTTCTGGAGAATGAAGTTCTGACCCTCTAGGCTAGGGGTGTCGAACTCAATCAGAGGAGAGGCCAAAATCTAAAATCCAGCCTAAATCGCGGGCCGAATGGTTTACTGAACAGTCATAAACTGTCATTGTGATGGAAACGCAGCGGAGTGCAGTGATGACAGCGCGGTGTGGGCCACATTGCAAGGCCTGGCGGGACGGATTTGGCCCGCGGGCCTTGTGTTTGACACATGTGCTCTAGGCAGTCCCAGGACTGTTCGCTGGATCCTGCCCTGGGCTAGAACCTGAGCCAAGTTTGCCTCCTGCAGAATCTGCTCCTGAGAAGCTGGGAAGAGCACTCGTGCTGTGTGGACCCCTCGCCAGCAATGCCACTCTGAGGCCCCCAGAAATCATAACAGTGGCAGACAGAATTAGGGTGCTGAGACCTGCGTGTTTTAAAATATATATATTTTATTGATTTTTTTTTTTTTTTACAGAGAGAAAGGGAAACTGATAGAGTGTCAAAAACATTGATGAGAGAGAAACATGGATCAGCCACCTCCTGTACATACAGGGGATGTGCCCACAACCAAGGTACATGCCCCTGACTGGAATCTAACCTGGGACCCTTCAGTCCATAGGTCGATGCTCTATCCACTGAGCCAAACTGGTTAGGGCCTGGATGTTTTTTCAAATGTGTCACAGCTGGGCCTCAGGGAGGGGGCTATGCAAACTCTTTTGGGGGAGGGAGGGGAACAGTCTCTGGTTGTGTGAACGAGCCAGTCTGTGGTGGGTGAGCTTGTGCCAGCAGGTGTCTGGATTCCTGGCTTCTGAGCCGGAGTCCCTGCCGGCCCCCAGGGGGAACAAAAGGGCCCCCCTGCCCGAGGTTGGCTCGAGACTGTGCCCGCGATCCTCCCAGCCTGCTCTGTAATTACAGACGCAGGCACCGTTTAAGTGATTGGGGAAGATTATACCGTTTTAGAGAAATAGGATTAGAGTGTCCTCTCCTTCCTGATTCTTACCCAGGTGAACACCCCAGGAACCATGGAAAATAATCCCGGGGAGACGTTCTGGTTCCAGCACTTCCTGTGGAGTCTGCGAGGCAGGATCTTCAAGAAAAATCCTGGGGGTGAAGGGACGGGGCGGGCAGGAAGAGGGACTAGGCAGTGCAGAGCCTGCATGGGGTAGGAGCATGATAATTGTCTTCCTAGGATGAGGGAACGGCAAAGCCCAGCTAGGAAGAGAATGCAGGGGATTTACTCACATACGCTACGAGTACTAATGAGCATCTATGATCAGTTCCTGACCAGACACCAGAGACAGACACGGTGGTTGTTAAGAAGGTGCATTCCAGAAGGGATGAAGGAACCCTGCTGGGGGCTTTGAGATGGTGACTTGAAATAGCGATAAGGACCATGAAGGAGATACAACAGTGTGATGTGGCTGTGTGAACGAGGAAGGCCTTTCTGAAAACGTGACAAGTGAGCTGAGAACGGAATCATGAGCTGGAATCCTTTAGGAGGTAAAGTGGAGGGAAAAGCAACGAGGGCAGAGGGAATAGCAAATAGAAGAAAGAAAAGAGAAAGGAAAACTGGAAGGGGCATGAGAGCGGGATGATGCATATAACACCCCATGCTCTGCACAGACCCAGGACGGTCATACCGAAGCTCAAGGCTCTATTCCATGCACGTGCGGAAAAGCGTGGCGCCAGTTCAGGTCAGAGGGCCCACCAGAAGGCTTCCATAGCAGCGCCTCCCTTCCATATGGTCTCTTAAAGATGTCCCAGGAGAGGAAGCTAGATAGTGAAGGAAGATGTCAATAGGGAGGGTCTGCTCCCCCTCCACTCCTGGGCCTGGTCCCACAACCCAGCCCCCCTCCAGCCAGTTCTCTCCATCGAAGGACAGGGGAAAGAGGTCCAGATTGGTTCTGCACACAGTCCAGGTCAAGAAAAGCAGACCGTGGCCCCTCCTGCATGGGCTCCAGGAACATCTGGTTGTTGCGCACCAGCAGCTGCTCCAGCTGTGAAGCGAAATGCATAGACATCCCAACCCAGGCAGTGACGCATGGGAGAGAAAGGACAGAGCTGAGCTTCCTGTAAGTCCCAGATGCAAGGGCAGGGGAGAGAGAAAGGCTCCTGCCAGGCGCTTACATGCGTGCGTATGTGTGTGTGTGTGTGTGTGTGTGTGTGTGTGTGTGTGTGTATGTGTGTGTGTTTGTGTGGGTGGGGTGAGGGGGGAAGGATGAGGGGGTGCTTGGCTGGGGACTACCACACTTTGATACCCCCCATAGTCACTGTCCTTCTAGGGGTCTCAGTTTTCACATCTATAAAATGAGAGAGTGTTAATGATCTATAGGGTCCTGTCCTCTCCGAGGACCTTCCCAGGAGAGTGGCAGGGAATTGGGGAGCGGGGTCAAGGACCTGCTTCCTTAGGGGGCCCAGCACTCCCATTTTCCAGGTTCCCTTCAGGAGCCTCCACTAGGGTGCAAGGGTGGATGTTTACACTCGGCAGGCAGGCCCCGGGTGGCGGTGAGAAGGTCACCCAAAGTAAACCTGCCTTGTTTGTCTGGCTTGTGGAGGGAAAAAGGCTTTGGCACACTCTAACAGGAACTTCTGCGAAAAGAAAACATATCCATCCTGGAGATTAGGCTGACTTCCGGGGCACAGATGGGGCCCTTTGTTCTCTCATGGCTTCCTAAAATGGGCTGAGGGCTGCTCTCCGTGTACCCCAACCCCCCAGCTGGGCTGACCATGGAGTTCCTGGGGTGGCACCTTGCCAGAAGAGTGAAGGTGGGCTTCTCACACATCTTCATCCCTTTGGCCTGTGGCTCCTCCCCCCAGCTCCACCATGAGCCATAATAATATCTTATTTACTGCGTACTTGCTCTGTGCCAGGCAGTAAAAACTTGGAACAAGCTTATGAGATAAGTATCATATTCACCGATTCCAAAAGGCCCATTTTAAATGTCTCTGACATCAGAATGTGTCTTACAGTCAATGACACATTATTGTTGAACGGACAGTGTCCCTTCCTTCTTAATGTACATAAAATAAGGGAGCATCATACAGTGGATGACATCTTAGACTCAATGGGACGTGGTATAATGATCATCCCCAATCTGTAGATAAGAAAATCGAGGCTCAGAGAGTCTATGATTTACCATTCCTTTATTTCACAGAAAACCAAGGCCTCGGGCCATAGGAGGCTTGACTTGGTTGCCCAGCTGTGATGTGCACAGATAACTCGGAAATCAAGGCCCGCGGGCTTCTCACCCAGGGCCCTTTCCACTCACCCCAGATGAACTGCGCTTTCTCACTGGGGAGAGGCAGGAGTGGAGGGGAGGGCGGTGCGGGGCCTTCCCCGGCAGCCAGTGAATCACCAGCCACCTTGCCTGGAGAAGGGCCTTAAAGATAGATTTCCTCCCCTCTGCAAATTCTCTGAAGACCCAAGTTCCTTAAGGACTAAGAAAGTGTTTGCCTCCTTTTCCAGCTCCTTTTCCTAGTAATTATTTTAGCTTCTCTTTCCCTGAATTTCTGTTCTACTGTTCCATCTTTGGACAAGGAGGCTGGTCCGCCCCTTGGCACCGTCTGCCCGCTGCCGGGGGGAACAGCCCCGCCCGCTTCCTGCTTTGCTCTCAGTCCTGCTCTGAACTCACCCTTTCTTTTCTACCTCAAACCACCTGCACCCACACTACTTCTAGATGCCTCTATGTCCCGGGCCACTGGCTCCAACCCTGAAGTCATACACTCAGGCATTCAGCCTTCCATCCCCCTTGCTCTCTAAGCGTCAAGTCAAAGGAGAAAAAAATCCACAAAACCAGTCTTTCCTCTTGCCTTGGGGAGTCCTCACGTTGTTGGGGACACTCCCTGTAGATCTTAGGGCTGGCAGAGCTAGCGGTGGGGTGCTAAGAAGAAGGGCAGGGGCATGGGAAGTCACAGGCTTAATTCTGTCCATGACCTACTTAGTCGCCCAGTCCCTCTCCAGGCCCTCTTTCCTATGCCTCAGTTTCCCCAGTTTCCAAGGCTGATGAGGCTGAAGTGGCTCCTCACTAGGAATCAGAAAGGCAGCCTCAGGCATTGAAATCAAAGGCATTTGTTAAAAGGCAAGCAGGCACAATTCAGTTCAGCGGAGACCTATCAACAGTCAGATTAAACCAGGGTCTCAGATTCTTCACAGTGCAGTGAGGGTTTTAAACAGGATGGTCTCTCAGATTCCTTCCTCCCAGCTCTGAAGTGTTACCATTCTGTCTTCCTCTGCCTAGAAGCAAATGCGGACCTTGTGTGTGAGAAGCTCATGTGTTCTCTGGGCATGGATTGGCCAGGAGGTGAGTGTGCACCATGGCGGTGTGACTGTGTGTGTACACAGCTCGGGAGGATGATCCTGTGTCTGGAGGTGTGGCCCTCTCTGAGGGGCTTCTGCCATTCGTGCATGTGCGAGCCGCTGGAGGAGAATATGTGAGCTCTCTTCTAGAAGCGGGCCCACCCCTCCATGCCACCGCGTGCGGCTGCAAATCTGGTTTCCATCTTCTTCCAATAGGCAGCAGGGCTGGGGGAGCCTGAGTGGAATATTAATTATGCTTTTGCACGTGGCTGAGCTCCATGAATGTGGTGGTCTGAGCGAGCAGCCTGAAGCTATGTGGGGAATGAAGGGGAAGCCACAGGAGTGGGGTTCCCTGGGGTTTACGGGCGTGCTGGGGAGGGGCAGAGCCCGGAGCCCCAAAGGGTGGGTGGCAGGGAGGGGGCTTCTGAGGCCGAGGATCTGGGGACAGCAAGGGAGAGACTAGCTAGTGTTAGGGTGATTCTCACATTTGTTTCATCCAGAGTCTGGCACATAGTAGGTGTTCAATAAGTGCTGAATGACTGAATAGTTAACTGCTCACACACATGATACTCATCTCACAGGATACTCCTTAGCTGGGAGGAGATGGAGGACCAAGTAGGAGGAAGGAAGGGAGTGGGTTCACCTCTACCATGTCCTAGCCACTCTGAGAGTCACCATCAGACATTTTATTTATTTATTTTCTTTTTTTTAATTTAAATATATTTTATTGATTTTGTACAGAGAGGAAGGGAGAGAGATAGAAAGTTAGAAACATCAATGAGAGAGAGTCATCGATCAGCTGCCTCTTGCACACCCCCTACTGGGGATATGCCCGCAACCAAGGTACATGCCCTTGACCGGAATGGAACCCGAGTCCCTTCAGTCCCCAAGCCGACGCTCTATCCATTGAGCCAAACCGGTTTCGGCCATTTTATTTATTTCACTTCAGATACATTAAGGCACATGTGTCAAACACAAGGCCCGCGGGCCAAATCCGTCCCGCCAAGCCTTGCAATGTGGCCCGCACCGCGCTGTCATCACTGCACTCCGCTGCGTTTCCATCACAATGACAGTTTATGACTGTTCAGTAAACCATTCGGCCCGTGATTTAGGCTGGATTTTAGATTTTGGCCCCTTCTCTGATTGAGTTCGACACCCCTACATTAAGGCCTTAGAAGACAGGGTCACCCTCCCTGCACACACATTTCCCCCTCCACAATTTGCTCCTGTTGGAAGGTCCAGGGGAGAAGTTTTTCTTTGACTTCAGGACCCCAAAACACTGGCTGCTTCTGCATGGTGGGTCTGTTTTTAATCTAATGGGCACTCTGGATTTGGTAGCTCACTGGATGTCATCTTTCACTTGGGCCGCCAGGAAGCTCAGAGATGAATTTTCTGGGGCCCACCTCTTGCGACAGGCTCTCAGGGGATTGCATTTCACAAATTAACTGCATTCCTAGCTTCATCTTATGTTTTTAGCTCCCTCTCTCCATATCCTTTTTCCTCTCTTAAAAGCCATCGAATTCCATTGTCTGTAGGGTTTCCCAAATACCTTTCATGCACCCTGAAGTAAGACAAGGTGTAAATACAAAAACATTTTTACTGTTCTATGGCTCAGAGTGGTTACGTGATTTGTCCAGCGTCTCACAGCTATTAAACAAGAGAGTTGCGAATTTGATCTTGGGTCTGTTTGACCTAAGGATTCGATAAGTTGCACAGTAATCAGGGGGCTTTCTGGGGAGTAAGGAGGAGCCTGGGGCCTTTGCAGACTCAGCCTTTAATTCTTAATGCCCTCATCCAGGCTCTCCTCCTAAAAGACCATGTCTAGGTGGGGGCTCCCATCCTATATGGTGCAGAAAGAAAGAACTCTGGGGGCCCCAGGCATTCCCCCATCCTCAAGGACCAGCCCCAACCCCGAGGGCTAAGCTGAACAAACAGAAAAGCAGCAGAGCTGGCCTTGGCAATCACCAGTGAAAGCAAATATATATTCCAGATGCTCTGAGGAACGTTTCTGGAGCTTCCAGAACTGAAGGGTGGACCAGTTCTCTGGAGAAAATAAATGGATGTGGGCCCAAGGGAGCCACATTTTTCCCCCAACTCTATGATAAATAAAGATCCAAAGATCAGGGTGAGGGGCCCCCAATGGTGCGTATTCTATGCCCTCATCTCTTGCTGTACCCTCTGTGGGCCTCCCACATTGAGTCTTTCCTCTGAGGAGCCCTTGAATGGAGACTTAAGGGTTCCCACGTTAGGCCTACACCTACCCACCAGTGAATTCATTGCTGACAGGCGCTGGCACCACACATGTGCCCTACAAACCTGGGGACCCCTGGGGCAGGCACAAAGGAGGAGTCTAATCTAGAACGGAGGGGGGTGCTATTCTGAGAGCTGCAGTGGAGAACAACACGATAACACGGGGACACTGGCAGAGAGGCAGAGAGACATGGGCCAATGGGGAAAGATGAGCCTTGGGCTCTCCGATGTGGGATTCCTTCAGACACCAGCACACATGGCCTGGAGGGGAAATAGTCACAGAAGTAATGATCTTTACAAACTGCCCTTCACTGTGGCCCCACTGCCCTCCAAGGCTCTACCCGCTTGCAGTGCTGATCTCAACCTTTTAAATCTATAAAGAGCTCCTAAACTCCACAAGACAAAGACCAAGAACCCAATAAAAATATTGGCAAAGAATGTAAAGTGTGGGTTTGGTACATTTATACAGCAACACTTACCATGTCCCGGGATCTATGTTTAGTACCGCCCATGTGTACTCTCATGTAAGCCTGCCCACAACCTTTGGAGGCAGAGACCACAGGGACCTTGTTTTCCGGAGGCTCAGAGAGATGAATGAAGTCACTGTCCAAGGTCACACGGTGCCTTGATCTGACTTCATGGTCCATGTTCATAAGGTAGGAGCTGGGATGACAGCCACTATGTACTGGGACCCAAGGCCGTAGGGAAACATGGCAGGGACTGAGGATGGAAGTCAAGGAAGGGGCAGTCAGCCAGGTGGAATCTTCTCTACCCAACAATTTGGGAAGAAACATAGAATGAACCTCCAAGTGCTAGGGAGAGGAGTTTTGGATTTTGTCTTTTTTAATTTGTTGAATGGATAATGCATCACATGACTAAAAAAAAAAAAAAAGTAATACAACAAAAAATAACCACCCCATCTCTATATATTCTGACCACTAAGTTCCCACCCTTTGACCAACATATAATCAATTTTATTACTTTCTTGGGCGTCTTTTTACAGGGTATGTGTGTGTGTCTCTCTCTTTTTAAACTGGAAAGGACCATTTTATATATGCTTCTATATCTCCCTCCCGCCCTTAATATGTTTTGATAATTTCATATTAGTACACAGAGACCTTCCTCATTATTTTTTTTTTTATTGCATTGCAGGATTGTAACATTTATTTACTTGTACCCAACTGATGGACATTAGATTGTTTCTGATTTTTTATAACAAACAATATAACAAAGTTATAATAATAACCTTGTTCAAGTCCTGTGTAGCTATAGGATAAAGTCTCAGAGGTGGGAGTGCTGGGTCAAAGAGAATGTGCATTTGTTATAATGATAGATATTGTCAAATATTTCATAACAATTTATACCCCAACAGCAATATTTAACACTGCCGGTTTCTCTACCATCTCACCAACAGAGCATATTGTCAAACTTTTGAAGGGTTTCTGGTTTGCATTTCTCTTAATATTAGTGAAGTCGAGAGTCTTTTTAGATGTCTTACAGTATTGTTTCCCTTTCTATAGAGTCTATTCCTATCCTTTGCCCTTTGATAAACTGGTGGTTGGCATTGTCTTATTAATTTCTAGAAGCTCTTTATATAGTAGGGAGATTGTGACATGATTCACAGAGGCAGTGGGGCCACAATTGGCATCCCCTCCGGGAAAGGCAGTAGAGGTAGATTTCTTCCCCATGCCTCTACCTTCCTATGCTTAATGCTGTATTCAATGAGGATTTTTTTGAATACTTCTTGGGTGCCAGGCTCAGTGTTTTGGCACCTGAGACCACAGGTGAATAGACAAAGCCCTCAGAATGCTAGAAGGTATCCGGTGGGGAACCATGTCTGTGATCAACTAAGTGAAACAAGCTGTAGTTGAGGGCTGCAGTAGCATGGGGGAGGAAGCCATAGTCTCTGCCTGTCCCCATAGCCTCTGACATCAGCCTCACCTGGGGCTGGCTCAGAGCTGCCAAGGCCCTTAGACTGACTACAGAAACGCTCTGAACCAGGAAGACGGCTCCCTCAATACATATTTACAGAGTGCTTCCCCCATGCCAGGCCAGGTGCCCACCTTGTGTACTCTGCCCTCACGTGTCTCCTCCCTGTCCTTCACGGTCTGATTCTACCCCGTCCTGCCCATCACCTGTTTCCAGCATTCATTCCTCCACTGCACGGAGGATTGAAGTCTCCTTGGCGGCACGATGAGAGATTTCCCCCCTGGATCCCTTCTCCTTGGTGCTTAGCATCTGGTGACATTCAGTGGAGGCTGGTTGGATGATTGATGTTAGATGGCTTGTTGGATGTCAGGGAGTTGAAAACCATGGCCCATCTGAATATGTGTGTGTGTGTGTGTGTGTGTGTGAATTTGTGTGTGTGTGTCGGAGAGACAAGAAAGGCACCCATTGGGCATGGGAATGGATGGCATGCTATACTGAAACCCCAGCATCAAGGCCCAGCCAGGAAAGGGTTAAGCTTGCCGGCGTTTTTGTATATGAAATGGCACCAGGAAAAAAAAAAGTGCAGACTAGCAATTGAGCCCTGTCTCATCCTGGTTCAAATGACATTGTCTGAGCTTCCCCAGCCTCGCCCCCTGCACTAATTACAGACCTTCCCTGGGGAGGAAGGCTGGGGCTAGGAGGTCCTCATTACAGGCTCCCTCACTCAAGGGAGCAAACCCCAATGACCAAACCCAATGACCAAACAAGCTCTCTCTAGGAGAGACCCAGGGCTTCCTCCGATGGGCCTCTCTGCTGCTGCCCGGCAAAGAAATGGTTAAGCCTGGACTGGAGGGACAGGCCAAAGTGTAATAATGGGGCACCTTAGCGCCCCCCTCCCCGCCCCACCAGTTCCACTTGCCCAGGCCTGGGCCCCCTTCTCATCTCTTGCCCCCCAAGATGGCTGCTAGAAGAGCTGTGTCAGGCCTCCCTCTGTGGTCGCCTGCTGACCGCCTCTCCCTGTGGCCTGTGGAGACCTCGCCTTCTTTAATCTTCCATCTATCTAGAGGCCTCGCCCCTCGGAGATTGGCTTTGATGTGGGGCCTGCTCTCAAGGGGGCAATCAAGGGTTGCTGAGGCCTGGGCTGGACTCTGCCCACTGCCCCCAGCCCCGGCAGGCCCAGAGGTCTCCCAGCCGCCAACGCTAGACCCCAGGGGTGACCTTGCAGACAGGGCAGAAACTCTGGGCTCTGATCTTCAGACAAATGGAGGGGTTGCTCTCTGGACCCCAAAGTGGAGGAGAAGGCTCAGAAGTAAGAACTTTATCCCATCTTGTGATTTATTTTTATACCTGTCTCCCCCTCATAGAACTGTGAACGTAAAGACAACAACAACAGCAATACTGTGTGCTCACTGAATACCAGGCTGAGCATCTTCCATGTACAACATCATTTAATGCTTATAACTCTGTGCTGTGGGGATCGTTTTAAAGGGGAGCAAAGTGAGGGTTATTGATCCATGCATGTTCATAGAAATTTATTGAGTTCCTACTATCAATATGTGCCAGGCACTGTTGTAGGCACCAAGCATGTAGTCATGAACAAAATGGACACATTCTTACCCCGTACTAGTTGGGGTGGCAGGTCATAAACAAATGGTCCAATGCGCATGATATTGTGTCACATAATAAAAATATGGTCTCGAAGAAAAGTATTATCCAGAGTGACAGGGACATTGCTTTGGACTCAGTGGTGTCTTTCTCCCCTGTGTGGAGACAGAGTCCTGAGTCCACAGAGGGAGTTTGTCTTGTGACTATCTGGAAAGTGTCCAGGAGAGGGAAGAAAAGGCCAGGAGGTCAGTGAGACCGTGGTAGGAAGCAGAGAGCCTGGCACAGACGAAATGCCCAGGGAATGGTTGGGGAGTGACGGATTAATTCTGGTGCTCCCACTGACCAGGGGTCAGGCAAGTCCTTTACATCTGCTTGAGCCTCAGTTTGTCCATCTGGAAATGGGGGAGAGAACAATAGCTGCCTTGTCTGTAGGACCCCACCTGGTAGAGACCCAAGGAGATCTGGCGTGTGGAAGGACTTTGCACAGAGGGAGTGTCAGAAAGTGCTCTCAGTCTCATCCCATCTATCCCGATGCCCATGCTGGCTCTTGACATAATGCCCACGGGCACAAATGTGTCCTTGTGACTGTTTGTCCTGCCCCCTGGGGCAAGGCATGTCCATGTCACCTGTCTTGGGTATGTGTGGCCCTGTATGTGTCCGATCACCTGTGTTGACAGCCCCTAGAGAGCAGCTGCCCTGGTCTGACAGTCTGTGGGAACTTACCTCCCGCTCTGAGAGATGAAGTGGAAGACAGAGAAACAGAGGCTTACCTCTACCCCCATCCATAGTGGAGACCTGGGATTCCCATCGCTCCTTCTAGATCTCTCCCGGCTCTTGGTGAAAGGTGTGTAGATTGTCTGTGTACCTGTCATTCTATCCCACCTGCCTGTGGGCCCCTGAGGGCTGGGATTATTCCTTGTTCTTTGTATCCCAGGGAGCAACCCAGTGTCTGGTGTACGATTGATGCTCAGTAAGTGATGGTTGTGTGAATGAATGGCCCATAGCCCCTGGAATCAGAGGGGCCTGGAGTTATAGGGATTCTGGACCCTTTACTTTAGCCAAGCCACTGCTCCTATCTGGGCCCCAGTTTCCTGTTCTATCAGCAGGACTTTTGTCTATATTCTTCATTCATTCGTTCCCAGTCCTCTCTTGTGAAAGTTACGGTACCATGGTATGTTCTGTGGGTACGGACATTAATTAGAATCACTCTGTTCTCCAGAAGCTGAGAGATGCCATAGGCATGGGTCACAATAACTGCAATGAAAGTGGTAAATGCTTTTATGGAGGGAATCAAAGTGGCTCATAGGAGGGCGTAGTCTGCTCTGAATTAGGGGGGGAGGAGGGAGATTTCACAGTATAGAGGGAGTCTTGTAGTGGGTCTTGGTGGATGAGTAGTTGTTTGCTAAGAGGACAGAAAGAAGACATGGCTTTTGGGGCAAGTGAAGCAGCATGGCAAATATCCAGGTATGGCATAGCCTGGCACCTTGGGAACACTGTTGACAGTGGGCATGGCTGAGAATTATCAAGGTGGGGAGGGCATGGGGAGGGCGTGGGGAGGTATAGAGCTGGAAAGGCATAGCCAGCAGCTGGATCATGCAGGACCTTGGAGGCCCCTCCAAGGAATCCTAAGAGCCATCCTGAGAGCAAATGGGAGCCGCTGGCAGAGTTTATGGAGGAAAATAGCACAATCAGGATTGCATTTTTGATAAACCACTTTGCTGTGGTGTGGACAATAGATTGGAGGCAAGCAAGACAAGAATCAGCAGGTGGAGTTATGAGGCCGCTGCTGTTATCCAGGCGGGATATGATAAGGTCCTGAGCAAACTTAACAATGGCTTACAGTTATCCAGCGCATACTATGCGCCAGCCAAGCTCTACATTAAACATTTGCAAACATCGCATTTCATCCTCATAGCTCCCCTGCTAGTGTGATGATCACCCCTGTGTTACAGATGGGGCAATGGAGGCCAGTCACAGGCTGGCAAGTGGCAGAAGGACTGAACCCATCCACCCTGACTTCAGCACCCTGCTCACTGATGAAGGCAGCGGATGGGGAGAAGGGCTGGGAGCCCGGAGCTGGTCAGGAGGTGGGCCCACCAGGACAGCCTTCAGTGGCATCAACAGTGAACCCAAACCAATGAGCCGGCGTAAGGGCTCCTCCAGCGATAGGTCTCAGGTTCTGGGACAGGGTCTAAGCTCAGGAAGAAGATTCCAGTATGTCACAGTTACTGATCTGGTGGGCCTCCCCGTGGGGTGCTGACATGAGGCCAGGCTCCTCCAGAGGTCTCTGCTGGAGCCATCATGGCCTTTACCTCTTCCCCTGCAGGGGTTCTGGCCCCGGGAGCACATTTTTGCTGTTTCCCCTGTCTTTCCGGGACCCTGCCCCTCACAGAGGGCATTGCTGTTGTATGCACACTGGCGTGTGAGTCAGCTACCTCTGGTCACCTCAGGGCCAGGGGGTGCCCTTCTCCTTGGGCCCTGTGCACCCCCATACCAGAGTGGAACAGACTTTCGGAGTCTGACCCTGGGGCTAGAGCTGAGGAAATGAGATCTTCTTCTTATTAAGTGGTTTTCCGCCGGCAGTGAGGATTCTGTTTGTGCTTCCTTTCCTGGGCCGCTGAGATGCTGGCTCCCCGCTCACCTCAGTGGATTGGGCCTGCTGACGTCAGGAGACCCCTGGGCTGTGCGGCTGATTCACCCTCGGCAGAGGACACCGTGGCCTCCACTGGAGCCTGGCTTTGTCCTTTACAGGTCAGGGCGTTGGTTTCCTTTTTTAATAAATACAGCCGAAACTGACTCACAACTCGAGAGAGGCTGCCACGTGCTCAGAGCCATCACATCACCATGGCAACGTGGCCAGCCTGGAGCATTTGAAAATGTAATTATCAACAGCCACGACCCTATCTCTTCTCACCTCATAGCAGCTCCGGGGCCTGGGCTCCTGCTTCCGCAGCTCCCTGATCCTCAGGGTGCGGTGAGTGGCCCGGGGCCAGGCCCGGGCTCCTGAGAAAGCAGGGACTTGAAAGTAGGAACATGAGGGTCCTACTCATGTTCTGCCTGCCCACCGCTCGCACATCCTTTCAAAGGAGCTGGGAACACCTCTTTCACGCTGACGCAGGCACCGGGGGTAGATGGGAAAGCCACCTTTTGGAGTGCAGCGATCCACGACATCTCTTGGGAGGTTAAAACTGTGTGGTGCATACAGCTGCAGGGATGATAAAACGTGGGATTAAAATGGATGCGAGGATGTTAACAATAATAAAAACCATTGAATGAACGCCTACCCCCACGAGCCAGGCAGCGTACGAAAGCCTTTACGTACACATCCCGTCTCCAGTCCCTGTGCTTTAATTACTTACCTGGAGGCGATTTCAATTAATACCTTAATTTAAATTAATTTCATAATAATATCTAGCATTGATGGAGTGCCAGACACTCTGCTTAACACTAATCGTTTATTTTCACATGGGAGGCGCTGCAATTATTCCCATTTTATGGGGAAGCAGAGGCTTGGAGAGGTTAACTCAGTTGCCTGAGGTCACTCAGCTACCTACCGGAGCCTGGAACGGAGATGTGGGCACAGGTGTGTCTGACAGGTGTCCTCGTGATTTTGTCGCCTAAGGCTTAATGAAGGATCAAGTTACCTACTGAGCGTGTGGAGGCTCTAGATTTGCCTGGTTGGAGACTTCCTCCCAGAGGCTTGACTAACTCCCCCATCACCCTCCCCCCAAATGGTTCCTGATCACCTTCATCGGGTCACCTGGGGAGTGGAAAGAAATTCAGATTCTAGGCCCACCACCTATTGCATTTGACTTTTGGGTGTGGTCCCTAGGATGGCGCATTTCAGGCGACTCTCCAGGTTGGACTCTAACATGTGAGAGTTCAGTGGTGACTGAGCTCCCGGAGAGCAGGGACCATGTCTTTTCTGAGACACGCCCGGGGCCTGGCACAGGCATGGTCCTGATCCGGCCCTCAAGGAAGCATTGTTGAACCTGAATGAAGAATGGGTTTGGCTCCATGGTCTCTTCTATTTACTTCCTAACTTCTATTTACTTCCACCCACATCTTCCCTCCCACCTCACCCCTCTACCCTGGGCACCAGGCTCTGCCCACTTCTGTGACTTCCCTGGCAATGGAAGCAGCGGGTTACCCCTGTTGCTAAAAAGCTCCATTTGTTAGCAGAAACCAACTTAGTCCTATAAACCAGCTCCTAAAGCAGATAATACCCTGACTTTCCAGTAAAATGTGTTATGTGGGCACCCACAGGGTATAGAAGGAAGCTTGGGATCTCATTCTCTGACGAGCTTTACTCAGAGAAGAGGTGTATTTATCAGAGCAAAACATCCAAATATCAGCTAAAAAGGCACTGGATGGATGCACAGTGCTATATGTGCTATTATGGAATATTGAGCAGCCATTAAAATTAAGAATTTTAAAGACTATATAATGAGCCCTGGGTGGTTTGCTCAATAGATGGAGTGTCTGAAGGGGCCTGGGTTCAATTCTGGTCAGGGAGCTCAATCCCCAGCAAGGGACATGCAGGAGGCAGCTGATCAGTGATTCTCTCTAATCATTGATATTTCTGTCTCCCTCTCCCTTCCTTTCTGAAATCAACAAAATATATTAGAAAAAAAATTTAACTATGTAAAATGTTCGTTAAAATGAGAGAGAAAAAGAAGATACAAAACTACACACATGGAAAGATGTTTGTCATACGTGTCAGATGAGTCAATATTTGTTCTCCCCTTTGCTGTGGTAATAGGACCAATGCTTAGGTACTATCCTCTTTCCCAGGGCGGTGGGGCCTAGGTCTGGCCAGTGGGGTATAAGCAGAAGTGACGCCCTGAAATCCAGCAGGTATCCTTTGAGAGAAGTGACTGTCTTCTTTGTTTCTTCCTCTTGGAGCAGCCACCCTGGGTCATGAATGAATGGCACGAATAAAGATGGAGAGCCACGGTTAGAAGGAGCCTGGGTCCTTGATGGTCAGGGAGCTGTCATACCAGTTCGGGCTGCTTACCGCTGGCGGCATTTACTAGAGAAAGAAATGAACATATTAAAGTCTCTGTTACTTTCACTTTTGTCATCTGTAGCCAAAAACAGTCCTAATAATGTAAGATATGCTGTTGAGTACACAAACAAAAAAAGCGAGTTAAAAATAGTATAATCAACCAAGTATGATGTCCAGTGGGTACCGGACTTACTGGGGTGATCACTTCGTAATGTATGTAAATGTCTAATCACTATATTAATCTGAAATGAATATAATTTTGGGGTCAGCTGTAACCCCAAAATAAATTTTAAAAATTAGTACCTTCCATAAGCATAGCATCTAAAGTAAATTCAAATGGGGAAAAAGGAACAGTTTTGATCAAACTTTAAAAAAAAGGTATGAATGGTAGGATTCCAATTTTGTTTTAAAAAAAATGTGTGTTTATATATTTGTATATGTGCATAGAAAAACAGACAGGAAGATTTAAAATGTGCTGGGCTGGTGTGGCTCAGTTGAGCATCGGCCTATGAACTGAGAGGTCACTGGTTTGATTCCCAGTGGGAGCATGTGCCCGAGTTTCGAGCTCAAGAGGCAGACGATTAATCATTGATGGTTCTCTACCTCTCCCTTCCTCTTTGAAATTTAAAAAAAAAAAAAAAAAAAAAAATATATATATATATATATATATATATATATATATATATATATATAATAAAGGCAAAATGTAAGCAGAGCTTATTTCAGAGTGGGGAGACTTCAAGGATTTTTCATGGTCTTTTGTTTGCTTGTCTGTATTTTCTAACTTTTCTACAACAAAACTATTGTAGCTTTTAAATAAGGACAAATAATGAAAGGTATAAATCTTCCTTTTAAAAATATTAAAAAAAATTGATTTCAGAAAAGAAGGGAGAGGGAGAGAGAATCAATGATGAGAGAGAATCATTGATCGGCTGCCTCTTGCATGCACTCTGCTGGGGACCGAGCCCCCAACCCGGGCATGTGCCCTTGACTGGAATTGAACTCGGGACCCTTCAGTCTGAAAACCGATGCTTTCTCCACTGAGCCAAACCAGCTAGGGCGGTATAAATAGTTTGATCCCAACGAGAACCATATGGATCCCAGCAATAAAAAATATACCTATTCATCCTTCCATGGAAAAAAAAGATAGAGAAAAGTTTTCTAAAGTAAATATTAACACTTAAAAGCATGGGCCAATCAGAGGGGATCTGGAGGCACCAAAAACCCCTGCAGCCTTTATAAACTGGAAAAAGAGACTCGGTGGGACTCTTTCCCCTCCCCACAGGGGAGTCTGTGCTGTGAGATTCTTGCTCCCTCCCCACGTGGGAGTACTTGTTCTTCAGTTAAATTCCACCTTTACTAAAAAAAAAAAAAAAAAAAAAAAAAAAAAAGAGCATGGAAAACTCTTCAAAATACATTGTTAAGGAGGAAAGAGGTTATTAAACAATATGGTTTCTTTTTTTTTTGGGAAAAAGAATAAAACAAATCTAAAACGAATACAATGCTCTATGTCAGCTATGTCTCAATTCAAAAATAACAGAACACAATGACGCAAATATTTGCTTGAACAAGGACCAGAAGGAGATAACCCAGTATATAAATGGTCCAAAGGAGAGATTCTTGGTGGTTCTTATATTTCTCTTTCTACTTTTTGGTACTTTCAAAAACTTCCCCCAATAAATCTGTATTCCTCTTACTCATTTAACAACGTTTTTACTTAGAGACAGAAAAAGATGCTACAAAAGAACACAAAACACACATCCCCATTGCCTAGAATGAAAATGATTAATATATATATATATATATATATATATATATATATATATATATATATTACATTTAGTTTCTGTTTTTCTTTTTAAGGAACCAAGAACAACAGGCAAGTCCTCTCTCTGTGGGTCTACCACCATCATTAAAACATCAAATGACAGAGAACATGGCCTGTCTGGGACGGCCAGGGCGGTGCTGTGGGAGGCAGGAGAGGAGCACGCGGGGACTTCTCACTTCCTTCCACCTTCAGCCAACATCTGGCTCTCAGTGACTATTTCCAGGACGGAGGCGGCCCGGGCACCAGGGTGCCAGCTTCGCCTGGCGCTTCCCCTGGAACGTCCAGCGGCGGCGGCAGGCAGGGATGGAAGAGGAGGGTCCCAGCGGAGCACTTTCCTCCTGAGGTCAGTTGGTGCCCAACTGGTGTTTACCAAGAGGGTGGGGCCCCAGCCACTTGGTTCGGAGGCCTGTGCTCTCAGGGGAGCGGGCCCACGGCAGGCCGCAAGGGAAACCACTGTCTCCTGCGAGGCTCGGAGGCTGGGCCGCAGTGGGAGGGTTCTGGGAAGTGGGGGTCGCGCAGCTAGGTGGTGCGGTGGTCAGTGGAGGAGGAAGGAAAAAAGGAGAGAGGCGGGAGCACTCCCATGGATAAGAGCTTCTCTGGGTAGTGATGACCGCCATTTCACAGAAGAGGAAATGGTCAGGGCACATGCCCAGGTTGTGGGCTCGATCCCCAGTAGGGGACGTGCAGGAGGCAGCTGTCAATGATTCTTTCTCATCATTGATGTTTCTACGTAAGTATCTCTCTCTCCCTTTCCCTTCCTCTCTGAAATCAATAAAACTATATAAAAATAAAAATAAAAATAAAAACATGGAAGGACAGCCTGGAAGGACCTCTGGACTCTGAAGGTCCTAGCTGGCCAGGGTTCATTCACTGGCCACTTCCCTGGAGATCTAATTCTCCCACATTGCAGTTGGCTGAGGAATGAAACAGCCCTTTCCCCGGTCTCCATGTGCGAAGTTCTCAAGTGGAAGGAAGAAGGAACTGTATGCCCCACTGTGGGCACCAATGGCAGTCTGGATGGCTGAGCAGCGGGCACAAGGGACTGGAGTGTCCTTGCTGCGGGACCCGCTGAGTGTCTGAGCGTTGCAAGGCCCTCTGGTCTCATCTGGAAGGACCATGTTGTGACAGTGCAGGCCCTCCCCAGAGCTTTCTCTTCTGTGCTTGGGGCAGGAGGTCTATTTGGCATGTATTTCAGTATCTTGGGACTTCAGAGTTTGAAAGGGCTTTAAACAACACCCGAGACAGTTAGTGCTGGAAGAGGCCTCCTGTGGAACCGCAGGGAGTAGGGGCAGATGCCCAGAGGGACCCCTCAACAGACGGTACATTGTTAGTGCTCGATGGGTCTCCTGCCTGGACACTGGCTGATTCCTTCAGAGAGAGCCTCAGGCAGCGCCAGAGGACATTAGGTCGGGAAGGGGCTCAGGGACACTTCTGCTGGAAGGTGTGCTGGAGTGTATCTAATCCAACCTTCTGATTTTATAGCTGCATCCTCAGCTCTCCATCTAAGTGGCCAATGTGTGTGTGTGTGTATCAGGGGGAGGGGTGGCAGTACTAAGAAGAATTTTCTGGCAATGAGGCCCATATGACTACTTTAGGTGTTTTGGCTGGAGCAGAGAGAAAGAGAAATGCTTATAGTTTATCTGTGAGATAGTTATTACCAGCAAAGAAAGGAAATAGCTACTGGCATTCATTTCACAAATATTTATTGACCCTTTCTGGACCAGGCCCAGCAGGGATACAGAGGAGTGAAACACTGTAGGGTAAGTTGTGACGGAAAACCAACTCAAGCTAGCTTCAACAGAAGTATATTTATTTGATCACATACACATAAACCCAGAGGTAGGGTGAGTGTTATGGACTGAATTGTGCATGCCCCCCTCCCAAATTTATAAATTGAAGCCTCAACTTTCCATATGGCTGTATTTGGAGATAGGGTACTTAAGGAGGTAATTAAGGTTAAGTGAGGTCATAAAGGTGGAGCTTTTTAATTCACCTGGGCTAGTATCTTTAAAGAAGAGGAAGAGACACCAGAGCTTACACACATGGAGAAGAGGCCATGTGATGTCACAGTGAGAAGGTGGCTGTCTACAAACCAGGAAGAGAGGCCTCCTCAAAACCAATCCTGATGGCACCTTGATCTTGGACTTCTGGCCCTTAGGACGGTGAGAAAATAAATTTCTGTTGTTTAGGCAACCTGGTCTGTGGCAGCCCAAGCAGACTAAGACTGTGGGCTTTAGAGTTTAGTCCAGAAACTGACTCTATTTCCCCGAGATTCTCTCAGCTCTGCCCTACTTATGTGTAGCCCCATTCTTAGGCTGTTGGTAAGAGGACTGCCATAGTTCCAGGCCCCATGGTGTCCTGAGGAAGAGAAAAAGAGAAGATTGTGCCAGGATGCTCTCTCTTAAAAACAATAGAGCTCTCTCCCAGCAACCCTCATCAAACCTTGCTAGGTATCTTGCTGGCCCTAACTAGGTCCCAGGTCCAGTCCTGGGCCACTTTGAGTCCCAGGGAAGCCAGGTGCTGCATATTTTTTAGAGTATGGGCAAGTTGCTGTAACAAAGAGACTCCAAATACAAAAGTATAAGCAAAATAGAAATTTATATATCTTTCATATGATATAAGGATTCAGAAAAAAGCCTTCAGAGACTGCTAGGAGGGCTCCATCCTCCTCCATATGTGGCTTCCTTCTCTTTGTTCCTTCTCTCTTCCTTCTGCTTCAATTTTTGTCATCTCCAAGTTGGGGGTGCGGGGAGGGAAGGTTCAAAGGAGCACATACATATTCCTTGTGAGGGTAGAACCTAGAAGTGATACAATCATTTCTGCTCATTGGTGAGAACTTAACACTAACAGAACATCAAGCTGCAAGGGAGACGGGGAAATGTAGTCTTACAAGATAGCCATCTGCTAGAAACATCAGGAGTTCTGTTATTAAAGAAGGGGAGAGTAGGAACCAGAGAAACCTCTCCCGCACATGGATTAATGTAGGCCCAGGCTCCTGAGCCAGTTCTTGAGAAGGTGGAGGTCCAACCCCGGAGCTGGGCAAGGGCTCAGCTTTCCCTGAGGCACGCGTGCTTGCTTAAGACTGTGCTCTGGCTGTGCTTGTATTAACAGTTTCACTTCTACACTAACTAGTACACTGGGCCTTGCAGTTCTTTGGCTTCTCTCTGGAAATTGGGAGCGGGTCATGGGTGTTGGGTAATCAGCCAGCAGTGCCCACTACATTATCTGCCTCTGAGATCCTCCCACTCTGTGGAGGAGGGATGGGTTTAAACAGACAACTAAGGGTGAACAATGACAAATGGTAAACCAGCAGCAACATATAAATCCCAATAAAAACAGAGGGAAGAATTACGAGAAGTCTTCTAAGAAGAGATAGAAGAGAATCATGAGCTCATTTGGTCTAGGTCTTAAAGGATATGTGGGGATTCCCCAAATAATTTTGGTGGGGAAGGGCTGTCCAGACAAAGAAAAGAGCAAAATCACAGAGGTGTGAAGGCCCACCAGGTGTGGCTAGTGGTCCTGTGTGGCTAGAGAGTGGGAGGGTGGGAGGTAGCTGGGAGCAGTTAGTGAATAAAAGCCACGGAGGCAGCAGCCTGTCCAACAGACCTCGGAAGCCTGCAGCGTTTGTAAGCCAGCGGAGACATGGTCAGATCTCTGTCTTCCTTTGAGGAAAAGCCTGGAAGATGACTCGTTAGGAAGCTATTTCACAAATTCGGCTGAGTAATGAAGAAGAGCCAGCATGAGGGCTGTGGTGGTGGGAATGGAGACAAGGAGATTTTGGTGGTAAAATGACAAAACTTGGTAACTGGGTGACTAAGGGGGAGAGGCTTGAGCAAGGACAAATGGGGTTTTAAATATGGTTTAATATGATTCTATGTTTATGTGCTTATGCTAGAAATCTGGAGAAGGAGTAGAGGCAAAGCAAGCTGTGGGGAGAGAGGAGAAAAGGACTTCCCGGCGTCCTAAGCCTAATCCATGACAGACTTCTTTGGGTTTCTAGAATGTCCAACATTCTCTCTTAACTCAGGGCTTCTGAGCACGCTGACCCTATTCAGGAGCCCTGCCTCACCCTCAAATCTCCCACTGGTTAATTTCTCATTTCCCCCAAGCACCCTTCTTGGACCCATAACCTAGGTGAGAAGCCTCCTTTGACTTTCTTACAGTACCCCATTTCTCTTCTTTACATGCCTCTCACTCAGGGTTGTTTAATGCCTGTCTTGCCCCCACTCCGCCTGTCATTTCCGTGAGGACAGGAACACGTCCGTCCTGTTTGCTGCTTTTTTCTCAAGACCTTGTCTAGTGCCTGGCACACAGTTAGCGCTCATGCTGGGTCCAGTTGTCATTGGAAGTGGCAGTTAGCCAATAGTTTTTATCAAGACTCATTCAGATAGGATGCGAGGCAGTGAGACCCCCGTGGGGACAGGTGATGTGACCCTTCTCAAAGCCTGGATCATTCTAGATGAGTAGTTCTCAACCAGGGGTAACTTTGCCTCCTAAGGACATTTGGTACACCTGACATTTTTGATAGTCACGTGTGTGTGTGTGTGTGTGTGTTACTGGCATCTAGAGGGCAGAGGCTAAGGATATTCCTAAACACCATACAATGCACAAGACAGCCCCCTACAACTAAGAATTATCCAGCCCCGAATGCCAATAGAGCCAACTCTGCTCTAGAGATGGGTGAGCCATCTGGATGGTTAGGTTTGCATACGGCCTACTGGCCACTACGGCCCAACTGAGTAAGAGCAAGAGAAGCTAAGTGGTTGTCACAGGAAATATGGACTTTTGATGTGCAGGCAGGAACCACCTTGGAAAGGACTTCAGTGAAAGGCCCCAATAGCTTGGGCAGTTTCCCCTTAACTGAACTCCCAGCCATAAGCCCAGCAGGCCCAGCCTGGCCCTGCCTCTCTCTGACTCACTCCATTGGGTTTCTCTTGCTCTTTGGGCAGTGGCCACCACACTCTTCCCAGCCCATCTGCCTCGCTGATTATTTTCAGCTTGGCTTGCAGAGGCTCAACGCTGCAATTACACCCCAACCTCAATGGCTCCTTCTGAAAATAACATTTGGATGGAAGAAAACCTCAGTCTGGTGGGCTGGATTTTATACTAAACAGTTAAAGAGTGGGTGTGGGCATGGGGGTTGGGGAGCAAAGGAGTGGCACAATGGTACAATTAAGAGAAGAATCTGGAAGAAGAGGAAGGAAAAGGAAGTGAAGAGAGGGAAGGGGTGGTGGTGGTAGGGGCTGTTGAAAAAAGAAAATACATCTACTGGGCATGGGTCAACCATCTTATAGAAATCTTAGGCCAAGTCTTCATTTATGCCTCTAATTGAAGGTTTTGTTTGCTGAAATAATCTCCAACACACAAATGTGTGTTTGCGCACGCACACACGTGGTGTCCCCCCTCCCCATTAACTGCCCTAACCCTAACCCTAACCCCTTCCTACCCCCCGCATTCCCCAATCATTGAGGCCTGGGAAATACATGTCTGTCTTGAGACAGAAGAATTAGTCTATGGGCATACCAATCTTTATCCAAGCTAGTGACCAGATTTTCCAACCCCAAAATAGGAGACACATGGTTTGACATAGGATTTTTGTTCTCTTTCCATGTGAGAATGGCAGTCTGGGAAATGTAGTTTGGTGATGCTAATAGTTGGAATTTCTAAGCAGTTCTATGGCCAATGGAGGAAAGTAGGCATTCTCCTGGAAATCGGAGATTTATGGGTACCTTTAGTTTGGAGAAGAGAATAAAACACTAGAAATGAGAGCCTTTGTTCCACGCAGGGGGAGCGAGAGGGGGAGATATAGGGAGTGAGGAGAGAAATATTTGGAAGCATCTTTTGGATTCCAAGGAGGCAGACAGAGATAAAAAGGCTGTATGCAGTGAGATTTGGAAAACAGGCAGGAAGGAGTTAGAGCTCAGTTCTGGAGTCAGCCAACCTTGGGTTCAAGTGCAGACTGACTAACCACCCGGGTGATCTCCCGCAGTAACTTAGCCTCTTTGATAGCCCAGCAGTATAGGCTCTAGTCTGGAGTGAGGCCAGTAGTTTTCATCCTGACTTGGTGATCTTAGGCAAGTACTTTAACCTCTCTGTGCCTCCCTTTTCTCCTCTGTGGAATGTAAAGAACACCCACCTTCTAAGGTGTCATAAGGACTTGGAATAGTTAAAGTGCTTAAAACAGTGTCTGGGACATTGGCAATCACTCAACACATGTTAGCCATTATTGTTATTACCTCTGGAGTTTTTCTCCAAATGTAGCAGCAAGTAACTTTTAGCTAACATATACATTTTTTTATTTGGATAGTTATAAATTTATTTTCAAGTGTATTAAAATATGTGACCAGCACATCAAAGCTCTGGTTTTGCTAATGTTATTGCTTAGGGCAAGGCTATGCAGAAAAAGGGAATCAATTTAGAGTTAATTTAAAGAATAAGGAAAGTTAGTAAAGTAAAATAAAAGTCAATTAAGAATATAATATTGGTGGACTGCGGAAGAAAATCATGCAGGCAAGACTTGAATGGCTGAAAATTTTGGGAAATAATCTATAATGCCATGTTTTCTTCTGCTAAAAAAAAACAAAACAAACCCTGGCTAAGGCATAGGAGTGGAGAAAGCAGGCTGGGAAAATGACAGATCAAGACCCTATCAAAGCTTCGCCTCTTCGTTGGCCTGTGGACCAAAGGGTCCCGGGTTCGATTCAGGTCAAGGGCACGACCTCGGTTGCAGGCTCCTTGGAAGCCAGGGCCCTGGTCAGGGCCAGTGCAGGAGGCAACCAATCCATGTACTTCTCTCACATGGATGTTTCTCTCTGTCTTTTCCTCTCTCTTCCACTGTGTCTAAAAGATCAATGGGAAAATATCCTTGGGTGAGGATTAACAAAAAAAGCAAGCAAACAACAAAACAAGTAAAACACTTTGCCTTTTCTTCCCCCTCCCCCCTCGCGCCACCCCCCCAACCCCCGCCCGGCCAAAAAAAAAAAAAAAAAAAAAAAAAAAAAAAATCACTGCTCTTCTCTCTCTTGTCGAAAAGAGAGCCCAGGCCAGCGGTGCCAAGGCCCTGGTGAATTTTTGGGCCCTTAGGCATGGTGGATTTGGTGGATGGGGAGAGCTCAGGGGAGGGAGGCTGAATTGGGAGGCCCAGCTCTGGAAACCCAAAGGCAACTCCCCAGCTTCTCCCTCCCGCGGCGGCGTTCAGGGCGATTCGGGCCTCTCTGATTTTCTTTGGATCACTGGGTCAATCAGTCAGCCAATGCCTCAGGAGAAGTTTAATTAAGCTCAGATCGCGGGCGCGGGCTGCCAAAGGTCTCCCGGCCCGCCTCGTCCCCAGCACACTCCTGCAGAGCCTCCCCCCGCCCCGGCCCGGCCCGGCCCGCCCGCAGGCCCGCGGCCGCGCATGCGCGCCGCCAGGCCGCCCAGCACCCCGCTGCAGGCTGGGCTCCCAGAACGGCGTTGCAAACTGTTGCATCAGACAGCAAGCAGCCAGCCGGGCCGCCAGGGTTTCTAGGAAGATAGGAAGGGGTTGAGATCCTCTGTGGTCTCTTGGGGGACGCTGGCTGTCACTCACGGTGTTTACACGCTGGTAACACAAGCCCCTGAAATCTCAAGCCTGCGCCAGTCGGGCGAGGGCCTTAGCCACAGGTGAAATTTCGCTGAACTCCTTTGCTCCAGCCCCACCCATGGCCCCAGGCTGGACCCACTGAACTGAACCCACTCGGCTTTATTAATAGCATGGGCCCTGAAGGAATGAGCTGGGTTTGATTTCTCTTCCTGAGTACAAGAATGCCCCTGAGGAATTTCTCACTCCGTGAAAGTGCAAAACTAATTTCCCCAGACAAGTGCTCTTGCCGGTTTCCAAAAGGGCTTGGAGAGATCCCAGCAGGAAGGTTCAGTGGTTTTAGCTCTCTTCACCCCAGCAGCTGGACACGCGGACACTGACCACCACGGGCTTCTGGGTGGGTGGACCCGCTTCGTCCTCCACAGATAGGCATTCTTTTCGGCCTATCTCAGGCCCCATGTTGTGAAGACCTTGGACATCAGCCAGAGAATGCAGAAACCTATGCAGACGCCACCGGTACTGGTAACAGTGAGTTCTCTAGATTCACATGGTCTGCAGCTCAGGTAAGGACAAGCCCTCCTTTCTCTCCACCATTCTGGTTCCGGAGACTCTGCCTTCCTGAAGAGGAGAGAAAATAGTGCTGGATCTAGAAGGATGAGGCAGTCTTAGGGGTGGGATATTCAAGAAGAATAAGAATACTGATTTGGAATCTACTTCCTAAAGGGATTTCCAGGGACATAGTCTGAATTCTGTGGTCCAATCCTTTATTTATTTATTTGGAATGGGTCAAGACCAAGGTTATTTAGTATTAATAGGGTCCCCCCCAAGAAATCCCCCCTAAAAAAAAACCCAAAACACAAACAAAAACCCAAGAAACAAAAAACACAACAAAACAAAAACCCTGGCAATTTACCTTAGGCCTTCTGTCTTTTCTAGGGAGTTAATGGTAAAAATCTATTTCATTTGAAGAATCTTGAAAGCTAAAACAGGCCTAGTGTTTTTCCTTCCCCTCATTATTATGAATCACTCATTCCCAAGATTCAATTTAAAAAATGACCTGAAAACTCATGAGTATTATCTGACACGTCCCTTTGTCAGATGGTCACTGTCCGCTTAAGCCAACAATTTCCTTTGACCAGTGGGGTATTATGGCACTGTGAGATTTTTTTTAATTGTAATAGATGCTTCATAAATATCTTCTGTCATCAACAGTGATCTTGTGAACTGAAGGAGTGACTAGGAAGGATGAAAAGGATTGTGGACAAGTGCTGTAGTATTTCCAGATATGTCAGAGCCCAGAACTTCTGCCAAATGGGTGTCAGCAAGGTGCTCTATAAGAGTCAGGGGACTGCCAGGAGCGGATCAAATGTCAGATATGTATGTGAAAAACTTCACACCTGGGGAGGCAAGTCTTTCAGTATTGCGGGGCCTCTGCAGGCATGAAAGTTGGAGCTGTGGGGTCAGGAGCCAGGTAGGAATGGGAAAAAGTGAGCTTAAAGCCCATGTCAGATTCTCTGCTGTACCCTCAGCACCTACAGATAGTGGGCTCTTGATGCATGTTAGAATAAATGCATTGAAAAAAATGAGCGAAAGAGCAGAGAGAGATAAGATCACAGAAGTCCAATGTGGGGGGTGCTGTTTCTCTTTTCCGTGTCCATCTCCATCACGGAAAAGGAAACAGGTTCCTGAGTGGAGGAGCTGGGGATTAAGAAATTAAAGAAAGAAAGAGACCAAGAGGCAGAAATAAATTCATCAAGCTGGGCGCTAGGTGGGCGCCATCTTCTCTGGTGGAGAGGCAGCAAGCAGCCGACCCACACAGCAGGTTTATTTTATAGGGTCAAAGGAGCTTATTTGCATTCTTAACTAGGCCCTAGCATTACTGGATTTACATATCTAGACCCACCCCTGCTGACACCTGGACAAAGTTAAGTCAGAAACTGAATAACACCCCCAGCCCTCTTGGACATGGAGTCTGCCAGTGCCTCAGGCTCAGCTGACAATTTAAAGGATGTCCATGTGCCTTCTCAGGCGGCCCTCTAAAGTCCAAGGATTTTGTAAGAGGCAGGCTGGGACGTTCAGAGCCCTCTTGTAGGGGGTAAGAGAAGAATCCTTCCAGTTCAAAGACCTAGGGCAAGGAATGGAGTACTCTTAAGTGATACGTCAGTTGCTGGAGGCCTCTTCTGCTTGGTTTCCTTGTTTGGAAAGGCCTCCAATGGGTGATTCCAGAGTGTGCAGTCACTCTATGTGACCAAGCCTGATGACATCATCAACGATTGCCTCACCTTGACTGGATTCCCAGAGCAAACTTCTGGAAAAGTGAGGGGTCTGAAGGAGGGTGTGTATCTGGGAGCCAGAGGACAGGAAAATCCCCCCAGAAGCCTCGCTTTAAAACCATAAGCAAAGCAGCGGCCCAGATGGTTAGATGATGCAGACGAAGATGAAACGTGTGATTTGTTTTCCACATTTATTGGGCACTCAAAGATTCTAGACACCATACTGAGCCCAAAACCCAGACAAAGCTCCTGTTCTAAGAGCTTATGATCTAAATTCCTTGTGGAAAGTCTGTCTTTGAAATGTTTAAGGCACCTCATTTGATCCGCATTTCCACTTCAAGTCATGTACCTCCTTCCTGAGGAACCCACCGCTATATTTGAAGTCTGGAGCTGGCCTTCCTTCTGTTTTTACTATTTACATGCCAATTCAAAGGGTGGGGAGAGCCACATTAGTTTTAAAATAAAACACAAATAGCAGAATGAGGTTTGGTTCAAGTAAAAACCACAGAAGGGATTTTTTTTCCCTCCTCTCATACTTTTCAGATTTTCCTAGAACCACCTTTATTTTCTCAGAGCCCAGACATAGAGAGTGAGTGGGCCTCTCCGGATGCCCTTCCAAGAGAAAGCTTAGGCCTCATGCCTGTTCTCTTATTGCACCTTTAGGTTTTGTGTTTCTTTTTAGACAACCAAGTGGGGGCTCAGAAAACCATTGAAGCCCCTAATTCCCATGCGGTGTTTCCCAAGCATTCAGAGTAGATCTGGGTCTGTTTTTGCATGGTTTATACCTTACCTCTTCTGTTTGGTTGTATCAGCTTGTGCTTTCTGGGTGATGGGGACACGGTTGGAATGTCAGACCACCGCTAGTGGGTTCCCCGCATCGCCATTTACCAGTCGTGTGACCTTATTGGTCAAGTGAGAATAATGATGCACACACACCTCTCATGCCTGCAGTGAGGATTAAGGTCTCAAGGCACAGGAAGGACAGCACAAAACGAGCGCTCAACACATTGCAGCTGCATCAAAAATAGATTTTTTTCATCTATTTGCTCCTTCCTTAACCACCTCCTCCTCCTATATTGAAGAAGGAAAGAAAATTAGTTATCTACTCCAAGTGGTTGATTTATCTCCATTTTATATCAACAAAGGGCCCATGAGAAGGAGAGAGACAGCCCAAACTTTCAAACACCCGAGCCTTTAAATAGGGTGGATCAGAATTCTTTGCCTTTTAACAAGAGGTGACTACGCCAGCAGTGTAGGGACTGGGGAAACCTCCAAGGCCAATGGTGGGGTGCCCGGAGCTCAGGAGATAGGTAAGAGTAGTCAGGAAAGCAGGCCCAGAGCTGAGGTGAGGGGCTAAAGGGGTGCCAGCCACCAAAACAAATAAATAAACAAAAAAATCCCACCCGCTTTGGGGGTTCCGAATTCACTGGTCTGCAGGTCGAACCTGCTAGTCCAGGGTCCTGGTGCCTTGGGACCAGAGGCGCGTGCGGCAGCGCCCTCTGCCGGCCGCGATGGACTAAACGTCAAAGCCGCGCCGGCCCCACCGCCCTGCAGGTGGGACCCGGGATCCCGGCGGCTGCCTCCGCCTCCGCTCCATCCTTGGCGAGGACCGCGCTGCCTGGTCTCCCGCAGGATTTCGGGAGACGAGTCCCTTTTCTGACGCCTGCGGGCGGAGCAGAGATGACGCTATGCTCAGAAATAACGGATTTATTCACCCGGGGATCGGAGGGAGGCCGCGGGAACCCACCCAACCTCCGAAGAGGCTGCACGCCTCTTGGAGTTCAGGGGCCAAAGCCCGCTGGGCCGCCGGAGGCGGTTTGAAAGTGCCGTTGACAGAGAGGAGCCCTGGGTTCGCTTTCTGCCTCATCACCCGCTTCCTGCTTACTAGGTGACCTTGGGCAAGGTGCTTCCATTTCCGCGTGCCTTTGCTTGCTCACCTTCAAGATGAAGAAGAGAACGGTCCCCGCGGCGGAGCGGACTGACGTTAGGAGTCATGGGGCCAGACAGCCCGGGGTGGAATGCTGCTGGCCCTGACATCAGCCGGCTGTGTGCTCGCGGGCAAGTGATTTAACCTCTCTGTGCCCCCAGATGGGCTGACGGCGGTACTCACCTTCCAGGGCTGGTGCCTGCAAAGCGCTTACCACCGCACCTGGCACCCAGGAAGCGCTCAATAAAAGGTGGCTATTGTGGTGGTTGTCGTTCTTACTGGTCTTACAGTCCGCTGAGCCTGCAGAAAACTCTTAGGTGGCGCCTATTAAGTGTCTCTTTCTTGGGTCCTGCTCTTTCTTCCCGGGCTTTGCTACAATCTTTCCCTGGGAGCTCAGTCCTTATCAGTTGCCGAAGGACAGCCGCCCTCCCGAGTTTGGAAAATCGAGGTTCCCTTGGAGGAGGGCCAAGGACGGGGTCGCGAGCTGCAAGGACCAGGACCTCCCGAGAGGACACCGCGCCCCGAGCCGCCCCGCCTGTGCCCCCATGAGCGGCGTCAGAGCCGCAGTGACGTCGCCGGGTCCGCGGGAGGCCGGGAGGCGCGGCCTGGGGTGGCGGGGAGTCTGGGGTGGGGGGATGGCCGGGGTGGCCCTGCCGTCCCCGGCGGCTGCAGCCAGGGCAGCAGGAGCAGCGCGAGGAGGCCGCGGTCGAGGCTTGGCTCTGCAATGCCTGCTTGAACCGAGCGCGCTCGGGCTCCGCCTGCAGTCTGGCGGAGAAGCCCGCGATGCCACACCTTCCCCGGCGCCCCTGCAGCGGGACGCGGGGCCACTCAGCGTCTGCGTGCTCTTTCCCCTCCGGTTCTTCTCTCCGCCAGACCTGCCCCAATGCCATCACGGATGCTCCTCCGGCGACCTGCTCAGCTTCTTTCTCCTTCCCCTCCCCGCCCTCCCGGACTAGCTCATTTGCTGCTGTGAGTGGTTAATAACCACGCACAGGAGGCGCCTCCCACACCCAGCTCTCCCCCCTCCGCAGCCCCTGGCACGCCCATCCCATTGCGTCCGGACAGTTCCACTTGGCTTGCCCCGCACGCACCTCTGACTTCCCGCGTCTGGCCCCTATTACAGTCCATCTCCGAGATGGCGCTGCCGCCCGCCCCGTCGCCCTAGATCTAGCCTCCTCGCCTTCCCTCCTAAATACGTCCCCAGGCACGCTGCATGCTCCATCCCAATTCCAGCCTGGTTTGGGCGATTAACATTCCGCTCGAAGATCTCCTTGTCTGCACTCCTACCTCCTCCTCATCCTCTCGCCGCGCTGCTAGGGCGAGCCACCTGCAATCCGTGTCTGAACTATCCATTTCCCAGCTTACGGCTGCGCTGTTTGCCACCCCCTCTCTGTCCTGGACACAGCCGGCCTGCCATTTTCCCATGAACACCGCTAGAGTTGGGACCAAAAGAATTTGAAGGTTGTCAATGTATTTGTTGCAGTTGGGCCCTACCCAGGGAATTTGCATCTCACTCCCCCTCCTCCCCTAATTGTCGGCTTCTTACTCATTCTCCAAAGCTCATGAGGTGAGTCATCCCTTTAAGAATGCCGAGCTTATTCCACGATCTGGCTGAGCGGAAGTGTCTCCGGGCCCCAATACTTGCCCCCCACCCCCTTCCCCTGCTTTCATCATCCTAGGGATAAAGACCTGACCCTTCAAGACGGCCTGGGAGGCCCTGCATGCTCTGTGCACCGCCTCCCCCCACCCCCATCTCCAGCCCCGGCCTCCCTCTGCTCCCATCACACGGAGGGTGTCAGTGCCTAGTCTCTTTGTTCATCCACCCTCCCACCTCAGGGTCTTCGCACAGCCTGTTCTCTCTGCCTGGAATACCGTTTGCCCTTCCTTACTTGCTCAATGTTTGCTCTCATCCTAAGTCAGCACCATTTCCTCAGGGGCACCTGCTCTGAATCCTCTCCCACCCCAACCCCAATTCAGTCAAACCCTCCTTTGATAGATCAAAGCATATATATATATATATATATATATATATATATATATATATATATATATATATATATATAAAACCTAGAGAATAATATCAACCTCTTTTTCTTCTCTGCCCCTTCTCTACCACCCCCTCCGCCCTTTGTCAAAGCTTGACATTTGCTAATTTTTCTTCAAACATTTTCTTACACACACACATACACACACACACACACATTGTTATTGATTTCAGAGAGGAAGGGAGAGAAAGAAGGAGATGGAAACATCCATGATGAGAGAGAATCGTTGATCAGCTACCTCCTGCACATCCCCTACTGAGAATTGAGCTCACAACCCCTGCATGTGCCCTGATAAGGAATCGAACCATGGCCTCCTGGTTCATAGGTCTATGCTCAACCACTGAGCCACGCTGGCTGGGCCCAATCTTTCCTTTAGGACATAAAACTTTACAAATCCAGGTGGAGACCTCTGAACCTAGGGTACCCACTCTCCTGCATTTGAAGAAATGCCATTATATTGATTATATTATTGCGCAGCTTGCTTTCTTCACTCAGCATTGATTTTGAAATGTACTCTTACGGATACGTGTAGTTCTAGATCATGTTCACCGAATTTTACTTACCTGTCTCCTTCTGGCGGACATTCAGCTTATTTTCAAACTCGTTTGTTCTTGGGGACAGAGCTACAATTAGTATTTTTTTTTTTATCCCTTCCCCTTGTAGGAAAATGAGCCATCTGGGTAGATACTTAGGTGTGGAATTGCCGAGTTCAGGTCATTCAAATTATCAAATTAGCAGCTTCACTCAGCATGACTGAGCAGTTTTTCAAAGTGGTAGGACCAGTTTACTCTTGGAGAGCAATACATGAGTCCCGTGGTTGGCATCCTCAGCAACATTTGGTAATGTCAGACTTTAGTTGTTTTTTTTGCCAAGCCGATGGGTGTGACATAGTAATCTCAATGCTTTAATTTGCAATTCCCTGTTTACAAAAGAGCCTGAGGCCTGACCAGTGTGCCCTAGTGGTTGAGCATCTGGCCTATGAACCAGAATGTCAGGGTTCAATTCCCAGTCAGGACACATGCCCAGGTTGCAGGATCAATCCCCATGTGGGCCGTGCAGGAGGCGGCTGATTAATGATTCTCTCTTATCATTGGTGTCTCCATTTCTCTCTCTCCTCTTTCTCTGAAATCAATAAAAAAATATTTTTTAAAAGGAGATTGGGCCGAAACCAGTTTGGCTCAGTGGATAGAGCATCATCCTGCGGACTGAAGGGTTGGATTCTGGTCAAGGGCATGTACCTTAGTTGCTGGCACATCCCCAGTAGGGGGCGTGCAAGAGGCAGCTGATCCATGACTCTCATCGATGTTTCTAACTCTCTCCTTTCCTCTCTGTAAAAAATCAATAAAATATATTATTTTTTTAAAAAGGAGACTGGGTATACTTTCATTTGTTTACTGTCCGTTTGCCTTCTGTCTTTTTAAAATTGCCCATTGATGTATCTAACAGTGCTTCTATTGGATTATCTCTTATTAAGTGTAGGCGTTCTTTATGTATTCTGGATACTACTCTTTTGTCCAGCTGTAGCCCATCTGGTGTCTTTGACTCAACTGCAGCTTTAAATCTGTGTGATTATTTGATTAATGTCTGACCTTCCCACTAGACTACACACTCCATGAGAAGAGGGACCATCCCTAGCAATGCATAGAGTGTCTAACATACACCAGGACTCAACGAACACTACTGGACTGAATTGTATTGACATAATTGTCTGTTTGTTTATTTTTATTTATTTTTATTCTTTTGCTGCAAAAAGCTTTATTGTTTCATTTGGTCCAATGCATGGGAGAGGGCTTCAGCGTCGTTAAAAGAAAGGCTAGTAGTTTCGGGAAGAGGCTCAGGTAAAAGCCAGACACCAGGGGAGGCAGAGGGGCCCCGCAAAGGCCTCTGGGCCCCAAAGGCTCCTAGTCCTGTTGAGGGTGAGCCTTTCTAAGAGGTATTCGCCCAGCCCAGCCTGGGGGCCGCCAGCCTGCAGAGGTGAGTCAGGTGTCGCCCATCTTCTTGATGAGTTTCACCTCCTCACCCAGGAAGTGGTTCTCCCGGAAGTCACAGAGCTGAGCATCGGCGCGGGTAGAACCCGGGGCTCGCAGCTCCAGAAGGGCCTGGTTCAGGCTCCTCGCCAAAGCCAGGGCGGCTTCCCTGGCGTCCTGAGTTTTGCCCACTTATCCTGGGAGGCCTCAGCACGTCCTGGAAGAGAATGGGGCCAGGGCGCTGGTTTTGCAGTTTTGAGAGATGCTCAGCGCCCTCTCGCTTCTTCTCTGCCAACTTGTGGAAGTGGCCCACACCCTCGAGAGCCACATCATCCATAGAAGCCCCGAGAGAGGTAGGTGTGGGGTCCGCAGATGCAGGTTGGCCAGGCGGTTGACTACAGCCTCCACCTCAGTAGAATAATTCTGACAAATTTGGGAGCTCATGGTTGTTCGACAATAAGGAGTTAAGGTAGGAAAAAAAAAGAAAAAAAGAAAAGGTGTGTTGGCTGGTCCCAGAGGTGGTTCTGAAGGTGGTGACTGGATAAGACACAGGAGAGTGGCTGGAGCTGGAAGTAGGGGTGTCCCTGGGTCTGTTCCATCCAAACACTGTTGAAGCAACAGACAGATCCGGGATCTCGGAGGGTACCGCGAGAGGCTATGGCCAGGCAGCTTCTTATTTACTTATTTATTTTGTTAATCCTCATCTTAATATATATATATTTTAAAATACATTTTTATTGATTTCAGAGAGGAAGGGAGAGAGACAAACATCAATGATGAGGGAGAATCATTGATAGGCTGCCTTGCCCCCTCCTAGGGATGGAGCCCAAAACCCAGGCATGTGCCCTGATTGGGAATTGAACTGTGACCTCCTCGTTCATAGGTCTACACTCAACCACGGAACCCACCAGCCAGGCCCGAAGATATTTTTCCATTGGTTTTCAGAGAGAGTGGAAGGGAGGGAGAGAGACACACAGAGACAAACACCGATGTGAGAGAGACACATCCATTGGTTGCCTCCCATATGCACCCTGACCAGGGCCAGGGATGGCTCTTACCACCTAGGCATGAGCCCTTGACCGGAATCAAACCCAGGGGACCCTTCAGTCCGCAGGCCAATGCTCCACCCACTAAGCAAAACCGGCTAAGGCCATGGTCGTCAAACAGCGGCTCGCAAGCCACATGCGGCTCTTTGCCCCCTTGAGTGTGGCTCTTTCACAAAATACCACGGCCTGAGCAAGACTATTTTGAAGAAGTGGCGTTAGAAGAAGTTTTAAGTTTAAAAAATTTGTCTCTCAAAAGAAATTTCAATCGTTGTACTGTTGATATTTGACTCTGTTGACTAATGAGTTTACCAACCACTGTCTTAGGGCATTATTTGCCTTCTTAAATGCTCAGAACTCATCCTCAATGACCCACAAGGCGATAAACTTGTTGAGACCAGGAATCTGGAGCGATCTTATTCATTTTTGTATCTCCATCTTTTGATCTATCACAACACAACACCCCGGGCACAGAGTATATACCCAGTCACTTTCATTTAATTAATTTTCTTTGGGCTGTCTCTTTCTTTCTTCTCTTCTCAACCCATCTTACACCTCTAAGCCCAGTTATATTACCTATACAGTGAATGAATACTAGAAGCCTCCTCGGCTATTTAGTATTAATAGAATCACACAATATAATGTATGTAAGTAAGAAGAGCGGTACTTAGCACACAGTTGGCGCTCAATAAGTGGTGGCTTTGTTATTCCCATAACCATCATTTTGGTGACTAAAGATACTCGCTGTTTAATTTTAACAGTCCAAGTTCTTTCAGACAGAGAATAAAAGTGAAATTTCAAAAGATCTGGTGAGCAGGTTTTTTTTTTTTTTTTTTTTTTTTTTTAAACACCTTTATTGGCATTTGACCCACTACATACAGCTCAGTCCCAACACGATCTCTCAAAAGCATCAAACCTCATTCTTCTCCTTTTCTTTTTCAAATTCCAGACATATCAAAGGCACACGAACCATACATAGAATTCAAACCTTTAAGTGGAGACACACAAAGGCCAGTTCTGTGTCTCTGGCCGGAAGTCAGAGAGCAGAAAGGAGTTCTGTCAGAGCTGGGTGGCTGCAGCCAGGGACAAAAGCAGAATTCTCACCTCCGTTCCCTGCATCTGCCATCGATTGTGTGACCTTTGCTCTATTTATAAAAGGAAGATAATAATTCCTGCTTTTTCGGGAGGTTGAACTTCATTAGTTACTCATTCTTAAATGCTTTGAGATTCTCACCATGAAAGGCAGGCTGGCCTCATTTAAACAGCTCTCCCCATCTGGAAGCGGCCCAGCAACATCTGTCCATGCAATGCAGGGATCTGATCCCTGTTTTGTCACAAAGTGAGGCCAGGAAGGTGGATTTGTCCCCCCGGAATTGTGTCCCCTTGCCAAACAGGCAGGGAGACCCCCTTCATCTCTGGCGTCAGGTGGGCAAGAATGAGGAATCTCAGGGCAGCCTGTTTCGTCAGGATGTCACACTGTCCAGAGGCCTCTCAGCTCCAGGGTTTCACCTCCGTCCGAGGACAGAGGGTGGCTGCACGGTGCCCGCTGCAGTGTGAGCCCGCCAGAGAACAGAGCCACAGCGAGGGACTGCTGGACGCCGCTCTCCCAGAAGCCCCCAAAGGAGCTGGGGGGAGATGAAACAGAAGGCGTGGGCTGACCCGGAAAGCAGGATCCACGGCCCCTCTGCAGGCTGACCTCCTCCACTCAGAGGACTAAGATCACAGGGTGACAGCTCCGTGCAGCAGCGGCCAAGAGCTAAGCTGGCCCTCCCGCGGCCCTGGGAACCAGCAGGAACATGGTGGAGGAGAGAACCCTGGAGCCAGGAGACCAGGCTTTCAAATCCAATCGTAAAACACACCCGCTGTGCACCTTGGTCACTAGACCTCTCTGAGCCTCAGAGCTTCAGCTGTGGGGAGGGGGAGGGGGGTTCGTAACAACAGCCTGTGAGGGTTGTTAGGGAGATTAAACACGAAGAGGCCTGTGACGGGGTGTCCCTTGTGGGAGGGGTTCAGTCACTACTCATTACCAAGATTAAAACTATGCTCTAGGATCCTGCAGAGCTCACCCCACTGACTTTTTATTTATTTTTAAAATTTTATTTTTTATTATTAAAAAAATATATATATTTTATTGATTTTTTACAGAGAGGAAGAGAGAGGGATAGAGAGTTAGAAACATCCATGAGAGAGAATCATCCATCAGCTGCCTCTTGCACACCCCCTACTGGGGATGTGCCCGCAACCAGGGTACATGCCCTTGACCGGAATCGAACCCGGGACCTTTCAGTCCCCAGGCCGAAGCTCTATCCACTGAGCCAAACCGGTTTCGGCCCCACTGACTTTTTAAAGCAATTTTCTTTCTCTGTGTCCTTAAAGCAATACTTGTACGTGGAAGAGGATGCTGCGGAAAACAAGCCTCTGGCATTGGATTCTAGCCTCACCCGCGTCCCTTCCCTGGGCGGCAGCGAATACTGCCAGGTTCTGGTGCATCTTTCAGAGATATTCTGTGCGTGTTTAAGGATCCACGTGGATTTTAAACTGTGCTTTCTTTTTATACAGATGACTTGCTATATACACTCCAATTACGTTTTGCTGCCCCCCCCCCCCCCCCCCCCCCCCCCCCGCACTAAACAATGTGTCTTGAAACAAATTCTCTATCAGTATGTAGAGGTGTCCCATTCTTTGAAAGGCTGTATATCATTACATTGCATTTATTTAGCTAGTTCTCTATGAATAGACGTTTAGGTTTGTATTATTTTTCTATGGCCGCTGTAACAAATAATGCCAAATGGAGTGACTGAAAACAACACAAATGTCTTCACAGTTCAGAAGTCCGCAGTGGGTCTGGATGAGCTAAAATCAAGGCGTGGGCAGGATCCCTTCCTTTGGAGACGGGTTTCCTGGCCTTGCTAACTTCTAGCACCACCCGAATTCCTTGGCTTGTGTCCCCTTCCCTCCTCTTCAGAGCCAGCAACTATAGATTGAGTTTTTCTCAAAAACCATATCATTCTGACCGACTCTCCTTTTCTGCTTCCGTCTTTCACTTTTAAGGACCCTTATGATTACATTGAGGGACTGGGATAATCTAGGATAATCTCTCCCTTTTAAGGTCAGCTGTTGAGCAATCTTAATCCCATCTGCAACTTTAATTCCCCCTTGCCATGTGTAGCCACAGGTTCTAGGGATTAGGATGTGGTCCTTTTTTTGGGGGAATTATTTTGGGGCTATTATTCTGACTTTTGCTATTACAAACAGAACTCATAAATATCCTTGTATAAGTGTTATTTCCTGTGAGTATATATCCCATATGATAAAAGTCCAGCAACCAAACTGTGGAATGACCAAAACCACCAGAGATCAAGGGGATCAGGCAGGCAGGTGAGTGGTTAGGAGCCAGCAGTCCCAGATTGTGAGAGGGATGTCCAACTGACAGTTTAGGCTCGGTCTGCTTGGGTCAGGCTTAAACTGCCAGTTGGACATCCCCCGAAGGTCCCAGATTGTGAGAGGGTGTAGGCCAGGCTGAAGGACACCCTTCCATGCACCCATTTCATGCACTGAGCCTCTAGCGTAAGATAAAGTCTGAGAAGTGGACTATCTATGTAAAAGGGCACGTGTTTTAAGATTTTTGGAAGGTATTATCAAGTTTGGCTTCGTGCCAATTTACACACCTATCACCAATGTATTAGTGCAAATTTTAAAAGAAGTCAGTGGTCTTAAGTTTTTTAGAGCAGTTTTAGATTTAAGAAATTGATTGGAAGCACAGTTTCCACAGGCCTCCCCCCCTCCCCACAGTTCCCCTATTATTTTACATGCTGTGTTCATGTGGCACACTTGTTACAATTGATGAATCAATGTTGAAATATTATTATTAACTAAAGTCAACCATTTACATTAGGTTTTCTTCTTGGTGTTGTACATTCTATGGATTTTCACAAATGTGTAATGACTCATATCCACCATTAGTGTGTCACACAGAATAGTCTCATTGCCCTAAAAATCCTCTGTGCTCTGCCAATTTCCTCCCTCTCCCCCGACCTTGAACCCCTAGCAAACACTGATATTTTTACAGTCTCTATAGTTGTGCCTTTTCCAGAATGTCATAGTGTTGGAATCATATAGCAGATAGCTTCCTCAGATTGGCTTTTCTCACCTAGCAATATAATCGGGCATGTTTTTTCATGGCTCCATAGCTCATATATTTTTATCGCTAAATATTCCATTGTATATCCATACAATGTACCTCATATTGTTTATCCATACACCTATTGGTTGCTTCCAAGATTTGGCAATTGTGAATAAAGTGGCTATAAACAACTGTGTGCAGGTTTTTGTGTAGACATAAGTTTTCTTTCTTTTTTAAAATAAAAAAAGATATTTTTTTTATTGATTTCAGAAAGGGAAAGGGAGAGAGAGATAGAAACATCAATGATTGAGCCCACAACCCTGGCACATGCCCCCACCAGGAATCAAACTGTGATCTCCTGGTTCATAGGTCAACGCTCAACCGCTGAACCACTCCAGCTAGGTGTGAACATACTAGTTTGTTTTCGGCTGCACCAGTTGTTTTACACCTTTGAACATGCAGTATTTTAGCAAATGTTTTCGTCTTGGCTAATCTGATAGATGAAAAGTGGTATATATTGCTTTAATGTATGGAGTGAAGTTTGACATCTTTTCATACTTATATTTTTATTTCTGGAAGTGGTCTGTTCGTGTTTATTTTTCTGTTGGCTTGTTTTTTCTTAGTGATATACACATCTCTATATACTAAGGAAAATTAGAAACTTGTGTTATGTGTTTACAAATATTTGGTCCAGTTTATTGTCTTTTGACTTTTTTTCATGTAGAAATTTGAAATATTTATAACTCAAATTCATAGCCTCCCTCCCCCCCCCCCGACTTTGTGGGCCTTTGTATGTGTGTCTTTTCCACCCTGAGATTTAAAAAAATGTCCATTTAATTATTATATTTTATGGTTTTGCTTTTTACATTTAAGTCTTTGATACATTTAAGTCTGGATATATTTAGAGGAAAGGAACAAGGCAAGGTTCCAAATGCTGCTCTCCCCCCCCCCCCCCCACTGTTAGTCCATCAACAAATGTTTATCCACTACCATTTCCTGAATAATCCATCTTTCCTGTTATTGGAAATGTCACCTTGATTATATATTACATTCTAGTAGACAATTGTATCTATTCTGGTATTTTGAGCTAAATCAAAGTTTTATATTTTTTAAATAACAACTTTATGAGACAATTCACATCCTGTAAAATTCACCCCTTTAAGTATACAATTCAGTGTTTTTTTTTGTTTTTTTTTGTTTTTAGCATTTTCACAGAGTTGTGTAACTGTCGTAACTGCTATCTAATTTCACAACATTTTCATCACCCCACAAAGAAACCAATCACTCTCTACTTCCCTCCTGTCCCCAGCTCCTGGTAGACACTGATCTACTTCTTGTTTCTATGAATTTGCCTATTCTATACATTTCATATAAATATAATTATATGGTATGAGGCATCTCTCACTTAATGTTTTCAAGTTCATCCATGTTGTAGCATGTGCCAGTGCTTAATTCCTTTTTATTGCTGAATGATATTCTATTGTATGGCTATACCACTTTTTATTTATCCATTCATCAATTGATGTACAATATATTTGAATTGTTTCAAATTTTTTATTGTGAATAATACTGCTATGAACATTGTATATGACTTTAAAATATATATATATTTAGTTCCCTTGGTGGGGGGATATATATACATATATATATATTAATAAATAAATTGTTGGGTCATATGTAACTTTGTTTTTAAGTTTTTCAAGAACTGCCAGACTATTTTCAAAGTGGTTGCACCATTTTACATTCTTAACAGCGAGTTATAAAGGTTCCAATTTCTCCACATCCTCACTAACAATTGTTAATGTTTTTTTAAAATATATTTTATTGATTTTGTACAGAGAGGAAGGGAGAGAGATAGAGAGCTAGAAACATCGATGAGAGAGAGTCATCAATCAGCTGCCTCTTGCACATCCCCCACTGGGGATATGCCCGCAACCAAGGTACATGCCCTTGACCGGAATCGAACCCGGGTCCCTTCAGTCCCCAAGCCGACGCTCTATCCATTGAGCCAAACCGGTTTCGGCACAATTGTTAATGTTTGTCTTTTTTATTATAGCTACCCTCATGAGTATGAAGTAATATCTCATTGTAGTTTTGATTTGCATTTCCCTAATGATTAATGACATAGGGCTAATTGCCCATTTATGTACCTTATTTGGGTAAAAGTCTATTAAAATCCTTTGCCCACTTAAAAATTAGAGTTGTTTTTGGGTCTTTAAAAAAAAATTGGGTTGTAAAAAAAAAAATTGGGTTTATATATTCTGGACACAAGTCCCTTATCAGAGATACAATTTCAAAATATTTTCTCCCATTCTGTGAGTTGTATTTTTACTGAAAAAAATAAGTTTTTCACTTTAAAAAATATATTTTATTGTCTTTTTACAGAGAGGAAGAGAGAGAGACAGAGTTAGAAACATCAATGAGCAAGCGACATCGATCAGCTGCCTCTTGCACACCCTGCCTCTTGCACACCCCCTACTGGGGATGTGCCCGCAACCAAGGTACATGCCCTTGACCAGAATCAAACCCAGGACCTTTTAGTCCGCAGGCCGACACTCTATCCACTGAACCAAACCGGTCTCGGCAGTTTTTCACTTTCTTATGGTGTTCTTTGAAGCACAAAAGTTTCTAATTTTGACGAATTCCAATTTATAAATTTCAATTTTTAAAAAATTTATTTGTGGTTTTGGTGTTATTATGTTTTAATGTCCAGTAAGGAATCTATCCTCAGACTTATTTTATCCTCAGGCTATTTTTGCATGCATATTTTTTCATGTGAACTTTAGAACTGGCCCATCTTATTCCAAAAGCAATTCTTTTAAAATTTATTGATTGATTTTAGAGAGAGAGGACGGAGGAGAGAGAGATGAAGAGAGGTCAATTTGTTGTTCCCCTTATTTATACATCCATTGGTTGATTCTTATATGTGCCTGACCAGAGATTGAACCTGAAATCTTGGGATCTTGGGAGGACTCTCTACCCAGCCAAGGTATCCAAAGCAATTTTCCCCCCAAAAAAATTTAGTCTGTTTTAAAAATTGGAGTCACTGTAGCTCTGGCAGGTGGCTCAGTTAGTTGGAGCATCATTCCATACACCAAGAAGTGGTGGGCTTGATTCCTGATCAGGGCACATACTTAGTAGTTTGGGGGCTTGATCCCCAGTTGGGGAGAGTCTGGGAGGCAACTGATGGATGTTTCTCTCCCACATAGACATTGATCTCTCTCTTTCCCTCTCCCTTCCTTTCTCTAAAAATCATAGGAATATTTAAAAAAACAACAACAATAAACATATCCTAGGGTGTGGATTAAAACAAATATTGGAGTCACTGTAAATATAATGATTTGTGAGAACTGACATGGTTACGGTAGTCCATCTTCCTATTAAAAAATGGGCTATGTGTTTACATTTATTCAGACCACTCAGTAGCATTCTAAAGCATTCTTCTTTTAGACGAGGCTCATTTGTAATAGTTGTGTTTCGTGTTGTTGCTCATCGGAATGGAATAATTTCTTCTATTTCCTATCAGGTTGCCGATTGCATATGAGGAAGCTACTGACTCTTGTATATCAGTCATAGAACCAGTCATCTTATTTTATCGATAATGAATAATGTGATTGCTAATTCCTGAGTTATCTAGGTCTACAGTCATCTCTTCTAAAAATAATGATAATTTTGCTTTCTTCTTTCCATTTTCATACTTCTTGTGTGTTTTCCTGTTGTATAATTACAGAGGCCTGCACTCACAGAACAATGCTAAATAATGATGGTGTTAGTGAAAATCTTTATTTTGCTCTTGACTCTACGGGAAATGCTTGCAGTGTTTATAGACTTTACAGAGATGCAGCTTCCGGCATCTCTTTCGGAATCTTCCTTTTATTATCTCGCTGTCAGGCTCCATACAGAGTTGTGCTGGCTTCATAAAAAGAACTTGGAAATTTTCCTGCTTTCCCTTTGCTCTGGAACAATTTAAATAGCAGGTAGAATTCACCCATGAAACCATCTGGACCTGATACGTTTTGGGGGTACAGCTCTCTGAAAACATTGTCAATGTATTCTACAGTATTTAGTTTGTTTCAGGTTTTTTTAGTGTATTAAAAAAAAAAAACTCTTCCAGAATTAGTTATAATATTTTCTATTTCTAGAAATTTATCTCTTCTACCCAGGGTTTTAAACATTTTTGCCTTAGGTCAATGCTTATGATTCTACTAATTAGCTCAGTGTCTGTAGTGATTTTCCCACTCTCGTTTCTTACTTTGTGTGTTTGATCTTTAAAAAGCTGGCAGGAGTTTTTCTGCATTTTCTAGCCCATTTATATGACCAGAGGGTTCCCCATCAAGACACCCTCAATGCCCAGTCAGTTTGGTTTTGTTTGAGATGATGTAGGACAGACATTTCTTCCTATACATGGTTTTAGCTGTGCTAAGCTCTTTAAAAAAAAAAAATGTTTTATTGATTTTCCACAGAGAGGAGAGGGATAGAGAGCTAGAAACGTCGATGAGAGAGAAACATCAACCAGCTGCCTCCTGCACCCCGCCCCCCCCACCGGAGATGTACCCACAACCAATGTACATGCCCTTGACCAGAATCGAACCTGGGACCTTTCAGTCCGCAGACCGACGCTCTATCCACTGAGCCAAACCGGTTTCGGCTGTGCTAAGCTTTTTACTTTCACTTTCTCGTTTAATTCTCACCCCATCACAGGAGACAGCTAGCATGGCATTATTTCCATTTTACCCATGAGAAAACAGAAACTTAGAGAGGTTCATAAGTCGCCCAAGGTCCCACAGCTGGAGGCTGGCAAGGTTGGGTTTCTGACCAGGTCTGTCTACCTCAGGACCCATCCTAAGTACGGGGCCCCCACAAGGCTCCTCCCCCCATCACCTGCACTTCCCCTTTACCTCCCCTGGGTCGGCAGCGCAGAAACCGCCACTGTTGATGGACTTCTAACTCAGGCTTGGGCTGTCTGCACTTCTGAGTGCCAGGTGGTGTGATCCCCACCTCCATCTCACGTCTTTTTTGGAGGGTTTGACGTGGGCCAGCCACAGTTGGAAGATGGCTCTCAGGCATAGCATATATAATCCAGTGGGAAAAGAGCTATAGCACCAGCTAAATTATTATAAGATTCTCTTTAAATAGCAAGAAAAAAACCCACAAAAACAACACACCCCAAACCTAACCATCAAATCATGGTGCTTTGAGGTGCAATTGTAGAGAGAGCCTCGGACTAGTCACACGTCAAACCCTTAATAGCTATGTGACCAAGATTCGCCATTTCATGCCTCCATTTCCAGATCTGTAAAATGTGAATAGCATCACAGATTTTTCATCTGATAGGGATGCATCTTATAGCTGATGCTGTCGCTCAAGGATACTTGGCAGGGGTTTTGGTTTTTTAAAACTTTCTTATTGTTGCATGAAATAGTGCTATGTCCTACCGAAGATCTTAGATTTGATGACATATGATAATAATCACGTGGTTGTTGGGAGAATGAAATGAGATGATGGAAAGTGAAGAACCCCATAACATTCAGGTCAAACAATGTAGGAAGCATTGGCCAGGGTCCTAATCCAGAGTCTGTCATCACCACCTTGCTGGGTCCCCCTGGCCAAGTTACCCCCATGTGTGGTCCCCACATTTCCTTCTCTGGTCTTTCTCAGCAAAATGAAAGATGTATATGATTTATTAACTCAGCCAACATGTCCTGAGCACACTTTCTGGGCCAGGCATGGGGGATGGGAGTGCCGGCAGCAGGATGCCCACACTTGATAGCAGTGTTATGATAAAGATAGACAGAAAGCACGAACCAATTCACAGAGCTCTTCTTGCTTTAAATTCTGTCCTTTAGTAGGAGGAGGGCCAGGTAGGGCAGGTGTGTTTAAGGAAGCCATCCTAACTAATAAAAGAGTAATATGCAAATTGACTGTTACTCCAAGACACAAGATGGCTGCCCCCATGTGGTCAAAGATGGCTGCCCCCATGTGGACACAAGATAGCTACCACAAGAGGGCTGGCAGGGGAGTTTAGTTGTGGGCAGTTGGGGGTGACCAAGCCAGCAAGGGAGGGCAGTTGGGGGTGGTAGGCATGTAGGGGAGGATAATTAGGGGTGACCAGGTCAGCAGGGGAGGGCAGTTAGGGGTGACCAGGGTGCAGGCGAGGGCAGTTAGGGCAATTGGACCAGCTGAGGAGCAGTTATGCGTTGATCAGGCTAGTAGTAGAGTGGTTAGGGGGTGATCAGGCTGGCAGGCAGAAGTGGTTAGGGGCAATCGGGCAGAGGCAGGCAAGCGATTGGGAGCCAGCAGTCCTGGATTGTGAGAGGGATGTCCCATTGGGATCTGGCCTAAACAGGTGGTTGGACCAAAAAAAAAAAAAAAAAAAAAAAAAAAAAAAAAAATTCAATTGCCCAATAAAAGCTTAAAAAAAAAAAAAAAAACCCAATAAAAAGAACAGGTGGTTGGACATCCCTCAAGGGGTCCCAGATTGGAGAGGGTGCAGGCTGGGTTGAGGGACGCCCCCCACACCCCCTGCATGAATTTCGTGCACCAGGCCTCTAGTATGGTATAAGGGTTAATGTATAGGCTGGTGTTGGACAGACTTGGGCCAGCTCTGTAACTTTCTAGCTGTGTGACCTTAGGCCAATGACTTAACCTCTCTGAGCCGCAGAGCCTTATCTGTAAAATGAGAGTGACAATAGTCCCACCTCACAGAACTGTTGCATTGAATGAACTGCAGTATATAAAGCTCAGCTCAGTGCAGGGTAATAATAAGCCACTAATGAATGGAAGCCTCCCTCCTTCCTTTCTTCCTTCTTCTCCTTTTCTTCCTTCCTGTTCTTCCTTCTCCACCTTTCCCTCTTTTTCCTCCTCCTCTCTAACTGACTTGCTGTGCTTGAGAAGTAATTACTTACTGGTGCAGGAACCCCCTTTGCAGGGGCCCCTCCCTGCTGGAAGTTTCTGATGTCTGTCTGCCATGACTGCCCAGCAGTTGAGGGGGCTCAGGCAAGGTGCCTCCCTTCATGAAAAGGGTAGATGCAGAGCCCAAGGCACTTTCCAAGGGCCTAGGGAAAAGTTTGAGATCTCAGAAAAGTTATTGGGACCAACATAGGAAAAGGAAACTATAAACTCAAGAAATGTTTAATTCAAGATCTATAAAATGTAACACTATGTTAACTTAATAATTGTTAAAATTTGAGATTTCTTTATATTTGAAAACAACTTGTAGGTTGGATTTTTTTTTTCACTTTGCAAGAGTTCCCAAATGTGCACTGTAGTTATAGAAATTATAGCCAATTGTAAATTGAGTTGTTCACCACTTGTAAATTAAATGGATATGTTTAGCCAAATTCAAAAGCAAAATATAAAAAGCCCTTTCAAAAATTTTACTGTTAAAATTGTTAATATAAAATATTTTAAAGTATTTTTAAATAATATAAGGCCCTTTAGGGCCTAGGAGAGTCTTTAAAGTGCCTGATGCAGTACTTGGGAGGTCTTTAACCCTATTTTTAGTTCTATTTTTTTTTTTTTTTGTTTTTTTTTTTACCTTCTACGATAGCTGATTTTTCTAACCCTTTGTAAGATATTTAAAATTTAGAATTTGTAATAATTTTTGAAAATATTCACAATGTAATAAAAATTGCAGGATATTAAACTATATATCAGCCGGATCTCAAGTAGTTTTAAAAATTCATACATGATTTTTAAAAAATGACTAGAAAGAAATATACTAGAATGTTAATAGACTCTCAGCAGAACAAATGCATAATTATCTTTTCTTTTTTATAGTTTACAGACTTTCCAAATTTTCTACAAAGAAAATGCATTACAATCAGAAAAACAACTTTTGGTAGTGAAAAAAAAATTTTTTTTCTTACTACGAAAGTAATTTATGCTCATTATGAAAAAGTCACAAAATACATATAAGCATAAGGTTGGAGAAGAAACATGTACATTCCACCCACCCAGAGTCCTTCCAGACCTTTTTTATGCATACATAAACATTTATATTTTTATCACAAAACGAGATCATTCTGTACGCAGTACTGTTTGAAACCTGCTTTTTTCCCCTTACCATGTATATTGAGAATATTTTTTTTAACATCAACAGCACATTTCCACAAAATGATTTGAATGGCAGCATACCACCACATTTTGAGGATGAACCACGATTTACTTATTTCCTAATTATTAGATACTAGAGGCCCGCTGCATGACATTTGTGCACTGGGGTGGGGGGTGTCCCTCAGCCCAGCCTGCACCCTTTAGCAGTCTGGGAGCTCCTTGAAGGGAGTAGGCCTAAGCAGTCAGCCCAGCTGTGGCTGAGCAGCGCTCCCCTTGTGTTGAACATCTGCCCCCTGGTGGTCAGTGTGGGTCATAGCAACCTGTTGTTCTGCCATTGGGTCAATTTGCATATTTCCCTTTTATTATCCTTATAATAAAAGGCTAATTTATGCAAATTGCCCCCTCTATCAGGAGTTGGATCGGGAGTTCAACCAGGGATACATCCCACATCCCCTCCCTCCTACCCCGCTTCGCCCTGCTGGCCCGATCCAATTGACTCTGATCTGGGCAGGCCAGCCAGACCCCACCTATGCATGAATTTGTGCATCAGGCCTCTAGTATAGGATATATGTTGCTTTCCAATTTTCTCTATCACAAATAGTACTGCAACGAAAATATTTTAAAGCACCAGAGAATCCTTCATTTTCACAAAGAAATCACTGAACACTATCTAATAGGCATTTACTTCTGATAATGCCAGGCTCTGAGAACCTGGAAGTGTTTAAGTAACGATTCCTTCCCTGGAAGAGTTCCCAGGCTGATAGCAGAGCCATGGACTGTGCCTGAGAAAGCCTGGAGAGGCCTCTCGGGGAGGAGAATGGGGTGGGGGGAGGGGCATGGAGCTGAGACTTGAAGATTGGGTAGGAGTTCACCCCAGAGACAGGGAGGGCCAAGCAGGGAGCCCTTCGTAGGCACAGAGGACAGGACAGGAGGAGATGGGAAGGCGGCCTTAATCTAGAACTGGGATGAGCTGGGTCCTTTCACATCAGCTTCTTTATTAACTCCTCACACTGGCTGCAAAGGAAACCATGACTCCAATCTTCTAGTCAAAGAAACGGAGGGTGCACTCTTGTTTAATTAGAGGGAGGGCCAGCATGTGGACACAGGTTCCACTTACTCTAAAGCCCAGGCCCTCTTTCTTCTTTCCTCTCTTCTTCTCCTTTCCCTGATGATGGCAGAGGCAGTTCTCTGCTCACAGGGAACATAAGAAAACATCGAATTCCTTCTCTTTCCATTTGATTTTTCTTGTTAGTCAACATCCCAAGCCATGTTAAGGCCTGTGCTGCTACCTGCCATACGGAAGCACTTAAGTTCCAGCCTTCTTTGGTCTCCTCCTTGCAGAGAGCTTGATAGAGAGGGGGGTCGGGGTGGGGGGGGGGAGACACCCAGTGCCATCTTGGACGCTGTCTTTGGCCACCACTTGAACAAGCCATTAAAACTCACTTGTCTTGTCTCTCCGATGTGGCTCAGTTGCTGAGCGTCGATCCATGAACCAGGAGGTCACTGTTTGATTCCCAGTCAGGGCACATGCCTGGGCTTTCAGGCTTGATCCCTGGGGTAAGGCATTCAGGAGGCAGCAGACCCACGATTCTCTCTCATCCACGAGGGTTCTACCTCCCGTCTCCTCTGAAATTATTTAAAATATATTTTTTACAAACCTCATTTGTCTTGGCACGGAGACACTGCATTAGGCTCAGAGTGGTGTGTTTTAGGAGTGGTGAGAAATTCAGAGGAGCAGGAGCAGGGGGTGAGAATGGGGACGAGGGGAAGCCAAGGGCTGGAGGAGTGAGCTGGGGATTGGCCAGGCTCATGCACAGGTTGCTGACGTTTGCAAGTCCAATGGTTTCTTGGGAAAAGAGCCAGACTGCTCTGCAAAGGTGGATTTGGTCTAGAGATAGACAAGTGTTGGAGAAAACAGGAGAAAATAATAAAAGCTACAATAACATTTTTTGATTACCAGATGCTGTCCTAAACATTTTAAACATTTTGACTCTTTTTTGAAAAAAAAATTATTTATTTCAGAGAGGAAGAGAGAAGGATAGAATCATCAATGATGAGAGAGAACTGCCTCCTGCACTCCCTACACTGAGGATGGAGCCCTCAATCTGGGCATGTACCCTGACCAGGAATTGAACAGTAACCTCTTGGGTCACAGGTTGACGTTCATGCCAGCCAGGCAACATTTTAACTCTTTTCATTCCTATGGGGTAGGTGCTAGATTTATTCTGTTTTCCAGGTGAGAAAACTGCAACACAGAGAGGTTAACTAACTTGGCCAACAGAACATAGTAAACGAGAAGCCGATATTTAGACCCAAGCAGCCTACTTTTAACTTTTAACCCAGTTTAGCCCTTGCAAAGCTAAATGAAGACACGTCTGATCACCAGCACAGAGCTGAATGTCTTAAACATAATGTACTGCCAATAATTATCATTTATTCATATTTATTATTAGAATACAATTAATATATATATACACTATTTTAATGTATATTAGTGTGATGATACATGGCTTATAACAATATTGATGATTAAGTGTGGGAGAGATGAATCTGAACTGGAACTGCAGCACAGTGGTGGAAGGGAAGAAGTATTTCTGAATTAGCATTGCAGGATTTAGTAACAAGATTCGGGGAGGATTCTGGGTGGATGATTTAGTTTTAGGTTGAGGAGCAGGAGGAGGGTGGTGTCATCAATGAGGCCCCAACACCCTCCTGGGAGGACAGGGCTGTGGAGGAGAGCTGTGCTTGGTCCACGTGACTTTGAGGGGCCTGTGGGCTGGAGCGCCGGCCGGAAGGGCTCCTCTGGAGGGAAACCTATAAAGCTGGTTCTTTGGGTTTTGGTAGCAAAACAACAGGTTCACAGACGTCTCGCCTGCTACTTAAGACACTAATGAAAAGCTTTCAGTTCTATAACCTAATCTCAGAAGTGACATCACCTCAATTCTGTCATTTTCTACTCTTTAAACTTTTTAATGATAGAGAAACACAGAGCAGCTGCCTCCCGCATACCTCCCACTGGGGATGTGCCTGTAATCAAGGTACATGCCCTTGACTGGAATCAAACCTGGGACCTTTCAATCCTCAGGTCGACACTATATCCATTGAACCAAATTGGTCAGGGCCAATTTTCTACTCTTTAGTCATTAGGTCAGCCTACCTGCTAGGGGAGGGGACTTTGCAAAGGTGAAATCCCTGGGACCGTGTTAGAGGCTGCCTACCCAGGTACCTTTCCCACTTGATTATACCTTTCTTTGCTTTCATCATTGCAGCTAACTCCACTCCCGTCCCTCAGTAGAAGTACTCTGTGAACTTTATAAAGTTGCAGTGTGATTAGTTTGGAGTGATTGATATTTCTGTAGACAATGGCACTGAATGACTTAGCAAACCACGCGGTGGAAGATGGTTATAAAGGGATCCAATTACTTTCCTTGCTAGGGCAATGCAAAATGCAAGGTGTAAAAATGGACTTAATTGGTGAAAAATTAATTACTCAATTAAACTTATTTCTGCTTAAATACATTTAGGTGTTAATTGGCAATCTGACTTGAGGTTTGTTTTAAGGTGGACTGGTTACCGCGACCCTGTCTTTTAAGAAATGATTTCTGTTTGATGTGCCGCGGACACTCCTGGTCTTGCTGAGAAACAGTGTCTTGTTCATTGTCATGGTTCTTCTCCAGATGGGACTGATCGGGTCAGACTGGCCCAGAGGGCAAAAATGGCATTTGCTTTGGAAGCCCAGTCAAGAGGAACATCTTTCTACTGCTGGAGGGGCTTTGCTGGGGAGGCCAGAGTGGCAGTGGGAAAGGCGCAGGACTACGAGTGGAAAACACAGGGACTCCTTACATTTCTCTGCTCTGACTTTGGGCAAGTCGCATGTTGTCTGGGTTTCATTTTCTATTTCTGTAAAATGAGATGGGGAGAGCAGATAACATCTGAGGTCACTTCAGCCATAAAATTCCATGATTGTCTCACTACAGGAGGGATACCCTGCAAAGGTTTTCTTTTCCTTAGGACATTTTTCAGCATGGCTGACATGGCTTGGTGGATTGAGTGTCATCCTGTGCCCCAAGATGTCACTGGTTCGATTCCAGGGCAGGGTACATGCCTGGGTTTTGGGCTCGATCCCCTGTAAGATGTGTGCAGGAGGTAGTCGATTAATGTTTCTCTCTCTCCCTCTTTATAATCAATACAAATATATTAAAAACAATTTTTTTCTTAGCCTGATCTGTTTGCTGGAATTTGTTTCACGTAGTATATTATGTTTCCATTAACCATGGAAGATGGAGCACATGCTTACCTGCTTACTCTCTTAAAATCCTATCTAAGTGATAAGGATCAAGAGTATGGGCAAAGGGTCATCAGTGGACAAGAGAAGATGGAAGGAGCAGAAATGGCAGGGGCTGCTGAGGGAGAGGCCCACAAGAACCTCAAAAGTTTGCCCTGCCGAGTCCCAGAAAGGTCCAGGAATTTTAGGGAATCCCTGAAAGTGGAGGGAGGAGAATTAAGTGAAATTTAATTGAATTTAAATTAATTCTTAATGGATGAATGAGGCCCAGCCGGCATAGCTCAGTGATTGAGCGTTGACCTATGAACCAGGAGGTCAGGGTTCGATTTCTGGTCAAGGCACATGCCTGAGTTGCAGGCTCGATCCCCAATGTGGGGCATGCAGGAGGCAGCTGATCAATGAGTCTCATCATTGACCACTGATGTTTCTATCTCTTTCTCCCTTTCCCTTCTGAAATAAATAAAAAAAATATATTATAAAAAAATGGATGGTGATGTCCCTTACTCCCCCTGACTTTCTCTTTCAGCACTTCCCAGCAGGAGATCTGAAAATTCTTCTGGAAAAACAAAGCAATTTTAGAGGAAAGAGCCCCCCCCAGTGAAAAAGCCGACATGCTACCTGGTCACCCAACAGTGAACTCCACCGGTGGACAAACCCTAGTCCCACAGATAGAGCTTCCTGTGGCTTTTGGTGCCTGCCTCTCATTATGAACGTTCAGCCAAAGATCACCTGACAGGAGAAAGAGACCCAAAAAGGACAGACAAAAGACACTGACACGGAAAAGAGACAACACAAGGAACAAAAGAAAAAGTATAATCATTTCCCTCCGATAAGATGAAAGATTCTCATTCAGATTTCTACTCAAATACCACTTCACCAAAGAGACTTCCCCTGGCCACTCTGCCTAAAACAATACCTTCCATTACTTTGTACTCTGCCACTCTGCCTAATTTCAGAAAGAAAGGACAGATAAATGGTGGGGAGATAATTATTTAAATAAGTAAAATGAAAAACCTTTCCAGAACTACAGGATATAAGTCTCCAGTTTGACAGGGTCCACTGCGTGCCAAGCACAATGATGGACAAAAGACCCCACTGAGGCACATCATTGTGAGATTTCAAAACCCTGGAGACAAGAAAAGATCCTAACAGCTCCCTGAGACACAAACAAAGTAGGCTTCCACAAAGGCTCAGCAATCAAAATTGCCCCAGACTGCTCAATAAAAACATCAGAAGCTAGAGGAAAGCAGAGCAAGGTATCAAAATCCTGACGGGAAACTATTCCAACCTGTAGTTCTGTATTTTAGTGCAATTATCAATTAGGTGTTGAAGGGAAGCAAAGATATTTTTAGAATAAAGGTTTCTTTTTCTTGGAATAAACCAAGAAAGAGGATGAGATTCAGGGGGTCCAAGTCAGGACAGTGGCCAAGGAAGCTCCCGGGAGGATGGACAACGAAAGCACCTCGTCCACATGGAGGCTTCTGGAGGGGGGCCTGCAAGAAAAAGGGACATGGCTAGGTTATCTGCATTGTTGGGTGTGTGGAAATCTTAAAAGGCTGTTAGAAGGTCTAAGAAAAGTTATTGTTCGGTATCCAGAATACTAGGGAAAAAAAGAAAAAGAAAAAAAAAAGGAGCTAATTATTAACTTCGGCGTAAACAGAAAGCTGTCCAAGAGGAGAGACATATAATGGGACAATAGCTTCAGTGAATACAAATCATCTATATATATAAAAGCCTAAGCGACTATTATGACTGAATGACAGGAACAACAGGTTGCCTGGTTGCTATGATGGGCACTGCCATCAGGGGGCAGGCGCTCAATGCAGGAGCTGCCCCCTGGTGGTCAGTGGGCTCCCACAGCCAACCTCCCGCAGTCCCTCCCTCTAGCCGGCCGTTCCGATGGTCCCAATTGGCCCCGATTGCTGGCCAGGCCAGGGGACCCTACCCAGGCATGAATTCATGCACCGGGACTCTAGTATTATCATCATAAAGTAAACATTAAGTGTTCACTTAAGCAGGAATTGTAAGTACATTGAGAAGAAGAGGGGACCGGGCAGTGCCTTAGAACAGCTACTCCTTGCTCATCAGGCTGCCAATGGACGATGGGAAACTCCACAAATGAAGGCATAGCACATACTAGTAAGTTTGTTCTTTAATGGGATGATGGCGCAAACCAGAAAAAAAATGTACAAAAGAGTGAGCATGGGCTTGCCCCTGAGGTGAAGAGGAGCTGTTTTTTCATTAAATACGAGTTTATTATCATTCAACTTCTTAAACTAAGAGCAATCTCTACTTTGAGAAGGATAAAGATGAAGTTTATAACGTCTGTATCTTATGTATGGAGAGTTCACATCTACCTCTTCACCATCAGCCAGTGTGAATGGAATAAAATTGCTGATGGAGGTCAGACTGGGCTCCTGTTTGCACTGCTCCCTGAGTCTGATTTGAGGAGGCCTGGAAAGCTGGTCCTGCTTGTAAATCCCACCCTGCTGCTGAAGAATGTCCCACCTGTCTATAGTGTCAGTGGGAAAAGAGAGTGATGGACGGGATCAAATTTGGGATCAAATTTAGTTTCTGCTGCATACTAGCTGAGGGGAGTTGGCAAAATAGCAAATCTCTGATATGTCCTGAGAACCCACAGAGCTGTTGTTTGACATTAGGGGTCACATCCTGTCCTCGAGGCGGTCAGGGAGAGGGACAAGTTGGTTTCCTCAACATGAAATGGGAATTCATCTACAGTGTGCAGGAGGCTGGCATTGAGCCGACCGCTGGGTAGGAGCAGCAGACAGGCTTGGCTCTGAGAGGCCAGACTCACAGAGCACACTGCAAACTGCTGGGTAAAGAGAGAGTAGGATGCAGCATCATAGAGCAAAGGCCCAAACTCAAAGCCTTGCCCTGGGGCGGGGTTGGGGGTGAGATGCAGTGGTTGCTGACCCACCCTCCCTGGCTGAGCTGAACCATTATAGTTTCCTTCTTAGGACTGTCTTCAGAGAGCTGGGGTTTTAGGATTTGAGGGATAAGCACCCTGAAAAGTGTCCTTTCATTCCTACATTTTAGTAATTCATAAGTCAGCAACGTTCCCAAACGGATTTGATGGGCCAGCAGATATAAAGACACAAAAAAGATACATCAGGGGGAAAATCCCCAGCTACCACCTACCATCTTTTCACAAAAGGAAGGAAGGAAGGAAGGCTTATCACAAAAGAGGATACAATTTCAGAATAAAGGGCAGCCCTTTACATTGCATCCAAGTACCTTCGCTCAGGAAAAACACGCAATCGTGAGTTTATTTTTCTCATTTCACTGCAGTCATGTGAAACTTTGGGTATGGACCAACACTGAACCAAGGTCACCTTTACTCCTTCATGTGATAGGTGAAGAGGTCAAAGGTTGAGCCAAAATTAGATGTCTGAGATTACAGCAGAGCCAGGATCCAGTACCAAGCCTCCCAGCCCCTTCTTCACCTACTGGCCACACCCCTGTGTACGCTCAGGTGAGCGGTACACAGAGGGATCACTGACTGGCTGTGCCCACGTGGGCGGTACACAGTGGGATCACTGACTGGCTCTGCTCAGATGGTACACAGAGGGATCACTGAGTAACTGTTGTCATAACAAAAGGATAAACTCAAGAAGAATGACTTCCCATTGAGGCTAGAGCCCTCTGATACTTTCCCGACACCCCCAGCCTGCCCATAAGATAACTCTACACCCTCTGACTTCCCGTTCTCTTTCAAATTCTTTCTTGGCCTCCCCTCTTTCTTTCCTGAGAATGCTCCATCTTTGCCCTCCATCACCCCTGTTGGCACTGTTGACCATTCTCACTCCTGGAACCTCTGGTCCCATGCACTTGGCACCAGTGTCTGTTGGTTCCCCTGCTTCCTAAGCAACCCTTTCTTCTTCACTCATTACGATTCTGCCCTACAAATGTAGGCTTTTTCCAGACGTTATTTCTCATCCACCATGATCTCATTCATTACCACTTACATAGAGACAAATCTCAAACATTAAAAAAAAATTTTTATTCATTTTTAAAGTGAGAGGAAAGGAGAGAGAGAAACATCAATGTGAGAGCAAAACATCGATAGATTGGCTGCTTCCTGCATGCCCCCAACCATGGATCGAGCTTGAAACCTGGGCGTGTACTCTGACCCGGAACTGAACCAGCACCCTTTTCAGTGCATATGGGATGATGCCTAACAAACTGAGCCACACTGGCCAGGGCCAGTTCTCAAACGTTTATCCCCAGTGCCGACCCCACACTGCTAATGGATATGTTGACATCACCTGGAACTCTGGAAGGCACCCCAGTTACATACTGCAGACAGGAAGCTTGGAGCTACTCCATTGTCCTGGGCCCCTCCCAGATAGACAGGAGGCACACATGTTATTAAACTTCTGTTGGTTTTACTCCCATTTTAAAAAAAAATCCTCCAGGAAGCCTTGTTTTCCTTCTAAACCTGCTCCTCCTTGTTTCCCTGTCTGGGCTAACGCTGTCACCCTCCATACTGCCTCCAAAAGCACTTTGGAGTCATACTTGACACCTCTCCCTGCCTCCCTGCCAGCTTCAGATCAGTCACAAATCCGACTCATCCTTTCTTAGAAACGTCTTTCTCATCTTAGATCCTCACTGCCTGGCTGTGTCACTTCTTTCCTGTACTCATGCAACATTTTCCTAATTGGTTTCCATACCAGCTCTCTCTCCCTTCTCTTCAGCCCAGCCTCTCTGTCACCTAAAAATAAGTCCGAGCATGCTACTCTCTTTCTTAGGAAATCTCTACTAGAATGAAAATCAAAACAACAAGGAGAATTAAAAAAAAATACAATCCTCAATGCTGATGAGCATGCTGTGAAACAGGCAAACTCATTTGCTGCTAATGCAACCACTTGGGAATGCCGTTTGAGTATACATGAGAGCTTAAACATATTCTGCCCGTGACCCAGTTATTCCATTTCTGAGAAGCTAAGGAAGTAATCCAATATATGAAAAAGCTTCATGCACAAAGGTATTTATTCTATCATTATTTACATAGAGAGAAGTTGGAAATAACCCAACTATATTACAGTACAAAAAAATCTATGATACTGGATGGCCTATTATGCAGCCATTAAAAATGACATGTTCTCATAGGAAAAAAAAAAGGCAAAATAAAATATACTAGAATGTCACTAAGGATTACTTCTGGTGGGATTATGGATGATTTTAATCTTCTTCTTTATAATTTTCTGTATTTTCCCAAAGTTTCTACTATAAATAACCACTATAATTAGACAACAAATTTATTTTTGAAATAAAGCTAACTTAAGTTTATGGCAACTGAAAAAAAAAAGCTGCATACCAAATTGTACATAAACATCAGTTCCGTACAAACACAAACAAGAATGTAAGGAAATAAAACAAACTGTTCATATTGATTGCCTCTAAGTGACAGCACCATGGTGGCATTTTCTATTGATTTCACCTTCCTGAAGAGCATGTGCACACACATACACACACACACACACACACACACACACACATACACACATACGACTAAGAAACTCTCTATTGCCTGCAGGACCTATCCTATCCCTTAGTGAGGCCTAATTAAGATAGGGACCCCAGATGACATTTTAAAAAATTGAGCTATAATTCATATAACCATAAAACTCATCCATCTAATTTTTACTGCACTGTTTTACATTCCTACCAGCAATGCATGGGGGTTCCAACTTCTCCACATCCTCGCCAACACTTGTTAAGGTCTGTCTTTTTTAATTATAGTCATACTTATGTGAAATGGTATCGCATTGTGGTTTAGATATACATTTCCCTAATGACTCATGATGTCTGGCATCTTCTCCTGTGCTTATTGGTCATTAGTATATCTTCTTTTGAAAACTATTTAAATCCTTTGCCCATTTTATTAGGTTATTTGTCTTTTTATTGTTGACCTGCAGTGTTTATATTTTCTGGACATTAGTCCATTATCAGATATATGATTTGCAAATATTTCCTTCTATTCTGTGGGTTGATGATCTTCTTTGAAGCACAAAAGTTTCAGCTTGATAAAGTCCAATTAGTCTATTTTTTCTTTTGTTGTTTGTGCCTTCGGTGTCATGGCTTAATAAACCATTGCCGAGTCCAAGGTCAGGAAGATTTATAGCTTTGTTTTTCTTATAAGAACTTTGTATTTTTAACACTGATATTTAGGTCTTTGATCTATTTTGAATTACTTTTTGTACTTGGAGGAGGTAGTAGTCTCACTTGTTAAAGTATATATCTAGTTGTCCCAGCATCATTTGTTCAAAAGACTGTTCTTCCCCCATTGAATTCTTAGCAAACCAACTGACCAGAAATATAAGGACATAATGACCTTTTTAGTTTAATTTTTAGCCTCATCAGACTTCTCAATTTGCTAAGCTTGTCCCACCTTGATACCTTTGTACGGGCTAGTCCTTCACTTGACTTCCACTTTTTTTCTTTCTTTCTTTTTTTTTTTTTTTTTTTTTTTTTTAATTAATTTATTTATTTTTTTTTTACATATTTTAATGATTTTTTTTGCCCCCCTCCCTCCCTCCCCCATAGCCCCTCCCTCCCCATAGTTTTATGTCCATTGGTTGTACTTATATGCATGTATACAAGTCCTTCGGTTGATCTATTATCTCCCCCAGATCCTCCTCCCCTCCCCGCTGTAATTTGACAATCTGCTTGTTGCTTTACTGTCTCTATATCTATCTTTTGGTTCATCAGTTTATAATGCTCTTTATTATCCACAAATGAGTGAGGTCATGTGGTGTTTCTCTTTCATTGATTGGCTTATTTCACTCAGCATGATGTTCTCCAATTCCATCCAGGTTGCTGCAAATGATGAGAATTCCTTCTTCTTTATGGCAGCATAGTATTCCATTGTGTAGATGTACCATAGTTTTTTGATCCAATCATCTGCTGACGGGCACCTAGGCTGTTTCCAAATTCTGGCTATTGTAGATTGTGCTGCTATGAACATAGGGGTGCATATATCCTTTCTGATTGGTGTTTCTAGTTTCTTGGGATATATTCCTAGGAGTGGGATTACTGGGTCAAATGGGAGTTCCATTTTCAGTTTTTTGAGGAAACTCCACACTGTTCTCCACAGTGGTTGCACCAGTCTGCATTCCCACCAGCAGTGCACGAGGGTTCCTTTTTCTCCGCAACCTCGCCAACACTTGTCGTTTGTCGATTTGTTGATGTTGGCCATTCTGACAGGTGTGAGATGGTACCGCATTGTTGTTTTGATTTGCATCTCTCGTATAATTAGTGACTTTGAGCATGTTTTCATGTGCCTTTTGGCCTTCCTTCTGTCTTCTTTTGAAAATATTCTATTTAGGTCCCTTGCCCATTTCTTAATTGGATCATTCATCTTCCTTTTATTTAGTTGTATCAGCTGTCTGTAGATGTTAGAGATTAAACCTTTATCAGTGGTGTTATTTGCAAATATGTTCTCCCACACCGTGGGCTTTCTTGTTGTTTTGTTGATGGTTTCTTTTGCTGTAAAAAAGCTTTTTATTTTGATGTAGTCCCATTTGTTTATTTTCTCTTTAGCTTCCATTGCCCTAGGGGCAGTATCAGTGAAGAAGTTCTTTTGGCATACGTCTGAGATTTTGCTGCCTGAAGATGCTTCTAGTATTTTTATGGTTTCCCGTCTGATGTTTAAGTCCTGTATCCATTTTGAGTTTATTTTTGTGTATGGTGTAAGTTGGTGATCTAGTTTCATTCTTTTGCATGTGTCTACCCAATTTTCCCAACACCATTTATTGAAGAAACTGTCTTGACTCCATTGTATATTCTTTCCTCCTTTGTCAAATATTAATTGAGCATATTGATTTGGGTTGATATCTGGGTTCTCAATTCTATTCCATTGATCTATATGTCTGTTCTTGTGCCAGTACCAGGCTGTTTTGAGAACAGTGGCTTTGTAATACAGTTTGAAGTCCGGTATTGAGATCCCTCCTACTTTACCCTTCTTTCTCAGGATTGCTGTGGCTATTCGGGGTCTTTTATTGTTCCAAATGAACTGTTGGAGAGTTCTTTCTAGGTCAGTGAAATATGCCCTTGGTATTTTAATGGGGAGTGCATTGAACCTATAGATTGCTTTAGGAAGTATGGACATTTTGATGATGTTGATTCTACCAATCCATGAACATGGTATGTTCTTCCATCTCCTTTCATCATCCTCTATCTCTTTTTTCAGTGTCGTGTAATTTTCTGCATATAGATCCTTTACTTCCTTAGTTAAATTTATTCCTAGGTATCTTAATTTTTTTGGTGCGATGGTAAATGGAATTGCTTTTTTAGTCTCTGTTTCTGTAGTTTCACTGTTGGTGTATAGAAATGCCATGGATTTCTTGGCGTTAATTTTGTATCCTGCTACATTGCCAAATTCATTTATTAAGTCAATTAGTTTCTTAATGGAGTCTTTTGGGTTCTTTATGTACAATATCATGTCATCTGCAAATAAGGATAACTTTACTTCTTCTTTTCCAATTTGGATGCCTTTTATTTCGTCCTCTTGTCTAATTGCAATGGCTAGTACTTCCAGTACTATGTCAAACAGGAGTGGCGAAAGTGGGCATCCCTGTCTTGTTCCTGTTCTTAGAGGGAATGGTTTTAGTTTTTGCCCATTGAGTATAATGTTGGCTGTGGGTTTATCATATATAGCTTTTATTATGTTGAGGTATGATCCTTGTACTCCCACTTTGTTAAGAGTTTTTATCAGGAAAGGGTGTTGGATTTTATCGAATGCTTTTTCTGCATCAATTGATATGACTATATGATTTTTATCTTTCAATTTGTTTATGTGATGTATCACGTTTATTGATTTGCGGATATTGTACCATCCTTGCATTCCTGGAATAAATCCTACTTGGTCATGGTGTATGATCTTTGTGATGCTCTGCTGGAGCCGATTTGCTAGGATTTTGTTGAGGATTTTGGCATCTATGTTCATGAGGGATATTGGCCTGTAATTCTCTTTCATTGAGTTGTCTTTATCTGGTTTTGGTATTAGGGTGATGCTGGCTTCATAGAAGGAGTTTGGAAGTGTTCCTTCCTCTTGAATTTTTTGGAAAAGTCTGAGGAGGATAGGTTTTAGTTCTTCCTTGAATGTTTGGTAAAACTCTCCTGTGAAGCCATCTGGCCCTGGGCTTTTGTTTGCTGGAAGCTTTCTGATGACTGTTTCAATTTCTTCCCAAGTCACTGGTCTATTGAGATTTTTAGATTCTTCCTGATCGAGTTTTGGAAGTTTGTATTTTTCTAGGAATATGTCCATTTCCTCCAGGTTGTTCAGTTTGTTGGAATAGAGTTGTTCGTAGTATTTTGTAACAATCCGTTGTATTTCGTTGGGGTCTGTTGTTATTTCACCTCTTTCATTTCTGATTTTGTTTATTTGGGTCCTCTCTCTTTGTTTCTTAGTTAGCCTGGCTAGAGGTTCATCTATCTTGTTTATTCTTTCAATTTTCTTTCTTTCTTTTTAAAAAATATATTTTTATTGATTTCAAAGAGAAAGGGAAAGAGAGAAAAGTCAATGACGAGAGAGTCATTGATTGGCTGCCTCCTGCATGCCCCCTACTGGGAATCAAGCCTGCAGCCCAGACATGTACCCTGAGCTGGAATCAAACCCAGGACCCTTCAGTCCACAGGCTGATGCTCTATCCACTGAGCCAAACCAGCTAGGGCTGACTTCCACTTGTCTTGATAGTCAACCATCCTCATTCTCCACATACTGCCTGTTCCCACAGCCTTCCCCTGTCTCCCAGGCAGTCAGATTCAGTACTCCTGGAGCATCTCTATCCGTCATTGCTCTATTCACATAGCATTAAAGTTATGTATTCACGAGTGAATATGCTTTGAGATCTCCCAGAGCTACATTCATGTCTGAATCCTTTTTGAAGAATGTAGCACAGCACCTGGCATTTAACAGGTATCATGTGAATGTTAGTGGGTAACCACTGATTGAAATTTCTGAAAATTAAGCAAATTATTGGAACAATGTCTCCCACTTCTCTTTTTCTTCAGTTCCAGAGAATAGTATGTATTCATTCTTTCTTTTGTTTAAGAAGTTTTTATTAAGTACCTATTATGTGCTGAGCATTGAACTAGAAGCTGCAGATAATGTGGTGAACATAAACAGACATGGCCCAACTTCTATAAGTATTAATAAAAGCAGTGTAGTGGGAAAAATTGACATTAATCAAATAATCATATAAACATGAAAAATGTGAGCATGTGTCATCAAACCATCTATCGTGCTCCCTACCTACCCACTGCTCACATGGTTACTGACAATTTGGCCACCTGGCTCAATGACTTCCTCTGTACTTCTACTCCTGCCACTGTCCATGGTGATGTGAAGACCCACAAAGATGCCCCAACTAGTTTGGCTCAGTGGATAGAACATCAACCTGTGAACTGAAGGGTCCTGTGTTTGATTCCAGTCAAGGGCACATGCCTAGGTTGCAGGCTTGATCCCCAGAGGGGGCATGCAGGAGGCAGCTGGTCAATGTTTCTATCTCTCTCTCCCTCTCCCTTCCTCTCTGAAATCAATAAAATATATTTAGAAAACCCCAAACACTTAAAAAAAATCCACGTAGTTGGCCATCCATCATGTTGTCTCTCCTTTCTTGATGCCTCAGTGCCACGATCTCCTTCCTCCATTTTGCCGCAGCTATGGATTCACACACAAACCTTGTCATAACTACAACACCTCTGAAGTTTCCATTCTAACCATTCCAGATAGGTCCTTGTATCTTCCCCAGCTCAGCTATCCTAGGATGCCCATTCTAAAAGTTTTCTGACCCTGTCGAGACCTTTAATCAACCACTTTTCTCACCGTCTTTCACCATCCTTGACATCGGCCCTTGACTTCCTCCTTACTCAAGCTGGATTCCATAGCTGGGTATTACAATGACCCCCTTGCTCTGTTGGATCCATCTGCCAAAACCCAACCTGGTTAAACCCAATGGAGCACCGGCTTTGTCTCTGTGTCTGGGCACAGGAACATGGCTGGAGAACACTCCCACTAATGACCTGACAGGCCTTGTTTCATATGTAAATTCATAAGTATGTCTCAGCACAGCCCAACAATCCTACTATAGCCCTCAGTGACTCTGCCCCTCTCCACGATGGCTATTTGTACCTTCTTCTCTTTTCTCCAGTGACCTCCTGAACCTGCCTGGTTTTCAGCTGATGATCTCATCTTCCTATTCACTGAGAAAATAGAGGCCATCAGAACGCTCATTTCCCACCACTAAACTCACCAACCTCCAGCATCAATACATGTATGCTCTGCCCTCCTTCCTGTTGCAAATTATAAACCATTTCTGTGTAATGCTAAGCCCTCCGCCTGGGCCCCGGATCTCATTCTTCCTCACCCACTCAAGGACTTTGACTGCAATGAACTCCTCTGTCATGAATCACCCAGTCTCCTGCTCTACGGGAGCACTCCTTTTAGCACACAAATAGCTGCGGTACTTGTCATCTAAAAACAAAATGAAAACCAAGCAAAAACACCCTCCATAGAGCTCATGTGCTCCCCTACCTCCTGCCAGATTTCTCTGCTCCCTGTTGTAGCAAAAGAGTTGTCTGCATGTCCTCCAATCTCATTTTAATACTTTTCTTAAGCTGCTCTTTCACCCTAGAGACACTGGTCTTCCTCTGTTCTTTGGGTTTATCAAGTTCATTCCTGCCCGAGGGCCATTGCCCTTGCCGTTCCTTCTATCTGCATTCATCTTTCCTCACACTTTGCGTGGCTTGCTCCCTCATCTCACTGAGGTCTAGGTTTACTGTTATCTTTTCAGGAAGGCTGTCTCTGCTGTCCTGACCTGAAATGGTCACCCCTACCCCTGCCACCACACTACTCCTTATCCGTGTTTATCTCCCTCCATAATACTTATCACTGCCTTGCATCCTGTTGCACAGGTATGTGTTTATTTGATTATTGCCTTCTCTTCTCTTAGAATGGAAGCTCCCTGGGGACTTCTTTAAAAATTTTTTTAAATTGATTTCAGAGAGGAAGGGAAAGGGAGAGAGAGATAGAAACATCGATGATGAGAGAGGATCATCAATAGTCTGCCTCCCGCCGAAACCGGTTTGGCTCAGTGGTAGAGCATCGGTCTGCGGACTGAAAGGACCCAGGTTCGATTCCGGTCAAGGGCATGTACCTTGGTTGCGGGCACATCCCTGGTGGGGGGTGTGCAAGAGGCAGCTGGTTGATGTTTCTCTCTCATCGATGTTTCTAGCTCTCTATCTCTCTCTCCTCCTCTCTGTAAAAAATCAATAAAATATATTAAAAAAAAATAGTCTGCCTCCCACACACCCCACACTGGGGATCAAGCCCACAACCTGAGCGTGAGCTCTGATTGTGACCTCCTGATTCATAGGTTGATGCTCAACCATTGAGCCAAGCCAATGAACTGATGTATGGCTCTCCATGATTCTATGAGAATGTAGAAGGGAGGATTCACCCAGTTAGGAAAGACAGAGAAAGCTTCTTTGAGGAAGCGAGAATACACTTAGATATTAGAACAAAAAAGGGTTAACCAGGTGAGATAGGGGGAGACGAGTGTTCTACACAGAAGGAGTGGGCAGCCCTTGCAGGTTTGGCTCAGTAGATAGAGTGTCATCCTGCAGCCCCGGGTTCAGTTCTGGTCAAGGGCATCTATAATACCTTGGTTGCAGGCTCCTCTCCTAGCCAGAGCCCAGGCCAGGGAGTGTGCAGGAGGGAACCAATCAATGTTTTTCTCCATCTTTCCCTCTCTCTTCCACTCTCCCTAAAAAATCAATGGAAATCATTTATGAGTGAGGGTTAACAAACAAAACAAAAGGAGTGTGCAAAGGTCCTGGGGCTGGAAGGAGTGTGGGGAATTGGACAAGCTGAGAGAAGGCTGAGGAGGCACAGGGCGTGAGAGGGAGCCCGTGTGAGGCAGGCAGGGGCGGGGCCACGTGGGCCTGGAGGACTGTGGTACAGCTCTGGCTTCTGTCCTAAGAGCAGTGGGAAAGGCACAAGTGATTAGATTTACATTTGAAAAGATCCCCCTGATCCACTTATTATTGCTAATAATGATACGATGATGATAAATGCTTGCATCTGTAGAGTGAAAGGTCTTTTCAACGTATTTCACATCCTCTACCTCAGTCTCAGCTTCTTGAATTCATCAACAGAAGCTGCCAGACTTGAGGATACAGTAGGGACCACATTTTCTGAATTTCAAATCAGAGCATTTGGGCTGACAAAGAACCACCCCCCCCCCTTTTTCTTTTTCTTTTTTTTAAAAGTATATACAAAGCTACACATCGCAGTCATATTTAATTACTCATTTAATAAACCACCCCACCTCAACTTAAAACATGCCACGCAGCCCTGGCCAGTGTGGCTCAGTTGGTTGGAGCATTGTCCCATGCACAGAAGGGTCACAGGTTCGATTCCTGGTCAGGGAAACAAACAAAATGCCCAGCTATTGAGACTGTTCCGGAAAGCTCAGGGAAAATCATTACAGTAAGGTGGCTCCCCTCCTCCAAGACACAAACACACATTTGGAGTGATAGGTGTCTAACGTTGTTGGGCCGAAGGTTCAGTTGATTATGGCAATGATTTAAGAGTCATCCAAAGTTATTCCCTCCTCCCCTCAAAAACAGGGGCAAGTGCTTCTGCGGGCCCAGGGTCTCACTTGTTGGGGATGGGCAGGGAGGCTGAGGGAAGGCCAGTTCTGACCTTCAGGGAGAGTTTCCGGGCTAATATGCTTCTGCCTATAGCTTTGCTTTGAATGACGATAAGAGAGCAAGAAACTCCCTTGAATTTACGGGTGGAAAACAACCTGGGGATGGAGGAAGAGCACAGTGGGTAGGACCAGGGTGAACAAAGATTCTTGGTTTAGTAGACACTAGAGATCCATGTGCCTGGACACACACACACACACATACACATACACACACACCAAGTCCAGGGGGGGATGAGCATAGGGACTTGGAATGGCCATGCAAATGGTAGGGCCTTGGCAAGTCCTTCTCGAAGTCTCCTGGAGAAATGCAAGCAGAGAGGGCGACTCTCTGGCGATGACTGTGGAGAACTGTCAGGCGAAGGCGGAGCGAACTCTAGGGACTGGGGAATTTATGGCAATCAGCTGTCAGAACAGGGAACATCCATGACTCACATGCCTTCCCTTTGGTGTTAGTAATTGGCATCATTTGGCTGGGAGATGAAAGGCTGAGATGTGATTTTATAACTGCTTTCAAGCACGGGGAAGGCTTCCCTTTGGAAGATGGGCACGAGCTGCTTTCAGAGTTTAAGAGGGGGAAAGCGCCCCTTTCCATGCTGGGCGTGGATTTCACGTGCTTTTACCTTAAACGTGAGAACTGACAGACCCCGGGGCCCACCCTCAGAGATGACGCAGGATGGCCCAGAGTGTCCCGAGGTCTGGGTATGAGGCTTTGGAGCTGGGGATCCCCTGGGGTGTGTGTTGTCTTGCTCCTCAGAGCCTCCTGTTCTAGGCGTGGGGACAGGGGTTGGTGGGCTGCCCCAGCACCTGCCCACAGCCCTCAGCACCCTGGAGAGATCCTCAGGAGATGCCTCAGCCAACTACTCCATCCCAGAGGACAGGAGATTGATCTCCCCAGAAAGTGCTCACTCAGCCCCCTTTTGCCTAATGTGGTTGCTTCTAGAAATCTCTCAGTTGTCCTGACAGTCCTCCAATAATTTGGGGTGGGGAGGTGGGGAGAGACGCGAGAGTCGTGGGCATTTTAAGGCCCCTTGCTGTCTGAGGCTATAGATCTCCAGCATCCCTTTGGTCATAATGGCATCACCAAACGCCTGCTCTGCGCTGGTCACTCGACTGGACACTGTGAGAGAGCAAAGATGCCCCGTTACAGCCACAGTGGCTGTCAGCATGTGCCGGGAAGGAATGGGTTCAGGTTCTGTGAGGCCTGAAGCTGGTAGGGACCCTTAAAAAGCTTTGGAGGGACCCTTACAAAGATTATAGAATTATACATGTCCTTTCCAGTGCCATTGACACAAGGAGGAGTGTGGCAGGAGGGAAGTAAAGTGGGAAGAAGCAGGAGTCTTAACTGCTTCCTGCTAACATAGTTTACAGAAACACATGACCATGAAAACGCATTGCGAGGTCTCCTCTTGGGACGTCGGAAAGGGCTCCTGAAAGCGCGCGCGCGCGCGCGTGTGTGTGTGTGTGTGTGTGTGTGTGTGTGTGTGTGATTCCTGAAGTCCCATTAGCTTCATGGTCAATCCCCCTTTGGTGCCTAACACTGTACATTCATGATTTTTATTGAATCTCCATAATATTCCTATGAGATAAATGGTTTCCTTTTGCCCTAACTGGTTTGGCTCAGTGATAGAGCATCAGCCTGCAGACTGAAGGGTCCCAGGTTCGATTCCAGTCAATGGCATGTACCTTGGTTGCGGGCACATCCCCAGTCGGGGATGCACAGGAGGCAGCTGATCAATATTTCCCTCTCATCAGTGTTTCTAACACTCTATTCCTCTCCTTTCCCCTTTGTAAAAAATCAATAAAATGTATTTTAAAAAATATATTGTTTTCTTTCTATTTTTCCAGAAGAAGAGACTGAGACTTGGAGAAGTGAGGCATTTGTCATGCCACGAAGGTGTGGTAGGGCAGGGATTTGAACCAGGTCATCCCCACTCCAGAGCTTGCATCTCAAACCACTACCATGTTTCCCCGAAAATAAGACATCCTCCGAAAATAAGACCTAGCACATGGAAAGATAAGAAAGACATCCCCTGAAAATAAGACCTAGCGCAACTTTGGGAGAAAAAATTAATATAAGACACTTTCTTATTTTCAGGGAAACAGGGTACTCTTCTGCCTCTTCTTACCCTCCAAGAGCTTCTGGTTCCCTAGAGACGCCAGGCCTATGTAAATAATCCACCCACTTCCTTCCAATCTCTGCTCAACTGTCACAGCATCAAAAAGAGGGGGTAACAAGGTGAGATAGGGAGGGGCACGTGTTCCTGACAAAAGGAGTGTGCAAAGGTCCTGGGGCTGAAAGGAGTGTGGTGAATCTGACGAACTGAGAGAAAGTCTGTGTGAGAGAAAGCCTGTGTGAGAGAAAGCCTGTGTGAGAGCCAGTCTGGGGGGATGGGGGGGGGGGGGCCCAGGAGCCAGGCCTCGCCATTCCTCCTACGTAGAACAGCCACCTGCCCGTCCTGTTCTAATTTCCTCCACAGAACTTTTGATCAACTGAGATAACACAGGTTTATGGTTGTAATACAAGTACAAATAATAAACACTTAATAATCCAAGAGTAAACTCAGTGTTTTGTGCACTTGCAACTGTAAGTCTCTTTTGCCCACTCTGTACGCTTATTTTCTGTCTGCTTTCCGTCTTCTAGAATGTGAGCTGCATGAGGGTGGGGAATCTCATCTGTTTTATTTACTGCTGTATGCCCAGTGCTTATGATGCTGTCGGGCAATGTGGAAGCTGATATGTACTTGTTGAATAGTATATAACATGTACTTAGGGTGATTAATTGTTATAGTACCAGACTTTTTTTTTTTTTTTTTTAATACATGCCCAAAGACTGTGTTATAGTGTTTAGAAGACCAAAAACATTTTAAACCAGGGGGTTATGGGAGAGGTTTTTCAGGAGGAGATGGGCCTGGGGAAGATGGCTGAGCTAACATGTATATATTTAGGAGGCAGTGGCGGGGGAAGGGAGAGGATGGGTAGCGGTCCAGCAAGCTGCTTGGCAGGCCTCCCAGCCTCCGTCAGCCTCCTTGGATGTGGGCCTCTGTGCTATATTCACACATCAGCTAAGTGGGTTGTGAAACACAGGCACTAGCTACCAAGGGATGCCACGGTTTCTCCTTCTTAGGAGATCTTTAAAAATAGGGAAAAAGCTATCAACTGTCCTAAATGATTTAGGAGGGGAGCCCCGGCTTTGTTGGCTCCTGTAATGGATCAGGCACTTTTACTTTGTCATCTGACACGAGCATCTCAAGAACCTGTGAGGTTGGTGCCTTTATTATCATCCCCATTTTCCAGATGAGGTAGCTGAGGCTCAGGAAAGGTAAATGATGGCCCAAGGTCGCACACCTGGTATGAGATGGGTTTCTCTGATGACAGAGCCTGTGTTCTTCCCACCACCCTCAAGGACTCTGACTTTCTCTCTTCCAGTATGTCTTGTTAGGGCTTACACATTTTTCTTTTTTTTTCTTTATTTATAAAATATATTTTTATTGATTTCAGAGAGGTAGGGAGAGGGAGAGAGAGAAACATCAATGATGAGAAAGAATCATTGATTGGCTGCCTCCTGCCCGCCCTACATTGGGGATCGAGCCTGCAACCCGGAATCGGACCGTGACCTCCTGGTTTATAGGTCAATGCTCAACCACTGAGCCGTGCCAGCTGGGCTACACATTTTGATTTTAGAGAAGCATATGGTGCTTCGTGGTAATCAGTAGACTTGTGACAACAGTGATGGCAAAAAGTGACTCCTGTCGCATGACTAAATTCTATTGATTTTAGGGCAGCATTTCTTTGAGGCAAAAGGTTGAACCAGCAGACCTGCTCCGGATTGTTCTATTAGCAAAGAGATGGTGTGAGGAGCAGTAATGGGCTCGTTGGCCTAGGGCTGTGGTCGGCAAACCGCGGCTCGCGAGCCACATGTGGCTCTTTGGCCCCTTGAGTGTGGCTTTTCCACAAAATACCTGGGTGAGTCTATTTTGAAGAAATGGTGTTAGAAGAAGTGTAAGTTTAATTTTAAAAAATTTGGCTATCAACAGAAATTTCAATCGTTGTACTGTTGATATTTGGCTCTGTTGACTAATGAGTTTGCAGATCACTGGCCTAGGGGCACATGGATTAGAGTGATCACTGAATTAAACATTAGATCCAGGGTGTAGGTGTAGGTATTTAGTACAGCGATGTATTGTTACACCCCTGTGGTAGAGAGACGTGGAAGTAAGTGTGTAATAATTTTATAGGGAAGAAGCATATGGCAGGAAAAGTGAAAGTCAAGACTTGAAAGTCGCATGAACCTGACCCCTTACACCTGTCCTTGGAGGAGTGGCATGGCGCTTTGACATCAGACAGCCTGTGTTTAAATCCTCACTCTGCCATTTGCTAGCTGGGCAAGCAGATAACATTTCTCTGTCGGTTAGCATTCTTTGGTTGCCTGCAATAAAAACCAACTGTGGCTGCATTGAGCAGGGGCGGCTCACAGAATGGACCAAAAAGCCACGGCTCCTGACCTCAGAAATGGCTGATGCATGTGCGCTTCAGAGTGTCCACCTTCATTGGTCTGAGTACGTATTACTCCATGCAGGCTGAGGAGAGGCCTGGGTCTCACCAGGCCTGGCAGGAGGGCAGGATGCTTTGACTGTTGGTTTCATCACCACAGTATCCAATAAAGCAGAAGCAGAGCAAAAACATTGGATAGTCTCTGCTGCCTCTGAGCCTCAGTATATTCATCTGTAAAATGGGAATATTGATAACTGTCCTTCTAAGGTTTGTTGTAAGGATTCATGTTAGTATATCTAAACTCGTTTGGACAAAAAACTTCCAATAAACAGTAGTTGGTGTAATAGAGTCACATCTTTATTATCCCTTTTGCAGATGGTCCATGATAACTTTTACTTATTTGTTAATTCCAGGGTATCTTTAAACAGGAGTATATCCTGCCCTCGCCGGTTTGGCTCAGTGGATAGAGGGCCAGCCTGCCGACTGAAGTATCCCAGGTTCGATTCCAGTAAAGGGCACATGCCCAAGTTGTGGGTTCGATCCTCAGTCGGGGGCGGGCAGCCGATCAGTGATTCTCTTTCATCATTGATGTTTCTCTCTCTTTCCTTCTTCCTTCCTCTCTGAAATCAATATATATATATATATATATATATATATATATATATATATATATATATATATATATATTTAAAAAGGAGAATATCCGGACATAGCTAAATTAATATCCATAGCACAGTTAATGCCATGAAGAATAATTCCTTTATGCCACTAATGTCTATATTCACATTTCTTCGGTGTCTTTAAAATCTAGCCCGACGACTGCCTCGCATAGCAGCTTCTCTCTGTGGGTTCATGGAGGATAAGCTCATTGTAATATTCGCCTAAGCTGGACAGAATTGGAAAGATACATCTGTTACAGGAAAAAAAATCATAGACTGCATTTCAAGACTAAATAGAGTTGATCTGGGATTTCCCTCTGTTGGGGCGTATTCAGGTCAACACTCCCCCTCATTAGTCCCGGCTGTATTTAACACTGCCACAGTTAATGAAAGCTGTAGTCGTTAAACACGTACATGGAATCCATTACTCCAGGGTGTGTGCCCAAGACTTCCAGTGCGATTCAGCAAACATTTATTGAGTGCCTACTACAAGCGAGACATTTGTCCTTATAACCACTCTTGTGGAGTTCTCGAGCCAAACTTAACTTCCCCCCCCCCCCCCCCCCCCCAGTATATTTTATATATTTCAGAGCCAGATTTGGATGTCTGCAGTGGGAGAGAAGGAGCAGTCACATCACGGAATTACTTGTCTATGAATTTTTAGATCTACTAAAAGGAGCCCTCCTAGTTCCTTTGGGGACAAACATTTCGTAATAGAACTGTTTAAAAACCAACCAAGATTTTTTTTTTTAAAGTTAGCTCATTTGTTTCTTCCCACCCAGTGACGCTCTTCTTATCAAAAACAAGGGCGCAGAGATTTGCAAAGAAGGATCTTCTGCGAACCCCAGGAAGCCACTGCCTTTGGGGCTTCATTGAAGCGGGAAAAGATGGCAGTTCCCAATCTGGAGTCTTCCCCCAAGACTGCCGTTTCCAGCTTCTTGAGCCAGAAATTGCTGCCTTCGCCAGCATAAAGAGAAAGAGAAGTTCTGGGTTAAAAAGGCACAAAATATAGTGTTTTCTAAGACTGTATGTGAGCAATGATGTGGGGAGATGGGCCCTCTTAGACGCTGCTGGTGGGAGTGTAAATAGATACAATCATTCTGGAGGACAGAATGGAAATTGAAAGACTTAAAAATGATCGTGCTCTTGGACTTGATCTCGAGGAGATAAATAAGGCTATCCTCAAAGACCTATCCATAGGACCAGTCATTGCAATATGTTGTTTATCATCGTGGAAAACTGGAAATAATCTAAATGTCCAACCATAGGGGATTGACTTAGGTTGATTGGTTCAATGACTTATAGACTATTACTCAGGCATTAGAAATTATGTTGTAGAACTAAGATTCTCAATTAGGGTTCATGCTTCAGGGAATGCAAAGTTATGTGTGGGCGAGTGTGTGTATGTGTATGTGTGCACATGTTGGTTGGGATGGAAGATTCTATTAGATTATCAAATAGGTGTATGATTCAAGAAAGTAAAAAAAATCATCATTGTAGAAAATATTTAAATCAGAAAGATGTTGACAACATATTATTAAATGAGAGAGTGAAGGATAGGTTAAAAGCAAATAAAATACAATTTCATTTTTTTTTGTATAAAATGTGTATGGGTATGTGTGTATGTGTATGTGTAGGAAGATTAAGTTATCTACCAAAATGATAATCATGGTTATCTCACAATGGTAGGGTTACAGGTGATTTTTTTCTTTGCTGTATTTTCTAAAATTGTTACCATATGGTACTATTATATTAAAAAAAACCTTTTTATATTTCTAACATGAAAGTATAGATCACACAACCTAGAGCCACATTGCCTGCATCTTGACCTACAAGCTAAGGGGTCTATAGCCTTAACTTCTTAGATCTTAATTTTCTAATCTGTAAAATGGAGATTATAATAGTTCATATACATGTTATTAAATACCCAGGGCCTGACACAAGGTAAGTGCTCAATATAGGTTTCACTGTTGTTAACAAGACAAGTGAGACAGTGTGGTATGTGGTATGTCTTTGCAAACATATAGGCTTGGGTTTGACCACAAGAAAATAAGCATATAAAAGAGGACTTAGAACCAACTAGAGCTTGGCTCTCCTATTCTTTTGAGTTCCTGGTGCCCCAAACTCCACCTCCAAGAGTTACCTAATTTAGATATTACCTTACCGAGGACATCATCTAAAATTTTGGGAGTTTTTGGTGTTTGCCGAATATGTACTATGTGCTTGGTGTTGTGTCTTTCTTATCTAGGCTAACGGCTGAATCTTCTCTTATTCTCATACTCCACATTTAATGCACTGGTAATTCTGTTGGTTCTTACAAAATATATCCAGAATCCAATCATTTCTCCCACCTCCACAGCCACCACCTTTGTCCAAGCCACCATTATATCTAACTGGATTTTAAAAGAATAAACTACTTTTCCAGAGCTGTTTCAGGTTTATAACAGAATTGAATGGAAAGTAAGAATTCCCATATACTACTTCCTGCTTCCTCTTCAATCTCTCTCATTATCAACATCCCTCCTCAGATTGGTACCTTTGCTATAATGAATGAATCTACATGGACACACCATTATCACCCCAATTCCATAATAAACATTAGGGCTCACTTTTGGTGTTGTATATCCTATGAGTTTTTGAGAAAGGTATAATGACATGTCTCACATTAGAATATCATACAGAATAATTTTACTGCCCTAAAAATCCTCTGTGCTCTGCCTGTTCATCCCTATCTCCCCACAACCCCTGGCAACCACAGAATATCTTACTGTCTCAATAGTTTTGCTTTTCCAGAATGTCATATAGTTGGAATCATACAGTATGTAATCTTTTTAAATTGGCTTCTTACACTTCGTCATATGCATATAAGTTTCCTCCATGTCTTTTCGTGGCTTGATAGTAATTTCTTCTTAGTGCTAAGTAATAATAGTCCATTGTCTGAATATATCAGTTTGTTTATCCTCTCACCTACCGAAGAACATCTTTGTTGCTTCCATGTTTTGGCAGTTATGAATAACACTGCTCCAAACATCTGTGCGCAGGGTTTTGTGTGGACATAAATTTTCGACTCCTTTGGGTAGATACCAATGAGTGTGATAGCGAGATCGAATGGTAAGAGTATGTTTAGTTTTGTAAGAAGCTGCCAAACTGTCTTCTAAAGAGGCTGTATCATTTTTGCCTCCCCACCAACAAGGAATAAGAGTTCCTGTGGTTTTACGTCCTTGGCAGCATTTGGTGGTGTTAGTACTCGGGATTTTGGTCATTCTAATAGATGTGCAGTGGTATCGCAGTCTTGTTTTAATTTGCATTTCCCTGATGACATATGATGTGGAGCGCCTTTTCATGTGCGTGTTGCCATCTGTATAACTTCTTTGGGGGGATATCTATTAAGGTATTTGGCCCATTCTTTAATTAGGCTCTTCATTTTTTTTATTATTGGATTTTAAGGACTCTTTGTATATTTTAAATAACAGCCTTTATCAAATAGTGCTTTGCAAAGATTTTCTCACATTCTGTGGCTTCTCATTCTCTTCACAGTGTCTTTCACAGAGCAGAAGTTCTTAATTTTAATGAAGTCCAGCTTATCAATTATTTCTTTCATGGATCATGCTTTTGGTGTATTCGAAGTCATCACAAAAAAGATTATATAGATTTTCTCTGATGTTATCTTCTAGTAGTTTAATACTTTCATGTTTTACATTTAGGTCTATGATATATATATTTTTTCATGTATCTTGAGCTACTTTCTGGTGCATTGTGAGTTAATTTTTGTGAGGTTGAAAGGTTTGGGTCTAAATTCTTTTTTATTTTTGATGTGGATGTCTAGTTTGTGCATCACCATTTGTTGAAAGTATGATCTTTTCTCCATTGGATTGACTTTGCTCCTCTGGCAAAGATCAGTTGACTATATGTTGGTCTATTTATTGACCCTCTTTAAGTTCCTCATACATATAAATCTTGTACATGTTTCATTAGAATTATAAGTAAGTATTTCATTTTGGGGGGAATGCTAATATAAAAGGTATTGGGTTTTTAACTTCAAATTCTACTTGTTTGTTTCCAGTATATAGGAAAGTGATTAGTGTGTTTATTAACCTTGTGTTCTGTAAACTTGCGATAGTCACTTATTATTGTAGTTCTAGGAGTTTTTGTTGTTTTTATTGAATCTTTCAGATTTTCTACATAGACAATCATGCCATATGTGAACAAAAAGAGTTTGATTTCTTCGTTTCTGATCTGTATAGCTTTTATTTCCTTATTAAAGGTTGTTTTTTTAAAATTTTTTCTTTTTCTTTTTTTTACCTCTAGTACAATAATGAAAAGGAATGGCAAGAAGGTTCATTCTCACCTTGTTCCTAATCTTAGTGGGAAAATTTCCAGTTTCTTATCATTAAGTATGATATTAGCTGTAGGTATTTTGAAGATGTTCTTTATCAAATTGAAGAAAATTTCCTTATTCCCTAGTTTATTGACCATTTTAAAATATATATTTTTTATTGATTTTTTTTACAGAGAGGAAGAGAAAGGGATAGAGAGTTAGAAACATTGATGAGAGAGAAACATCAATCAGCTGCCTCTTGCATACTCCTTACTGGGGATGTGCTGCAACCAAGGTACATGCCCTTGACTGGAATCGAACCTGGGACCTTTCAGTCCGCAGGCTGACGCTCTATCCACTGAGCCAAACCAGTTTTGGCATTTACTGACCATTTTTTAAAAAAAATTAAGAATGAGTGTTTGATTATTGTCAAATACTTTTTCTTCATCTATTTATATAATCAAGTGATTTTTTCCCCCTTCTTCTTTAGCCTGTTGACATGATGGATTACATTAATTGCTTTCTAAATGTTGAGCCAGCCTTGCATACCTGGGATAAATCCCAGTTGATTATGATATATAATTATTTTTATACATTGTTGGATTATATTTGCAACTATGTTCTTGAGAAATACTGGCCTGTAGTTTGATTGTAATGTCTTTGTCTGGCTTTGGTGGTAGGGTAATGCTAGCCTCATAGAATGAGTTAGGAAGAGGTAGCTCTGCTTCTGTTCTCTGAGAGAGATTCTACAGAATTGATATAATTTCTTCCTTAAATGTTTGCTGGAGTTCACCAGTGAACCCATCTTGCCCTGGTGATTTCAGTTTTGGAGGGTTATTAATTATTGATTTAATTTCTTAAATATACATAGGCCTATTCAGATTGTCTGTTACTTCTTGTGTTGAGTTTTGGCAGATTGTGTTTTTAAAATAATTGGTTCATCTCATCTAGGTTATAAAATTTATGAGCACAGAGTTGTTCATAATATTCCTTGATTATCTTCTTAATGTTTATGAGCTCCGTAGTGATGCTTTATTATTTCTGGCATTAGAAATCTGTATCTTCTCTCTTATATCCTATTCCTTGTGTCCTCTGCTTCACTTGTTCATTTTCTGATGTTTTTCCTTTTTTATATCATTTTTCTTCTTTCTCTAAAAAACTTCTCTTAATATTCTTGCAAGGCAAGTCTACTAGCAACAAACTCATTTTTTGTTTGTCTGATAAATTGCTTATTTCTCTTGTATTTTGAAGGATAATTTCACAGAGTATAGAATGCTAGGTTGCCATTTTTTATTTTTCTCTCTCAATACTTTAAATACTTTGTTCTACTTTCTTTTTGCTAATATGGTTCCTTAGGAGAAGTTAGATGTATTTCTTTATCTTTGCTATTCTAGAGATAAGGTATTTTTCCTTTTGCTGTTTAAAAGATTTTTTTAAAAATTATATTTTGATTTTTTACAGAGAGGAAGGGAGAAGGATAGAGAGCTAGAAACATCGATGAGAGAAACATCAACCAGCTGCCTCCTGCACACCCTCTACTGGGGATGTGCCCGCAACCAATGTACTTGCCCTAGACTGGAATCGAACCTGGGACCTCTCAGTCCGCAAGCCAATGCTCTATCTACTGAGCCAAACCAGTTTCGGCTGTTTAAAAGATTTTTAAAGTTTATCTTTGATTTTCTGCATATTATGCATTTTTTTTAATTAAAAAAAATTAAATTAAATTATTATCTGTGTACATATCTTACCATTCCCCTCCTCCCATACATACCCTCCCTCCCCAGAGTTTTGTGTCCATTGATTGTACTTATATGCATGTATACAAGTCCTTCAGTTGATCTATTATCTCCCCCAGATCTCCCTCCCCCCCGCTGTAATTTGACAGTCTGCCTGTTGCTTTACTGTCTCTATATCTATCTTTTGGTTCATCAGTTTATAATGTTCTTTATTATCCATAAATGAGTGAGGTCATGTGGTGTTTCTCTTTCATTGACTGGTTTATTTCACTCAGCATGATGTTCTCCAATTCCATCCAGGTTGCTACAAATGATGAGAGTTCCTTCTTTTTTATGGCAGCATAGTATTCCATTGTGTAGATGTACCATAGTTTTTGGATCCAATCATCTGCTGATGGGCACCTAGGCTGTTTCCAAATTCTAGCTATTGTAGATTGTGCTGCTATGAACATAGGGATGCACATATCCTTTCTGATTGGTGTTTCTAGTTTCTTGGGATATATTCCTAGGAGTGGGATTACTGGGTCAAATGGGAGTTCCATTTTCAGTTTTTTGAGGAAACTCCATACTGTTCTTCACAGTGGTTGCACCAGTCTGCATTCCCACCAGCAGTGCATGAGGGTTCCTTTTTCTCCGCAACCTCACCAACACTTGTTTGTTGATTTGTTGATGTTGGCCATTCTGACAGGTGTGAGATGGTACCGCATTGTTGTTTTGATTTGCATCTCTCATATTATGCATTTTCTGCATCAGTGGTTGTTTCCTTAACTCTATTCAGTCTACTTATGAGCTCATCAATGGCATTCTTCATTTCTGGTAGTGTTTTATTTTTTATCTCTAGCATGTCTTTTTAAAAAAATATATTTTTATTGATTTTAGAGAGGAAGGGAGAGGAATAGAGAGATAGAAAAATCAATGATGAGAAAGAATCATTGATCAGATGACTCCTGCATGACCTTTATTGGGGATCGAATCCGCAGCCCAGGCATATGCCCTTGGCTGAAATCAAACCTGGGATCCTTCAGTCCACAGGTCAATGCTCTATCCACTGAGCCAAACTGGCCAGGGCTCTAGCATGTCTTTTTGATTCATTCTTAGAACTTCCATCTCTCTGTGTACATTGTTCATCTGTTCTTACATGATGTCTACTTCATCCATTCACATTGTAAATTCCCAGTCTGATATTTCCAGCATTCCTGCCATCTCTGAGTCTGGTTCTGATACACATTCTGTCCTTTCAAGCTGTGTTTTGTTGTGTGTGTGTTTGGTTGTGTGTTTTTTTGTTTGTTTTTGGCTTTTAGTATATCTTGTCATTTTTTCTTGATGGTTGAACACCAAGCACTGAGTAAAAGAACTGTAGCAAATAGGCCTTTCGTTTGTAGGGTAAGGTGTGGGAAGAGGGAAGTGTTATATAGTCTGATGATTAGGTCTCAGGCTTTTAATGAGCCTGTACCTCTGGAATGTGAATTTTACAACTACTTTTCAGCTCCTCAGCCCCACTGAGGTGAGACAGGATGGCCAGAGTCGGGTAATTTTCTTTCTCTGGAAAAATCCCCAATAGGCACTGGTAAAACTGTTTCTCTTGAGGATGAAACTTGTTAAGAAGAACAGAATGCAATGGCATAATGGTTCATCTCCTTTTACCTGTGCTGGAAACAGGAGGCATTTTTTATCCACTATTCACTATGAAAACCTGTTGAGTTCTAGGAGGTAAAATTCACGAAAAGTGTGTGTGCCCCTTAATGACTGGGTCCCCTGGAAAATTGCACTCTAAGACTTGTCTGCACTAAGCCTCCAGCAGTTCACTGATCACAGTTTAGGTTTTCCTACCCCAGCACTGCTTCTCCTGAAGCTGTCTGCTGGTATCTCCGCTCTGGTGAGTTGTGATCCTATGTATTCGCCTGCCTGTCTCTCCAAATTTTGGCAACTGAGACTGCGCTTGTCTGATGGATCCAAGAAGGGCTGTTGTTTCTCAGTTCAGCTTTTACGTGTAAGGACAAAGTGGCAACTTCCAGACTCCTTACATGTTGGACCCGAAACTAGAAGCCTCACTTGGATTTCTGCTATAGATTCCTAGCTGGGTTTCCTCTTCTGCCCTTGCCCACAACAGCAGCTCCAATGAGACTTTAAAATGTAAGTTAGATTATGACTTTCCTGCTCAAAGCCCTCCAGTGGCTCCCCATCTCGTTCAAAGTAAAAGCCAAAGTTCTGGGCTTTTACTACGTGCCTATGATCTACCCAACCTCCAACACTCTGCCCTGATCTCCATCTTCTCTCTGACTACAAGACCGCCCCCAGCCACCTGGCTGTCTTGTTCCTTGAACTTCCCAGGCATGCTCACAACACCAGGCCTTGGCGCTTGGTGTTCTTCTGCCTGGAATAGTCTCCCCACAGACCTCTGCCTGACCCAGTCCTTCCCTTCTTTCAACCTTGATTCAAATGTCACCATCACAGTGAGGTGTTCCCTAATCACTCTATAGTTTATAATAAGCCACTGGAGCCCTAGCTGGTTTGGCTCAGTAGATAGAGCGTCAACCTGCAGACTGAAGGGCCCTGGATTCAATTCCGGTCAAGGGCACATGCCCGGGTTCTGATCCCTAGTCAGGGGCATGCAGGAGGCAGCCAATCAATGGTTCTCTCTTATCATTGATGCTTCTATCTCTCCCTCTCTGATGTCAATAGAAACACATTAAAAAAAAATAGTCACTGGATTCCTTGCCTGCTTTATTTTCTCCATAGCATTATCACTATTTGATACGTCATATATTTTATATTTTTGTTTGTTTATTTTTTATTATTGTTTTTAATATATTTTATTGATTTTTTACAGAGAGGAAGGGAGAAAGATAGAGAGCTAGAAATGTCAATGAGAGAGGAACATCGACCAGCTGCCTCTTGCATACCCTCTACCGGGGATGTGCCCACAACCAACGTACATGCCCCTGACCGGAATTGAACCTGGGACCTTTCAATCCGCAGACTGACGCTCTACCACTGAGCCAAACCGGTTTTGGCTTGTTTATTTACCTTTGTCTCCTCCTAGAATGTAAAGACCATGAAGACAGGGTTTTAAAATCTGTATTGTTCACTATTGTATCACCAGTGCCGAGAAAAATATCTAGTATTTGATATATCCTCAATAAGTAGTTGTTGAGCGGATTATTATCATACTTACGTAGATGAGGCAAAGGATTCTGCTCGAGTTCAAACTCAGGTCTTCATGACTCAAAGCTCGTGTTCTGAAAGTCTGTGCTACGTTGCCGCTCAATTCGGTGTAGAATATTGAATATCTGATGTGTTCTTCCAAATGGCTATTCCTACCCATGGCAGTTTTCTGTTCCTTGGCTCTCACTGGAGTTGATTTTTCTGAGTTAGTAAGAACTCTCTATGAACTGCATCCTAATATTTCCTCAGGATCATTGCATTGCAAAATAGGCTGAAGTAAGACTGCCCACTGCATTACCTGCAGGGCTCTCCCTCCTTCATCTCGCCTCACTGCAGCCAGTCTGCCAGCTAAGGTCAGAACCGCACTGCTTCTGGCCAAACACCATCTCAGGCTAAGTAGTTGATATGATGCAATCTGTAAAATAAATGATAAAAACCCAAACAGACCGATAATACTCCCTCAAGTTTGCAGGTTTTATAGTCGTTGAAGTGCCTTCAAGTACATTATCTATTTGGATGCTTAATAAATGACCTGCTGGTTAGAGCATTGCTTAGATGAAGAAACAGAGGTCACAGTTATAGCAGGGCTGGTGCTAGAACTCAGGTCTTCTGACCTCCAAAGCCCAATTTCTTTCCAAGCTTAGTTTCCTTCAGCTGATTCATTCTGTTCCATCATCAGCTTTAGTTTACAGTCTGCCAATTTTTATTTATACACAGCACCTGGAATGTTGGAGCTTAAAATGAATTGTGTAAGTGGGGAGAGACTGGGGGTGTCCTGGACACATGTAGTCTTTGGCTGCCTAACCCCCTGCTCCCTTCTTTGGTAACAGCCCCAGTTTCAGCTTTACCACTTCCCCACTGGTTGTAGTCTTAGTCAAGATGTCTAATAAAGATGGCAATGGAAAGGGTATTTCACTCAAGCTGAGCCAATCAGATTCAAGGACTTGGGACAGTAACCAGAATGGCAGAAGGATAAAATAAAGTTGTACAAGAAGCAGTGTCCCGCCAGTGTGGCTCAGTGGTTGGGCGTCAACTCATGAACCAGAAGGTTCGATTCTCGGTCATGGCACATGTCCAGGCTGTGGGCTCGAATCTGTAGTAGGGGGCATGCAGGAGGCAGCCAATCAGTGATTCTCTCTCATTATTGATGTTTCTAACACTCTCTTCCTCTTCATTCCTCTCTCTGAAATCAATAAAAACATATATATATAGTGTCTTGGCTGTCATTGTTTCCAAATCTTCCAGCCTCATTCTCAGCAGTCTCTTGATTCTGTGAGCTGGCCCCCTTTTCCCAATATATCCCTTGTGTAAGTTAAACAACGTTTGCATCTGTTGCGTGCAGCCAAAGAATCCTGCCAGGAGTAGGGAAGAATTATGGGAAGACTGACCTCCTTTAGGAAGACTAGGACTCTCTCCTTTCAAGATGAGTGAGTGTGCTGTGGCACTCTTGTAGGTCAACAGATCACTGTGTGCCAGCCTACTGGCTTCTCACCTCGGACCTCACAGCCTGGCATGGATGTGGGACCTGGTCAGGTCCTTAAGCAGATGAAGGGTCAGGCCGAGGAAGATGTGTTGAACACATCACAGGGACTTGGGGAGGGGAGAACAAAGAGGCTCAGGGTGTCTTACTGTTGCAGTAGTGATCTAGGCAGGAAGAATGAGACACACACTTGGAAACAACTTGCTTTGCTGAGAAAGTTTTGTGAAGACCAGGCCCCAGTTCTCCTATCTTAGATAAATGACAAAATCATGAGACAGTTAGGATGGAATGGGCAGTGGCACTGGTAGATTGAAGGGTGATTCAGAGTTGCCACCTCCAACAGATAAAGAACAGAGACTTTTCTCCACCTGCCCACCTGCCTCTTCTTCACCATCTGGCCCTCCCTGCTGGTTCGGATGCCCACTACGCACCTTCTCTGCTGTGGACAAAGGACTTTGCGTTTCCCTTTGCTTGTCCCCATGGGTCGAGTCTAAACTCTCCTTTGCAGGCAAACCTTGCTGTTGGTTGGGGAATCACTGTGCTCTGAGAGCCAGGCACGGTGGTCAGCATTTCCATGCTGAGTCTATGAACTCATTTAACTCTCACAGCAACGTGGTGAGATACAAACCTTACCCCTGTTTACAAAGCAGGACACGAAACTGCTGAGAAGCTTAATACTTGTTTAAGCTACATCGCATAACTAATAAGTGGCAGAGCCTGGCCTCGACCCCAGATTAACCAGTGTCAAAGCTCTTTAGGAGTCCCGAGGGTTAGCCCTAACTTTGCTACTTTCCAGCTCTGTGACTAGCTCTGCAAATAAATCTGTTAGATCCTGGGTTCGTGTAGCAGTTAAATAATTATGGTAGGGATTGGAGGTAGGACTTGGTTTCACATCGTATGCCAAGTCTGGTTAATTAGCTAGTGGCTGTCAAGAAGGCTGTGCTGAGAAGAGTCAGAGGTTATGCCAAGTTCATTAGGAAAGACTTCTGTGATCACTTGGTGATATCTGCCATGGGCCTGGGAGTGAGGAGAGGTGGCACAAAGGTCACTTGTTAGCCATCCCTGGCTTAAGTGGCCATGAGGACTTCAGATTGTTAAATGTTGGATTCCTTGGTTTAAACATCCTGGACTTGCCAAGACCGGTTTGGCTCAATGGATAGAGCGTCGGCTTGGGGACTGAAAGGTCCCGGGTTCGATTCCGGTCAAGGGCATGTACCTTGGTTGCGGGCATATCCCCAGTAGGGGGTGTGCAAGAGGCAGCTGGTCGATGACTCTCTCTCTCATCGATGTTTCTAGCTCTCTATCTCTCTCCCTTCCTCTCTGTACAAAATCAATAAAATATATTAAACATCCTGGACTTTTAAAATTTTCTTTATTTTAAGATAATTCATAAAGAATAATGTTGTAAGTATTACATATGTCCCCCTTTTCCCCCTACTACCCCCTCCAGCCCATCCCTGTCCTCCACCTCCAATCCCAACCCCAGGCTCTCACTGCCCCATTGTCTGTGTCTATGGATCATGTATATATGCATGCCTCCTACCCACCTTCCCTCTGAGATCCTGCACTCTGTTCCATGCTTCCATGTCTCTGGATTCATTCCGTTCATCAGTTTATTTTGTTACTTTGATTCCACATATGAGTGAGATCACAAACATCCTGAACTTTTAATAAATAAGCCCATCCGAATTATATTCCTTCCTGTCTTCTTTCTGTTTTTCTTCTGGTTTTCTACAACTGTCCAAACCCCTTCATCATGGATTCATTGATCCGGTTGCTAAAGGATCTCCTTCACCCTGGCCTAGGCAGTGTAAGTGTATCCATTATCTAATGCTAATGTAGCCAGCCATGCCAAAACTCACTGGCTCAAAACAAAAGTGATTTATGTCTCATGACTCATGGCCTGGCTGGGCATCTGTGCCCCATATGCTGTTGGCTAGGGTAACTCATGTGCCCACAGTCAGCTGAGAACTTGACTTCAGTTCTCCACACGTGGCCTTATGCATCTCTATGTGGTCTCTCTCCAGTTGGATAATCTGGACTTTCTTCCCACATGGCAGCTGGGTTACAGGGGGGACATTGCAAGAGGAGAGGCCCTGATGTGCAAGCACTTACCAAGCATCTGCACACTTACCAAGCACACTTTCTAATGTCGGAGGCTCTGGATAAGTACAATGTCAGTGTAGTGTTACAGTGAAGGGACCACTCAGGGGCTTAAACCCCAGGTGCCAATATAATAACCTGAGGGCTGCCAATTTAATAGCCTGTCATAATAAGGAATTTAAAATAATCCCAGGAATGCCTACCACAATTTTAATAATCATGAAGCAGTTATTGATGTGTTAAGTGCTGGGTTAGAAGAGGAATAAGACAGGGCTCTGTCTTTTTGAAGTTTCTTGTTCAGTAGATAATACAGAAAATACTCTGAAAGAATGAAGCAATACAAGTTAGTGAGAGTAGATTCCAACACATAGTTGTATGTTCTGAAATTTTACTATAGATAAATTGTGATTTATTTTAAAAATATATATTTTATTGATTTTTTACAGAGGAAGGGAGAGGGATAGAGAGTTAGAAACATTGATGAGAGAGAAACATCAACCAGCTGCCTCTTGCACACCCCCTACTGGGGATGTGCCCACAAACAAGGTACATGTTCTTGACCAGAATCGAACCTGGGACCTTTCAGTCTGCAGGCTGATGCTCTATGCACTGAGCCAAACCAGTTAGGGCATGTGCTATTTTTTATATAAACAAAATGGCTGGGCCACAAAAACCTATTTAACCCACAATATAGATAGACTTAGCATACTTATGCACCAAGTTAATAATTTTTGCCATCAACATGTATACTGGAATTGTTACTTAATATTTTCCTTTGTTTCCACTTACTTTTTATGACCTCATTTTATTTTATTTTTCTTTTTGTTATTCCTCACCTGAAGGTATTTTCCCATTGATTTTCAGAGAGGATGGAAGGGATGGGGAGACACACACACACACATACACAGAAACATTGATGTGAGAGAGACACATCGATTGGTTGCCTCCTGCACGCACCCCAACCAGGGCCAGGGAATCTGCAACCAAGGAACATGCCCTTGTCTGGAATGAACTGGGACCCTTCAGCCTGCAGGCCGACGCTCTATCCACTGAGCCAAACCAGCCAAGGCTACTTGATTGTTTAGTGTCTCTTCCCGGGTAGATGACCTTTGGTGGGTGTTAACATGCAGTAAGGTCTTCATCCTTCATGCACAGTCCATAGGTTCATCCACCTACCTTGTCTCTAATCTTCCAATCTCTCTCCTTCCAGGCCCTTGATCAACAAATCAAGCCAATCCCCGCTGCCTAAGTTTATAGATATTCAAATCTCAGGCCATTTGTTTTTGACCAAATATACCATTTAAAGTTCTGCGCGGTGAAGGTTTCCTTTCATTGTTACATTTCAGCTCCACAACCTACCTCCCAGCCCTCACTGAGCAGGGCTATTGTGCAGTAGTAATCAATTTTCAGTTTGCACCCTCACACTGAGCTGACTCATCTATGACCCAAGCTCAGCCTTTTTCCTTCTGCATCAGCTGACCATAAAGAATTCCCCATGTGGCCATAAATGTGAACCGAGGGGGAGGTACTGCCACAAAAGTGGTGGGTGACAGAGGACTTTGAGCCACCTGCTCATGCAGCTTGCTTGTGATCCTGGATATGCTATTCCATTTCATAGTGGAGAGCTCTGAGTCCTTTATGACTTGGTGAGTCTGATAGAATCTAGCCTGTGATGAGCAGCTCTGGCTACACAGTCACGTAAGTCCCCATAGTCAGTTGCTTGGTGCCTGCCAGGGCTTAGCAGAATGTAGGTTGCTGGTTTTTGAGTGGGATGTACAATCCTCTAGTATAGACGGCATAACCTTGCTTCAGAAACAGTGGAATTTATGTTGTGATTTCTTTGGGGGCTCATCATAAACTCTATACAGATGTTTCTAACACCTCAGGGTCACTTGCAGCACAGTCTGCACCTGCTGCAGAACTCTGTCTTGCTCTGGGCCCTCCTAAAAGCTGACCGTCTTCCCTGCCACCAAGTAAATGGGTCACAACAATACCCTTGAGTGTGGAACCTGAAAAGGCCTGCCAGGCTGTGGTAGACAGCCTGCAAGATGGTCCCTCCATGATCCCTGCCTCCTAGTACTCCCTCCCTCGTGTATTCTCCTCTCCTTGAGTGTGAACTTGACCAATCATTTGCTTCTAATCAATAGAAAATGGCAAATGGGATGGGATGGCACTTCCAAGATTAGGGTACAAAAGACGGGGGCTCTGTCTTGAGAGACTCTCTGGTGTTCCCTTTCTCTCCCTGTCTCGGTCCTTCATCAGCAGCTGCTAGGTTGAGAGGACAATCAGGAAACATAGAGATGTACAAATCCTACCAGCAATTGCAGGAATAAGCTTGGAGGAGAGTCTTTTAAGGTTTGCAGAAGCAGCTGTGAGTGTGAGCTTGGACATGGATGCTCTAGTCTTTGAGATGGTTGCAGTCCTGACCAGTATTTTTTTTTTTTTAATGTGTCTCAGGCATGAAGCAGTTCTGGCCACCAACACAGGCATGAATCTAGGATGAACTAAGGACTGAACATCTGCTTTGCCCCCAATTGACATAAAAGTATAATAACACCACCCATCAGGTGTCTTCTTGCCCATGGCCAGGGGTCTGACCAGTATCTTGACTGCAACCGAATGAGAGCCTCAGGGTCCTGGTCTTCCCTGCCAGGCCCCTGACCTTGGCATAGCAGATCAGCTGGAGTTGAGAATTCCATCTTCTCTGGAGTCCAGTTCCTCTTATAATTAAGTGCTGGGCCTGATCCTTCGTTTTTCTCTGCCCTCTGGTGTAGGAGATGAGAGTCTCTTTATATTCTGCCAAAGGTACCCCCAAGCTTTTACACTTTGCCTTATAGCGGTGATTAATCATTCTGGGCCTTTCATTGTTTTTCTCCAGTGAATCAACAGCCACCGGTTTCACTCTACCGTCTTTACAAATAATACTTACCAGAACCCCTGAAGCGCTTGGTATGCTGCACCCTCAGGGCGTTAACGTCCACCTGTGTGCTATCTCCGTTCTCCGCCAGCAGAAGTTTTAGCAATTGCACTCTAGCCGCATGCCAGGGGCTCTCAGCGATCCTCCTACCGTTAGTAACAGAGTTCTCCATGCCAGCCAGCCAGCAAGCGATACTGCTCCTAATCCCATCTATGAGGCTGCTTTCTGAGACCAGCCAACATAGGTCAGGTTTCCTGGGAAACAGATTCTGAAGCAGAGATTTACATGCAGGCAATTTATTGAGGAGTAGTTTTGGGGAACACCACCCGCGAGGCAAAGGAAGCTGGCTGGGCGGGGAGAGATGCAGGTTGTCGCAGTAGATTTCATGGCCAGATCAGAAGCTGGATGGCCCTTTAGCATGGCCCAGTCAAGGCCAGGAGGCCAGGTTTTTGGACCGGTCACTGGATGCAGGCTGGCCCAGGGGCAGGCATAATCTTGGGCAATAAGTTTCCTTTGCTGGAGGGCAGTTCCTGGAAAGGACTCAGTGTGAACGGTCAGCAGCCAGCACTCCTGCAGCTGGGAGAACACGTGCCTCAGTCTTAAAGGGGCAATCTTGTGGTATATTCTATATCTACACCAGAAGATACTGTCAGTACCCCCTTGAACAGATGAGTAAAACTGAGGCAGAGAGAAGCTAAGCCACTTGCCCAGCCAGGAAGTAGCAGCCAAATGCATGCTCTTAACCACCATGCTCTGATGCCTCTCTAGGAGGAGGAGGGAGGAAATCCTTCTTCCGTTTCTGGGCTCATGGCCAAGTCCAGGAACAAGTTAGAAATGCAAAGTCTGTTTTTGATATTTCCCAATCTCTCCTCTCTCTCTCTCTCTCTCTCTCTCTCTCTCTCTCTCTCTCTCTCTCTCTCTCTCTCTCTCTCTCTCTCGTCTCTTTCTTTCGACCTCGAAGGCATGGGAGAGCATTCCAGGCTTGGGAGTGGAGGAAATGGTGTTGTCTGGGTGGACAAAAGTATAACCAGTGCTGGAGGCAAGGTCTAGCCTAATTTGGCTGCCCCCCAAAAGCTTTTAAAGGCAGGTAGAGAAAGAAAGTGGGAGAGTGAGACTCAAGTTGACTGTAGAGGTCTTCATAGTCACACTAAGGAATTTGAACACTACTATGTACATAGTGGCAAATTGAGTGGAGGGTTCTAAACAGAGGTGGGTGGGTGAGAAGGATGTGCAAAGGGTTGAAAATTTAATGCATCTACAGGGCCAAGGATGAACTGATAGAATCAGGGAAATCTGTTTGGATGCTGTTACAACAAAGAGAGTAGAGGAAGCAGAAACAGTGAGCATAGACAAAGAAGAACTGCAGGATGGGCATTATGAAGGGTGATGCCAGGAATCCATATATATTAAAGACAATTATCTTAGAAGATATCAACAAGAACCATAGGATGCAAGGGCGTGTATTTGTCAATCTAGGTGCTCGCTGTGTGCCAGGCACTTTTTGAATATCAACTCAATCATTTGCCATTACAACCCTATGAAGAAGATGCTAGTACTATCTCCATTTTACAGATGAGAAAACTGAGGTACAGAGAGGTTAAGTAGTTTGCACAAGCTTACCCAATAAGTGAAGGAACCAGGATTCAGATGGCATCTCCCCATTCCATGCTGTGAACCCCTGTACTGTGCTCATGACACCATGATAAAAATTAGTGAGGATCAAAAAGGTAATCACCAACTTGCTGATCTGCTCAATTGGACTTAAAAATTTTCCAAGATTTCTTAGTTTTATTTTAAAGTCAACTGTTTCCCTACTCTTATCTTGTGACCTCATCTTACCTTCTTCTTCAGAATCTTCAATTCATAAACACTGTTTGGGAAGCCATGCTCATTTAGTATGTCTCAGGTTAGATCATGAATCAGAACAGCCTGAAATAATCTCATACACTGGCAATGACAGAGCGGTTTAGTATCTTAAGTTTAATTGCCATAGTCATTTATTCTTTTATTAAGAGCTTCATTCATTCATACAGGAAGCAATTACCCTTACCAACTCTGCACAGGCAGCAGGTTGCGGATCAGAAACAAGGAGATGAATGAGGCTTCGCCCCTGTCCCCAAGGGGCTTGTAGTCTTATTCTATAGTCTCTCCTAGATTCTCAACCCAGAATTCTAAGAGCAACCAATAGTTAGGGATGCAGAACATTACGTGTCTGTTGGAATTAGTTAAGGGTTGGGGTTGCTAGTTGAGTATAAGGAGGAGACTAGAGCAGTTACTTGGTAAGGGGAAATGCCATTTGCCAATTTAATGATTTGTCCCCAAACCCATCTTTTTTTTTTTTTTTTTTTAACATTTTATTATATTTTTATTGATTTCAGAGAGGAAGGGAGTGGGAGAGAGAGATAGAAACATCAATGATGAGAGAGAATCATTGATTAGCTGCCTCTTCTTGCACATCCCCTACTGGGTATTGAGCACGCAACCTGGCCATGAGCCCTGACCGGGAATCTAACCATGATATCCGGGTTTATAGGTCAATGCTCAACCACTGCACCACACCGACTGGGCCCCACACCCATCTTTTCAACCTGACCCTCAAACGCTTATCAGCTATCTTCTTACCATCTTGGCAGAAGGTCAGGGAACCATATTTTATTGATATTTTGACATATCAATGAAAGAGTTAGGCAGCTTGCTGGTGAGGGTAATAATCTCTGTCCTCCAACGTCATCAACTTTATTTCCAGCTTTAAAAAAATCATTCAAAAATTTTTGATAGATTAAAAACTATAAAGTATATCTAAGTACAAAGCACAATAATAAACATTTGTAACTGCCCAAGTTAATATTTCTTTTTTTTTAATTATTTCTTTTTCTTTAAAAAATTTATTGATTTTTTTACAGGGAGGAAGGGAGAGGGATAGAGAGTTAAACATCAATCAGCTGCCTCCTGCACACTCCCTACTGGGGATGTGCCCTCAACCAAGGTACATGACCTTGACTGGAAATCGAACCTGGGACCCTTCTGTCTATAGGCTGATGCTCTACCCACTAAGCCAAACTGGTTAGGGCCCAAGTTAATATTTCAAAATCTGTTAGCTACCTATGAATTTCTTCCCTAATAGTACCTCCTGTCTACTCATCAGAGGTAACTACTGGCCTATTATTCCCTAGTTTTTAGAATAGTTTTTCTTTTTAATCACATGCATATATCCCTAAACAATACAGTATTTAGTTTTACTTGCTTTTAAAAGTGGTTTCATTCAGTACAGAGCTGACTGTGTCTTGCTTTGTTCGTTCCACAGTTGTATTTCTAAGATTCATCCAAATCACTCTATGTAGCTGTACTTCATTTTCACAGCTATTTATAAATTCATTCAATAAACATTGATTGGGCCCCTGTAATAGTCTATTAGGTGAATATATCACAATTTATTTGTTTAGTTTCCTATTGATGGATGTTTGGGTTTCTTTCTTTCTTCCTTCCTTTTTTTTTTTCTTTCTTTTTTTTTTCTTTTATGAATTTGCCACTAAGAACATTTTTTTTTTTATATATAACATGGCTTCTGATACACATGTGCAAGAATTTCTCAAGAGCACTGGTTTTCCAACTGGGATTAATGATCTTTAGTGGTCTGAGAAATCAATTTAATAGATTCAGCCAGGATTTTAAAAAAAATGAGATAGCAGTACCACCTTAATACAATCCATGTAGAAATAGTTAACCGTTACTGCATGAACTTTTGTTTCAGTTATGTTCATGTGTCCTCTGGGATGCGATGAGTTTTTCTTACTAAGGTTCTTCGAAAAGTTTGGAAGCCCTTGCTGCAGAGCCCTTGCTTCTTGAACTATCAGTTGGTGAATTGACTGTAAATTTCCAATCTGTCACAGACTGATACTTTTGTAAGACACCACATACTGATATCGAATTACTTGAAAAATGAAATTTCTAAAAATCTAAACTGTACAATATTATAACCCTCAATTTGAATTATTGCACTCAACAGACAAACAATATTTCAGTAAATATTGTGTGGCAATTAGCCACAATAGACAAAAAGTGGAAGCAACCCATGTGTCCACTGATGGATGGATGGATAAACAAAGCGTGCTATGTATATACAATAGAATATTATTAATCTTAAAAAGGAAGGAAGTTCTTACACAAGCTACCACCTGGATACGCCTTGAGGACATCATGCTAAGTGAAATAACCAAGTCACAAAGGGACAAACACTATATGATTCCCGTCATATGAGGTACCTAGAATAGTCAAGTCCATAGAGACAGAAAGTAGAATGGTTTCCAGGAGCTGGAGGACAAGGGAAATGAGAAATTCTTGTTTAATTGCTTTGAAATTTCAGTTTGGAAAGGTGAAAAAAGTACTAGGGATGGATGGTGATGATGGTTACATACCAATGTGAATGTTTATAATGCCATTGAACATTACACTTAAAAATGGTTAAAATGGTCATATATATTTTTGCCATGATTTTTTTAAAGCCTATAAAAGTAAAACTATATATAGGGTAGCAGTGTCAAGCTGCTATAAAATCTTCTAAATGCTTACTTTCAACTTTTGCACTTGTCTTATGATGGCTTGTCACAGATCATATACATACTAGAGTAGTAGCATTGTTCTAGGTTATAATTCTATGAACAGGTAAACTGAAATAAAGCTAGTTGTTGCCTAAAAAGGGAAATAATTTACACTTTCACCAGCAAGTGTGTTAAGAGGTTTCTGAAGCTTATAAAATATGAAAAAAAAGGAGTTTTCTGTGCTCCTCATCCTTGCTGATACTTAGTATTGTCAGAATTCCTTATGTTTGCCAATCTGGTGGGTGTAAAATAGTATATAATTTTGGTCTTTATTTGCATTTCCCTGGTTATTAATACATTTGAACATCTTTTATATGTTCATTAAATAGTTGTGTTTTTTCTTTTTGAAATGACTTTAAACATTTTTTAAATTAATGTTAGAGAGAGAAGAAGGGGGAGAGAGAAAGAGAGAGAAATATCAATTTATTGTTCCACTTATTTATGTATTCATTAGTTGACTCCTATATGTATCCTGAGCAGGGATTGAACCCACAACCTTGGCGTGTATCAGGATGATGTTCTAACCAACTGAGCTACCTGGCCAGGTGAAATGATGCCTTATTTAAGTCTTTTCCTCATTTTTCTATTGGGTTGTTGATATTTTTATTATTAATCAGTGGCAGTTTGTTGCTTAGTCAATACATTTTTAAAATATATTTTTATTGCCAAAGATGGTTTGGCTCAGTGGGTAGAGCGTCGATCTGCGGACTGAAAGGTCTCAGGTTCGATTCCGGTCAAAGGCATGTACCTTGATTGCGGGCACATCCCCGGTAGGGGGTGTGCAAGAGGCAGCTGGTCGATGTTTCTCTCTCATCGATCTTTCTAGCTCTCTATCTTTCTCCCTTTCTCTCTGTTAAAAATCAATAAAATTTATTTATATATATATTGATTTCAGAGATGAAGGGAGAAGAATATATAGAGAAAAACATCAATGAGAGAGAATCATTGATTGGCTGCCTCCTGCATGCCCCCCTACTGGGGGGAGGGGTCGAACCTGCAACCCGGGCATGTGCCCTTGGCCAGAATTGAACCTGAGATCCTTCGGTCCGCAGGCTGATGCTCTATTCACTGAGCAAAACCAGCTAGGGCTAGTCAACAAATATTTATTGAGCACTTGTTATGTGCCAGACACTATTCTATATGTTGGGAACACAGCAATGAATAGACCAAATTCCTGGTCTCATTTCAGAGTTTATAAGGGGAAGACAGGCAATCAAATAATTACTTACATATATAGCATATATGATTATGATAGCTACAGATAAGGCAAGAAAGAGCAATAGGCAGGGCAGGGAGTGGTGGTGAGCTTGCAATTTCTAAACAGTGACCAGTGTAGGTTTTATTAAAAACATGACATTTGAACAAAGGTTCTGAAGGAGACGAGGAAATGAGTATGCAAACAGCTGAAGGAAAAGTATCTTATATATTCATTTATCAGTTATATACATTATAGACATTCTTTCCCACTTTGTGGCTTGCATTCTCACTTTCTTTAAAATATATTTTGATGAAAGAAGTTCTTATTCTTCATAAGGTCTAATATATCAGTCTTTTATTTTATGTTAGTACATTCTACCTTGTATACAAAATCATTTTCTCTCCTGATGCCATCAAGAAATACTAAAATCTTAAAAATGTTACATTGTACATTTTTCTTTCAGTTCACACAGGATTTAATTTTGGATATGGTGTGAGATAGGGATCCATTTTTTTGTGTTCTCCTATGCAAATAACAAATTGTGGATGCCATTTATTGGATAACTTATCCTTTTTCTGGGGATTTGCTTTGCCATCTCTGTCATAAATCAGGTTTCCATATTACTCTAGGTGTGCATTGAGATATTCTATTCAATTCCATTGGTCAATTGGTCTGTCTCTGTACCTATGCCACACTACATGTTTATTATGGTTTTATATTATATTTTTATATAAAATAGAGAAGGTCCTTTCATCTTATTCTTTTTTTTCCCCAGGAATATAATGGCTATTCTTAGGATTCTACCCCTCTATATAAATTTGTCAAGTTACTTGAAATGGTCTTTTGAGATATAGGGACCTGAGTTGATTGTATATTTCAGTTTGAAGACAATTGGCATTTTTGTCATATTATGACTTTTTATCCACAATCATGGATTACCTCTAGCATTTACTTAGATCTTACATAATGTCTTTCAGTAAAGTTAACTTTTTTCTTCATAAAGGATTCCACATCTTACATCATGTTTTCCCATAAGTACCTTAATTTTGGTTGCTGTTATCATTGGCATCTTTAAAAAGTATGCTTTCTAACTATGTGCTGGTGGAGTATAGAAATGCAATCAATTTATACTAGCCACCCACCTTGTTAAATTTTTAAAAATTAATTCCAGCAATTTATCTATATTTTGTGTTTTCTAAGTAAACCATTATATTATCTATAATGATGTCAGTCTTGTTTCTCTTTCCAAAACATACACTTTTTTTTTTCTTTTTGTATTACACTGGATAGGACCTCAATGCTGGAAAAAAGAATTGATGTGGGCATTTTTGTCTTGTTCCTGAATTTGAAATTGGTGCTTTAAACATTTCACCTTGAAAAATGATGTTTGCTGTAAATGTTTGGTAAAAACTCTTTACCATGTAAGAAATATCATTATGAATCAGAGGCATTTCCCCCCCTACAATTATTTAGTAATCATAGTTTTCCTCCTTTATCCATTAATGTGGTGAATTACATTAATAGTTTTTTCCTAAGGTTAAATCACTCTTGCATTCCAAGGATCAACCCAACTTGATCATGATGCAATATACTTTTTATACAATGAATTAGTTTCTGGGATTTTTGCATTTTGGTGAATGAATGTGGTTGGCCTCTAATTTTCTTGATTGTTTTAACTTCTTTATAGTCCTCTAACAGATTGTGGCTAAGCACAGGTGAATTATGTCCAATTTAGAGATAATTCTGAATTATATCTTGGCCTTCCCTTCTAACATCAATGCACTGACGCCTGAGTACCAACCATAGCAGAGGCCCCTGGGGGTCAATGATAGACCTGAAGAAGCCAAGCCCCGGAGCCTGGCTGGTTCCCTTTCTCCTACTGAAAACTCAGTTTGTCTAAGAAGCTCTTCCTGATACCAGCCCGTGATCTACTTGTAGGGTAGAGACCACATCTTTACATCTCTCTACCCGCAGGGTCCAGCCTACCACCTGCGCAGAGTAGTTGCTCATAGACATTTGTGAAACTGAGTTCACGCAATCCAGTTGTGAGCTCTTCTTGGCTCAGTTGACCCTGATTTAAAAAACTGATCCCTCAAAATGTTCTTGAGCATTTTATTGAATGCATTACGCGCAGATGCTCCATCTTACAAGGTAGGCAATAGGTTGTTTTGCAGATAAGAATTGTGTCTATGCAGGGATTGCTTTGGACATTCCAATTGTAGAGCCTGCCCTACACTGGCCCAAAGTCCCTTCAGAATCTTGTCCCCAACTGTGTTTTCACCCACCCTCCTCCTCACACGTTGGAAGCTCTGGATTGGCCTCACTCTTTAAGTTCCAGGTGGGCCATGCTCCTTTGGGCTTGTATGCTGCACCTTTGAGCATGCTGGCACTTTTTCCTAGCATGTCCTCTCCCAGGTCCTCTTACTCTCATGAGCTCCTCCTCTGTTTTTCACATGTACTCAGATCCTTGGTGAAGTCTCTCTCTGCTCTCCTCTTTCTCTTCCTCACCCCTCAGAGTCAGTCTTTCATCCTCTGCTTTCATCAGGGGATGTACACATGCTTTGAAGAAACAAAATCTTTAAAAAATAAATAAATAAATAAACAAACAAACAAATAAATAAATAAATAATAAAAAATCTCGAAATACTTCAGTATATATTTCCTCATGTCAGATGTCTTCTTACAGAGCTACTATACACATGTCAACATCAGGATATTTAGCATGGGCACAAACACATTTTCTAACCCACATTTCATTTTAAAATTTCATCCATTATCCCTTTCATTAACTTGATTGTAACAATTGTCACACTATTTTATAGATACTTGTTCACAATTCTCTGCCTCCTCTATGCTTATATGCAAACAACAGCCCCAAGAGTCTGGGCTTGTATCTTTGATCCTTGATTCCAGTCAGGAGTACTGGAAAACAAGTCAGTTTCACTAAAAAAGAGATGTTGACAGGAAGCCAGCAAGGTTAGTCAACAACCTTAATTGCTCTAACCTTTAGTTGAGATATTGTTAGCTGAAGCAGCCTCCACCTTGTTTGTCCCGTGTAAGTTTCTGTTACTTCCTGCCTAAGGGCTACATGTAAATTTCTGTTTAGGTTGCCTAAGATGTTTTCCCCAAAGTCTCAATAAAAGCGGATGGCAGGGCCAGAGCAGGAGTAGTTCTCCCACTAGAGTTGGAATACCGCCTGGACCACCATATAGCCAAGTTCAATTTCTCCAAGTCTCAAGTCTCTTCATTTGTGTGTAGCCCTTCTCCAGAACCTGAACCCTGAATTGGAACTCTTTCTACACGGGCCGTGAAAGGGATTCCTATACAGGAGCCTTGCAAGTAAGTTTTGTCTTCTGAGCATATGTGTTTAATTAACACAATTATATAGCTTGTCTTCAGGTTCTCTAGTCTTCCCGGATGGCCCTTCCCCTTCTCCTCCCGGATCCTGTCCTCCCTCATTCTGTGGGCCCATGCCCTCGTTCTCTCTCTTATACAAACTTTCTTTCTGAGCTTTCTTTTATACGAAGCAGTGAATGACTCATGGTGGCTCACAGTGACTCTCTTCCCAGGAGTAGTTCCTGAAAATGAATATTACACCGCTCCGGTCCTCAAGGGCCTCCATTTCTAGCATCCCTTGTATTTTTGTTTTTCTCTCAAAGGCCAGCACCGTGCCTTGCCCGCAGTCTGTGCTTGAGGGCCGCTGGTTCAGCGCATGAGTACAAGCATGAAAAGGTGGCCCCTGAGATGAAGAGTCCAGAGTTCGACCACTCTCCAGTCAGGCCATTTGGCAACATAATCAAAGGCTGGACGCAATGTTCCCAAGCAGGGGTGTTCTATGACGTCCTTTCCGCTTACTTAAAGCCAACAGGCCCTTCTGAGAAGCATGTCAGACTATCCACTTGGACTGCCCGCTTTATGAAGGGGAAAAAATCACTAGGAGACCAAGGAGAGAAATTGAAAAATGACTGAAATACACCTCACGGGGGTCATCACTATTTTAAAATGTTTGACTTTGTAACTGTAGTCATTTATCCCTTATATGCTGGGAGCACCATGGGGAGAAAAATGCTACAGAACTGTAGACCGATTCCTTGCCCTCAATAAGCTTATAATTTATGCCATGTGCCTTATTTGGCTGCTTGCTTGCCCTCAATGTCCCACTTTTTATAGAGCTTTTCTATTTTTTGAGTGGCTCTTTACGTGTTTTATTTTGTGCTGTCGATGCTAACCCTTTGTGGAACACCCGTGAAAGTGTGACAATGTAAGACACTTGAACTTGGGTCCCAGGGGGCTTATAATCCCAGCTCGCCTAGGAGTCTACACTTTTCTATCTCTGTTGCTTTTTGTTTTTTCCCTTGGAGTGCATTGGAGTGCATTCACAAGAAGGAGCCACCCTTCACCTGCTCCTTTCAAATCTCTACGTGCTAGCCTCTTCCCACGCCCACATTTTGAACCTTGGGCCTCCTGTCTCACCTGTACCTTTGTCCTCCGGGAGACATGTCACAACAGGTTGGGCCACATGGTTTGACGGAAACTCTGAGCCTCTGCCCTTTTCTGGAAACAGGACCCAGGCACCCCGAAGGCATTTCCAGGTGCTCCTCAAAAAAGCACGCACAGAAGATGATTCTAGTAGCTGAAGAGGCCCAAACTCTGCCCAATGTCAGCTCCCTCTGCCTGCCGTGATGGGGACCCTCGCATGCTGGCAGCTAATCCTGTGACAGCTGGCTTTGGGTAAATGAGCCTGGGTCACCCTGCAGGGCTCCAGGGGAGAGGCTGTGAGGGGCGGCCCTGTCCCTAGGACGGTTCTGCCGGTGGGACTGGTTTCTTGGGGATAATGAATGCTCTTCAGCCAGGCCCCCACCTCAAACCCAGCCGGGCCGATGTGATGACACCTAGTGATACTGGTTGACCTCAGATTGCCATCCTTTACCTGAGGTGAGGGGAGGAGGGAGCCGGTATGTGGAAGCAGTAAGAGGAAAGAAGGAGGCAAAAGACCAGGTCACGTCTCATGCTCCCATTGCCCAGAGCCCCGCTGCTCCCCCCCCCCCCCCCCGGGCCTCTGCTGACGTGTCGCCCAGCCCCTCTGGGGCTTGGCCACCTCCCCTTATTAGGTTGTTTTTCACAGTGGAGTCCACTTGTCCCTGACTCTCGGCTTTCAGCACTCTCTTAATTCCAGCCCCTGTTACACTTTTAAATGCACATTAAATAGCCCATCTTTCTCTTTGAGTCTTTTCACCTTGCTGGCATGTGTAGATGGAATGATCATCCTTGATTTATGTTAGCCAAGCTGTGCGTAATTATTTCATCTTTACTCATGGATTCTTCCATCCCTTAATCACTCTTGTTTTTCCCCTAAACTGTCACTTTCTCTACATTTATCTGGTAATGAGGCAGCCACTGCCATGTCCAGTTCCTGTACTGGGGACTCAAGAGTCTGAAGAGGGCAGCTAATGTGCTCAGGACCCGCCCCTGCCCCTTCGAGTTATGAATCAGCTTGTCTCTGATGGCTCAGGACTTAACACGTTCATAATTTGAGCCCCTGTTTTTATTGATAGCTTCCCTATCTATCTCTCCAGGATCGATCTTGATCTATGAATGTATTTATTCACAGTGGCTTCTGTGAAGGCTCACCATGGGCTTCCACGTTAGATGCTTTTCTGAATCTCCTGTTGTGTGTGTGAGTTCAAGAGTAGACACTGTGAGGTGGAGGAGGGGACTCTGGGTCTGGTTTCATACAACCTGGGTTCGAATCCTGGCCTTTCCCGACTCCCTTCCTAGCTGAGTGGCCTTGGGCAAGTCAACCTCAGAAAGCCCCACTTCCCTGATCCATCAAATGGAAATGCTATTGCCCTCCCCAGAGCGTTGTTGTAAGGATGAGATCATTTATTTATTTATTTATTTATTTATTATAATATATTTATTAAGTTTTTACATAGAGGAAGAGAAAGGGATAGACAGCTAGAAACATCAGTGAGAGAGAAACATCAATCAGCTGCCTGTTGCACACCCCCTACTGGGGATGTGCCCGCAACCAAGGTACATGCCCTTGATCAGAATCGAACCTGGGACCTTTCAGTCTGCAGGCCGATGCTCTATCCACTGAGCCAAACCATGATGCATATGAGCCCAGCATATACCCAGTTCATATATATCTCCTTTAATTCATGCACTTGGCTCTTTTTCTAGGTAATTCCCAGACTTTTGGAATTTATAGGCTAGGAAAATCCCAAAATATATTTTGATGCGCTCAAGTTGCCAACTTTTTTATTTTGCCAATTTTCAATTTTGCCAAGTAAGAACAGTAAAAAAAAAAAAAAAAGATAACACAACTAACCACCATCTATTTTCGCTGAATGTCCATAAAAGAATACGTGAAAACAAAAAAATTAAAAGGGGTATTATTTGTGAGTTAAAAATGCACCACGTTCAGCTTTAAGAAAGCCTCTCTGTATTGTGGGGTGGGTGATAACTTGGTTCACAGATGAGAGACAATCTAGAAGGGATTTTCAGAGGAGCATCTCGTTATAGACATCTGGTCCTGAGCTGGGGAGGGGTCGGCGGGAGGATGAGGGAGCAGCACATTTTCTGTGTTTAGTTTGAAGAACTGCTGAGGTGTGATTTCTGAGTCCAGGGACCTTGGGATGATTACAGAGACAAGAGCAAATGTGAGAGGTTGATGTGCAGAGTATAAAATATACGGAGAGAGCAGAGGTAGAACATTCCACGTCTGAGTTCCAGGTCAAATAATGGCTCTATCTGCATTTTGTTAAAAAAACAAAAACAAAACAAACAAACAAAAAAAACACAAGCAAAATAAAATAAAGTAAAAAATAAAATAAAAAGACACAAGCAAATTATCAAAACTTGCCACATTCTAAGCCAAAGGGTATTTGGGTTCGTGATGATTTCACTCTGACCCTCTTCACAATCACTTGTGGTTTTTCTAACTCACCCTCCTCCCATGAGTCTCCTTTGGGGTGGAAACATTCCATATCTGGTCTAAGGGCAGAGGTGAATTGTTCTTGAGGCGTTTGAGCTAACTCAGCTCAGCTGGTTTTGCTCAGGGGAGTGTGGAAAAATCCTTGTTTCTTTCTAGGAGAAAAAAAACTACCTGTGCACACACAGACTCAGGCATCATGTGGGGACTTTCAAGGACTGGTGAACTGATACCTGGATGGGAACCTCGCTCAGATAGGAAATCCTGGCAGACAGCAGTTGAGCTGTGATGACAGATCGGATGTCAGAAAGCAGGCTCGGGGCAGGCCTGGGCCCTCCTTGTTCACAGGGGACCTCGCTGTCCCAGTGCTAGGGGGCTGCTCCTGAGCTCCAAGTACTGCTGACTCTGCAGAACACACCACAACCTCTTCCTCTGCGCTGGGCACTTTGCAAAGGGCCTCTGTTATAGAGGGGTGGGCAAAAGCAGGCTTACAGTTGTTCATATGGAAAAAGACTTGCAGGTTGGGGTTGTTACAGTAGTTTTATTAGCTTAAAGAATGTCACAGTGGCACAGAGCACTTCGGTATAGTCTCATCTCGTAAGTGTTCAAATTGCTGGCCTTCATTATTCACACATTCTCGTGGTCTTTGAGAATCAGTAAACAAAACTGAATTTGAGTGACCTGCTTGGGTCACTCAACGGCCTCCTGAGCTGGCTCAATTCAAAGCTATTTTTGCTCACTCACTGCTGTATCGTCTAACCCTCGCTTAACCCTTTGAGCCAAGCATTACTAGAAGGCCCGTTTTATAGATGAGGAAACTGAGGTTTAGTTGCTCAAAGTCGCATGAGAACACATCAGTGGTAGAGCTGGGATAGAAATGCAGGGCTTTCTGATAAGGTCTTTCAACTACCAGAATGTTTAGCTCCTAAATCTTAGGTCTGACATGAGTGGGAAATTGGCTTGAACTGTCCCTTTTGAGGTGACCCTTGGAAAAAGAGACATTGACCCCCACCCCCCAAAACACACAACTTAAAAAAATTATTTTTTTCTTTAAATTATTTATTGATTAAGGTATATATCCTTTCTTCCCATTGCCCCTGCCCCAGCACATGCCCTCATCCCCCTTAACATACACACTTTTTAAACTCTCCGAAGCACTCCTAAAACATGTAGCATTTCTCCCCTTTCTTTCAAAAGGCTACCTCAGAAGCTTTCTGGAGAATCATTTTAGCAATATTTATGAAAAGCCTTAAAATGTTTATGCTCTTTGGCCTGCAAATTACCCTACAAGGAATTTACCCAGAAGCCAGTATGGTCCAAGCTCCTCCAACCTGCAGGTCCAAAGAGATGTGCTCTCAAAGGAGCCCTGGACCCTCTCCCTTCCTCCTTTCTGTCTTCCTTCAAAACGCTCACCTCCAGGTGAAATGACAGGATGTGACTGTCATAGAAGGTAAGTCCCATGACACCAGTAACTATTTCTCTCCGGTGACTAAAACAGCATCTAACTCGTGGAAGGCCTTCAACAGAGGTTCATGAAGGAACAAATGAGCTTATGTTACATAAAAGCCTCGACTCTCCAAGCTCTGCTAGACTGGCAGCAGGTGTAGTCTTTTACGGATGCCCTACTTGCCCCGATAGGGCTCAGGCTCCCTGGAAGTTTCCATAAATTGGTCCTGGTCATCACTCACCGCTACTGCCAGCAGGTGGAGGGGGACACTCAGGCATGTTCCTTGAGACCAGAGTCCACCAACCTTGGTCTCCCTGACAGCCTCCAAAGAGCTAGCTGCTCCTGTGTGCCACCTGCACCCCTATCCCCAAACGCTGCCTCCTCTTTGAGGTATCATGCTGCTTGCTGGTCAGGCCAAGATTTGGGACTTACCCGTTGGCCAGGCAATTTCAGGCCAGCAGCCAACCCTAAGTGGCCTTGGCGTAAACTGCTGCCCATAAGGTACCTCCACTTTTGCCAAGTTCTGTAGCAAAGTTGCCTGGGTCCCAACATATTCCAGCCCTTTCCTTGCACCCCAACAGACAGACATGTTACAGGGTACCTCCGGACTGGATATGGCAAGTCCATCCTTTGTGTCTACATTCTCTCCAAGCCCAGGCTGGGCATTCCCAGCCTGAGTGATTCCCTTCTCTTGCCCAGCAGTGAGGAGTGGGAGGGGCACATATCAGAATCAATTACAATAGAACCTTGGGTTGGCAAAGGGTGAGTGGGAGGGGCAGAGGAGGCCTGCCTCCTTCCCTGAGGACCCTGCCTAGCGTGAGCACATCCTTGCAGCCTACTCTGCTCTCCATGCTGTCCTAAGGACTCTGTTTCTGCATCTGGGTCCTGGTTTTGTTTTCATTTGAGGTATAATTTACATACAATAAATGCACCCATTTCAAGTGCACAGTTCAAGGAGTTTAATGTATAAACCCATGTGCTCACTACTACGTTTAAGATGTAAAACATTTCCATCATTCCAGAAGTTCCCTTGAACCCCTTTGTAGGAACCTCCCCCACTCATCTCACCCCATCGTGGGCACTGATTTGTTTTCCGTCCATGTTGATTAATTATAATAATTAAAATTCCAGTGTCCTGGAATTTTTTAAGCGGAATTTTGAATGTACCCTTTTGTGTCTGGCTTCTTTCACTCAGCATATTTTTAGATGCTTCTACGTTTTACACATATAAATAGTTCATTTCCTTTTATTGCTGAGTAGTATTCCATTGGTCTGGCTATGTACTATTTATTTATTAATAGTAAAATGTACTACTTATTTATACATTTACCTGTTGGTAGACATTTGGATTGTCTCAGTTTGGGGCTTTCATATATAAATCTGCTATGAACTTTAGTACTGGTGTTTTGGTCGACATGATTTTATTTCTCTTGGGTAAACATCTAGGATTGGAATTGGCAGTCATATGGAAAGTGTATATTTAACATTATAGAAACTGCCAATCTATTTTCCAAAGTAGCTAGACAGAGATTTGTCTACAGCCTTTTACTGGCTTTGTCTAAGTTCCATTTTCTGTTTTTTTATAACTCAAATGAAAGCATCAGATAAGTATATCCAATCACATATTCTCGAGAATGTTCATTACAGTAGTTTCTAGAAATTAAAAAAAACACCAAACACTAAAAAACTGGAAGGGATCCAACTGTCAAAATTTAGTAGAATTCTATTCTTGGACTGGGGCAAGAAAGTAAAGAAGAACAAACAAACAAAAACAAACCCCCAATGATAGGAGTGTGTCAGAGAGAGGCAGGAGCCAAATGAGAGAGTTCCCAGCAGCTAAAAGTGGAACAACCTGAGGAATAAAATAAAGTAGTACAAGATTGTAACCCAAAGTATAAAATAAATGTCCACCAGTCCATACTGATATAATTTAATAAACAAATAACTAGAGAAAATACAATTCTCGCAAGCAGAAAATTTTCAAATAATTTCTGTAGATGCTTTGCCCTCAAGGAGTGCAGTCTTCACCTAGTGACTTTCTTCCAAGGAGGACAGAATGGAAAGGAAAAAGGAACGGAGCGACTTTACCATGGCAAACACTACCCCAGCCAGGTGATCAAGGTCAAGAGGGATGTCATGTTGATAGTGTATCCCCTTGACATGACGTGATGGAAATGGCAGTGTACTTCTGTGGTCTTCCTCCCCCAAACACAACCCCAGTCTAATCATGAGAAACATCAGACAGCTCCCAATTGAGAGGCATTCTACAAAAGACCTGATGAGGATTCTCAAGACTATCAAGGTCATCAAAGACAAGGACATCCTGGGAGACTGTCACAGCCACGAGGAGCCTTAAGTGGACTTGACAACTGAATATAATGTATTATCCTGAATGGGATCCTGAAACAGAAGCAAGATATTAGGTAAAAACCAAGGAAATTTGAATCAAGTGTGGACTTTGTTAATAATAATGTTAATAATGTATCAATATGCATTCCTAAGTTGTAACAAATGTACCATCCTAATGTGAGATGTTAATAAGAGGGGAACTATTATGTAGTTGGGTGTGAGGTATATGGGAACTCTGTACTAAAGTCACAATTTTTCTATAAATCTAAAATTGTTCAAATATAAAAAGTTTATTTAACAGTCCCTTCCCCAATAGTGAAGTGCCTAAATAAATTATGCTAGCTTCATAAAATGGAGTACACTACAGCCTTTGAAGTGGATGCATTAGACACTTATTTGTGGCTATAGAAAGATGTATTGAAAATATGGGTAGAGTGAAAAAAGTCAGTAACAGAATAGTATGCATGCCACAATCCCATTTTTACAATATTCATATGGGAAAAGTGTAGAGCACATGTGTCAAACACAAGGCCCGCGGGCCAAATCCATCCCGCCAGGCCTTGCAATGTGGCCCGCACCGCACTGTCATCACTGCACTCCGCTGCATTTCCATCACAATGACAGTTTATGACTGTTCAGTAAACCATTCGGCCCGCGATTTAGGCTGGATTTTAGATTTTGGCCCCTTTTCTGATTGAGTTCGACACCCCTAGGGGATAGTATTTCTAATTGTTTCATGTATTTTTCCTTTTGCTTCTACTTCTCATTTGCCTGTGATGGCTCTGTATAAAAACACAGTTGTGGTAGGCAGAACTCGAGATGACTGCCAATGACCGGTGTATACTTCTGTCCCCTTGAGTGTGGATGGGACATGTGGATGGGACATGGCTGTCACTCCTTTGATAGATTACATTGTATGGCAAAGGTGAAGGAATTTTTGCAGATGTAATTCAAGTACCTAATCTGCTGACTTTGAGATTTTCCTGGGCCTGACCTAAGCAGGCGATTCTTTTAAAGGAAGGCTTAGACCTTTTCTGAGATCCAAGAAGATCCTGCTGTCCTTGGAGAAGCAAGCTGCAAAAAAGTGAATTCTGCCAACAATCATGAACACTTGGATGAGGATTCCGAGCCTCAAACGAGAGCCCAGCCCTGGCTGCCATTGCCTTGTGGCTTCATGAGAGAGACCCTGAGCAGAGGACCCAGCTGAGCCATGCCACCTCCAACTCATGGAAACTTCGAGATCATAAACGGGTGTTGTCTATGCCACTAAATTCGTGATGACTTGTCATGCATCGATAGGAAACTAATAGAGATTATAAAAAATCCAGCAGTAATAAAGGAAAAGGGAATGTAGGACAAATAGAATGAGAGAACTTTATTTTCAAACACACACAATGCCATTCTCATCCAACATTTTGTGACCATTTGTTGGGCTTTTACCCCTTACCATCTTCATGGCTCCTAACTTCAAAGTCTTTCAAACAAGGTAGGTAATGTTGTTTGTATTTTATGCCAATGGACTAATCATACCAAATGCTATGGTAAGAGGACAGATACTCATAAACTATATGTAGCTGTCATCCAGTAAAAATAGGATGTCATCCTGAAAAATGGGAAATAACTCAGTTGTAAAAGATAAAGGCAGACAAAGCTATTAGAAAGGCTGTTCCCTCTCCCCCCTCATGGGAAAAAAATCTCTATTTTTTATCATGTTATTAATATACTTTTAATAAATTTCTATTTTAATAATTGTATACTATTTTTATAGTGATATGTAACCGTTATTTTAAAAAATATAACACTACAGACAAAATAAAAGGACACCCTTCTGGGAAAGGAAGTGTTCAGATTAAGAAACCATTGAGGCCAAAACCGGTTTGGCTCAGTGGATAGAGCATCGGTCTGCAGACTGAAGGGTCCCAGGTTCAATTCCAGTCGGGGGCATGTACATTGGTTGCGGGCACATCTCCGGTGGGGGTTGTGCAGGAGGCAGCTGGTCAATGATTCTCTCTCATCAATGTTTTTGGCTATCCCTCTCCCTTTCTCTCTGTGAAAAGTCAATAAAATATATTTTTAAAAAAATCACTGAGAGGAGTTTGTGTGGGGAGGGCTAATTCAAGTCCCTACACAGGTGCTGGAACCTGCCATTGCTGCCATCATTATTAAACAAGCCTTTTAATGTCCCTAGTGCAGTTTTGTTTGGTAAACGCCTGTAGGGAAGAGATGAGAATCTGAGAGAAATGCAACGAGAAGCCAGTAGTCCGGAAGCGACATCCACGTGGGCTTCCCCTTGTTCAGGGCAGGCTTGCCCTATGATGCAGGAAGGCCATTGGCTAGTCCACGCTAGGAGGAGGCCACCCTAGGAGTCATCAAGACTGCTCTATTGTCCTTTTGATTTTAGAAGGAGCAAAGAGAAAGCTACCTTTGAGGTGTGATTTTTCAAGGTAGGGTCATAATAACTCCCTGGGTCCAAAATTATTTTAATTACTACCTTTCACTGTGTTCTAAATTTGCCATTAAAGATCCATTTTGGGGGGGGGGGGATTTTGAAGGTTTTTCTGTCTTTAATTATAGGAGGCTAAGCTTTAGCAAAGATCAGATAGAACCAGTCGATGGTAAGAGAATAATGAAAGGTGAAAAGAAAAAGAAGGGTCCAATTCTTGATAAAGGTGGTGCCGCTTTCAAACTGCCCAGTATTCAATGGCATGTGCCATTCTTGTCTTTCTACCAAAGGACATTTATATTGTTAGCAGTTTTTTTTTTTTGTTTGTTTTGTTTTTTAGTTTTACAAACAGTGCTGTGGTGAACGGTATTGTAATTGCAACCTCTTGCACATGGGTATTTAGGATAGATACCTAGAAGAGAAATTGTTGGGTCAAAGAATGTATGTCGTTTATATTTTGATATTTGCTGTCAAGACAACCCAAAAGTTAGTGCCATTACATTTCTACCAACAATGTGAGACTAACCCCTCCCCTGTCTTTTCCCACACTGGATTATTATTAATCTTGAAAATCTTAACCATCTGGTGGTTGAACAGTGATATCTTCTTGTTTTAATTTGTATGTTTTGATTGATAGTGAGATTGAGCAACAAGCTTTTCTTTTTTTTCAGTTCCTGTGCTCAGTCTCATAGCAATAGTTGATAGTGTCTCCCTAAAATGGTCCCTTTCCTTGGCTTCTGTGACACTGCATCCCACATTATCCTGTCGTTGGCTCTACACCTCTGGCCACTCTGCCAGTCTCCATTCCTGACTCCTCCTCCTCCACCTGGCTCTCAATGTTGATGTTACTCAGTGTTTGGTCTTAGTCACAGCACTTTCAATCTATTTTCTCTCCCCAGACAATCCCATTGGTATTATCTATATACCAATGACTCACTCTTCATCCTGTCTCTCTCCTCTTGCTCTGGACCTGTCCACATCTCCTTTGAATGCTTCAAGAGCATGTTAAACTCTTAGGATTCTCAAATTCAGGGACTATCTCACCACCCTCTGGTTGCCCAAGAACCTTTGGACTCATCCTTGATTGTTTCCTCGCCTTGATTCCAATATCCAATTCATTTCAAGTCCTATTGACTCTGTGTTCTAATTGTCTCTGGAAAGTGCCCATTGTTTTCCATCTCCACTAGCCCCATCTTCTCAGAACTTGAGCATGAATCCATGCTTGGCCTTGGCCAACCTGTTCTCTACAATTCAACCAACCTGATTTTCAAAAATCAAATCCGATCATGTTATTGCCCACACAAAGATACAGCCACAAATCTGTTAAACACAAAATTGTTCATAATTGTTAAAAGAAAGGAAGAAAAAAAAGGATAATTTAAATATATAATAATAACAGATTAAGCAAATGTTAGTTTATCCATTTGATGAGACAACATGTAGTTATAAAAAACAAATGTAGTCCTAGGAAATATTAAGGATCAGATAATTGCTATTATTTAAAAATTTAGAGCAGTAGTATCAATAATATAATGCAAACCTCATATGTAATTAAACATTTTATAGTAACCACATAAAAAAGTGAGAAACAGGTGAAATTAATTTTAGTGACATATTTTATTTAATCCAATATGTAAAAAATATCATTCCAACATGTAATCAATATAAAAATTATAAAATGAATATTTTGTTATTTTTTTAAACGAAGTCTTTGAACTCCACTGTGTATTTTACACTTACAGCACATCTCAATTCAGATGCTAAATTTTTATCAGAAATACTGATATCTGATATCTGAAGAGTTAGATTTCATGACATTTACAGTTGAAAGGTAGATTCACATACCCAGGTTGTTCCAAATATGCTTAAGCTTTCCAGTAATTGAATTGAGGATCAGTTTTTAAATTTAAATGTAAGTTAAATTAAATTAGACATTTATTTTTTTAATCTTCACCTGAGGATATTTTTCCATTGGTTTTTAGAAAGTGGAAGAGAGAGGGGAAGACAGAGAGAAATATTGATGTGAGAGAAACACATCGATTGGTTGCCTCCTGAACGCACCCCGACCCGGGCCCAGGCTGGGGAGGATCCTGCAACCAAGGTACATGCCCTTGATCAGAATCGAACCCAGGACCCTTCAGCCAGCAGGCTGAAGCTCTGTCCACTGAGACAAACTGGCTAGGGCTAAATTAGAAATTTAGATAATCAGTTGCAGTTACCATATTTCAAATATTCAATTGCTGCACATGGCTAGTGGCTACTGCATTAGATAATGCAGTTCTAAAGGAAGGTAAAGATTGATAGTTCCCTAATTCATTTATAAACTTACAAACTTTATTATAAAAATCCTTCAAAAGGTAAAAATAGCCCAACCTCTCTTGGGAATAAATGCTAAATAAAATATTAGCAAATTAAATCAAAAGATGTTTTAAAACAATCATAACCAAATAGGTTATATTGAAGAGTAGCAAGAGTGGTCCTTCCTTAGCCTTCCTATTAATATAAAAGTCACATTTACAATTGGCATAAAAATAAAATACAAATAAACTTTATAAAAATAGATATTTATGAAGAGCTATAAAACTTTTCTAAAGGACATAAAGAAAACTTAAAAAAATGGGAAGCACATGCCATGATCCTGGAAGTGAAGACTAAATACTGGTAAAGATGTGTGGTCTTCTAAAATCAATCTATAATTGCCCTGGCCTGTGTGGATCAGTTGGTTGAGTGTTGTCCCTTGCAATGAAAGGTCACAGACTTGATTACTGGTCAGGCCACAAGCCTAGGTTGTGGGCTCAATCCCCAATCAGAGTGAATGCATGTCGGAGGCAGCTACTCAATGTTTCTCTCTCTCTAAAATCAATAGGAACACATAAAAATTAAATTAATCTATAATTTTAATGTAATCCCAATAAAAATTCCAAGAAAGAACACTTGTTACAGAGGGGAGGGGACTTGTTTAACTAATCCTAAAAATTATTTAGAAGAATAAACAAATGGAAAATAGCCAAGAAAATTATGAAGAAAAAAAAATTACTTGTTCTACCTGATATAAAAACTACGTATAAAACTTTAGTGATTAAAAACATTGTGGTACTGATACAGAAAAAAAGATAATGGAAAAAAATCTTAAACCTAGGGGAACTTATATAGTAAAGTTAGTATTTCAATGTGGTGGGAGAATGTATTGATTATTTAATAAAAGTTATCACTGAATATCCTTAGGGGGGGAAAAAAGCAAAGTTATCTCAATCCACACTCAACAATAAATTCCAGGTAATTTAAAAATTTTGAAATTAACAAAATAAACAAAATATTGGAACATTCACAAAGATAAAACTGAAGTACATTTTAAAATAATTTGGGGGGCAGGGAGGGCCTTTGGTAATATGGTACTGTGCCACAAGTCATGGAGGAAATGATTGACAGGTTTGACTATTTTGGCAGACACTACTTGTTGTCAATGAGATGTAAATAAAAATCTGCTAGGCACTACCGGGGAAGATTTTCCTTCCTGGTGAGATAACAGATCTGTGAGCTGAAAAAAAAAAAAAAAATCGTTGTCCCCATCCTTTTCCTTCCCGATTGGAGTATGACGATGTCATATTTGGGGGTGTAGCAGCCGTCTCATCTTACAAGAGAAGACACTGCCAACACATTGTAGATGGCAAATCTGAAAGATGAGACTAGTGACAGCTCTGAACCACCAAACCAATTCTGAGACCACCTACCTCTGGATTTCAGGTTAATTAAATTGTTAATATTTTACTGTTTAAGCCCCTGCTACTTGACTTTGTTTTCCTAGGGCAGATACAAATATATAAAAATAAAAGCTTTCTATGGCAAAAGACACAATGAGAAAAAATAATTGCAACATAGATGTCAAGGCTAATAGTCTTAATATATAAATGACTTTTACTAACCAATAGGAAAATAAGAGAATACTTTAATAAAATAAAATGGGCAAAGAACATAAACAGATAATTCATAAATGAAATTCAACTGAGAAGTAAAGGTATAAAGACATGCTCGATCTTACAAGTAATCAAAGACTTATAGATTGAAACCACAATAAAATATTATTTTTTAGCCATCATACTGGCAAGGATAAGAAAGAGTGATAATGGCCAATGCTGGGGATGGTGTGCAGAATCATCTTATCTCATACATGCTGGTGAAATGTAAATTGGTACATTTTCTACAGAACTACTTAATATGAATCAAATTTTAAAAGATGTATCTTGTATTTCTCACAATTTTCCTTCTAGGAATTCTTTCTAAGGGAATAATCAGACATGATAAAAATGTGTATACAATGATGGTTAGTGTAGTATTCCTTATAGTAAAAAAAAATTGGAAATAATTGAAATGCTTCCAACAATAGGTGATTAGTTAAATAAATTATGAACATTTATTTAAGAGATGGAATTCAATAGATGGAATTCTATATAGCCATTAAGAAGGATGATGCATTATATGTACTGACATGGAAAGATACTCATGACCTAGTGATAAGTAGGAAAAACAGATTACAAAACACGATGTGATATGACTGCTTATGTAAATGTATATATACTGGAGGCCCAGTGCACAAAATTCGTGCATGGGGTCAGAGAGAGTTGTCCCTCAGCCCAGCCTGGACCCTCTCCAATCTGGAACCCTTTGAGGGATGTCAGACTGCCTGTTTAGAGGAAGGGTTTATTTTTTAATAATAGTGATTATCTTCAGGAAGTGGGATTGAGAGTGGACCTTTATTTCTCTATATTGGTTGAATATTTTATATATCAAAATAACAAAGCTGATTCCAGTTTCAGAAATAAAATGTTTCCAGAATAATATACAATGATGTAAAAAGAAAGATATGATATATTGCTAAGTTAAAAAATATGATACAAGTCAATGTTATAGTAGTGAATTTTAAAAATGGGGTTAATTTTTATTGAAAATTAACTGGAAAGTTGTACACCAAAATGTTAACAGCAGTTATCGCTAGGATGAGGGAGGGGGCTTGGCGGGGGGAGGGAGTTGGGGGGCTTTTGAATGATTTTTACTTTATGGTCATACTTCCCTGCTTAAACGTATTTTTTAAAAGATAACTCATATTGCTTTTATGGAAAAATATTCTTAAAAAAACAAAAGAAAGAAAGAGGAAAAGGAGGGAGGGAAGGAAGGGAGGACAGCTAGGATTGTGAGAGGCCTCCAAGAAGTGTGTTGATTTGATGCCATTAAATACGAACCCTGACATTATTGAGTTATTTATTTTTGCCTTTTGTGCCACAAAGGATTTTGACTCAAAAGAAAATATATGATAAAATAGTAAATTACAAATAAAGGGGAAAAAATCAGAACATAAAGAAAAACTAGAAACCCAAGACTGGAGAAAGCAGAGTCTTATGAACATTGAGCTCCAAGGTGAGCCCCATCCCTCCTCCCGTGATTCCATAGCCCCATGGGGTCCTCTGCCTGCCCAGCTGGAGACTTGCAGCATCTGGGCATCTGCTCCGGGTGAACCCATGAAGTTGACAGTATAGTAGGTACATTGTGGGGTGTCTGTCTGTCCAGCCCATTTTTCTTCTTGCAATATCACAGCGGACAGAGCCAGGCGAACCTCTGGCCCACGCAGAGCCGGGTGGAGTCTGTCTCTTATACGTTGGGAGCTGGGCCTGAGAGCCAGGCTGGGGGGTCTGGAACAGGGGTGGGGGTGGGGGGCGCTGTTCTGCGCAGAGCAGAGTGCACCTCCTGGTTGGGGCCTTAGAGCCCACTAGAATTTCGTGAGGTTCCTGGTGCATTAAGAAACAAGGTTACAGAAAGGATGGCGTATATATTTAATGTTTATATTGAACAAATTAATGCTTTTAACACCAAAAATATAGTGCCACAAAAATGTTCTGTTCGCAGGCTAATTACAGGATTTATTAAAAATATTAATTCACGGGGCACTACAGGAGGTGTGGTCCAGAGCCAAAAGGGCCTGTGCCAGCCTCCTGCTCATCCTGCCACGTACCCCCCGACTGCCTCCGTTCCCCGCCCTCACCCCACCCCCAGGCTGTGAACTCGGGTTGAGCCCGAGGAGGAGGAAATAGTACAGCTGGCAGCAGGCAGACCTGGGGAGTCACTGATCCTCCTTCCCACCCCTTCCAGGGCGTGGGGCCAGGGCCTCTGGCCCCTTGAGACACCCTATATCCTCCCAGCCAAGTCTCCCTCGTCCACTCACTCCGCCTGACGTGCACTTCTACCACGGGCAACCAAAAAAGCTTCGACAGAAAGAACTTGCCGACACCCCAGGTTCTGATTTTCCACGGGAGGTGTGCTTTTCACGGGCATTTTCAGCTCCCGTGGCCCCAGTCTCCAGTGAGTTCGTGCGTCTTCTCCCGGGGTGGAGGAGGAGGGCTGTTTAAAAGATGCTGAGTGGCAGGAGGAGAATGTCACCTCAACATCCCTCCGCCAAGCCGGGAGAGGTTTGGCTGAGTCTCAAGGACGCAGGTTCAGACAAGGGCAGGCCCGGCTGCCTTACTGCGAGCCAGAGTCAGTTTCCTGGCGCTGGAAGATGTTGGGGAGCCTTGGGGTCCGGCTTCAAGGCCTCTCCTAGAGTGGATTGGTCCTAAAACCGGCTTCCGAGGTGGGGGGGACAAGGTGAGGGGAGTATCTGCCCTCTAAGGGTTGGCCTGGCTGACTGCTCCGCGGAGATACAAACAGCAGTAGCTGCTTACATCAGTCATCTTAGTTCTCTGATTCCTATGGTGCCTAGAAGCGAGCCTTAAAGCAGACACTCAGTGCTGTTTGTGGTCCCCAGTGTTGTGGGCAACACAAAGCCTTCATCCTTTGCTCTGCTCAGGCAGACTCTGGAGAATGTTCTGGGACTCGTCCTCCCTCCCCATTGCTAACCAAAGCCACGAATATTTCCTGAGCACTTACTTTGTGCTAGGTTCCTTGTAGGTGCTGAATCTGAGGGCAATAAACGACATTTCTTTCTTGGAACTTACATGTTTCCATACTACCTTTCATCCTGAGAGAGAGAGAGAGAGAGAGAGAGAGAGAGAGAGAGAGAGAGAACGCGCGCTAGAGATTCATTAGTAAGAAAACTCCCAGCTTTGAGGTAGTCTCCGAGAACAAGGGGCCCATTTTTGTCATTCCTCGTTCAAAATTCCCATGTCCCCCACTCAATGCGCACACACACATACATATGTTACTCTCACAGTTTACATTCATAACATGTACAGCTGGAGAGCAGCGAGGTCTGCCTTCCACATTATACAGAACGGATTGGCAGCTGGGACTGAAGGCGATAGAAATAAGCTATTGATCAAGGGTTATAAAAGTACTGCCACTGGGATCCTGTGATGCTTGCAAGCTGAGGGCAGCAGTAAAGTGCTACACAAATGCAATAACATTTATAACCTGGAGGCAAGTGCTTTTTTACATGAAAATAAAAAGCTGATCCTCTCTTTTAATCCTTTCCTCCCTCCATGGGCCGGGCTGGCCTTTGACAAGTGCATGGACACGAGCCTAAGCGGGGTCACCTCTTACTCTCTGTGTAAGTGGCAGGGTCTCTTTTCTCCATGCCTGTACCTTCCGGTGGTCTGTGGAGTAACCTGCACCTTTGAAGCTTCTCTGATTGGAGGGGAGAAGGAGCGGTGTCCTGCATCCTGAGAGACCCAATAATGCCTCGCTCCCATGGGTCTGGCTTGGTTTGCTTTGTGGATGTCGCCTAGTCCTGTTGGGAGCTGAACTTTTCATTTGAATGGAAGCTGGAAATCACTCTGTAGAGCTTCATTCTGTGACATTTGTAAAACGAAGAAGTCCTGCTTTAGGGAGAGATAAATGGAGATGAGAGATGGCTCTGGAGGTACTGCAAAATAGTAAATGCTAAATGATGGCTGGACCTGAGGAATTCAACTTTTTCTTCCCAAACTCACCACACCTGTGCTTCCTAACGTGTTCCAAGAACACCAGTCCTGCAAGATTCCCATAAAAACGGGGCTATATAATCAAACAAATTGGGAAAAGGCTTCCTTTTGGAGAAATCTATTGCATCTTTGCAACTTACAGACTCAAGTCCTGCAGTAAATAAGCAGTTTAACTTTGCTTAACAGCTTCTCCCAGATTTACTTGACTTAAAATTGCTTTGATATTTTTTTCTTTTTATTACATAATGCTTATTAATAACACACTTTGGGAAGTGCTGCCAAGGTACTTATGAAAGGATATTATATTTTGCCCGCCACATATTGTATGCCTACTATGTGCAAGACAGTTTACATGGATTGTTTTTAACCACTGAAACAACTCTGTACGTATTACTATCCCTATTTCACAGATGAGAAGCATGAGGTTAAGAGTGGATAAATAACCTGTCCAAGGCCCCTCAGCTAAGGAGCAGCTTAGCCAAGATTCTCACCCAGGCCTATCTGACTCCAGATTCCGCATCTTCCATCATGTCGTGTATCTTCCTACCTGTGACAGAGACTTGCTTCTCTTTTTTGCCAAAGGAGGTGAGTTGCTCTTCCTTGGAGACCCTTGTCTCAGGATCCATTCATTCTTCTGAAAGCCTTGCCTGAGTCATTCCTTTGGCTCATGGGATTCTCATTAGAAAACAGAACCAGAATCTGAATAGCCGTGGGCAGGAATCCCAGGTTTGCCATTTACTATTTATGTGACTTTAGGTAATTTACTTAACACCTCTGCTCAGTTTTCTTATCTATAAAATTTTAAGTCTGTACAAAACATCTGACCCAGAATGCTCAGTACATGGCAACTGTTCTTTTTTACTGTTAATTATTATCAACAAGTCTTCATGAGGGAAAAACTTATTAGGGAAATTTTAGAGATCCCTGTTTTAAATCCCCCAATTACCCTGGTGAGCTAAGATACAGATATTTTTATGTTAAAGATGAAACACACACACACACACACACACACACACACACACACCCCGAAACCTGTTAAACCAATGACTTTTTCAAGTGTGCAGCCAGTGAGTAGCAGAACTGGAACCTGGACCCCCCAGTTCACAGAAATGTAAGACACCCCAATGTGTCAAAGAGCTAAGTGCACTGGGAAAGGCAGAAAATTTCAGATTTGAAGCTTTGGGAATTATTTGGTCAGTGGAAATCTGATCAGCAATGAGGACAAATTTCTCTGAAATTGTAAATTTGGTAAAACAAACAAAAAAAAAAAGAGAGAGAAACTTTTAATTTTGAAAATTTGATCTAAAATTTGGTCGGAAGGATGGCCCGCTTGTATTACCCGCTATTCTATTTGTTTGTTTGCTTGCCTTTTCTGATTATTCACAATTACTCAGCCAAAACATTTTTTCCTTTAAAACAACATTTGTATAAATTGACTTAGGTTCCAATAACAGATGAACATAAACTCGCTGAGTTAATGTTGTCAGGCTCTCGGTTGATTTTGTGCTGTGATCTTTTTGGTTTTGCTAGACTGCTGAGGCGAGGACACTCCCGGATGAAATGAGCTGTCTTTAGGCACAGTTAGTCACAAAGCTTAGGTCCCAGCATTTCAGCTTGGAATGGGTCTGTTCCCATCAGCCCACTGACGTTTATCAAAGGAAATGTAATATTCATCCAGATTGGATTGGAATGAGTTTTTCTTTTTCTATTAGATGAACAGCGACAACACAATGTACTTGGAAAAATAATAAGTTTGTGCTTATGCTAATTGAGGAAGAAGTATTAAAATAAAGTGTTTGTGGCTCAGAGACTCGTAACCCCTGCACCTCTGGGGAGTCAACAGTCCCCAAGTGGCTACTGGAAAATGCTTCATGTTTTAAAATTCTTATTCTCGGTGTTAAGAGAACATACTGTTTCTCCGTAGCCACCGATGCAATTCTTAACACAAAGTTCCTATCCCACCACTACCCCTGGTTTCAATCACCAACCCAGGTGTTGGGTTGGTAGATTGGTGTCATTTTAAATTTAAATTTAATTAATTCCTCTTTCTTTCACTGACAGCACCAGTTTTTAGTACACTCATTCATTTGCAACTTCTCTTATTAGTTTTCTACAGAAGAGAGAGGGAAATGAGATGTATGGTGTGCCTATTTTATGGATGGGAACAACATGGACTGTACCCAAAAGCTGTTAACAACCTCTCTCTCATCTCATTAACTACAAAGTTTGGAAGAGATTTGGCTTATTTATGAACTGACGTGTAAAACACAAATGATCAATCTCATTCATTGTGATGGCTTTCATCAAAGAGGACCATAGCTACAGAAATAGTGCTTTGAGTCTAAAGTTTTTGAGTTTGAGAACCTTTGAAACTATTATTTTGATAGTTCTCCTAATGTTGCCACCGCTGGAGAAATAATATCCCATTTTAGAGGTGAAGAAAGTGAAGCTAAAGAGAAATCCTGGCCCGAAGAGCATAAAGGAGGGAATACAATCTAAGCCTTCTGCCTGTCCACTCCCGTCATTCGAGGTGTGGCTCTCCGTGTGTTCTAGCATGGCTGATTACTCTAACACTAATGGGTGTCGGGTTCATCCAGAGAGCATGCCCTCACTATATAAATTATTCAGCAATGAAGTTGATGTGACTATTTATAGGTCATAAGTCAGTTATAAACTCAGAAATATGAGAACAGGTCCTTAAATAGAGAGGCAATTGTTACCCACCCAGGGCTTATTTTAAATATATAGGGTTGGAGTCAGGCAGATTTCATATCTGATACCCTTTGTATTGGGCTTTGGGATTAGTGGGTAGGATAGATAGGTGCACTGATTATAGCAAGGGATGAGGGGTAAATCCAGGTATGACAAAATGGATTTCTGTCTTGAGCAAACTCCAAACAGTTGGTAATGCCTGCCTGAGGCACTGTGCTGAGAAGGATTCTGAGGCCAAGTTCAGGCTCTCAGAAACCCACAGGCCACATATTTACCATCCCTGGCTTGGTTATTTCACACTCTTCATCCATCAGTGACAGATGTTTCATGAAAGTGAGGACACTGGGTCACAGTTATTCACCAAAATTACCTTGCTGAATCTTACACACTGATGCATCTCCTACAACCAATCAAGGGAAAAGAAACCAAATTGCCTCCTTTCAAAGACCCTTTGAGCAATGATAAGTCATTTACAAGATTGGGATAATGAAGCTGTGACAAATCCGACTGCCGGCTGGATTTGGGGTAACCTCCGTTGTCATCCAGAGGGAGAGATTCTCTGCCAGGTGAGGATTCTGAGACCCGGCCTCCCTCCATTCTTTTCTTTCTGAGTAGTTATCTCTTTCTCTTCTTCAGGATCCAAGTCGGTTCAAATGCACAATTACATCTTGTTTCAATATGAAGGAATGCTAGGCCTTAAGATCTATTGTTGAGGTCATTCTTAAGTTATGAGATGCTCTAGCCCCTTTCCCTTGAACACAGTCTTAAACGAGACCTGTTTCAGGGCTCTGATTCCTGGGATTATGTTTCCTGTGGCTGCTGTTCCTTTCTTTCCTCTCTCTCCAGGCCCACACCAAACAATCACTCCTAGACCTTGCTCTGGTCTCTGAAAAATCAGGTCATGTCCTGTTTGGATGCCGGGCACACCCTGTGGCTTTCTGTTCAGAACTGCACTGTCTTTACAGCTTCTTGGTTCATCACCCTGCCTGCCACCTCCAGGTACCCTGCTTTCTCTCAGGCTTCCTTCTCCAGCCTTTACCACAGACAGACCCTCCCTGCTGGTCCTACGGCTCAGTGATGGCGGCCCTTAGCTATTCTGATGCAGCTCTCCTTCTGTGCAGAATTTCCCCTATTTTTAAAAAAGAATTCTTGAGATCTCTGTAATGTCCTTCTTATGATCCCTTCGGACACCATCCTAAATGTATAAAAACTTACATTATGGAGAGCTTATGTGCCAGAACTTTGCAAGTGTTATTTCATTTAATCTTAAAAAACAATTCCATTATTATTCCCACTTAACAGATGAGAAGACTGAGGCCCTTTTAAGTTAATTTTCTAGCATCTACATATCAAGTAATAGATGGCAATCTGACATTTGGCCATTTATCATTTTGCAATTATTTTCATTTGAGAATTCAAAATCGCATTTGCTCAGCAAAGTCATTTGCTATCTTTTTCTGGAAATTTCCATGGTTTTAGTTCATTATAACCTTTTGTGATCTAATGATAAAAAAAAAAACATGTTTAATACAGACTTCTCTAAACTTTAAAAACACTTAATAATTACATAGGTGTGTTTGCCTTGTGAAAATTTAATGAAATGTACAACTTGTGATTTGTGCACTTCTCCATATGAAAGTTATACTTTAATTAAAAAGTTTATGTATTATAAAAAGATACCCCTCGCTCCCCTTATTTATATCTTAACTTAGAAAACACCTCCCTGCACCTCATTTTTAGGACTGCAATGCCATTTGCCAATGCTTTTGGGGAAGGTGAATATTGCAACAGCGCCTGGTCAGATTTAAATGTTCAGAACAGGACATACATTGTGCTATCTGGGCATGCTGCCTGACCCCGTGTGTTTTATGTGATACACAGGCTGTAAAAAACTTATTAGAACATTATTTCAATAAGGGGAGGAGAACCTTATGTTGCAACAAACCTGTGGCCTGATTTAACTTGGAAGATGGAAGGTTGCACACTATTGTTGAATGCTGCTTTCACTTGGTTGGAATTTGGGGTGCTACATTTTATCACAGGGTTTCACTCATGTGCATCAACAAGGTGCATCAACTTGTACTTCAGATTTCCAGTTTTCAATGCTCATAGATAAGAAATAGTGATAAAATAATATGCATTTGTACAATGTGATACAACTTACCAAAGACTAAAATGATATCTATTCAGCAGGCATGACATATATTATCTCATTTAATGTCCATTTTCCCAAAGTCAACCTAAGACTGTATGATTCCCAAGTTCCTGATTCCTTAAGAATAAGCCCTAGCACTTCTCACAAACAGCTCGGACCCTCACAACAATGCAGTGGTTAAACATTATTGTTTTCCCCATTTTGGACGAGGAAATAGGCGCAGGGAGATAAAGTGATTAGACAGACATTTGCAGAGCTCAGACCCCAGCTCAGGTTCTCAGACTCCAAATCTGGGAATACCTTCCACTAGATAATGTCACTGCTCAGGCCCACAGTACAATTTATTTATGTTGATAATAGATAAACTAAAGGTGCAAATAGAAGATGATAAAATTCTTTTAACATCCCCATTCTCGGAGGCTCTCTCCGTGATTCTTTTAGCAGCTCAGCAACTTTAAGGCAGACATGTCTAGAGCTCTAATTGTGACCATTTTAGATTTTCACAACAGGTTCAGCCTAGGCCCCCTGATCTACATCAGTTACTTTTGGGAAAGAAATTGGGATTTGCTTCTGTAAAGGGCAGAGTCACACACTGACAAATGCACACTTAAATCTATCTGTGGTGTTTGGGCTAGTTCAATGGTACTCCCACCTTGACACACACACACACACACACACACACACACACACACACATACACACACACACACATACACACAGTGAGAGCGAGAGCAAGCGCGAGCGAGAGAGAAGAAATGGGACATTTGGCAATGTCTGGAGGTATTTTGGGCTGTCACAACTGTTGGGTATAGGACAGGGACACTGCTAAATATTCCACAATGCCCCCACCACAAAAAAGGATCTGGCCCAAAATGTCAATGGTGCCAAGGTTGAGAAACCTTGGTCTAGTTAATTCTGTTACTTACTTACATACATACACACCTGAAGTTGCTTAGGATTAAATTGACCTTGGAGATTATGGCAAAGTAATGCAATTGAAGGTATTCCCCAGAGAGTCTACTGCTTATCTGCCAATATTTATTTATTTACAAGTTACCTGACCCATTCATTTCCAATTATGATTTTGACTTACCATAAATGTACAGGGCAGTTAATAGGAAGATATTTATTTATTTATTTGTTTGTTTGTTTGTTTGTTTGTTTATTTAAAGATCAGAAACCATTGAGACAGTAGAGAGAAAGAATATACACTCAACTTCTGCTAGTCACTGGGGATTTTCTGTCATCTTTAAAAATCACGTTGAGCCGAAACCGATTTGGCTCAGTGGTAGAGCATCGGTCTGCAGACTGAAAGGTCCCGGGTTCGATTCTGGTCAGGGGCATGTACGTTGGTTGCGGGCACGTCCCCAGTAGGGGTTTGCAAGAGGCAGCTGGTCGATGTTTCTCTTTCATCGACATTTCTAGCTCTCTATCCCTCTCTCCCTTCCTCTCTGTAAAAATCAATAAAATATATATATATTTTAAAAAATAAATTAAAAAATCACGTGGATATGTCTCCTCTACTTTTTAAAGCACTTTGTTGTTACAACCAGGTGTTCATTTACTCCAGCCCAATAAGAATTAGAAAAGAAGAGCTGATGAACTGTAATAGTTACCTCCCTGCCTCAGTAAAGAAGTGGGACCCTCAGGTTTCCAGACAGACTTCAAATCTTCTTTAGGTTGACCTTTTAAAAGATAATGGGATTACTTTTCAGCCTGGAGTAGAAAAAAGGAGAGTGTTTGAGTGAAGCATGGACAGGGGAGCTGCATGAGGAAGCTGTTCAATTAGTTTGTGAAGGGAGGGGCCATTACTTTGAAATACTGTCAAGTTCCAGAACATCAGAGACAGACATATACAAATACAAGTACAAAAATGCATGCTATGGTTTATACTATGCTACTGCAGAAGTGCAAAATAAGGAAATCTAGAAGAAACTTCTTTATTCCCCATTATAATACATAATGCCTCTGTTATATTTTCCCCTTATATTTACAATGTCTCTGCATTAGACTGATAGTCCTTATAGAGTGCTAGCTGTTGTATCATTTTAAATGACATTTTACATTATCCAATAGAATTCCAATATAAATGAAATATTTTCTCTTTTTTTAAATATATATTTTTATTGATTTCAGAGAGGAAAGGAAAGGGAGAGATAGAAATATCAATAATGAGAGATAATCATAGATCAGCTGCCTTCTGCACGCCCCCCTACTGGGGACCGAGCACACAACCCTGGGCATATGATCTTGACCAGAATTGAATCTGGGACCTGTCAGTCTACATACAGGCTGACTCTATCCACCAAGATGCAGGCTCTATCCACCAAGCCAAAAGGGCTAGGGCATAAATTAAATATTTTCTATCAAACAAAAGTTAAGTTCCTAGCTCTTGTCTTCCATATATATATATCCTGTTTCCCTGAAAATAAGACAGTGTCTTATATTAATTTTTGCTCCCAAAGATGCGCTAGGTCTTATTTTCAGGGGATGTCTTATTTTTCCATGAAGAAGAATACGGTACACATTTATTGTTAAATGAAAATAAAGAAAATTTATTACCTGTATACGGTACGGCAGTATGGTAGTTGTCAACACAAACCAGACAGACAAACTGTATATCCTACAGTATCAAGAATTTACTCATTTATTCAATGACAGTCATGTCATCATCACCTGGAACATCATCATAACAATCCAATTCCTGAATTTCCTGGTGAATTTTTTGTGACTCCATTTCTTTCAGAATCAGTGCACCAAATCTCTCATGTTTAGCCTGGGGGGGGGGGGCTTATTTTTGGGAAATGCCTTATATTTCACTCAGAAGGAAACCTGTAAGTAGGTCTTATTTTCGGAGGATGTCTTATTTTCGGGGAAACACGGTATGTATGGCAATAAAGTAAATGTAAAAAATAGAAACCATGAAAATACAGGAAGAAAATTGTAGGTATTTTGTAATCTTACACATTGGATGGCCTTTGAAGCATGGAATGGAAGGCAGGAATATATAGAAAAACACTAACAGATTTGACGATTTTTATAAATATTTAAAACTGCACTTCAGTGTTTAATAACATTCAAAATTTGATTTTTAACTTTGCTCAACAGGGTTTTATGGATAGTAAATGGTTTTGGCAGGTAACTAGATGGTAGGAGAGCAAATTCTATTGAGCACCTGCTATTGTCATTCATGTCTAAAAGTTGAATGATTCACCTCAAAGAAAATTCCAAATGTAAATTTGCAATTTTCAGCTTTTTTTCCTGGGATTTTCACTAACTTATACCAATTGTTATATTTTTTCTTTAGCATTTATGCCATTTAGCCCTTTCAAAAATTCCACCAGGTATTATCTTTCTATATGAGAAACACCAGAGTTCAGAAGGCCTAAGAGTGTGTCTATTTAGGCATGCCTGGAGCTGAGACAGACCTACCAAAATACTCTGAGTGGCCAGATTATTATGATCTCTGAACGCATAATAATCTGGCCACTCAGTGTATATTAGAGCCTGGTGCATGAATTCGTGCATGGGTGGGATCCGGCTAGCCTGGCCAGGGGAAGGGGACATGGGCAGTTGGCCAGACTGCCTGTTGGTCAAAATCCTGGTAGAGGGGACAATTTGTATATTAGCCTTTTATTATATATGAAATACACCGAGTGGCAATTATTATGCATTCAGAGATCATAACAATCTGGCCACTCAGTGTATACATTAATACCAACCCCACAAATTTGAATCACACCAAGACTCTTAGGACCCCATAGGCCACATCTGTACTGGCAAGATATTGGAACTTCACATGTTCACCTCCTCCAGAGTTATGTTAACTCAGAATGAATTTGAGGTCATAGGGAAAGATGTATTATGCAGTCCCATGTGCCAGGCACTGTGCTAAGCACTTTTCATGAATTATTTCATTCAATCTTCTCAATAGCATCACCAAGTAGGTATTAATAGCTGCATTTTACAATATAGGGAGACTGAGAGGTTAAGTAACTTGCCCAAGGTGCCTTAGTTGAAAAGGAGTGATGATACTTCCTACGTGTTGGAACCCAGATCTCTTTGGTTCCGTTCTTCTTCACCATCCTAGAGTGAGGAAGAGTATGTCAATAGAAACTTGGTCTGTCAGTGACTCACAAGCTAGAGTATTCTTTTCCTTAGAGTTTGATAGGTGTAGGAGTGTTAGACAATTATTTGGTTACATATTTTATAATTAAGTGTAAATATCTAAAACATGAGTTTTGCATGACACTGATTGTTGAGTGCTACACAAACATCGTAGTAATCAAGCAACCTCTGGTACAAGAAGTTCAGCAGCTGAATGAACTTGTCTTCTAAAGCCATGTCAGTAAACAATAACCAATGGCCCAATCCTGCCCACCTCCTGGTTTTGTGAGGCCCATGAGCTGAGAGTTTTTTTTAATGGTTGAAAAATTAAAATATTACTTTGTGACATATGAAAAGTACATACAACTCAAATGTCAAAGCCTATAAACAAACAGCCAGGATCATTTGTTTACGTATTTTTAAAAAAATATATTTTATTGATTTTTGTACAGAGTGGAAGGGAGAGAGATAGAGAGTTCGAAACATCAATGAGAGTCATCGATCAGCTGCCTCTTGCACGCCCCCTACTGGGGATATGCCCGCAACCAAGGTACATGCCCTTGACCGGAATCGAACCCGGGGCCCTTCAGTCCCCAACGCTCTATCCATTGAGCCAAACCGGTCCCGGCTGTTTATGTATTTTTTATGGCTGCTTTTGTGCTACAACTGCTGAGTTGAGAAGTTGTGACAGAAACTGCAAAGTTTAAGATATGTCCTATCTGGGCTTTTACAGAAAATAGTTTGCTGACCCCTGTTCTATGTCATTTATACATTCAGGTGCAATTTGGGCTTCTAAATTTTTTTCTCTGAAACTCTGAAAATGTTTTGAACTCTTTTTTTCCTAGAAAGAACACTACGGCAATATTGTTCTGAAAAAATTCTGACAGCCTGGGCTGATTGGAAATGACACTATTAGTCAGTCCAGCTTGAAAGTCTGCCTCCCTTTCTCATCTAAATACATTAGAGTTATCTTTAGATGGTAAAGCCAGGTCTTACTGCCCAATCTGTCCTCCTGTTATTCATCTTGCCTGCGTTATGGGTTTAGTTTCACAACATTATGAGTTCATCCAGGCTTCTTGAATCATTTATAGGGATTTTCATATTCCCTCTCAAACTCTTACACACTTTCTCTGCTGAATTTTTTTTTTCAACAAAGAGCTGAAAGTAAAAAAAAAAAAAAATGGCCTACACATGTCCAATAAAACCTATACTTTCGTTTTTAGCTTTAAAAAAAAATCAGAATTTTTTGAAATTGCTTTTTCTTGGGAAACTAAACTTAATTTTGCAGGTCACAGAAGAAAACACCTTCATCTCCATGGATCTCAAAGCACCTCTGGTGGAGATATATAAGGTAAAGAATGTCTCCTTATTTTGAAATACTGTTTTACTTCCTGGAGGAAATACTACTCAATGGAAAAGAAGAGACCAGTAATAAACAGAGTCAGGGTTCTGCCAATGACTCAGTTTGACTTTGGGCAAATCATCTCACCACTGTTACTCTTCATCTGCAGAAACTGGACATCCATGCCTATGGGAGTTGCATGGCTAATCAATGCCTGGAAAATGCGTAGTGGCAGATGCTACAAAAGTGCTGAGCCTTAAAAACAAAACCACCCCCACCCCCATTTGTATTCAGTTGAGGTTGTGGTTTATTGTTATTTAACATTCGAAGGCCAACACTGTGTTAAGTCCAACGTGCTGCACAGGACAGATAATATCACTGTCTAGGAAGGGTTTTTTTTTTTTTTTTAATCGAGTATGTTGGACTTTTTTCTTTATGGTGGCTTGGGATTATTTTAGAATTCAGTAGCCTATCTATACAAAACAATTAAGCTGTAAGTTAAAAACTATCGATTGAAAAAACCTAAATAAACCCCCTCCCAAAAAATAAGAGGCCCTCTCCCCTCCCCCCGCCCTGCCAAGAAACCTCTCCAAACAAGAATTCTCCTGTTGTTGTTTTTTTCTTCTTCTTCTTTCCCCTCCCTGCAGTTCTCCATGTTACAGTCCTTGGAGGTAGAATAGGCATAAAATACTTTCACTAATAAAATATGACACACCGCCGGATTCTACGTGGCCCATTCCCAGCGATTGCCCTGCCACACAAAGCAGAAAAGTAAATGCCATCATCCCCCCCTTAGAACAAAAGAACTTAGGAATAAAAAAAAAAAAAAATGGAGAGGGGGGGGAGAGAAAGCGGCAATAAATAAAGGTGAGCGAAGGACCCCCGTCCCCCGCCCTTCCCCGCAGGGAAGGTGGGACTCGGCCGGGCTAATAAAGTGGTTCAAGGGTAGTTATTTGGAAAGGGGGCGGGGTGGCGAGGGGAGGGAGGGAGCGGGCGAGCGGCGGCCGGGGATTGCATGTTGCATTCGACTTGAGGTTGCATCCTTCCTCCTACTGTTGCCTGGACCACGCTCCCTCCTCATTGCAGTGCTCCCCCGTCGCTTCTTCCTCGCTCCTGCCCTGGCTACTCCCCCCACCCCCCCATCCCTTAAAACTGCTGGTGCACCGGAGGGAGTTGGGGCCACTCCGGAGCCCCTGAGCAAGCAAGCGCCTGCCGGCGGGAGGGGGGGGGGACTTGGGCTCGGGCCGCGGAGTTGGGGAGGGGAGGGGAGGGGGCCGCCACGGGCTCCGGCCTCGCCTCGGCTGCAGCTACCCGGAGCTCGGAGCTGCGGCGGCGACGCTGCCCCGGCCCATCCTTGCGGCGGCGGCGGCGGCGGCGGCCCCGGGAGTTTGGCCGCCGCCGCAGCTCCGAGCTCGGCCCCATCACCGCCGCCGCCGCCGCCGCCGCGGCCGCTGCCGCTGCACTGGAGTTTGGCTGCCGCTGCCCTACTTCACTCTAGTTTAGTTTCACTCACTTTACATCCGGGTTTTTTCCCTAGGCAATGGGTGCCGCAGCACACCCCGTTCCTTAGGCAAAGTGAAATAAATTCGCCGCACCGACACGTCAAGTAGTCCGCCCGCCCGAGCGCCGCCGCGGGCCCCCGCCGTCGCCCCGCCGCCCCCGGGGGGCTGGGGGGGGGGAGCCCCGTGCATCCAGGGAGCTTCGGGCGGAGGCGCGGCGGGCGGGGGGAGGCCCGGGCCGGCCGCCGTACCTACCCCTCAGCTCAGTCCGGCGGCCCCCTCCCGCCTCACGGTGCCCCTCTACCCCGGTGCCTCCTCTCTCTCCCCCGCCTCCCCGCCCTCGTCCCCGCTCGCGTTCGCAGCCCCAGCGCCTCTCGCCCGGCTCTCGGGAGCGGCGGGGGCGCGCACGGCGGCGGCGGGCCGGCGGGGCCGCGCGGCGGGCTCCCGCGCGGGCGAGTGAGTGTGTCTGGGCCTGGGCGGAGGGATCCCCGGGCTGAGGCGGCGGAGGTGCTGCGGCCCGGGGCCGGGTGGTGAATGGGCTGGTGGTGCTCGCTGCTGCTGCTGAGAGGAGGAGGAGGAGGAGGAGGGAGGATGAAGAGTTGGGCTTGTTTGTCTCCCACAGTTTCTCTCCCGCTGCTCTGATCCCCCCTCCCTCCTACTCCGGCCCGGAGCCGAGTGTGTCCCTCCTGGAGGAGGAGGAGGATCCAGTTCCTCCCCCCCCACCCCCTCCTCCCCAACCCCCCTTTGCCTGGGGAAGAGGAGGAAAGAAACAGCCCAGAGAGAGAGAGAGAGAGAGAGAGAGAGTGAGTGAGTGAGTGCGAGAGGGAGAGGAGAGGAGAGGAGGAGGAGGAGGAGGGAGAAGGAGGGAACAACCTACCATTTTAACACACTAGTATCTAAAAAGTGCGAGAGGCCCAGAGCAGCAGCAGCAGCAGCAGCAGCCCCAGCTTCTTCCCTCCCTCCCTCCCACCCTCCCCATGAAGAAGAGTTCCCTCCTCCTCCTCCTCCTGCTTCTCCTGCTCAGAGTTCCTGCCTCCAGCTGCCAGGGGGGACAGCCAGCCAGCAGCAGGAGGGTGCAGTATCCCAGCTTTTCCATTCTCTTCTCACTCCTCTCTCTCTCTCTCTCTCTCTCTCTCTCTCTCTCTCTCTCTCTCTCTCTCTCTCTCTCTCTCTTTTCCTGGAGTAGCTCTCTTCCCCTCCCTCCCCCTCCCCCTCTCCCCCTGCTCTCTCGCTCTCCCTCTCTCTGTCTTGTCTCTGGTGTTTGTCGAGGGGAGGCACGGGGGCTGCCTGCCTGGAGTTTGTTGTGGGGGGAGGGGAGGGGTGTGTGGGAGGGAGGGAGGGAGGAGGTAAAGGGGGGGTGTTCTCGCCAGGACCCCGCAGTCAACTTGAGATTTGAGCAATAACTTCCCCTTCGGGGCGCCCCCCTGCGTGTGCCCTTCCTATTCCTTCCCCCCACCCCCCACCCCTTAAAAAAAAAAAAAAAGACAATGGGAAAACCTTGTCTCCCCCTCTCTCTCCCTCCCCGCTGCCCTCCACCCCTCCCCAGGATAGATTGGAAGTAAGTTTATGAGCAGCCTCCGGAGCCTGGGCGCTGAGTGCGGGGCCGGGCGGGTGACAGAGGCGGCGGGCGCCGGGGGCGGCAGGGAGGGGGCGGCTCGGCGGCCCGGCGGGGGCCGCGGAGGGGGCGGCGGAGGGGGCGGGGGGCGCGGGCCTCGCCGCCCCTCCGCCCGGGGATGGTGATCGCCTTGGCTCTTTCATCCCCCTCCCCCCCTCCCCGGGATGCTGTCGGGGGGAAGTTTTATTATGATTATTTTTTTTAAAGATTTTATTTATTTATTTATTTAAAAAAAATTTTTTGGAAAACCATCTTGTTTGGTGACTGAGGGATCTGATTAAAAAAAAAAAAAATTGCGGCTGCTGACGCTGCCGGGCCTGTGTGTGTGTGTGTGTGTGTGTGTGTGTGTTGGTGTTGGTGCATTTGTCTTGGGTGGCCGGAGGAGCGGTGGGGAAATTCCGCTTCTTCTTCTTCTTCTTCTTTTTCTTCTTCTGCAACTTGTTATTCCGGAGCGTCGGCCTGCACCCCTCACCCCGGGGCCGGCCTCCCGCACTCGCCCCCGCCGCCCGCCCGCCCGCGGCCGCAGGCGCCCCGGGACCCCGCGCGGGCCGGGCCGGCGGACAGGCCGCTCCGCGAGGGGCCGGGCCGCCCCTCCCCCGCCGCCCGCGCCCCCGCCGGGGGGAGGGGCTCGCGGAGTGGGACTCTTTCCGTTTGGTCCAGCCCCGCCGTGCACGCAGTTCCCAACACTTCTCGTCATCCTCTCTCTGGTCTCTTTATTCTGCGGAGCGGTGCTGTTAGGATTTCTTTTTTTTTTTTTTTTTCTTCTCTCTCCCCTGGCCGCGATCGGTCGCGATGGTGGGTAGCAGCAAGGTGGCCCTGGCAAGGGGAGGGATGGATGCCGAGATTTGGGCACCCGGGGAAGAATGTCTCCTTTCAACTTTGTCCGTGGCTGGCACCCACCCCCCGGAGAAGGCCACACGCCGGTTTGTGGGGTGCAGATGCGCCGAGAGTGATCTCTAAGTAGTGGAGTTGCTGAGATCAGGGTATGACTGCTCATGGAAGGCAGGTTTTGTTTTCATTGATGAATCCGGTGTCATCAGATGCCGGTCCTACGCCGAAATATTCTTTGTTTAGGTCTCCAAGTAGAGGGTCTCACTCTGCACGTCCACATTGTGTTGTTTTTAAAGGATGTCTTTGCATGTAATGGCTCTCTAAGCATGTCAGATGGGAATTAAGGGTCCGGGCCTGTGTGGGCCTCAGCACTGGCCTTGACAGTGAACTTTGTGGCTTGTGTTTTGGATTTCAAAGATCTGCCCCAGAGCCCGGGAGCGAGCTGTGTGTTCATTTTTTAATAGTAGGTGTTAGGAATGTGGATGCTTTAGCTGGGGACTTTAGAGAAGGAAGAACATTTGTATATTAATAATTGATAGCTGAATATTAGAATCAGATTAATTTGGACTGTGGAAAGTTTTTTTTTTTTTTTTTTTTTAAAGCAGTGTGTGCACTCTAGGAAGGAAGCCTTCTCATAGGCAGACTTTATAGGGGTTCTTTAGGGCAGAGAGCCGGAATATCTCCTTTTATAGAGGGTTCTTCTCATCGACATCTGTAGTTTCATTGAGGGCCTGGTAAAGAAACTGAAATCGGGCCTGAGACCTAAGTGTACTTTTCAGTGTTCATGTTGTTTGTTTACATTTGGGTATTCACTCCTGTTTGGGCAGTAGAAATAAATAGGTCAGCTTTTCTTTGGGTTTTGAAGACTAGTCTCCTTCTCCCCTCCTTTTTCCCCTCCCCCCTTTTAAAAAGTTTCACAATTTACTTCGTTTCACGATTTTGTAGGAAACTGTTACCCCATTTTTATTGGAAATACTGTTTTCATTTTGATTTTGGTAAGTTCCTGCCTTTTCTCTTTTTCTGTCTCCACTTGTATACGGGCTTAATTAAAATGAGCTGTAGGGGCTATTTAAAATGTCTGAAGAATGAATTTTAAAATCTCAGGAATAGCTTTTGATGGCAAAGAGGTTTTTTTTGTTTAAATGTGTATTTAGTTACTCATGTTTGCAAACAAATGTACTTAAAACTCCTGGAAATGTACAACTATTCTTAAGTGAAGAGCATAGTAGTAGTGCAGAAAATTCTCAAAACACAAACTTCTGGCTAACATGTTAAAAATATTGCAGGGGGAAAAAATTCCAGATACTTTTCTTATTATGTCAGACTTTTGCTTTTGTTAATATAATAGTATTTGCAATATGACTGGCATTGCTTGCCTGGCCATAATAGTCTTTTGCTTGAGTGCTTTTGATGGGTTTTAAAGTAATTTTACAAGCTTGCTTATGCATTTTGCACGTTGGACTTGGGCAGGTCTTCATGGTTCTGGAATAGTAATAGGTTAAAAAAAAGACTTATACCCTATGCCAGATTTTATTTTTAAGGGTTAAAGTGATGGACGGGGCCCTATTTCTTTTAGTCTTGAAGGGTCCATCCTTTCTCCTATTCAACTTTCTGGAAGGAGTGGCCTCAGACATTCTTCTTCTGCTTCCATGAAGAGCTCTAAATGCTATCCAGCAGGAGGTGCTACAGCAAGATAAAGCAAATTTCTGAATTTTGAGGGTCTTGATATTTATTATAGCTCTTCTTAGCTTCAACTAAGCAACAGGATTAACACCCTAAAGTTCCAGAAAGATTTTCAGTAAGTTCACTAAAAAAAAAAAAAAATTCCATTAGTAAGTTACATATGCTATTTAAACTGAAATCTTTGACTTCTTTTTACTTGCTTACAATATTACACAAAGTAGACTTCTTATTGTGGATATCTTAAGGATGCTGTGTCTAGTCACAGAATGCTGTTAGAATTACTTCGAAGAGGAATTAGTCTTTATTATGTACAATAGCTATAAACAAAAGCAGTTGGTATGAATTGGGACGTTTTGTGATCACCCTTATAATATTAATAGAAGTAGTACCTGAGATTTTGAAAGAGTACCTGAGATTTTGGAAAGGGAGATATTGTATGGAGAACATTTTACACTTTTTGTGTTTATTTTTTTCCTCAAACCTATGCACAGTTATCCTAATAAATAAATTCTTAGGCGATTGGCTTTATAAATGCATATGCTTGATGTTATTTGAATTGGCCTCCAAAGACTGAGATTCTTGAAGTATAAGTAGTTATATCTGTGGGTATAGATCATTGCTGATGATATGTCCATTAGTAACACTTAACAATAACTCCATAGAGATAAAAGTAGTTTCATAGCATTTATAGCACATGGTCATTTGAAACTCTTGTTAGTATTAGGTGAATTGATTTATCGCTGGAAATATCCTACTTGGTGGCTTGTAAAGTTTTATGTCAGAGTTGAAAAACTTTGGAATGTGTAGAAAATTTGATAAACCTGCTTTGAGTTTTGTCTGTTTTCTAGGCATAATGCTGTACTTTTTTTCTAAGTAAGATCAAATGCGATAATACATGTTCTTTGTAAATTGTCAGCAGCCGTGCAGATGTTAAGTTGTTGAGATAGGTTACTAATTAATGCATGGACAGAAGCTTCTGTCTTTAAAATGTTAACTTTCTCCGTATCATTTGGGAAATGAGTGCATTAAAAGTGCACCCCAAACACCTTATAATTCTTCTTTTTTTCTTTTTTCTTCTTCTTCTTCTTCTTCTTTTTTTTTTTTTTAAATACTGCTGTGGTTACCAAAAAGCTCTTTGTTACAGTTTTGAAGCTTTGTTTAAAAAATGCTGCCTAGGCAGTTTCTCATAATTCAAGAAAAAGATCACTTTTCCTTTTGTAGATCTTGTGAAATGTGTATCCCCTATTAAAGTTTTTCTTCATTTCTCCATTGATACATCAGTAGTTGATTTTAGTGAATATTTAAATTCTCAGTTCTTCTGTAGACTCTTAACAACACACAGAGTAACAGATGTCATTGTTGAGATTTTGATTGTTTTGATTGATTCTGCTAACTTTGGGGAAAATTCTTACTAAATCTTTTAAATTTGTTTGAAAGTGTAAAAGAGGTGTACATGTGTGCATTAGTATAAAGTACATCTATATATCTTTTTCTATTTTAGAGGGATGCATGAGGAAATGACTACTCAAATCCTAGAGGGGTACACTGAAGTACTTTTGTGTAAAAATAACACAAAAATTTAACACTCAGAGCCCAAGCTGTAGCTTTCTTAATAGCATGTTCACAAATTTTTACCAAAATAAAATAAAATGTAGATAATTAGAAGTCCCTGTGCTTATGAGCATATCTTAAAGTTTAGAAGTGACTGTTCTTTATGAAATAACCACAATTAGTAATTAAATATAGAAACTTGCTTCTGTGTATAGTGAGAAAAACATTTAACTGTTTAGTTAAAAATGAAACTGCTCAGGGTAATATTAACTTTCCAATTCCACAGACAGTGAATACTCAAAGCTTTTCTTGAAATACTGAAGTTAAGGTTATATGAATGTGCTTTTAAATTTTGTATCCTTAGTATCTTATTGCTGAAGGCTTTTGTATTTAATTACTATTCAAAAGGAGAAAAGGAAGAGATTAAAGTTTTAGGTCTCTAACCTTTGACAGAATTCCTTTATATCTATATTTAGAGCTCATTTCTTGAAACATGTTTGAGTCTTCATATTAATCTGTGCTGGGAAATATTAATGATTTATGTTAACTTTTCAAGAACTTTTGTACATGGGCTTTTTTTGCAAGCTCCTAAGTATTCTTAAGGAGCATAGCAAAATATTCTGATCACTTTAACTTTACCAGGTGTGTATTTTTGCTGCTTTGAGATTTTTTTAAAAAGAGGTAATTTGTTAAAACTGCATTAAATTCATTATAAGTAATTATTTGTTAAATAGTATATGCTTTCTTCTTTATGTGTTTGTGTGTGTATGTGGCCATATAATTTTATAGGCTTTCATGTAATTCTTATGTATTAATTTTTTGAACAGTTATCTTTTGTAAGAATGTTGAAATAGACTTTTAAAAATAACTTTTATATTACTTGTCTATCAATTCCATCTTAAACTGGGGTGGTGGTGAACTCTTCCCTTGAGGTTCAGTCATCCTTTCGGTTTTTCTAAAGCAACTTTCTTACCCTAGATATTTATTGGGAAGTTTGAATACCCCTCCATTTCTCTCTCCCTCCAATACACTGCAAGCCCCACCCCACCCCTTTCAAAAAAAATAGTGAGCAGGTCTCATTGAAGGAAACTATTTTTTCCTGTATTTTGGAATCATCTACGGAAGTGTTCTTCTGCCTTTTTAAGTGGACAAAAAAAGTGAACGGGTAATGTGGAGATAGGAAGGAGGTGGGGCCTAACAGGTTGGTGATCTAGGCTTTGACTCTGGTTGTGGGCCTAGGAGAGAAAAATGACTTAAACACAGAAGCCAAAAAGATGGGTTTTGTTTTATTGTTTTGGCTGCATTGAGAATACAAACTGTCAGTACTTGAGGAGAAGGAGCAGCAGAAAGAAATTGATTTTTTCCTGCTGCAGATCCAAGTATTGTTAACCATGTGCATTTCTAAGGCAGCATACTTACAAATCAAACAGGAGTTGATTTTTTCACTCAATTAACAGTTAGAACCCTAAACTGTTCTTTAAAATTTTTATTTTAAATAAGTACCAAAAACTTCAGAGTAATGACAATAATTTTCTGATAGAAGTGGGTGATAGTAACCATGGCAACAGCTATCTATGGCCTTATGGACAGTATGTTGTATTGATGAAGCTTCAGATCTTGTTGTAGCCTGTCACTTTTATGGTGAAATGTAGTAGCATGTGTTGCAGGTGATTTTTAGCTGGATTGTGTTAAATTTGTTTGCCAGCTTATCTTTTCTTGTTAGGAATTTCTTGGACTGTATTCCACAGCATGTTTGTGAAGGTGCTCGTTGCCTGAAAATAACCCACCACCTGTGTTAGGCCTCCTGATGCAGATTGCACTTGGTTCTTTCCCAGCCTCCTCCTTCAGTCTTGCAAAAAATAGGGGGTGAGTGTAGAATCTGAATAAACATAGATTGCTTGGGGTTGGACATGTTATTGATAGTTTTAATGGAAATCTTTGTGTTTTTAGAGGAGGTCAGAGATGGGTTTGTAGTTGGAATATTTTTTCTTAAGTGTTCTTTCCAGAAATAGGGGTGTGTGTGTGTGTGTGTGTGTGTGAGTGAGTGTGTGTGTGTGAGAGAGAGAGAGAGAGAGAGGGAGGAAGGGTGAAAGTTGAGGGAGTAAATTTTGAGTGAAGACAAGTGAGGAACTTACTGGGTTTTTTTTTGTTTTTTTGTGTGTTTTTTTTTTGGTGTGTCTGATGGTATTATGTGTATGTATTACTGTAAGAACAGTAATACACAAAACTGCTATCCTAGTGGACAGTATTAGAGTGTATGGAAAATGTTTTCTTATAAGAATTTTCTTTAAGAAAAAATATTTATAAAACATAACTTGAAAGACTGTTAAGAGGAAACCTGGTAAAACAATTAAAAATCTTTTCTTTTGGGAGTGGGATAGAAAGCTTTAAAACTGATCCAAGGAAACTGAGAAAATTGTTTCAAAAATTATGTATTTAAATAAAATTTTAAATTATAATTTAAACTTTATAATTAAAGTTTAATTATATCAAACTTTCTGCTTTTTAAGCATTCCTTTTATGTATTTACCCTGTATAAGGTTTTTCTAATGTGAAAATGTTGACTTAAATATAAATTGATACGTTTTAAATTATGTGCTAAAGAAACTGTGCCAGAGCAGAGAAGAAACAAATGAGATCTGAATTTGACTAACATGATAATAAGACCTAGTCAAATTGTGCTAGATAGTTCAGACTTTGTTGAAACTTAACTGTGGCAGAGTGAAGTGGTTTACTTACTACAAGTCCCAGGATGCATTGTGATTTTTTTTGCTTAACTCCAGATTAGAGTGTTGCATGCTGGGACCTGTAGTTGATTTAAACAGCACAGGGAACCCTTCCCTCTTGTTTACTCCATTTTATACATTGCTTCCCAAGCTTATAAGAACTTTCTGCTAAGTAAAGTTTGATTGCTAATGTCATTATTATGATGTTGCTGATATCCTAAAGTGAGTCTTCAGAAACATCCTAGTGTTTTAGTTTACCTTAGATTAGTTGGTTGTTTTTATTAGCTACTATAAGATTTGTATGTAAAGTAACATTTATGTATGTGTATATATATTCAAAACTTAGCAAGTATAAATTATTTTTGTCTGTGATGATATAGGTCTCTTTATAATTATAGCATTATTGAATGATAGTATGGGCATTAGAAGTCCATAGTTAGTTGTAGGGCCTGATATGTATATGCTGTTCTCTTTTCTTTGCATGGGGTCAGTTATTAGGTAAAGTTGGATGGAAGGGTTTGTTTTCTTGTATGTGTGCCAGTATTTACATTCAGAGTTGTTGTTTTTTATTCTTCTGTAATAATTGTCAACATCTTGAAGTACAGTATTCTTTAAATAGAAGACAGAGCCCTGAAAATGAATATGGTTTTAGTGTAAACTTAATATTCAAAGCTATAGTCTGAAAGGCAGAAAAAAGGTAAAGTTTCTTTAATAATTTGCTTATATTATCATTTATAAAATTTAAATTTCTGTTCTTCTGAGCATTCTAATACTTTTACTTTAATATCAGAGTGTTGTTGTAGGGATTAAATGTTAAAATCTGTGAAACTGCTTAACACAGTGCCTGGCACATAATAAAGGCTCAGTAAATGTTTAGAATTGGCAGCAGTAGCAATGGTTATTGCTATTTAAAAAATACCATGCTTTACATTTTTCTTCTGTTTTATATTATTTTATCAGAAGCCCAGGCTGTTCTAACAAGACCTTGAGATTTTGATGCTATGGTAATGATGTGGCGATTTCTTAGAATTTTTTGCTGTAAATAAAATGTCTTTGCATCTTAATTTCTCCCTATATGATATATGACCAAAGTAGACAACCAACCAGTAGTAGCAGCATTTTAACCAGATTTAATTCTGCCTACTCAATACTTGTTGCTACTGTACCACAGCCTTTGGAAAGTTTAGACGATAATGAAAATTTCTTTATTCATAATGTTTGCACTGGTAGAATATCCAAACTAATTGATTAATGAAAATAAGATGCTGCAAAAATGTTCTTCATATCACAGTGTGTGATAACCTTGGGAAAATTCTGTTGCATTTAGAAGCATGAACCAATCTATCACCACAGTTCACAGTGTTACAGAATTGATGTAATCGAGGCCAGTGAGCAGCCCCAGAAAGAAAATGTAGTTTCAAGTCTGTGGGTTGTACTTGAAATGTTAGGTTAAAAAAAAATCGTATGTCTTTACATTCTTTTCTCTCAGGCTGTTCTGACTTCTTTTAGGCTCTTGAATTTGTAGGATATTTTTATCTGCATGGATGGTCCCTTTTTGGTTTTTGAGAAGAGAAAGGGACACCTGGGAATATTGAAAAAAGTAAGCATAAGTTGTATGAGTCTTAGTTTGAGTGTATGCAGAATTAGGGAAATGCCTTTTTCTACCTGTTTGGCTAGTATCTGCTCCAGTTTTTTCCCTTGTGCAGAGTTCCTGGAATATTATTGCTGAGAGCTGCTGTATTCATTTAAGAAAACTCTGCCTTTTGTAGTAATTATTTAAGTACTTGTTTACATAACAGATCAAACCACTATAATAACACTAACATTTTCCTCCCTCATAAATATAAACTGAAATTTGTTAATGTTTGTATACTAGACATTATATAGATTTTTTTAGATGTATCAGAATTTATAGAATCTGGTCTGATATGCAAGTTACATTATAAATGGTTAAATTTATTTTATAGTAGCTTGTCTTTTCAGGACCTAATATTAAAATGAAATATTAAATTGAATCATTACAGAGAAGTTAAGTACAATGGGCTAACTATATGGGGAAAGTGGTCTCTGGTATTAATTGGCCACTGCAGGAAATATCAGGTTTAGGTGAATTCTCTTTATCTACATTTTATAGTTACATGTACTTGCGAAATTTCTGAAACACTAAAGTTGGAAATAAAGAGAGGAAGTGAGAGTACATCTGACAGACATGTAATTCCCTGTAGAGCCCTCTGACACGCCTAAATTACTGAGCACAATTTTCTGTCTTTTTAAAAAATGAAATGTCCCAGGCCAATGTAATGAAACAGTTGTGGTGATGTCAGAAGACCAGGCCTGTCACTAGCTGTGCACTCCTGGGAAATTCAGCCTTGCAGGGGTTTAGTTTTCTCAGTGGTAAAATGGGCATAATGGTAAAAGCCTGCTTCACTATGCTGTTAAAAGGATTAGATGAGGTAATACTCATGAATGTACTTTATAGACTAGAATAGTATATATCCATGGAGTTTTTAATTCACTGACGGCTGGATTTTAAGATATTTGTTCATGCTACGTTAATGTTAATATTTTTTAAAAATTTAAATATACGAGTTAGAAACATAATTGGTGATCTGAACGCCTCCTGCACGCACACACCACCACTATGTGCAGTAGACAAGTTCTTAACAGTGTGTGCTGACTGTGTGTGTGTGTGTGTTCACAGAAATATCATAAATGTACTGATGTGTCGTAATGAAAAGTTTTAATTACATGCATGCTGAAAAACATTTTTATATGTTAATATATAATCTTATACAAATATGTATATTTGTTCTTAGAGAAATGGTGTAGATATAAGACTTCAAATGTTTGGCAAGTTGTGAACAGTTTTCGTACTTTAGGATTACCTGTTGTTATGATGTCTATACTAATAAGAGGGTAATATGCTCATTAGACCTGGAGACCTTCCGATGTCCTTCCAGATAAAGCCATGGTGGCTGGGCAGAGGCAGTTAGGGGCGATTAGGCCAGGAGGAGGGCCAGTTGGGGATGAGCAGGCCGGCATGGGGGGGATAGTTGGGGGTGGGCAGGCCGGCAGCCAGAATGGTTAGGGGTGATCAGGCAGGCAGGCAGGTGAATGGTTAGAAACCAGCGGTCCCGAATTGTAAGAGGGAGTCCGACTGCCCACAGGAATTGGGCCTAAACCGGCAGTCAGACATCCCCCAAGAGGTCCCAGATTGGAGAGGGGTCAGGCTGGGCTGAGGGACAACCCCCCACACTCCCCCATGCATGAATTTTATGCACCAGACCACTAGTTAAATATAATATTACCTTAATATTTACTGAGTATTATGTATTGTGCTAATAAGCCTTTTTACATATAGGTTCTCATTTAATTTTAATCTTCATAGCAATATTCTGAGGACTTGCTATTATTACCCTACTCCCATTTTATAGATGAGGAAATAAAGGTTTTCCTGGAATTATGTAGATAGCAAATGATACAGTCTAAATTCAAGCCCAAGTTTGATTCCAGAGCCTCTTTTCTTAAGTCATAATGCTGTACTAAACTGTGTAATTCCTGTAGAAAGTGAATTACTAAAGAAGTTTTCAACTTACTGAAATGGCCATAGCAAAGAAGTGACATTTTGAGGTTGTTTCATGTTGATTTGGTTTGGATTAAGTTGAATATTTTGAAAATAATATGCATTGGAATGGAATTGAAATGAAGGCATTTGGGATATGCACATCACCAAGCACAGTGCCTAGTAGGGATGGGGTCTACTATCTATTTCTTTTCTTTCTTTCTTTTTTTTTTTAATCCTCCCGTGAGGATATATTTTTACAGATTTTAGAGAGAGAGGAAGGAAGGGAGGGAAGGGGAGAGAGACAGACAGACAGCGACTTGATATCAAACCTGAAACCTAAGGTATCCTGACTGGGAATCAAACACGAAACCTTTTGGTGTACTGGATGACGCTGCAACAAGTGAGCCACCCAGTCAGGGCTACCATCTATTTCTTTCTTCTTTTTTTTTTTTTTAAAAAAAATATTTTTTATTGATTTTTTTACAGAGAGGAAGAGAGAGGGATAGAGAGTTAGAAACATCAATGAGAGAGAATCATCCATCAGCTGCCTCTTGCACACCCCCTACTGGGGATTGCCCACAACCAAAGTTCATGCCCTTCCCCAGAATTGAACCTGGGACCTTTCAGTCTGCAGGCTGACGCTCTATCCACTGAGCCAAACCGGTTTCCGCTACCATCTATTTCTTAAAGGTTGGAAGTTGAGCACTTCAGCAGGGTAGGTTATTTTATACATTTTCTTAGTAGTTGCAAATATGTAGTTTACATTTACTCTTTCAATTAGTCTTACGTAACTAATAACATTTGAGAGGACTTGATAATAAGTGTATCCTAAGAAATATTATAAATTACATTCAGAGTTATAAAAGTAAATTCTAGCAATATAGATATATATAAAGTAGAAAGTTAGTTATCCCTTTCTCATTCTTCTTTTAAATTTTCCTGTGCATTTCAATATGTACAATACGAATTTTAAAAAATAAATAGAATTATACCATAGTACTTGAAATTTACTTTTTCACATGGCTATTTTTAAAACTTGCTATTTTTGAATATAAGCCTCAGGTAGGAAGTTACAGTGGAGTTGGAAGGAGAGAGGTGTGTAAGATTCATAAATTAAGATTATAAATCTACACGGACACAGACAATAATGTGGTGAAGGACAGAAGTAAGACATGAGGAAAAGGGGACTATCAAATAGTGTTAATGCTAAAAAAAAAAAAAAAAAAAAAAAAAAAAAAAAAAAAAAAGATAAACGTAATGCCCTAGAATGATTATTATCTGTGGGCAAAAGTCGTTTTGAGTACGTACTTCTTATTTGTACCTAATGCCTTAGAGATGATCATTATTATTCTTAAAACTTTAAAGAATGTTAACCAACTTAAAATGACAACATTGTTTTCTGTCCTACACAAGTAATTTAGGAGGCATCATTTTCAGAATTAAATTCTACTAGGTTATTTTGATAGCTAGTTACGAAGAGATGTGGTTTCAGATAAATTTTTTTTAACTAGTAGTCTGTCTTCTGTGTTTTAAGGCGTCATTAATTCAATAATTATAAAGTAAAACAGGGTTTTAAAACTAAGAAAACACTTGTAATGTTTTAAATAATAGAAACTCAAACGAGTACTGCTTAATCAGCATACAGATAACCTGCATAGGAATTAGGCCTGGTACTCACATCTTAATGTGTGATAATGTTGGCTGACCTCACCCCCATCCCTATCCTTACTTAGCCATCACCAAATGTTATATTGGTAAGCCACCATTTCATTTATTTATTGTAAAACATATTTTTATTGACTTTTTTTTTTTTTTAAAGAGGCAGGTGAATAGATAGAAACATCAATGATGAGAGAGAATCATTGATTGGCTGCCTCCTGCATGACCCTTATTGGGAATTGAGCCCCCAACCCAGGCATGTGCCCTTGGCTGAAATCAAACCTGGAATCCTTCAGTCTACAGGCCAATGCTCTATCCACTGAGCCAAACTGGCTAGGGCTAAACCAGCATTTTAAAAAGCAGTTAAAAACACACACATACACACACACACACACAAAACAAGGTAAATTATTGGACGTGCCAATAATTTATCAAGTGCCAGTGATTTGTTTTTTCCCCTCTGGCATTATACTAGTATACAAAAGACACACTCAAGGCCTTATTTAACTACATTAAATATAGTATCCTTATTCTGGCTTTGAGAGTTTTAACTTGTTAGTAAGGTTATTCGTTATAATTCACCTTTATAATTTTTAAATTAAATTTATTTCATAGATAATAACTTTTATTATATAAGATTTTTGGTGTGTGTGTGTTTAATGTCTTTCTAATACTAGAAATGCACTCTTTGTATCTAAGGTGCTTTATGCTGCTTTAGACCTAAATTCAGTCAAGTGCTAAAGCCTGGCCTTTAAATTCTAAGAATGGAGTCTGTTAGGGCATAGCAGTTTATTTAAACTATAGTATAGTCAAAGTTTTAACAAGCCAAATTAGGAGTATTTCTCATTGGTAGCATTCATATGTATTTGTCATTTTGTGTGGCTCAGACCATGCCCTACATATTTTATTATTTCTTGTAATAGTCTTATAAGTGTGTATAAAGGGCTCAAACAATTCATATCATGGATGGCAAAACTGAGGCAGAGACAAGAATTAGAGTAAATTAATGTCAGAGCCTAATTTTCCTGACTCATTTTAATTTCGACCTTCTTAATTTTGTAGTCTCCAAACTTTAAAAAAATTATGGCCACCAGTGAATGCGTATTTATATATAATTTCCTGAACCCAGTACTTTATGAATGTTATAAAATGCACAGAAAATGTGAACTTTCAAAAAGGATGAGATTTAAAAATATAAGTTGTATTAGGTCTAGTAATAATTAATGTCGTTTTCTAATACTTTTTTAAATCGAATTTATTTAAACAATACAACAAAATTTAATCAACAATATAGTTGCTGTTGTTTTCTACTACTTGTGCCCAACGCTCAGGAAGCATTTTAATCCCTCTGTTGTAAAATTCTTGTGATTTTGATGCAAAAAATTCGGTCAATGCATTTTTGAGGTATTCTTCATTATTAAATTTTTTTCCAAGAAGAAAGTTTTGCAAAGAACGAAACAAATGGTAATCGGAAGGGGCAATATCAGGAGAATATGCAGGTTGAGGGAGAACTTCCCATTCCAACTGGCGCAGTTTTCAGCAGTGATTCTTGCAGTATGCGGTCGTACGTTATCGTGGTGAAGAATTACGCCCTTCCGATTAATCAGCGCGGGTTCTTTTTCTCTTAAAGCTTGGGCTAACCTTTCCAATTGGGCACTATACACTGAACTTGTAATGGTTTGGTTAGATGGTAAAAGTTCATAATGAAGAATTCCTTTAAAATTCCACCAAACATACAACATCACTTTTTTCTCATGCAAGTCAGGTTTTGGCGTGGGCTGCGGAGCCTCATTTTTGTCCAACCATTGAGGCCGCCTTTTCAAATTAACATACAGCACCCATTGTTCATCTCCGGTAACAATTTGCTCTAAAAAACGGCAAACCGTTTTGACGAGAGAGGAGCGAACTGCAAATTGTGACTCTTTGATTACGGTTGTTGTCGGTCAACTCATGAGGAACCCATTTTCCAAACTTTTGGACTTTGCCAAGTGCACGCAATTGATTGGAAATTGTTTTTTGTGAACAATTTAAAGTTGTCGCAAGCTCTTGTTGGGTAATTTGAGGATTTTGCACCAAAAGAGCTTGAAGAGCTTCTTGGTCAAAATTGGACCCTCGGCCTCGACCCCTCTTGTCATCTAACGAAAAATTTCCCTCGCGAAATTTCTCAAACCAACGCTGGCATTTTCTGGCGCTAACTGCATCTTGACCAAGAGCACTACAGATGTTTTTTGCAGCCTCACTTGCTTTTCTTCCTAATTGGAACTCGTAAAGCATGCAGTGCCGAATATGCTCTTCATCCGCCATCTTCTTAGCCCTAGTTTTGCAACAAAAACCAAACCAAACACAAACTTTTTCAAGCAAAACTTGTTAATTGGACTTCACGTGTTTGAAGGCTATGTCAATACAAGTCAATGCCAAGCAAGATTTTAAACGAATGTTAAAAACGACATTAATTATTACTAGACCCGATAATTTTTTCCCATGGCTGCCTTCCTCCCCCAGGGTGGATGCACCCACTTAGAGACCAGTGCTCTGGATAGGCCATTCTCCTACAGAGGAGGAAGCCAAAAGGGACATCTGGAGGACAGTTGGTTTAAGGTGTGGGGCTTTTAAGTTGGCGTGTTCTTTTGCAGCTTTTTAATTTTAAAGAAATAGCCTTCCTTTCTGAGAAAGGCTGGAAGATTGAGAGTACAGGCCTTGAGAGAGGTGAGCTTAAAAGACAGAAATATAAGCCTTATTTGTTTCCTTCAGAGTTGACCAAGGGAAAAGGCTGCTTATACTGACAGCTCCCACTCCCACTATGGAGTGCCTGTTCTGTTGTTGTTAGGCAGTTTATAGAACGCAGGATAGCTTGGTAAGCGTCTTCTCTGTGCCCGATGTGACGTAACATAGTGGAGTATGCAGCATGCATGTTAAATACAACTGATTGTATTTGGCTTTTTGCTGCAGCGTTTTTTGAGGGTGCCTTAAAAAGCAGTTACCACTGGACAGAGTTGGATATGTGAAAATTACTGAAATCATCAATTCATGGTGGCCAAACTTTTAACTTGAATTATCCTATTTCGTATCTGTTTACTTTTCTTCCTTTCCCCTCCCCCCAGCCCTTCAGTCCTCAGAGCAAAGAATTCTTTTTCTGAAAGGAACAGATGCTGCTAACTTATCAGGACCCAATACTAAAAAGCCTACAAAAATCTCTGTGCTGCTTATTTTCTTTATTTCATCTATATGCAAAGCGTATTGTAATTATTGCTGTTAGAGGGTTTTAAGCTGATGGTTTCTCCCCACCCTTTTTGTGCTCGGGGGAGATAGATTAGGGAAGCCAATTGACAAGTTGGTGTAAAGAAATGACCACTGAAATAAAACAGTAGTTCAAATAATAAGCAAACCAGATACAAATGTAGAATGAGAATATCTTTTAGTGAAATGTTAGCATGCTGTACTTGGAACAGATGCCACATTAATTCAAAAGAGAGCCCAGAAAATGTGGCAACTTTACGATGTCAATGGAGGGAGCCGCACTAGTTCCTGTTCTCATTGTGTCAGGTTCTCTGTACCTCTGGGTCCAGTCCTGTCCTGGATGTTTGTTTTCTGTGCGTTACATATTAATATACAAATATTGAGTCCATGCATAATATTTTGTTTATGTAATTAAATACACTGTCATATTTATAGACATTAGGGTAGAAAGCCCAATAACTTAGTAATGTAAGAGTAATGATTCTTGTGATAAATATGCATATCAAGATATGTAGAATTGGAGGCAAAATTGGGCTTTTCTCCGAACCCTTCAAGGGACATTTATGATAATGAGCTAGTCTAGGAATTGAGCCTTTCAAAGAGGCCTAGTGGGTTTTGAATGTAGAATTTGGACAAGTTGCAAAACTATGAGAATTTTGCATTTTTTTTTCTCATTTAAATTTGTAGTTATCATTGGACATTTGTTATGATTTTTAAGTAGCTTTGATTCATTCATTCCTTTTGTGGCATTTTTTTATGGTGTTGGAAAGGAGAGAAAGGGTACTATATACACTTCCAGAGTGACATTTATTTTATAGCAGATTGCGCTGGGACATCACCGAATTGCCCATGTCTTTCATTGCATGGTTGGTATGGGTCTGGGTGTAGAGAGAGATGGGCTGGGGGCTCTTAACCAGATTTATAGTGTGCGACTTCCTGAACAGTGCACTAGTAGTGATCTAATCACCGGGGCCATATCCTGTAAATAAGTCTGCTGCGCATGCTTTGGAAAGCGCTCCGGTTTTCTCTCAGTCAAAGCACAAAAGCTTATAATTTAGTAATATTGTTAAAAAGGTTTAAAGTTCTGATTTCTTGCAATTCAAGTGCAGGGAAGGTTTTAGCATGGCAGTGGTTGAGAACATCCGAGCTGGAGCTGGAGCTGGAGCTGGAGCTGGAGCCAGAGCCAGTCTGCATTGGCTCAGATGCTGGCATGCCCTGTATTAGCTCTTGTGACTGTGGCTAAATCACTTCACCCTCTGTGCCTCTGCCTCCGTTTCTTCATCTGTAGAATATGAATAAGTAATAGTACCCTGCTGAAGTTGTTATGAGGAATAAATGAGTTAATGTGTTAACAATTAGAAGTGCCCAACACCTAATAAGTGCCAAATAAATGGTAGTTGTTTTTCGGTATTATTACTTACCTTTAGTTCTCTTCTCAAGGCTCGAGACTAACGTTGGATAGTAGGGCAAAAGCTTTAGCTTTGGGGCCTGACCTCTGGATTGGAATATCAGTACGACCACTTAAGTTGAGGGTGTGACCTTGGACTAATTATTTAAGGTCCCTTCAAAAGAGATTTCTCCCATACATGTATTGTACCAAGCACTGTGCTGTTCACTTTCTGTGATATGGGGTTGATGATATCAACCTCCTTGGTTTGATGTGAAGATAAAATGGGGAAATCTTGAGACATTTGATAAGCGATAACTGCTGTTATCATTATTAGTGTTACAGTCCCACTAAAAGTTTATGGGAAAACAGTAAATATGGGAACAGCTTAGCTGGAAAGGAGAATATTTTTCTGAAATGTCATAGTGAGAAAATGTGTGGATGGGAAAGTGTATCTAATGAATCTTTGTCTGTGAATACCTCCAAGAGAAATATAAGAAAAAAAAGGGAATATGTTAGATTTAATAGAGACTTTAAAAAGTATTTTAGGGCACTTCATATATTTATTAAAACCCTAGTGATACAAGCTTTTTCCATACCAAAAGATTGTTGCAGCTTACAGTAAGTCACTTAGCGTCAAGGTAGTAAGTAGTAGAGTAGTGATTGTAACTCAGAAATCCAAAATACTAATTAATTAGTCAGCGCATTAGGTCTACTGCTCAGGAAAAATTGTTAGTGTCTGTAGCTAACCAATGGGAGCACATGCTTGGATTAGTAACTAATGGAAACAATTATAGAACCCCAGACGTACAAAAGTGGCACAAAAATGCTTTCTGGTAATGGTGGATATAGTTTTATTTGCCTTTTGATTTGGGGTATTTTGACTTTGTGACATTTCCTTTCATCTGGTGCCTGGCCTTTTTTTATGGCAATTGTTATTTTCTTTCTATATTTAATTGTCATGCGTTACCTACATTGAGTCTAGAAACTGGGCCCGAGAACAAGTTGATTGTGATAAAAACCACCCTTTAAGTCACTGCCTTACAGTGATCTTAGCATTAAGATTAGGTTTGTTGGTGGTGGGTTTGTTTTTTTTTTGCTAAGAAAGTTGTGTTTTTAACATGCATTAGTATGTTTATATGTATATGAGTGTGTATGTGTATCTATCTATCTGGTAAGTAAAACCAGTAATTGAGGAAAGGGGGATGATCATTAAGTGTGAAGCAAAATTACTTCTATTTTTTCATTATTAATTTGGATCTGAAACTCTTTTGATTTTTGTATAGTTTTTTGGTAGTGTTTTTTTTTTTATTCAACAAATGTATTTGTAATAGCATCTCAAATATGCTATATATTATATATTATCACTGTGAGCATTTGAGTTAAAGTAGAACACAACTAACCCTTGAGCATCATGGTTGGAATTGCACGGTCTACCAATGTGTGGATTTTTTTTTCTTCCTTGGATAAGTGGACCTGCACAGTTCAAATCCATGTTGTTTAAGGGTATATTGTAATAACTTCTCTTAACTTTCTGTTCTCATTTACCCAACTGCACCATTTGATAAAGGTCTTGTAAGTGGATAGAAGTATTTACTATATTTTGTTTTATCTGTGTTCCTAAAACATTGTTGCTGTCTCTGAGCAGAAATTCCAGCAGGTTTGTTCAACCTATATTTTTAAAGTGCTATTTTATAGCAGGCTGTATAGTTTTCTTTCAGTTAAAAAATTGTAATGTTACTTTACAATAGCTAGGCTGGTCAGTAAGTAAAGCTTTGCAGCTTTAGAATTAGCATAGTATATGTACAGTATTAAGTTTTCTTTACTTCAGCCTGTATGCAGAGCCTGTAAAAATTGCTTCTCTTGGGTAAATGGAATTGTAAAAAGTTTAGAAGTTATTTCATTTTAATAAGTACAGGAGTTAGAAATAGCCTCTGTGGGGTCTTTGGGATTGATTTAAATAATTATACTATTTTGAAAATCAGTTTGCCCCTGCCTAATTTGTAAAAGGTGGGGCTGCCTAATGCAGGGCTGTGCTCCTGGGACACTTACTTGTGCAGGAACTGTCCTGTTTGGCGGTACTTGAGCTGCTTTATAGAGAAATGCTACCATCCATGTGCACACTCCTCTGTTGCCTTTCTCTTTCTCTCTTCCTTGTTATCTCCTGGCTGTTTCTTCTCTGCCTACTCCATCCCCAGTGTGCTGCTGTTCTTCACTTCCTTCAAAGCCACCACCACCCTATTCTCTCTCTCTTAAAAATAAAACAAAACACCACAATCATTAGTTTTTAAACAGAGAGCTGTTACCTTAAGATTTTAATAGTTTGTGTACCTCCTTATTTTGGACCCTTGGCCAGGAATTGGATAATGGATAGCTTAAAATCACTTGTGAAGTAACTGAGTGTGAAAAATTGTATGGCTGGCCGAAACTGGTTTGGCTCAGTGGATAGAGCGTCGGCCTGCGGACTGAAAGGTCCCGGGTTCGATTCCGGTCAAGGGCATGTACCTTGGTTGCTGGCCCATCCCCAGTAGGGGGTATGCAAGAGGCAGCTGGTTGATGATTCTCTCTCATCGATGTTTCTAACTCTCTATCCCTCTCTCTTCTTCTCTGTAAAAAATCAATAAAATATATATATTTTTAAAAATTGTATGGCTGGACTAAGGGAGAGAATAGAAAAAGACCTTTTTACCTCACAAGTTGCTGTATGTCTGGTAGGGGCATAGTGTGGGAAGAGGCAGCCTTGTTACTGACCTAAGATAAGGGAAATACGAAGCATTAATGTATCCGATTGCCCTCTGTAGTCCTGTGGATCTATCGGAAAAGAAGTTGGAAATGTTGGTGTTTCTGAAATTATTTTGACTTAGTAATTGAGAGGGCTAATATAATTTCTTTTAGTTTGTAAAATACAAAATATGACTATGATGCCTAGTTATATGTGTTGATTGTTTACATTAATTAGTTAATAGTTGCAAAATGGCAGACCCTTTACAGATTTCTCCTAGTGGTTTTGAATTGTTAACTGAATTGTTTTGGTAAGAAAAGTAAAACTTTGAAATTAGCTGTGGTTACATGTTAAGTTAATGGCTATATTGGATTTAAATTTAGTAGCTTCTAAAGATCTATACCAGGCATTTCATTCATTATTTAATTCTATACATAGAGAGAAAAGCCTTAACTTCATTCTGTAGGATTTTAAAAATGTTATTTTAAAATACGTTTTTATTCGTTTCAGAGAAGGAGGGAGAGGGAGAGAAATATCAATGATGAGAGAGAATCATTGATTAGTTGCTTCCTGCACACCCCCTACTGGAGATTAAGCTGTGCCCCTTGACCGGAATCCTGGGACCCTTCAGTCCGCAGGCCAGCGCTCTATCCACTAAGCCAAACCAGTGAGGGCTTAAAATTTATTTTTATGGAAATGTAAAAACATACACAGAAGTAGAGTAAATAATATTAACAGACCTCACCTGTCTGCTACCCAAGTCCAGCAATTAGCATTCTGCCAATCTTACAGTGTGTAAAATATACAAGTCACATAACTTTATTTTTAAAATATGCAATAGAAATAAATACATTGGTGTACTCAAAGTTTGTGTGAGAATGTTAACTCTTTTCATACATTGTAAATTTAAAACTGTTAGTCACCTTTTGGTGAGGAGATGAAAACAAAGATTTTGTCAGCATTACCAAAGGCTAAATGTGCCAAATTGGAACCTGTTAGTCCCCATAATTGGAGACCCCCAAACAAATCTGCTCCATGTACCCTGGTGTGGAGAAATTTAAAAGATTGTAAGGAAGCTCTTACAATGAGAACTATGGCCAGCAGTTACTTGGGGCAATAGGTTGGTTTGTTAGTCCCCCTTTAGGATAATATTGAATTAATTTGTTTTTTAACTTATTAAAGATGTCTGAGCCACCACTAACTCAATGGAGAACCACATCTGCTGTAAATATTTTTGTTTTCTTACCTCTTACAGATCACATTTTATTTTATATACACTTGCCTTTCTGTAACTTTTTTATGGGCCACCAATAATGGTCATTTCTGGAGTATGTAGGGTAATATTTGAGTCAACTTGAAGTTGGAAATTACTAAATCTCTTTCCGCACTCTCTCCTTCTCCATGTTCTATCTCAGCTGAGCGTATGTATTAATGATAAAAGAATATATGTTACAACTCATAAATAGTTTGTTAAGGAGGGAGTGTTCACTACCTGCTATCCCTGGACCTGACCTAGTGACCGTGACTAGGAACGCACATTATTTGCTGTCCTGTTTGCTCCTCTTGTTAGGTTGTCTGTGTGCCTGCAGTTGTGGGGTCTGTTCCTTACTAGTCGCTACAAGATTATGGTAGCCTTAGTTCTGAATTTCCTTGCTTTTATTAGTTTAAATTAAACCCATTGGGGTAATTATTCTACCCGAGTGCATGGGGAAGCACAGTCTTTGAGAGCTGTGCATCTAAATCCCGTGTAGTGCCCTGAAAAGGTATCTTTAACATTATGATGCTCTTTGGCATGTTTAGTTTACTGCAAGGAGTGTTCTTATTTATTAGGACCCTTAATAAGCTCCCTCTACACTAAAAATATTTTAAAAATTATACTTAAGACAACTTTGTAGTATTCCCCAGTAGAGTGCATGTAAAGTAGCCAGACCTTTCTAAAAGAAAACTTATTCCTTTAACCGGTATTCATTTAAGTGGGTTCCTCTGTACTTCGTTTCCATGGAAATAGCGAACAGCTAACGTTATTTATAAGGTGGAAGTAAAATAGGGTGCCTAATGGGACCCCATGCTGCTCTGATGAAGAGACTTAGGGGAAAAAAATCCATGCTCAAGGGATTTTTTTTAAAACAAGGTTAATGGAAGCCCTGATTTCAGTCTTCTGTAACAGAACATATTTTTGGTTTTAAAGGCTAGCATTAATATCAAGCAAACTTCTCTTTTTGGTCTGTATTGCTTTCACTTCCAAGTTTTAGGACTGCATACTTACCAGCCTGATGGAGGCTGCATGCTTCAGACTCCTGTTTCTTTGTGGTTTTGTTTTAAAAGTTAAAAATCCCCAGCATCTTGCAGCTGTTTCAATTTCTCATTGACATTTCAAACTACAGATAAAAAGCTAAATGTTCATTAATGATAGCAGTGGTGATAAAGACTATGTTGGACTACATAGATTTTTTTTTTTTTTAATGTGAATGTTAAGGAACCATTTTTAGTTTTCAGGCCTTCTCAGCTTCTTTCTTATTTGTATTGTGGAGCTGAATCTGTGTGCTAAGAGAGAAAAGATCCTAATTTTCTTTTGGTGATAGAAATGGGGAAAATCTTAAGTTTTATTTATTTTAAACAATGGATTGTTTCCAAAGCCTTTTAATTGAAACAAAAACAATCCCTTTAGTCTATGTGGATTTGGGCTAAACCTTGGCTTTTTCCTCACTTCTTCGGTAAGGCCTACTCTTAGTTTTCTAGGCCTACCGCAAAGCCTCGCATTTTGTAAGCCCCTTCAAGTGAAAGAATATCATTCCCTTTGTGTTTGTGATTGGGGTGTGTGTGTGTGAGAGAGAGGGGGGGGGGGGGGAGAGAGAGAGAGAGAGACACTAATTTTTCTATAGCCTGAAAGGCACCTGCTCATTTTCCAGCCTGGTGAGTACAGCAGTGCTATATTGAGAAGGGAGGAAGTATGGAACACAATAAGGTGCTATAATTTTTATTTAGTTAGTTTTGGTCGTCCTTGGCAGCTTGTGATCATTATCCGTTTGTCTGGAAGTACTCTGTGATTATTCCTGGCTATCAGTGCAGCAGGAGTTTTCTTCTGTGTTTTAAAAGCAAGGATTGTAGTGTACTTAGGGCTCCACCAGGGGAGGAGGTTTTGTTTTGTTATTTGTGTGTGTGTGTGTGTGTGTGTGTGTGTGTGTGTGTGTATTCCTTTGGACAAGGTTCTGGCTACTGTGGGTTTACTGTGCTCTGATTTTAAAAATGTGGTGTTTTAATTTTGTTGTGAGAGGTATTTTTTATCTCCAGCAGTTCACTAGTTTCTTCTGTGCATATTAGTGATATTTTATAAAATTGTCTTAAAGTGTTAATCATTTCTTTAGTTTAGCTTTTTCTTGTGTTTTCAAAGTCAGGTGTTTACCAGTGACCTTCCTTAGTGACTTTTGTTTGAATTATCTGTGTGCTTTAGAGACATAGGAATTTGGGTCTATTATCCCATTTGTGAGAGAACAACTCCCAGTAGTTGCAGTTAGTGCCATAGAAAGGGCTTCCATAGATGCAGTGCTGAGCATTGATCCTCCTCTTTGGTGTTTATGCTTTACACCCAAAACTCATTAGTGTTAATCAGAGGCACTTGCTTAAATCCCTGTACACCAAGATAGACCCAAACTCCTATAATGCCGTACAGATTCCCAAGTTATTGTTTTTTTGTTGTTAATGACAAGAGTTTTGGTCCTGAGGTTAACTTATTATTAAGATAAGAGTCTGAGTTGTCTTGGGATATGGGGTGGTTTACTAAGTCTGACCTGTAATTAAGTTTACATTATGATTAGACTCAGAAAACACTTATTGTTTTGTGAGCTATGGATGTTTATGAATAGGATTTTTGTACTTGATAGCATGATGAAAGCAAAATTTCTTCTTTTTGTTTTTTCTTCCTAGTATTCCTCACTTACAAATATAAATGATTTTACAAGTTTTTGTACATATTGTAAAAGGACTTAGTAAAACAATTTTTTTATTTGTAAGCCTTTCTACAATTACTCTCTGGCCTTTTAAATCTTTTGTCAGTTAATGTTGCTCACATTTTTCAAGCATGTTAGAAGCTAATAATGTGCACTGTCTTAGAGTTTGGAAAATGCAATCATTGGTCAAGTGTTAGATAATCACTGTTTATTACACTTATCTGTGAATTGTGGATTTTTATTACTTTCTTTTGTTTATTCACAGACTAGTGGAAAGACTTCTAGATTGAGAGCACTAAATCTGGGTTTTAGGCTGGGCTCTGCCTCTTGTTATCTTTGTAGCTTTTGGCTAGTCATCTAGACTTCCAGGGCAGTTCTTCCCCTGTGAAACGATGATATGGTCCTGGTACGCTGGGTGTCCTCCTCTCTTTAGGCTATTTGAGAGCCTTCTTTCCTGGGTATTAAAGGAAATAGAAGATTGTAAGGCTGTAGTTCCTCATCCTGGCTACCTATTAGAATCTTCTGGTTGAACTTAAAAACACACACACAGATATCTGGGCTTCAAATCAGACATAATAAAATTCAGAATCTTAAGGGTAGGGCCCGGTGAATCTATTTTTTTTAAGTTTTAGATTTGTCCTGATCTAGGTTTGAGAACTACTTGTACAAAGCATTAGATCTACTCTGTGTATGTAGTTCAGTTAAGGTGATAAGCATATAAGTTACAATGTGAGATGTGAGACAGTATATGATTAAATTCTAAGATGAATGAGAAAGATGAGAAATATTTCAAGAATTCAAAGAAAAAGAACTGGGAGGTGGGATGGTTAGGGAAGATCTCCATTAGTCAGAGTGTTTATCTCACCCAGATGGCTAGGTGAGGTTGGTAGGCTTAGAGGAAGTACCAAGGGTATTCTTGGTATAGGAAAGATTATCCTCAAAGTTTGAGTTTGGGGGAGGGAAACAATTCTGATGACAGTTTTAGTCTTTATTTTAGTTTTCTAATCTTGCAACTGCTATAGATTTTCCTAACATTTTGAGAGAGTGGCCATGAAGGTATTTGGTGGAAGAGAGTGTTTCAGCCAGAGAGAAAAACAAGTGGAAAACCCCTGAGAAGGAAACTCATTTAGAGTTTTTGAAGTACAGAAAAGAGGCCAGTGTGGCTGCAGCTGATTGAGCAATGGAAGGAGGGAAGGAGATGAGGTCTGAGAGTGGCAGAGTTCCTAATCGCTTAAAGCTTTGTGGGCCATTGTAAAGGACTTCAGCATTTGCTGAGTATGATGGTAAGGCACTGGAGGATTCTGATCCAATGAGTAACTAAATCTGTGTGGATTTTGAAAAGGTTATTCTGAGTTCTGAGACAATAGGTTATTGTGGGACAAAGATGGAAGAGGGGAGGCCATTTAGGAGGCAATTGAATAATCTAGGTGAAAGATGATGGTGTCTTGGACCAAGGAGGTGGTAGTGGTGGTCAAAGTCTATATATTTTGAAGGTAGAGACAAGATGGTTAGCTCTTGAATTAGATGTAGGATGTGGGGAAAGGGGAAGTCAATGATAAATTTAAAGTTTTGGCCCGAAGGGATAGAGTTGTCATTTATTGTGATGAGGATAATTCTGAGGAGGAGGTTGGGGGATCAGTAGGCAAGAGTTTAGTTTTGGCAAGTGTTCAATGGACATTTGAGAACATAAGTTTGGAATTCAAGGAAAAGGTCTGGGCTGGAGATAAAAATTTGTCTGTCACCAGTTCACCCGTCCTTTTATAGACATAAGACTGAGTGAGATTACCTAATGAGAAGAGTTTCAAGAACTGAGCCCTGGGGCAGTCCAACATTTTGAAGTTTTAAGAGATGAGAAGGGACCAGCAAAAGAAACCTAGAAGACTGGTCAGAGAGATTAGGAGGAAAATCAAGAATGAGTGGTCATCTGGGAGTCAAGAGAAGAAATGGTTTCAAAAAGGAAGGAATTATCTACGGGGTCAAATAATATTTATTGAACCAGAGGTGAGAGCTGAGACTTGACTATTGTATTTAGCACCTGAGAGGTCATTGGTGATCTTAACAAGAATGGAAGAAGGCAAAAGTTGAACCCTGAGTGGGTTCAACAGAGAACTAGGAGACAACAGTGAGTATGGTTAACACTTCAGGGAGTTTTTGCTATAAATGGGAATATAGACATGGGACAAAAACTAGAGATGGAGTAAAGGAAGGCTTTTTACATTAAAAAAAAATTAAAGATAGAAGAAACACAATGACCTAATAATGAGGGGGAAAATTGATGCTTAAGATTAAGGGGAGAGTATGAGAAGGATGTCCATGAGGAAGTAAGATTAAGAGGGATGGGGGCAAGAGGGATCATTATGATATTGGGGCCTAAAAGACTAAATCCCATTAGGCAGGATTCTGCTTTTTCTTCTGAGCACTTATTATATTTGCATTTACATTTATTATGCTTACTGTTTAGAAGTTAGGTTGATAAAAAGCAGTAAAACTTATTGTATATAAAATTAGTGTATTAGCTTGGTATAGTACAAAAAGAGAAGAGATTGAATCTTCCGTATAAGGTGACATTTTAAAGTGTCTTTGAATGACAGTTATCTGTGCTGTTCTAGTCCTTTACCAAAGTTTGTGATTGAGCATACACTGTAAACTTAATCATTTGAAATTTGTGGTGGGATGAATTTTAGCCTAATTTAAAACATGATTTAGGCCCTAGCTGGTTTTGCTCAGTGGATAGAGCATTGACTTATGGACCAAAGGGTCCCGGGTTCCATTCTGGTCAAGAGCACATACCTTGTCGCAGGCTTCTCCCCGGCCCCAGGCTCTGGTTGGGGCTCATGCAGGAGGCAACCAATCCATGTATTTCTCTCTGTCTTTCTCTCTCTCTTCCAGTCTTTTAAAAATCAATGGGGAAATGTCCTCAGGATTAACAAAAAACAAAAAAACAAAAACAAAAAAAACATGTTCTAAAAAAGTCTCTCAAAAACCCCATGATATAGTATGGAACATTTTATTTTTTCTGCAAAAATTGTTTAATATATATTCTTTGTGTACAGAGGTTTTAGACATTATGTAAAAATAATCAATAAGTAATTATAATTATCTTTGATTTATTGGTATTTTAAATTTTACAATCATATCAGAAATCTGAATAACTAATTTCTTTACCAGTTCTAAGACAAGCATCTGTCTGTGAGGATCTGAGGTGAACAATCTTCAGTTTGTAAAAACTCATGTAAAGTTATGTTAGCAAGTTAATATGACTAAAGCAAAAATAATTTCATTCATTCCAACTTACATGTTTTGAATGTATTTTTCAAGAACATTTATGTATTTTAAAAATTTGAGCAAATGTGAACATTTTGAACTACTTTAGCCAAAAGTGTGAACTGTACATGAGAAACAAATAAGTGGACTTTCTGTCAACTTAACCTGAGGAAAAAAATCAATCGTGCATTTCAGACTTAAAATAGGATTTTTGTATCAATTGTGCAAAAAGTAAAAATTTATATGTCTTTTTTTGCGGCTAATTTATTCATAATAAATTATAGAAATAAAATATTTTCTTTTTTTCTCATCAATTTCCAAATAACAGTCAATAACCAGTTTTCAGAGGAAACTCTTTGGTAGTGCTGATGTTGTGTCTTAAGAATCACTAGTCTAAAAATAATTTACTCTTTTGGGGTATCTGAACCTCTTTGGAAATCTTTTTAAACCTGTGAATCCCTTTTCCAGAATTTTCATACACACTAGTACAGAATTTAGCACATAGTATCATGGCGTTGGCAAAGGTCTCTGAAGTCCATTCCCAAGGATCCCTCAGGCATAAAGGATTACAGGTTTCAAAACTTGCCCTAGATAGATAGCTTTGTTATGTGATTTTTCTTTAAACATTATATGCAGACTTTTTGAAAAATATTTGGCCATTATTTATCGTAGTTTGTTTGTTAGAAGAATAACGGCTGCTGCTGGTTAAGAGGAAGTGAGGTCTAATGGAGAGGCCAGCTCAGTCAGAGGAATCTCAGGCCATAAGCTTTTCTTCAGCTTGACTACCAACTACCTGTGTGACATTTGGGGAAGTCACTTAACCTCTATTTGTTCCTATGAGACTCTGCAAGCAGTTGATATCATGATAAAATTCTTTATCAATTTGTGATTGACTCTGCTACTGCTTTTTGGAGAAATGCCTTGGAGATAAGGTGTGCCTCCATGGTACCTTTTTTTTTTTTTGTATAATATTATTTTTTTTAATTAAATTATTATTTTTGTATATATACCAATCCCCCCCCCCCCCCCCCGTACATACCCTCCCTCCCCAGAGTTTTGTGTCCATTGGTTGTACTTATATGCATGTATACAAGTCCTTCGGTTGAATATTCAGAAGAGTTTATGTAGCTATACTTTCTCAAATGCCATGTACTTCTAAGTGATAGTTAATATCCCAACCCTATCCAATCACTTTGAGTTTAAACATGTTTTATATATTCTGAGTATAAACCAGTTATTATTTGTGTTGGAATTAGCATCTCTAATTCTGTGGTTTGCTTTTTCATTCTCTTAATGTTGGTGTGTGTTTTTTGTGTGTGTGTGTGTTTTTTATGAACAGAAGTTCTTAATTTAAATTTAGTCCAAATTATCAGCCTTTCCTCTTCATGATATTTTAAAATTGTAATAATTAACTTCTTAATCAAATATTTTTGTCCAAAGTCATTCATTGACAATGCTGTGGGGGATTGATGCATAAGAAATTATCCCCAGCATGAGAAAACTAAGAAGAAAATAAAACTGCAACAGAGAGTTAAGGGTCCACTCAGTGAATTCATTCATTTAACAAATGTTTACTGGGCATTTGCTATGTACATGATACTATTTTAAGTGCTACAGAATCTGTAGGTATCCATAATGTTAAGAATCCACTCTTTAAAACTAAGATATTATTGACATATAACATTGTATTAGTTTTAGGAATACTAATTTGATGTGTGTATGTATTGTGAAATGATTACTACAAAAAACTTAGTTAATATAATATCATCACCACCCATTGTTAACAATTTTTTTGTTTCCTTGTGAGAATCCACTTTTTAATAACCATATTATTCTACAGATTTTTGCATGATTTTTCTTTTGTTTGAGAGTTTTTCTAATCTTGGGGATTGAAATTGTCATTTTTATATAAACTTGAGAAGTTTAAAAAAGTTTCGCTACTAAAGAAAAAGCAGGATGGAACATTTTGGAAATTAATGTTAACTGCATGAATTCAGGCCCTTTACTAGTAAATTACTATATTTTTGTATGAATACCTGTGATTAAATAAACATTTTATGATCTGGATGACATGAAGATTTCTTAAAATATCCCCTGAGGAAATGAGACCATTATGGAGTAACATCAGTCAACAAATGTACTATGTTTAAAGCATAAGGAAGGTATTTGTAGGTTTAGAGCATGGTATCTGGAGTTTAAATAATTTAATACTAAAATATTAGGGGGAAGTTTAATTTGTTTTCTATTTTATTTTATTTATTTTTTTTTTTTTGAGAGATAAATTTGGGGCAGGAATAGTTAAAAGTAAAGTATAGCCAGGCTTGACTTTTCTGACCTTGAAGTCAACTTAATGAAGTTTATCAATCTTTTGAAAACACAGTTAATAAAAGCAACATTGGGCATTGGATTGGGATCCCAAAACCTTGATTATTTTTTCCTGGTTTTACTACTGATGAAAGTCACTTTTATGTTACATAGTTTATAGTCTAAAACAGTGAGATTTTAAGACTGAATAAAAAGTTTAGTTAAAATTATGACTATACAAATAAAATGCTGTGAATTTTAAAGTCTCATAGAAGACAAGTCATTTTAAGATTAATTGAAAAAAGGCCTTTTTTGTAGACCAAACTAAGGGCCAATGATGATAGCTCAGTTTGTTAATATAAAACAACAAACAGTGAAGGTCATTTATTGGGCACGAGAGCGTATTTGTGTGTTGTTTAGTTGAGATGCATTCATTTCTGTGTGTCACTTAGGAAAGGGAAATCATCAACTTTTCCTTGTCTCGAAAAAAGTGGAAAAGTGAAAAACTGGAAAATTAGAGATTTAATTGCTTGAATTCTTTCTTGCTGTATAAACTACCTATCCCTTTCTTTCTTTTGGGTTTTAGTGCTTTGGAAATTTTTGTGTTTCGTTTTTCCCCCTTTAAAATTAGATAGAGATCTTTAAGTCTTCAGCTTTTGATGACATGTCATAAATCTGTGTTTGTCATCTAATTCTATTTTCCCCTTCTTCTGTTCTAGGGAGCAAGAGTGCTGAAGGAGGGCCAGTTTCCCCCAAATTGGTAAGTACTTTTGCCACAGAGGCAGAGTGTTACTGATGCTAGTTGGATAATAATTCAAATGTCCCGTGAATTTTTGCAATAAAGCTTTCTTACCAGAAAAGAGACTTTGCTATTTGCAACAAGTTCTCAAATGCATTTGTGTTTCTAATCATACTGCTAGGCTTGCATGTTCCTGCATTCGATAACCTGTTAAAATGTAAAGGTTCCCTGTGTCAAATGTCCTTAATGCAGTGGTTAGAGCTGAAAATTCAAAAGTCAGGAAATTCAAAAGTTAAGGTTCCCATTGTGTTTTGTATTACTTAATATGCTGTTAAATTTCCTGGCCTTAGTATATGTGCAAAATGGCTAGGTTAATGTAACTATGGGAACCTTAACTTTGAAATTTGGGGCTCTTAAGCATTTATATTCTTAAATTTAATGTTAGATTGGCTTTATGATAGATACTGCATTTTTAATGTGTGTTGTTTTGTATAATTCTTAAAGAGGGAAAAAAATGTAGCGGTGTGGGCCATTTGGGTAAATATTTTTTTTCTCAAATATCTACTTTAAAACCTACTTTAACAGCTTATAAATCACACTTAATCATTTCTTTGAATGTCTAATTCAGAATCACAGATTGCTCAGGGCAGTCTAGTGACTAAGGATCAAACAAATATTAACCTTATTTGGATAGCATGTATTATGATAAAAAATTACATTCAAACAAGATAGCTGGAATTGGGTAGTCCCCTAATGCAAAGCTATCCTTTTTGATTTTTTTTTGTTGTTTTGTTTTAATTCTCTCTCTCAAATAGTAATTAACTTAATGTGTGGAGTAGATATTTGGTTAAGGCTTCTTTTTGATAACTTAGGGTCTTTGAGGTGTCTTTCTTTCCTTGTAGGGATTGGGATTTGAACATGAAAGGGAGGCATTTGAACCAGTTAACCTTGTATTTACTCCTTTTTATTTTACTTGCCTTTCTCTCATGGAACCTTTTAAAATAAATAATCAAGACCCCAAAGCCCTTTACTCTGAGATGTGATAGAATCATACAATTTTAGAAAAGGGACCTTAAGAGGCCCTCTCTTCCAGCCTTTTACCCGATGTGGCAATTTCTTTTTCTATATACCCAACAGATTGTTATTCGGGTACATATTGAATATTACAGTTATTTAAAAATGTAGCTCATTATTTTCTATAATGTATTCTGAGGAACTCTAGTTCCACAGAAATGAATAAATATTACTGAGGCTGGGTGGGGGTGGGAAAATGTTCTGTAGTCAAATAATTTGGGAAATGCTGCATTAAAGTTAAACAGGTTTCTTTACTGCAGGACTTCTCAGAACCTTTAATATGCTAATGTGCATTGTGAATCTCCAAGAGGGGGATATGATATGCAGCATTCTTGAATACTTCTAATGACAGGGAGCCCACTACCTCATAAGGTAACCCATTCCTTTTTTGTACAGCTCTAATCCTTAGCTCTTCCTTAAATTGATTTGAAATCTATCTCCCGTATCTTCCACTTCTATTAAGTACTTACTGGTTATGCCAAGACCGCATATCCTCTGTGTTAATCTTTGTGTAGCAAATATGTATATGATTCTGGCCGTGCTTGTCTGGACTCTTTTTTTATTTTTATTAAGTAGTATTCTGGTAAATGTGGCAACCTATTCTAAAATTTTAGCCTCATTGTCACTATGCTCTTATACACTGCTCTCCAGCCTTCTTCATTTTTAATTTCTGTGAATTTTTAAGTTGATGTCAACATTCTGGCTTTTGGGTATAGTTGGGATGATTTTAGTAAACATGCTTGGTTTCTGTAAAAAAAAGGTGTTTACAGAAGAGTGTGTGTGTGTCAGCGAGGCCTGGGCCCAGGAAGCTGAGGTAGAAACGGGATGTTAGAGTGAACGCTGGTGGAAAGGAGAAGTGCAGGACACTGCCCAGACCTGGGAAGGAGGGTGCTGTGGGTAGTTGACCTGACTCAACACATTCACACCCCTGAATTGTAATGGTCTGACCTACGTCAGTATTACTTTTTTTTTTTTAATGAAGACCTGGCCTCCCCCCCCCCCCCCAAAAAAAAAAAAACACAAAAAAAAACGGGAAAGATGTATATATTTTTTCCTCTAACACATTCAGACATTCAGATAATCATAAATCTAGGGGCGTGCGCGCACGCGCACACGTGTGTGTGTGTGTGTGTGTGTGTGTGTGTGTGTGTGTAGAAATTTAATTTAATGGTTTGGAAATACCAATCTCATTAGCTGAAGTGATTTTTGTCAGCAAGTTATACCAGGATTTGAATATAGTAACCTTGTCAGAAGCTTTTAAAATCAAGATTGTCCAGCTCTGTGCAGGAGCATTTTTGTTGTTGTTGACCTGTGGAGTGTCACCAAAGAGCTACCAGCATGAAAAACAAATACAGATGTTGCATTGGGTTTTTATGTCATTTTTACTGATTCCTGTTAGTAAATGTTAGTTTCAATAAGTATTACTAAAATAATTTTTATTTTTAGCATCCTTAATAATTTTTAACACTATTAGATACATAGTATTTTGCACAAATTAAAACCTGATATTTTAGTATTGGGCATGTGACAAGTAAGGATACATTGATCTGTCAAGATTTTCTACTTTTTTATATTTAAAAAAATTATACCTACTCATAACACTGTTCTGAGATGATAGAGCAAAAGTGGAGTCTTACACCAAGTAATCTACAGTAGTATAGAGAACGCAGAGCTAACCATTTCCAGGGAATTCAATCTGGGAGCACAGTGTATTATGGACTTACTGTTAGTTAAAGAAACTTGGTTGACGAGTGGAGTTTTGATTGATAAAGGGTTTATAAGCAGTTCAGGAACAGAGTAGTGTTTCTTAGCAGCGAATTCAAAGTTACAGCATGACAACTTTATTAGAATCATAATGAAAGACCTGGCAGTCACATATCTCCAAGCAGAACTATACCCAGAAAAATAGTTGGAAAGCCTTTTTAAAAAAATTCTTTATTGTTTAAAGTATTACATAAGTCTCCTTTTTCCCCCATGACCTCTCTCCGGCCGCCCCCACACTCCAGCACATGCCATCAACTTCCCTACTATCTGTGTCTATTAGTTATGCTCATATGCATGCATACAAGTCCTTTGGTTGATCTCTTACCCCCTCACCTCCCACCTTCCCTCATAAGGTGGACAGTCTATTCAATGCTTCTATGATTCTGGTTCTATTTTTGTTCATCAGTTTATGTTGTTCATTATATTCCACAAATGAATGAGATCATGTGATATTTATCTTTTTCTGAATGACTTACTTTGCTAAGCATAATGCTCTCCAGTTCCATCCATGTTGTTGCAAATGGTAAGAATTCCTTATTTTTTTCTACAGCAGCATGGTATTCCACTGTGTAGATGTACCACAGTTTTCTAATCCACTCATCTGCTGATGGGCACTTAGGCTGTTTACAAATCTTAGCTATGGTAAATTTTTCAGCTATGAACATAGGGTGCATGTATCCTTTCTGATTGGTGTTTCTGTTTTCTTGGGATATATTCCTAGAGGTGGGATTTGGGGTCAAATATAAGTTCCATTTTTAATGTTTTTGAGGAAATGCCATACTGTTTTTCACAGTGGCTGTACCAGTCTGCATTCCCACCAGTGGTGCAAGAGGGTTCCTTTTTCTCCACATCCTCGCTAGCACTTGTCGTTTGTTGATTTGTTGATGTTAGCCAGGAAAAGCCTTTTTTAAAAGAAAAATTAAAAATAGGAAAACCTACTATCCTCTCCGCAATCTAATGTGTTGAGAAGTTTATAACTAAGTTATGTGCCTGAATAAAAGCACTAAATGTGTTAGGAATAGCATAGAACCTTATAATTTACATAGGGCTTTTCACGTGGTATTTACCTTATTCAAACCTTATACCATTTTTATGAAATAGGCTATACTGTTCCAATTTTCCTGATTTATAAGCAAACATACAAACAAATTTTAAAAACCCTGAGGCTGAGAGTGATTACATGGTGAGTAAGGGAAATCAATTGTTGTTTTTGTTTGTTTGTTTGTTTGTTTTGGGGGACAGAGTTCTTTCCAGACATCACAGCTGCCTTTCTCAGTGAAACTTGATTATTGTTTGGAATGGTTGGTGGGTGGAGTTTTTATTTGTCTATGTTTTTGGTTTTTTATTATTTGAAGGTGAGAGGCTATTAGGTGTCCCAGTGGTTTGAGATATATAATAAATGTTGATATTTTGTGCTAGGCAATTGGCCTTTCTGATGGTGGTATTTAGAGCTGTTGGGTGGTGAAAGGCATTGTACTTCAATAAAGTGTGTCTATTAACTATTTTGTGAAGCTGTTTGTTTTTACTATACAACTGATTTGTTATTTACAACTTTAGAGTTGGTCAAAGTACGATAAATCATCTTTCTTATACTGAGCAAAATCATACCTTCTTTATGATGCTATAAACTGCCCCCAGATGGTCTTTACATGACAGCTGCATGAGTTGTCTAAGCCCCCAAAATATTTTTAAGAAGGATTCAACATGTGCTTGCATTGTTTTTGTAACCTATAAATATGTGTATATAATTTGTTCCTTTAGGCAGAGACCAATCTCTTAAAATTGCTGTCCACAGAGAGACATTTTGAAGGATATCAAATATATCTTGTAATCCTCCATAAGTTTTTCTCTATAGCAAGTCATTACCTTTTTAACCCTTCTTTTAAATGTTTTATTTTGAAATGAAATGAGTAATTGGCCTTTAGAGTTCTTGACAAATAAAGTGTGTGTCTGTGGATCTCTAATAAGTAGACAACAATCTGATGAAGGAGGTAAAAGCTGTCAGCTCCTTAGTAACGTGAGCTGCAGGCTTCTTATCCTACCAGGCACTCTGACATTTAGAGCCTCCAGGTTTTACTTTTTCATTTCCTGGACATTTTATTTCACCAGTATAAAATTTTCTGTTGCTTTATCTAGCATTCCTCAGTTAATTTTTTGTTATTTAAAAATAAGTACATATTTTAAAATAACAAAATATGGAAAGTTTTATATTCAAAAGAAATAACCCTTAGTACTACTCGCCCCTCCCCCCTGAGATAACCAGTGGCAAATTGTGAAAGTACCACCTGACCTAAACTCTAGAATGCTCATGGTATTATTATAAGTCTTTGTCAGTTTGATAGACAAAACTTACCTTCTTAAGATGTACATTTCAATGACTATTGAAGGTGGGTGTTTTTCATTCTTTTCATGATTATTGTTATTTCTTTAGTGAACTGTTTTTTAAGTTTTTAAAAATTAATTTGTGAGCATTTTAACTGTAAAATATGTTAACTCTTTGTTGTTTATATTCTAAGTTCTCCATGTTTTTAACCTGCTGTTTGTATAAATTGAGTTGAACTACCAATAAAATAAAATACGGCCTTTCTGGTGTTGAAAATACCCCTTTACTAGTAACTTCAAGATGATTTTTAATTTGACAAATATTGACATCATTTTTTGATACATATTCTGCAAAATTAAAACTAATTTAAGTACTGTTTTCAGGAAGAACTTGAACATGTAAGTCAAGAATTTTAGTAGAGAGATTATTTTAGTATTTAAAATTGAAATGGCAGTGTAGTTTTTACATGTGAGTTTGTATGTAACGTAAACTTACATAACAAAAAGCTTGGTCTAAGTCAGTGACTTAATGATTCTTATGTTTGTTTGTTTATTATAGTTCCAAAAAATTTCTAAGATAATAAGTAGCAGAAAAGCCCAGGTTTGTTAATCAAAGTATGTCTTCTTTTCCAAATTATATCCCCTAAACATATCTTTATAAAATGTTTGGTCGATAATATTACTGTACAATAATCCTTTTCTAGCTTCCACGAGTGAGTTTGAAGGAATTTCACACTTTTGAAATTTATTGTTATTTTAGGTTAGATTATTTTGATACTACAAAGCATTGTATAAGCTCTAGGGGAGAGATTGTCAGTAGTGATGTTTTAAGCCTAGTGAGGTTTAGCAAATATAATAAAAAATAATATTGACAACTACATAGTCTGTAATAAATTATTTTATTATAACGGTCAAATCAGGTTTTAAAGAAATGTCCATAGATAAATAATTATAGATAATTTGTAGAAGGTGTAAAGATGATGAATCTCATTCCCTTTGTTTAAGGGAACTGATTGTTCCCTTCCTCAGTTTCTAAGAATGCTGAAAAGTTGCCCTAACAAGTTTTATAGGTACAAAGATGAAAAGTTTAAATCTTTTTAGATAAAAGCAAACTTTGCTTTGGGAGAGTACCCAAAATCATGTCAAAAGTTACATGCAAGAAAAAAATAAAAAAAATATTAAAAAAGAAATTAGCCACTGAATTAATTGAAATTGCAGTATGAGGAGCAGAGCAGGATAGGAAGGTTCACATTTACACATCTAGACTTTTGACCTTTCTCCACATGCAGTTATGCACATAGCCAAAGAGATGCACTCAGCCTCAAATAGAAGGTAGAGTTAATTGTAAAGCTGGAAACGTCTGTTCCATTGCTAGACCATCTCATCTGTTGGGCACAATAGATTTATTTTTAATACTGCTTTTATAACTTTGTGGAAAACATAGTTACATTGCCTTGTCTTTGTATTAAGTATTAATTTGTTGAATGTGAACTTCAGTGAAGTTTTCCCATTTTCTGTTTAAAAAAGTTTTTTTAAATACAGTATAAGTTAATCCAATCGAAAAAAAAAGTACTTTGGCCTTCTATAATCTTGGAGAGGTCCTGAACTTTCCAGTTCCCTCTGTGTGATGTTTAAAAAATGCATGACCCCGTTGCTATGTGTCTCTTTCTAAGGACAGAGTGTGAAGTGAGTCTGAGATGACAGTAGTCTCCGCCTCTAAATTCCCAACTCCTTTAGGGCAGAAGGGGTCTTGTTAAGCTCTGTTTGTAGTATGGTACTGAGCACATAGTAGGTGCATAGCTGTTTTCATGACCAAGTTAAACACTTATTCCCTCCCCCCCCCCCTTTCTTACTTCTTTAAAGTGTTCTGTAGTGTAGAGGAATGTTCAAATTATTAAACCCAGAAAGTTATTATATCAATTAAATACAAAACTGTTCATTTCAAAAAGAATTCTGTTTGGAAAATTCTTGTCCTGTGCTAGAGAATCAAATATTTTTCAACTATTACAAATGTATTTAACATGAATATTTCTTTTATACCTAATATAATGATCCAAAACATTGATTGATCTCTGCAGCTGCAGTGAGAAGAGGAGTTTGTTATTTTAAACGGAGGCTGAAGAAACTATAGAATTAGCAGATATAAGAGAAAGTTGAGAAGGTGGAGGATGGAGTTGCAGACTCTACAGGAAGCTCTTAAAGTGGAAATTCAGGTTCACCAGGTATGTTGCATTATTGTCTTCTTCCACATCATGTTATTAAGTAATGGTTAAGATGAGTCAACAGACCTATCTCTGATTTTTAGTACAAATTGTTAATCATCTTTCAGCCAATTATTGCCCAACAGTCATGCCATTTGCTTTTTATCACATTTGCTTTTGTTACAAATGGAGGAAAATAAAAATTTGTTTACAAAAACAAGCTTATCTTTTTTTAGGACAAAAGTATTTTAAAAAAATATATTGTTTTATTGATTTCAGAGAGGAAGGAAGAGAAACATCATTGATGAGAGAGAATTATTGATTGACTGCCTCCTACACCCCCCATACTGGGGATTGAGCCTGCAACCTTGGGCATGTGCCCAGACTAGGAATCGAACCCTGACCTCCTAGTTCATAGGTCAATGCTGAACCACTGAGCCATGCTGGCCAGGCTGGACAAAACTTTTTTAACATAGAGGTGCACTGATTCCTAATTTGGCTGCATGGCAGATGATGACAGTTAAGTTCACAATTTGTTTGAAGCCAACATCATTGTATAATAAATTCCTAGAAAACAATAATCAAAGTTGCATGGATCAGAGATAATATAATGAGGTTGTATGCGATTTTTGGAGATAATCTTCCTTTCAAGAAATTTTGAGATGGTGAAGTTGACATTCTGCTTTTAGCTCATCCTCACAAGATCTGAACAAGTCCCAATAAGATTTTCATGAAAGACTTATGACCTAAATTGAACTAAATTACTGAAAATTAACTAGAGTTTTAAAATATTTTGTTTCATGTTTTAACTCAAGCGTATCAATTTTATGAAAATAATTATGAAAAATTTAATGCTTAATTTGTTTTAAAATCTAATTTACATTTTAAAATTACATTTGTTGACTCAAAAGGGATATATTCTTCATAAAATTATCCTAAACACTATCTTAATATTCACATTAAGTATCTATATTCTTATGTGTTTATTTTTAGTATAAAGTTAATAGCATTTATATTCATCCTTAATTATTATACATTTTGTTTTTGTGATAAGTATATTTATTGATAGTATTTTAACATATACACTCTATATTTTTATTCCAGTTACATTTAGAATACTTTTCTCTTTTTAAAAAAATTTTGAATTTTATAAATAAACCCAAGTGATATGCCTTGTTTGTAAATTGGATGATGTTGTTCTGATGAGATATGTGGTAACCTGCATAATCACCAATCATGACAAGTTCAGGGATGCCAGGAACGACACCAAAGTAGGCACTGGGTGTTAGGCTGTGGCATGATTCACCTCTTGGTGCATTTCTAGTGATGGGATGAAGTTAGAGCTGAGATTGAGCTTACTGGATAGAAAGTATGTTATGAAACTACCTGCTATTGTCTCACTAAAATCCATTTTTGTTTTTTATGGATAGGGAGATGGTTTAAAAAGTAGCAGCGTGCACATAGTTGATGTTGGATAAATGTTTAAATAATAATGGCTTATGATGGGCATCTTATCATTTTTTGAGAAATTGCCTTTTTTTTTTTTAATCCTTACGCAGAATTGATAAAAGTAATATTTAAACTTTCAGAGTATTTACTTTACATGGAGCAGAATAGTATAAAGCAGAGGTTAGCAGATATTTTCTGTAAAGGGCCAGATAGTAAATGAAAGTATTTTTATACTTTGTAAGTCACTTACGGTCTATGTCACAGCTACTTTGCCCTGCTGCTATGCAGACAAAGCAGTCATAGACAATATAAATGAATGGGTAGGGCTGGGTCCCATGTAAAACTTTATTTAGGAAAACAGGTGGATGGCCAGCTTGCCAACCCTTAGTATAAAGTATATCCTCATGAAAAATTGTATTCTTGCAATAGAAAGTAACCTACGTTTGACAACACGGTGTCACCTTAAAGTCCCTGGGGATTTGGATGGTCTAGTTAAGTTGCCCAGCGTGTTCAGTCCTGTCTCTGATGATGCAAAATGCAGCGTGACTGCTTACAGATAGAAAAGTTATTTCCTCAGAGGTGAAGACTTAGTGTGGTTATGAGTCAGTTTTTAAATTCCAGTGTTGTGGAAGAAAATCCGTTTTAGCTTTAAAAATGCAATTTTAATATAGTCAACTGTGGTAATCAAATCAAAAGGAAACCCAAATTGAAGAGTGTGGTTAGCCTTTAAGCAGTGTTAGTAAAAATGCATATGTATAAAAGCCTTGCTGTTCAATTTCACTGAGTTCTTGGAATGTGTGTTATTACTATTTTGTTATTAAGACCAGGATACACAAGAGTTACTACTCTCACATGTGAAGTAACATGTGCTTGTGTAGAGGTCACATGGTTGGCAACTTTCTAGAATGTAGCTCACCATGAGAAGGAAGGCTTTTGACCAACTAGAATAAATGTTAGAAGTCATTTACTGAAGATTATACAATAAAAGCTGACAGGTTTTTAAAGAATACTTTTAAATTAATTTCAGAGAGAGAAGAGGGCAGAGAGAGAGAGAGAGAAACATAAGTACTGAGAGAGAATAATTGATTGGCTGCCTCCTGCATGCCCCTTTGGGGGAATTGAGCCCACAGCCTGGGTATGTGCCCTGACCTGGAATGGAACCGTGACCTCCTGGTTCATGGGTCAATGCTCAGCCGTTGAGCCACATTGGTGGGGCCTCTAAGCTGACAGTTTTAAATGTAAGAAAGGAGATAAGTATATAACACATATTAGATTTTATTTTATGACTATCACAATTTAAAAGTGCCTTGTTTACCCAAAAAGAGGGACAGATTTTTAGTTATGTGGATTCACTTGGGGAACAGCTTATTTCCAGATAACTTTTAGGAATCAGCTTTCTGATACACCTTTACCCTTCAGGTTCTTTTCTCCCTGATTATGGTTATCTTTGGACAGTGATGCTTTTGGAAGTTGGTTTAGATCAGACAGTATCCAGTTTTCTTTGTTTTTCATTCTGTTTTCCTTAGTAAAGGTCTTTTCTCATTCAATATTCTGGTAGCATACTCTCCCAGAGGAACCCAGGTAGGTAGTTTTGCATTATTGTTCCTTCACTTCTTTACTCTTCAAATTCTGAACCTCATTGCCCCACTGAGAGTACATTCTATCTGCCCCATAGAGAAGACAGTGGCAAAGTCAGATCTGACACTAGGCTCCTCTGCACCATGTTGTATACAGACAGGCCCGTTCTGTATGGGAGCAGCTTCTTTGTAGGCCTTAGTTAGGACTCTACCCAGTGACAACATTTTAGAGTTTGGCTTTTGGAGCATCCAGCTTGTTTAAATTCCCCACCCTCATCCCATCTTTAGACTTGTTAAAAAGCAGAAGCATTTCATTTCAAATATAAAGCGGTAGTTCTGATTTTCACCCTATATTAAGAGGAGTGTCTTATTAACCTTTTATATAGATGACAGAAGCTTTTTGTTCTGATGGTTGTATTGCTCATTTTTGTGTGTGTGAATCTTAAAACTCTAGATTTAGATCTAGATCTTAAAACTCAAGCCTGATTTGCCATAGTGAGTTAATATGAAAGACTGATGGCTCTTTTTCTCTTTATTACCAGAAACTGGTTGCTCAAATGAAACAGGATCCACAGGTAAAATACTACTTTAATTCATTTAATTTTTAAATTAAAATAATGTAAAGCAAAGTAATCATAAGAATATTAAAATATAGACCAGTACTTAAATTTTTAAAAACTATCTTATCTCTCGCAGCAATTATATTAGCATATTGGTCTTCATATTTTAAGGGTTTAGAAAAATCCAGTTATTATATTATAATATAGCTATCATTTCATCTTTGTTACTGTTACTTGCTTTTGTGTTAATTGCTTTGAGTATTTGGGAGGGAAAGTTGAGAGTTTATACTCTCCTTGGAGCTTAAATTTCATTTCTATATGCCCACTCACTCAAAATCAGTTTGTGAGTCTTTCTATACTCCCAAATTATTGAATAAAGCCCAAAACCATTCTTATTTTCTCAGTTTATAGTAGAGATTTAATACAGAACATTTAAATACTTAATCACACTATATTCAGGGTAAGAATTTTAGAATACGTTTTAAAAAGCACTTAATTTTTATTTTTGAAAGAGCCCCTTAATCCAGCAAATGTTAAATTTTCTTTAAATTCTCATAGGAGTTTTTAAAAAATATTTTTTTTATTGCTTTCAGAGAAGAAGGGAGAGAAAGAGAGAAACCTCAATGTTGAGAGAGAATCATTGATTGGCTGTCTCCTGCACACTTCACAATGGGGATCAAGCCCGTAACCCAGGCGTGTGCCCTGACCGAGAATTGAAACTGCAACCTCCTAGTTCATGGGTTGACGTTCAATCACTGAACCACACCAGTTGGGCTCTCATAGGAGTTTTTGACTTATACATTTTATTCTCTATCCCTGAAGAGAAATCTTCCCAGAAAATTATCTTGTCTTCCATTATTGTATTTATTGTTCAGGCAGTGTCTTTTTTGCAGCCTTAGACAGTAGGTCATAAGTGTGGAGAGTATTTATCAGACTCTCTTAGGATTTCTCCCTTGCATTTGTTGACTCATAATCTGGTCACAAAACAACTAAACCCATTGATGGGTACTCAGATGTATGTGTATATATCTTTAGCTTGTTAACATACCATGCATGCCTCATTGTAACTTTAAGTAAAATAAATTCTTGGATTGAGGAATGATACTGAGACAGATTGATTTTTGGAAGTAGGAATAATAGTCATTTCAAAAATTTTGTACCCAGTGCTTTAACACTTGATAGCCCACACTTAATTTCTGGTTGACGTTTGAACTTTGAGAAGCTTCTCCATGTTTGTTTACTTTTAAAAGATACTATTTAAATTAGATTTAGGGAACCAAGATATAGATTAATAGATTAATAGATTCTTTTATATTTAATACTAGAGGCCCTGTGCATAAAATTCATGCATGGGGGATGAGAGCCCTCAGCCCACCCTGCACCCTCTCCAATCCGGGACCCCTCAGGGGATGTCTGACTTCTGGATAAGGCCTGATCCCCACACAGGGGATCGGTCGTCCATTCGGTTGCGATGGTCACTTAGGCTTTTATATATGTAGATGATAACCTTTAATATCAGCAACTGAAATGTTATTAGAAATCATTAGCATTTCCCATAGAGCTGGTAGCCAGGTAACAGCAGTCTTAATGCAAAAAATCTTAGAGAGCAGTATATTGTTGGGCAATCTTGTGGGTGGTTTCATTATATGTCTATAATAATAAAAGCATAATATGCTAATTAGACTGGATATCCTTCCAGACAACCTTCTGGACAAAGCCGGGGCTGCAGCTGTGGCTGCGAGTGATCCAGGCAGGCACCACAGTTGTGAGGGAGGGGTCCAGTAGCCACCAGGGTGCAAAGGCCCACTTTTGCACGCATTTTGTGCATTAGGCCTCTAGTATACATGCATACACACACACACACACACACACACACACACACACACACTCACACTCACACTCACACATTCTTACTTTAAAAAGACCCCGTGGCATAATCATGAGAGGGAGGATGTGTGCCCTAACTTGATAGAAGACCAGGCAGGGCTATTGGAAAAAATTGCATGTGAGATGATGAAGAAAAAGTAGTCTCTCATTGGGATGGTGTTCAGTGTGCTAGTAGGCTATCCAATATTAAGCACTAATCTTGCTTTTTAAATCTTGTATTTTTTTGTCCCACTTGAGTAAAACACAAACATATTCAGTATATCTCATCTAAAATAGTATTCTTTTTTGAATCCTAGAATTTTAAAACTGAGAGAATGCACTGGTAGTCGCTATGTTAATTTGAATGATATGGTGTTAAGGCAGTTATAGCACTGACAGCTTTTTAAATCTAGGCTAAAATAACAAATACACTCTACTAAATAAGGGAGAAGGCAAGGTTTTTATCTTTATTGATAATGCCACTCAATGGCATTATCAATAAAGATACAACTTCCATTTTCCTGCTTTTGTTTGATTAGTGAAGCTTGGAGTTTTCTGTCAAAGAATAGCAATATTTTTAGTAGAATAGTGCACTATTTTACATAATGCTAAAATATAAAACGTCCTATAATTTAAAACCACTATAAAGGAGCTGCCCTGGTTCTGGCGTTAGGAGCCTACACTTAGGATCTGTGCATTAGGCAGTGATAACGTGACTACAATTTAATGCATGATGAATTTGATTGGCTAAAATGCTTAAGTTTGCTTGATCATTTGTAATGCAATATGCATAACCTCTTCTTGCTACTATTCTGTTAACAAATGAAATATCTTTCTCACAGATATTTTTTCTTTCCAATCAGAATGCTGATTTAAAGAAACAACTTCATGAACTCCAAGCCAAAATCACAGCTTTGAGTGAGAAACAGGTAGGGGAAGGGGGGGGGGCATATTTTTAACATTGTGTTCTAAAGATATGCCTGCTTGAAGCTCTAGGAGAACTGCTATTTTTCTTCATGTGTGAAAATAAGTGTGGGCAGCCAGACTCAGTTTTAATTCTGTTTGAGCGCTGTTTATCTATTTTTATTTTTGGTTGAAATCAGTCTCTAGAGTATCCCATGGGTATGTGTTACTGGCAAATATCTAAAAGCAATGTGGCAAGCTGCTGTTAACTGTGTTAATGAAACTCTATACTTTACCCATAAGGGAAAAGGGTTAAGAAAGTTAGTAGGTGGAAGTGATAGCTGCTGGATATGCTTGTTACTGTTCTGAAGACTTGAAATAACATTTAACTAACATGGAGAGAATGGTTGTAAACAGATCACTCTAAATACAGGTCTCCCATTCTGATTTTTGTTATACTTTTATATTAATCTGTTTTAGATATTGATGAGACAAAAACTTTGATTGAACCTTGTTAGATTTATTCTATTGTATATAGAGCAAGAGAAGAGCATTTTGCTTTTCCCCAAAGACATCTGGAAAACATGTTCTGGAATTTCTTGTATAATGACCTCCACTTCACCAATTCAGGCAGCTCCTGCCACCAGGTGGAGTGTGACAATTGATAGAGCTATAAGTAAATGTCTGTGGTAATCTGACAAATCATTGTTTTCTTGTTCCTGCTTCACCCTTCCTCTGATTGAAAGGAGCAATTTTCTATTTTGGAGGAGGTGAACGTGTGAACCAAAATAATTAGTTGATTTGCAATTAATAGTTAATGCTAGTGATATCTCATTGAAGATTTTTGACTGAATAGTTCTCAGTAATTGATTTTATGTTGTTATTTAAACTTTTATTTAGTGAAATAAGGGCGTTGAAGGTAATTTATTCTTGGAGTTTTTTTTTATTGTGTTTGTATTCTGTTACAGTGTGTGAGGAGAAAAATAAATCTTAAGAACTATGTGGAATAGATATGAGTTGTTGCTGTTTCAGAATAGGATATTTTTCCAGCCGGGTGAACAACTGCTTTTTCCTCCCCTTCCTGTTTTAAACTACTATGATTCCCCATCTTGTCTTCTCTAGAAACTGTAAGTGTCTTGGTTTAGGGAATTGCCACACTAAAATTGGGAGGCGGTGGCATGGTGGAGAACAAGTTTTAAGGAAAAATATAAACAGAGTTTATTAGTACATATTTGACTCTGACAGTTCTCTGAAGTCAAAATGATGTGTGTTAGTGCAAGTGTTCTAGTTTTAGAATTGTGTTAGCGCTGAGCCTCCTATAGTTTCAGGATTAGTTTGACAAGATGCCAATGAATGAGTCATTTGCTGGAAAATTCACATGTTCGAGCTGAGAATTGATTAGTGGAGTAAGGGATGGGGTCTGTTGTCACAAAGTTAACCTAAGGCTACATTTGAGGGAAATGGGGCAATTAAAAATAAGTACATTTAAAGTTTTTGTGTGAGCATTGATGTAAAGATTTGCTTTGTTTCTGTAACTTTTTATTCTTTAATTTTTTTTCTACCCTGTTTCCCCAAAAATAAGACAGTGTCTTATATTAATTTTTGCTCCCAAAGTTGTGCTAGGTCTTATTTTCAGGGGATGTCTTATTTTTTCATGAAGAAGAATACGGTACACATTTATTGTTAAATGAAAATAGAGGAAATTTATTACCTGTATATGGTACAGTAGTATTGTAGTTGTCAACACAAACCAGACAGACAAACTGTGAATCCTACAGTATCAAGAATTTACTCATTTATTCAATGACAATCATGTCATCATCTTCTGGAACATCATCATAACAATCCAGTTCCAGAATTTCCTGTGACTCCTAAGGAGGGGCCTTATTTTCAGGGGGATGCCTTATATTTCACTCAGAAGGAAACCTGTAAGTAGGACTTATTTTCGGAGGATGTCTTATTTTTGGGGAAACACGGCATTAGGTGTCTAGCTTAATAGAAAATTGTAACCATTATGTTCATAAGACATTCCATCAAGTGATAAATTGTGTCATCTGAACTAAGTTTAGATTTTAGAAACTAGAATTTAAAAAGAACTAGAATCAGAAACTAAAATGCAATCTTGGAGTTTTATTTGCTTAACTATTTAAACAGCCTTTTTGATAAAACAAAATGTATCATTTTTAGGTAGGATAGTACTTGAGGAAACATAGCCGTAAAGTTCAAAAGCTGGTCCTTCCACAGACTTATTTCCAACATGAAACATTGATATTTAGTTTAAAATAATATTATTTTAGAACAAACTGTTAATTCTGAATGCTCAGCTTTTTGTGTGTCTTTTCTCCTCACAAGATCCACTTAGCCTCTAGGAAAAACTTAATGATTTTCCTTCAACTTTAATAACTAAAATCTGAATTACCTTACTTGCATGACTAGTATTTTAATTTAACATTAATTTTTTGGTTGTGAGGAAAAATGTAAATACAGAATACTTCAAAGAATGTCATATTCCAGAATTGATAGTGATTAACTCTTTGTCATTTGTTTCCGTTCTTTTTCTATATGCATTTTTCTACCTGCATTTCTTCTATATCCACTTGAAAACTTAATTATACAATAAATGCATACATTCTCTTACTTCGCTTTATTAAAAAACAAAATATTGCATTAATTCTTACAGTAAGCACTTGTGTATAAAAACAGTGTCAGTATAAAGTGTTGGAAGGTGTTGAATTTACAGGTAGTTGAATATATATGCTAAATTCTCCACAATAAATGTTTCCTTTATAACTAGAAATAGTCAAGAAATAATAAAAAATTTAACACTAAACTCTTGTCTGTATCAGGAATAGTTAGCATTTAAAAGTCTAATGACATTCTCTTCATGATATATCAACCTCTCTAATCAGAAAATCCAGCTATTTTAAGCAGTATTAATACTGCAGTATGGAAGCAATTATTAATTTCTTTAACATGGCTTATTTTCATTCTACATTCCTCCCTTCTCACTTTTGACATGCATATGTGGTCTTTCGCTTGTCAGAGTACAGATTTTGATACTGGGGACACAGCACTTGGTTGTTTTAGTAGTTTTAATGCATTGTAGAAGCAATATTAACATCCCAAAATCTGTTGCTTGACCCTGTGGTGATTCAGGCTTAAGTCATAGTAGTTGCATTTTTAATTTCCCCTTCCTTCCTTGAATAGTTTGTCCCTCACCCCCACTTTCCTTCTCCTGGTGCGCTCTGGCCAGGCATCAGGTAGCATTTTAGTTACTTCCTCAGAGGTCCTATATCTGAAACCCCATCCTCATGTTATTGATAAAATTAACTTTCTATTATAATCTCTCCTTGAACCTTTCACTTTTATTGTACTTTATAGCTATCCCATTTAGCATTAGGTTCAGCTGTGAATGACTAAAAACTCTAACTGAAAATGGCTTAAACAAGGTAGAATTTTATTTCTCTCATGTAAAAGTTCTATAGGTGGACTATGCTGGTGGTAGTGGCTCCACAGTGTCAGGGAACCCAGGCTCCTTCTATCCTGTTGCCCTGCCATTCTCAGCATGAAGCCTCCACATCATAGTCCAAAATAGCCGCTCCATCTGGTAAGAAGGGGGAAAGCAACAAGGAGCAAGCCCTTTCTTTTTAAGGATGTTTACTGGAAATTGCACGGGCCACTTCCAGATTAGATCCCATTGGTCAGAATTTAGTTAACTAGGAGCAAGGAAAGTCAGAAGTGTAGTCTATCCTAAGTGGTTACTGGCAGATAAAACTCAGGGACTGTGGTACTGACTAAGAAGGGGAAATATACTGGGGACCATTAGTAACTTCTGCCGCAATAGCTTATTACAGTGTGGAATTACATGTATGTGATCATTTTTTAAAGTATTTGTCTTTCTCACTAGACTGTGATTTCCAGGAAATCAGAGAACATGTTTGTCTTACTTTATTTTGAGTATAATACTTAGTATAGTATTTATTTAATATTATAGATATTAAGATAACATTTAGTAAAAACACACACACACACACATTTATTTCTTAAATGAATTATTTTATCCAAGTGACCTTTTTCTCTATTTGTATATAATTTTTTAAAACAGTACATCTTGTTTTATAAGCTTTTTAAATTTAAAGTATGAATATCTTACTTTTTTTAGTGTTCTTAAAAACATGATATTTAATAGATTCAAATATTTAATGGTCTGGCTAATAGATCATAATTTATTTAATTATTCCTTTATTAGTTGATGGTAGGATGTTTCCAGTTTTTCATTAATATAAATATTGCTGTGATAAACACCTTTGTATTGTGAACCTGTTTCTTTGTGATTGCCTTGGGGTAAATTCTTAGGTATGAGATTACTGGGTGTAGTGGTCAGCTACTGCCATGACAGTTCTGTATAACAAATCAGTGTTTTATTGCGGGGCTTATAACACTAAGTGGTTTTTTTCACATTGGGTCTGTAGATCACCTGGACTTCTGATCTAGGCTAGACTTGGCCAGCCACATCTACTTCAGTTTGTGGGTTGGCTGGTCCTGCCTGCAACTGCAGATTGGGTTAGATCCACTCCAGAATTTTCATCCTGAAACCTAGCATGAAGGGGCACAGCTCCCAGGGCTATCCTCACATTTCATGGCTTATAACCTGAATGCAACAAACAGGCCAAACTACTGAAACATGTTTTAAGCCTTTGTTGGCATCAAGTCTTTGAACATTTTAGTCCAAGACAAAAGGTGTGGATGTACAATTTTATAACAGATTATGAAGAATTGAGAGTAATAATTCATTGACTATCCTTAGTCAAAGGGCATAACAAAAAACTTTTACTATATTGGAAAAAAAAGTTTTAATAATTATTCCCAGAAAAGACTGTTTCAGATTAATAGCATGTGTTTTTCCCAGGAGGTACCCTGGGAAGTGGAGGGGAGGGGGGAGCACTTTGCTTATTGGAAGATGGATTAATATGTACCTGATCCTTTCTGCTGGCATATTTTTCATGCCGTTTGACCATGCTACAAATACTCTATAATATCCCAAAGAATTACCTTTTGGTTTTGGGTTTTGTTTTTCCTTCACTTTCTCTCCTATTTTTCTTATTCCTTTTCGGAAGGTAGACCTTTTCATAGTCTTTGGTCTTTGCTATTTTTTTTTTTTTTTTTCTGACTATGTTAAAAAATTGCAGTCTCTATTTTTTATTTATTCTTTTGCCTAATGTGTAATGTAATAAGATGAAATACTTTCTTGGTTTTAATAAATAGTCATTTATGGAACCATTCTCATTTTAAATATGAACATATTTTAGTAAAATGGATTCTGAAGCCTTTGGGAGAGAAGTTTCTGTTCCTGTCATAACTAATAATGTTTCTGATGCATAGGACAACATAATTTAAGCTAAGTAGGTGACTTGAACAATGGATTTTGTGGGAGGGGACACTGAGAATTTAATTCTCTTCCTGACCCTGTAACAGACTTGTTGATAGATTTTGAGTTATTAATTTATATGTCTATTCCCTTATTTATGGAATGTCTTGGTAATGCCTTTTAGGAGTTAATGGACATGTATCTATTGAGTCACTAAATATTTTTTGGGGGTAAGTTCTATTTGAATAGAAATTGTTGGTGTTAGTTATTATAGCTAACTTCATTTCATATGTAACAACTTCATCTTACATGTGAAGTACTACTCTTTTAAGAAGCTTAGCCCTGGCCAGTGTGGCTAATTTGCTCAAGTACTGTTCTATGCACTTAAAGGTCGTTGGTTCAATTCCCAGGCAGAGCACAAATCCAGGTTGTGTGTATGGAAAACAATCAATTGTTGTTTCTCTCTCACATTGATGTTTCTCTCCCTCTGTCTCTCAAATCAATAAAAATATTTTTTTTGGGAAAAGAGAAGCTTAGAACATTTCATATTTAATTGAGTCATGAGGACATCATTGTAATATATAAACTAGGACATGGACTGTTTGTGACTTAGCTATGATTATATAATTAATCAGTGTCCTATTCAGGACTAGAATCCAGATCACTGTACTGTTCATTCATTTTTATTTAGTAAATTCTTAAATTACTCTGTGGATCTTTATCAAATATTTTTGAAATAGGACATTAGGCACAATAATTACATTGCCTTTAGGCTTCATTGCTTTGGAGTCAAGTAAGTAAATTAGTTTTTGTAGTCCAGTAATGGTGATCTGATACATGATTATTTCTAGCCTCTGATACCAGTAACCATAGAATGTTACCCTCTCTCATTCACAACCAAACTAGCGTGATGGACACATCACATTAGGATTTAGAATTGTTATATTCTTAGAGATCCTTGAATTATGATGGGACTCTGACCTCATCTTTATTCAGAGTTGAGAAGTTTTCTAGGATTTAGTCTAGTTCATCCCTCCTCTGCAATATTTATGTGAAACCATGAGTCCAGATGATGCAAATGTTTATTTCATTCTTTTTAAATCTAGAGAGAAGTCTCCCACACTATTATTCATACCTAAACCCAACTAATGTCAGGATAGGCCAAAGTAACCACTTGGAACCATCTGTGAACATCTGTCATAAAACTTCTGAAAACACACACACATTACTTAAGTTGGTTTCTTTTTGTCCTAGATGTGAGTTAATTATCATAGTTGAAACAGTGTTTGCCCCTGAGCCATATCTGATGCTAATAACTGATAAAATTACATGACTTTAAAAATGACCAGTATTTTTTATGCCTTCCCTTCCTCTTTTTACTTGCTTAGTTACCTTTTTCACTTAATAAAACATTTTATAGCCATCACTTCTGAGGAGAGAGAGATTAGTTCTCTGGAGATGGAAAGGCTAGTATGATTTTCTAGAGCAGGGATCAGCAAACTCTGGCCTGCACCTGGGCCAAATCTGGCCTGCTAACTGTGTTTGTAAATAAAGTTACTGAGAAACAACCACATTTTTCATGTACATGTTGTCTATGACTGTTTTGGGGCTACCAACAACAGAAGTAGGAGTTGAGACAAAAAACCTGCCCGCATATAGAAAAAGTTTGCCAACTCTTATTCTAGAGAAATTGACCAGAGAGGAACTTGATTCAAAGATATTGGGCACAGTATAGCAGTCTAGGAGTCTAGGACAGGAGTGAGCACCACATTGAAAAAGGGCGTTGACCCCTATGCAGTAAAAAGTCCACATAGAACGTTTGACTCCTCAAAAACTTAATTATTAATAACCTACTGTTGCCAAAACAGGTTTGGCTCAATGGATAGAGTGTCAGCCTGCGAACTGAAAGGTCCCAGGTTCGATTCCGGTCAAGGGCATGTACCTTGGTTGCGGGCACATCCCCAGTAGGGGGTGTGCAAGAGGCAGCTGATCAATGATTCTCTCTCATCGATGTTTCTAACTCTCTATCCCTCTCTCTTCCTCTCTGTAAAAAATCTATAAAATATATTTTTACAAAAATTACCTGTTGCTTTATCGATAATATAAACAGGTAAGGAACATATTTTTATGTTATATCTATTATTTACTGTTTTCTTATAATAGAATGAGCTGGAGAAAATTTATTAAAAATAATAAGGAAAATACATTTACAGTCTGTACATACATATTGAAAACATGTGCATGTAAGTGAGTTTTTAACCCACACAGTTTAACCCCATGTTGCTTAAGTGTCTACTGTACACTGAGTAAGGAGAAAGCCCTCTTATATACATGCCACCCCCCAGTTTTTATCACCTTATTTTTTTTGTGTCGTTTACTTTGAATTATTTTTCTCTTTCCCTCTTGCTCCCTCTCTCATAAATTTGTTGAGGCATAATTCATGTAAAATACGCATACATTTTATTTTATTTTTAAATATATTTTATTGATTTTTCACAGAGAGGAAGAAACATCGATAGAGAGCTAGAAACATCAATGAGAGAGAATCATTGATCAGCTGCCTCCTGCACCCCCCCACTGGGGACGTGCCCGCAACCAAGGCACATGCCCCTGACCGGAATCGAACCTGTGACCCCCCAGTCTGCAGGCTGACGCTACATCCACTGAGCCAGACTGGTTTCGGCAAATACACATACATTTTAAAAGTAGTTTAATTTAGATGAAGTGAAGTCATAACCACAGCCAAGATAATGCACCTCTAAAAGTGGAATGATGCTTTTGAAATTCTGAAAAACAGTAATTTCCAATGTAGAATTCTATACTCAACCCAACTTTTTATTAAGTCTGAGGCTAGAATAGATACTGTGTCAATATGCAAGGATATAAGACTTATTAGTCATGCACCCCTCTTTTTTTTAATCCTCTTCTGAGAACATGATTACAGAGAGGAAGGCGGAGGGAGAGACAGAGACAGAACATTGATTGGTTGTCTTCTGTGCCCACCCTGACCAGAGATACTGAACCTGTAGCCCAGGCTGTTCCCTGACTGGGAATCGAACCAGCAACCTTTTGGTGCACAGGACACTGCTCAACAAGGTGGGCCACTCAGGCCTGGCATCCATACAACTTTATTGAGAAAGCTACTGGAGGATATTTTCTGCCAAAACAAGTAAATAAACCAATAAAGATGAATACATGGATCCAGAGAACAGGGAATCCAGTACAAAAGAGCGATGAAGAAAGTGCCTTGTTTAAAGAGGGGAGAAAATCTAGATGACTGTTGTACAGTAGGTTTAGAGAACAACCGTTTTACTTTGGACAAGAGGATAGAGGTGACTAGGAAAGATACAGTGAAGAAAAAAATGCACTGATAGATTACATGATGTGTTTTTGAGCCATTATTTACTAGTAAATATGTTTTATAGCTTCTTTGGACAGTATGAGGAAGAATTAATGGTAGGAATATAGAAAACCAGGCAAATTACAAAACAAGGCATTTTTAGTTCTAGGAATAATAAAATGAACAAGAATGTAAGTGTAATTGTAACATACTAATTGTCTCATGAATTAAAGTTATTTACATGATTCTGATAATGTAGACCTTATTAAATGTGGATTTAATTAAAAGTTGTGATGTGACTGTAATGGGCATAGGAGGTGGGAGAAGAGAAGATAATATAAGAACTAGATTTCAGTTATCTGTAGTAGAAATTCAGTGAGTAATTTTTAAAGTGAAAAAGCAAGAAACAACAAATATTTAGTTTAAAATAAGAAAAATACCTGAAAAAATCTTTAAGAGTTGAAAGTGTTTCCTAAAAGGCACATGGCTAGAGAGTTGGAGAGGATTGATGCAAAAGACAGCTGTTTTTATTCTAAGCCTTGTGTCAGTTTTTTGTTTGTTTTTTTTTTGTTTTAAAACTATGTGTATATATTCAATTAGAAATGGGGGGCGGGAGCGGGTGGGGAAAAGTAGATGGGGGAAAAAGGAGACATATATAATACTTTCAATATAAATAATGTAAATTAAAAAAAAAAGAAAAGAAAAAAGAAATAGGCCCTGGCTGGGTAAGTCAGTTGGTTAGAGCACTGTTCTGGTACACCAAGGTTTTGGGTTTGATCCACAATCAGGACACATACAAGAATCAACCAATGAATGCATAAATAAGTGGAACAAGAAGCCTCTCTTTCTCTCTTCCTCTCTCTTCCCACACCCCTGCTCTCTCAAATCAATAAAAAAATAGAAATAGAACTAAAAAGGAAATGAAATTTAAAAAAAAAGCAAAAGTCTGGAATATTATTAGGGGGGATGTTTATTTAGTCTTTGGGGAATTACCTGGACTCGAGTCGGGTCATCTGCTGACTAAGTCTTTGGCCTCCCATCTCTCTTGGGCTGTGTTAGGGGCTCTGCTCTAATACTCCCTTTGCATTTTTCTTAGTGCAAGTCGCATGGTGACTCTGAAGCTTGGTTAAGGCATTCCTTAAGAGTCTATAGGAGAGATGAATGTGTCCTTTTTACTTGGTTGCTCTACTCTTTGGGATAGAGAATAGATTTAGGCTCTAATAATAATAGTTAAACATAATAAAGTATACTACTACTCATGATTTTAGCCCCATAGGATTTTAGTCCTTTCTGCACTTTAACTGATACCTAGGACCATACTCAAAGCCCAGAAACTATAAACTCCAGGAGGCCAGGGACTTTTACTTGTTTTGTTCATCCGTGTATACTCTCAGTAAATGGATAAATGATTATTCCCTTAATTATTTAAGTTCCAACAAATGTATATTTAGAGACTATTTTGACTGAGCTCAGAATTTTGTAGGTGATTTAAACATGTAAACAATTATAATAAATTTGAAGTTAGAATATGTGTGGCATACAGAAAATGAAGATTATCTTGCTGGGGCATTATGGGAGCCTTCACAAACTGATATCGGAATTGATTGTTGCAGATGAGCAGGGATTTGTTAGGTGGACAAAGCCCTTACAGGCAGAAAGAACAGCATGTGCAAAGGCACGGCAATAAGTAACAGCAGGCCATATTCAGTGAACGAGTCGTTTAGGATTGCTAGAGCAGAGATTTTGTCAGGTGAAGATCAGAAGTTAAGCCAGTATAGTTTGAAAACAAAGCATTTTGTACTATTGTTTTTATTACTGTTAATGTTAAATTGTAGGATTACCTACAGTTACATAGCACTCACTATTTGCCAGACACTTCTCTGGGCTCTTTCAATACACTATTTCATTTAATTCTTACAGTAGCCCTAGGACATGGGTACTGTTACCCCCCTTTTAGGGATGAGAGGTTAAGTCACCTGCCCAATGTTTCAGAGCTGGCGATCCAGGCCATGTGGCTCAAAACTTTTAAATTAAAGTAATATCAAAGAAGAATATGGTATTTACATTTATTTAAATGAGTAGATGGATTGTACTGGTTGAGAAATAATTTATTAGATTGTCAAGTGAAAGGGGAGGTGTACAAATAGGACAAGGCGAGGTCCCAGGGGCACTCTCATACCCATTTCCTTGATTACTGTTTGCTCTTTCTGCTTTTATTTCAGGACTGTTTGTGTTCTAAAGCTCGCGCGCGCTCTCTCTCTCTCTCTCTCTCTCTCTCTCTCTATCTCTCTCTCTGAATGTTTGCTAAATTATAAATAACTAGAGGGCTGGTGCATGAATTCTTGCACCAGTGGGGTCTCTCAGCCTGGCCTGTGGGATCAGACTGAAACCAGCTCTCTGACAACCCCGGAGGGATCCCAGATTGCAAGAGGGCACAGGCCACGCCCAGGGATCCCACGGGGCCGGGCCGGGGAGGGATGCAGGAAGTTGGCCAGCTGGGGAGGGCCTGAAGGTAGGGCTCCAGGGCATGTCCGGCCCCTCTTGCTCAGCCCCGATCCGCCAGACCCCAGCAGCAAGCTAACCTACTGGTCAGAGCAGCTGCCCCCTGATGGTCAGTGCATGTTATAGTGAGCAGTTGAGTGGCCTTAGCATATAATTAGCATATTATGAGGTGATTGGTTGAATGGATGACTGGACACTTAGCATATTAAGTTTTTATTATATAGGATGGCTGGGAGTCTTTCTTTTTTTCTAAAATCCACCTGCTCTTGTTTAAAGTCAGTGAGTTAAATTTTAATAATTAAATTTGTTAATACAATAAAACTTTTTTTTTTTTTTTTTTTTTTGTCGTCCAACCAGTGAGAGTTTATTTGAATTATTGGCACTGGGGATTGTAGTTTATAATTTCCTCAAATATTTTTTTTTCAAGTGCATGTTCATTTGGAGAAAAATAAAATTTAGCTGTGATTTTACTTCCATGTTTTAGATTCTTTTTTCTATGCCATATATTTGTATTAAAAATAGAATTGAGGTTGATATTACACTCATTATTTTTTAAATACTTATTTTTATGTCTTGAGCATTTCTCCCCATTTTTAAATATTCTTCAAGAATATTAGTTTTTAGTGGCTTATATACCCTGTCATATGGGTATAGAGTATGTTTAGTCAGTTCACTATTTTTAGACATTTGGATTGTTCCCAGTATTTTACTGTTTTATGCCTAGCTCTGCAGTGTACATACTTGGACATAAATTATTTGGACAATAATTTTGATTATTTCCTGGAAGTAAAAATGACAGGATCCGGAGTAAATAAATGTTTTTTACATGTTTTTGTGAAGACTTGTTTGTTCTGTGTAAAGGACTCTTAACTAAAACTAGCTTAAGCACAAAGGAGAATTGATTGGAACCATATTAGGACATCTCAAGAACCCAGCAGCAGCTTTGGGGACTGGAACTGGAGAGTCTCTGTCTCTTGTGTCCCTTTGTCCTTCTCTGCATCTGCTTCATTTCCCCTCTCTACAGACTGGCTTTCTCAGTTTCTCTGAACACATGGCAAGCAGAAGCCTTCTGGCTACTGCATAGTTCCTAAGTTTCTATCTTCTCTATTCAAGAGCCACCCCAGACTCACTGGCTTGTTCTCTTTGGCCAGAGGACCCTGTCACCAGTAGACAGGCTAGACCAGGAAGCACCTCTTAGAGAAAAGGATTTGTGAGTTAGGCAGATATCCCAAAATGTTTCTGAAACCTAAGTTTTACCTGTTTGCTCTCTTGAAAGGCTGTGTCCATTTTTAGGGTCATTTTTGTAAAAGATACGCTTTTTAACATGCTGGATAGAATTCTACCTTGAATGTAAATGAAAAGTTGTAATGATCAATTTATTTGGCAAATAGTTATTGAGCACCTTTTATATGCCTGCTATGCTTCTCAATGCTGAGAGCATGTCAGTCCTGAAGACCATGTCATACCCTTTCTTTTAGTCATGTATTAGAAGTTTGATACATTTTTAACTGACCTTTAAAATGTGTGTTTAAAGTTATCAATCAGATTTTATTTTACCAACTTACAGTTAAGCTACTGTAGAAAGGGAACACATAATGTTTCCTTTGTTGGATATATCCATTCATTTTTTCTGAGTGATTGGAAATTGTGAGGTTATGATGCTTGATGTCTTAGATTATTACCAGTTTAACCTTCCCCCTTGCCTCACCCTTGTGGTAAGGCAGCAGTAGAGTGCGGGAGGTAAGTTTGTTTTCTGCAGATACGCCTGAGGTCCTTCACATTCGGTAAGGCTCCCTCATGGGTAGGATGGGACAGAACTAGAGTTCCTCTCCAGTTGGAAAATGGACAGAAAAACCTTAGCACAGTAGAAAAAGAAACATGTTTTGAAATTCCATAAAGAACAGATTAGGCCAGCACCGGTTTGGCTCAGTGGATAGAGCGTCAGCCTGTGGACTGAAAGGTCCCGGGTTCGATTCCGGTCAAGGGCATGTGCCTTGGTTGCGGGCACATCCCCAGTGGGGGGTGTGCAAGAGGCAGTTGGTCGATGATTCTCTCTCATTGACGTTTCTAACTCTCTATCCCTCTCTCTTCCTCTCTGTGAAAAATCAATAAAATAAAATAAAAATAAAAAAAGAACAGATTAGACTTTTTTTTCCAGGTAAGTAAAAAATGACAGGATCCACAGTAAATAAATGTTTTTTAACATGTTTTTGTGAAGACTTGTTTGTTCTGTGTAAAGGACTCTAACTTAAGCAAGTAGTTTAGGATTGCTTGAGCAGAGATTGTCAGGTGAAGATCAGAGGGTCAGTTTGTATAGTTTGAAAACAAAGCATTTTGTATTATTGTTTTCATTACTCTCAATGTTAACTATACTGTTAAGAATACCTACAATTATATAGCACTCACTGTTTGCCAGACACTTCTCTGTGTCTAGGAGCTTTGCACCCATCAGTAAGGTTAACAGTTGAGTCTACCCAGTGACAAACTTGAAAATGCGCTCTGCAGGCCTAGAATTGTAGAGGAAAATTCCCCTAAGAATTATACCTTTATACTTTTCTGTCCTGAGTTGGTTTTCACCTGGAAAATGTGTGTTACACTGAAGCCAGGGTTAGTTGCTAGGGCCTTCTCAGGAGACATGATCTCAGTTAGGATGGGGCAAATCTCCGTTAAGTGAGCTGGGCAAGCTCTAAGCAGCCTGCTGCCTGTTCACACCTGTGAGACTGCTGCTGCTGGGGTAAGGTTTTAATTGATTTTACTTATTTCAGCTTGAGCCATTTTATAGATACCTTTAAAAATATTTTTGATTGGTTTCAGAGAGTAAAGGAGAGGGGAAAGAGAGATAGAAACATCAATGATGAGAGGGAATCATTGATCGGCTGCCTCCTGCATTCCCCACACTGGGGATTGAGCCCACAACCCAAGCATGTGCCCTGACCAGGAATCAAACCGGTGACCTTTTGGTTCGTGGGTCGACACTCAACCATAGAACCACACCCAGCTAGGCTAGATGACATTTTAAAATTTATTTGTAATGATTTTTTTACACAGAGGAAGGGAGAGGGATAGAGAGTTAGAAACATCGATAAGAAAGAAACATCGGTCAGCTGCTCCTGCACACCCCCTCCTGGTGATCAAGCCCACAACCAAGGTACATGCTCTCGACTGGACTTGAACCTAGGACCTTTCAGTCCTTGACCCAATGCTCTATCCACTGAGCCAAACCGGTCAGGATTGGACTAGATGACATTTTTTAAAAAAACAACACATATTTTACTGATTTTTTACAGAGAGGAAAGGAGAGGGATAGAGAGTTAGAAACATCAATGAGAGAGAATCATCTATCGGCTGCCTCTTGCACACTTCCTAATGTGGATATGCCCGCAACCCAGGTACATGCCCTTGACCAGAATCAAACCTGGGACCTTTCAGTCTGCAGGCTGATGCTCTATTCACTGAGCCAAACCAGTTTTGGCTAGATGACATTTTAAAAGAGACACCAGTTCTCTCTTTTTCTTCCGTCTATTCATGAAGCAAAACATGGAGAATAAAAAATATGTTTTCCTATATAATTTAAGAAGTTTCATTTTCTTTTGCAGTTGCTAAACCAACCTGGATTCCATGGGAGAATTAAGCCCTAAAACTCTTGGCATCTTTTCTATGTTTTGAAATAACATTCTTATGAATCTAGAATGGTAGTACTAGTTATGTACTATCCTTGTGATCATTGAAAAATAATTACTGAATTAAGTTTTTGTGTTCTGTAGTTCCCGTGAGGAATCCTTGAGAAAGGCTGTTCTAAAATGATAGGAAACCCTCGCCTGTAAAACTCACAGACAACCAAGATTGTAGCTGTGTGAATGTGCAGTGATATAGCAAGTGCCATGTTGTTCTAAGATGAAACCAAAGAGGTCTTGAGCATTAATAGCCTACTGGACATGATGTAGTGAAAAGAACTGTTCTTTCATTTTCTTTAATCAAGCACAATATGAACTTGAGGGAAAACCCTCAGTTACATTTTTCCTGTAAATCAAAACAGATTAATACAAGTAATATTTTTTATGCTAACATTTTGGGTCTCTCCGCCGCGCCCCCCCCAGTATTCTCATTCTCTCTCATTCATTCTCATTCTCTCTCTCTCTCTCTCTCTCTCTCTCTCTCTCTCTCTCTCTCTCTCTCTGTTTAAAGCAAATAAAATCAGTTATCTTTATAAAATGTGGCACTTGATTAGTTTTTAAAATAGACAAGTAAAAAGCCCATCAGCTCAGCGAAAGGCTAAAACACTATTTGTGCTTGTAAATAATGTAACTGTTTTAAGGAACTGAGCCCTGGGGAGAAGGACAGCACATGGTTTGTTTACTAACAGGAAACAAGGATTCTATAGCAGATCTTAATGTGTTTTCCTGCTAACGGTTTTTTGTTTTGCTTTTTTTAACGGGAGTATCTATGAAATCTACATTCTATTTTTACAACTAGTCCCTGATTTATTGATTGGAAGAGCCATTATCAGTGAAGTAATCACACAGGTTAAAAAATTTCATAGAAAATAGAAGTGAGATGTCCATCTTGAGCAAGTTTCAAATACTAGAAATTAACAGTTAAAAATTTCTCCACTCTCCTTTTAAAAAATGTTAACGAGGACCAGTTTTTTAAAGTTCAGATCCTTAAAAATCTTGACTGTGACACCAGCTTAGACTAATTTGAAAATAATCAAGGTTTACAGATCCTTAAAGTGAAAGGTTTCATTTTTTCCCATTGTCATCACCTTCAGATGTAACCTAGGAATAATTTTAGTTAATTTGTCATGGATCCTAAAAATGCAAAGTCTATCTCAAAATTTTCTTCCAGATGTCCAGTGGAATAAGATTGGAATTATCAGCTTGGGAAAGGTTTAAATTTTAAAAATTGCTGCTCAGTTAAAAAAAAAAATTGATACTTATCTTTTCTTATTACAAGATAAAATTCAAAATCTGAGGTCTTATTACCTGGGAGTAAAGAGCAGGAATGCTATAACTTTATCTAAAAAAAAAACTTTCTATGGAAATATGTGTATTTGCAAAGGTATCACATTAGCTATAAAGAAACAAGAGCATTTTAAATTTCAAGACTTTCAATAAAAGGTACATTGTAGAGCCTCCTGGTGGCAGCAGTTCTTTGTTGCCAGAATGTCCTCTTTTGAGACACCTGCTGAATGGGAGCTGACTCTAAATAAGCAAAACAGACCTTGTCTCTTTCTTTTTGAGGCTTTTACTAAAAGACTGTAAGTAAAATAATGAGTTGAGCACTTTTTAACTTTGGATTTTAGGCTCACCTTCTATTTTATTTTAAATGGATCCCACAATAGTTTACTTATAAATGCCTTTCCTGTGAACTAAGGGAGACTTATAAATGCCTTATCAGTGAACTAAGGAGCCTGGATGTACCTCATTGGGGTCTTTGTACTGAGAGATCCCTTGACTCCTGTGCCTCTATGTCTGATGGTCCTCCGATGAGACTTGGTGAGACTTTTTGTTGGGCCTCAGTTCAGATGATCTGCTGCTGAAAGGATGAATTGACTGCCCTAGGGAATTGGAAAGGTCAATAGGAAGAAACCTGTTGCCAGCATTTGTGTAACAGTAGAAGCTCTGTGGAGGAAAAAAAATCTCGGTGATACTGGCTTAACTGTCATTTCTCACTCACTGTATATGCCTGTGGCCAGTAGGTTGTTGTGTTGGGTACTCACAAACGTCTCCAATCAGTTGTAGAATGGTTATCAAGAGTGAGTTGTGTTTGTTCCCAAAACATTGTCATTTATTCTTGTAATTTAACTAATATATAAAACAATTCTTTATGAAAAACCAAATTGTTCCCAGAAAAATCAAGTTTTAAATGCTTTGGAAAGAGTTAATAAAGGTGAGTTAGTGAAATAATGCTGCCCAATTAAGTAAATTGAAGTAAAATACTAATATCCTAGATTCTACATTCAGATTGCTTCCAATGTCTTAAGTTCTCACCAAAATGAAAGTAGTATTGGATGCATCATGGTTATGATTTACTATTGTAGTATGGAAAAAATATATTTTGGCACTCTTTAACATGTAGAGCCATACAAACAAAAGGCCTGGTTCTATATTAGAAGACCAGAGGGCTGGTGCATGAAATTCGTGCACTAGGGGGGAGGGGGTTTCCCTCAGCCCAGCCTGCAGCCTCTCCAATCTGGGACCCCTCGCGGGATGTTCCTCTCACAATCCAGGACTGCTGGTTCCTAACAACTCACCTGCCTGCCTGCCTGCCTGCCTAATTGCCCTAATCACTCTGCCTGCCAGCCTGATAGCCCCCTAACTGCTCCCCTAACAGCCCAATCAACCCCAACTGCCCTTTCCTGCAGGCCTGTTCTCTCCCCCACCCCATCCCCCAAACTGCCCTCCCTTGTCAGCCATCTTGTGAAAATGTGGGGGTGGCTATCTTATGACAGTGTAGGGAAGGCCATCCTGTGATAACATGGGGGTGGCCATATTGTGATGACATGGAGGCAGCCATCATGTGACATGAGAGCATGAGGGTCAATTTGCATATTACCTCTTCATTATATAGGATTAGTAAGTGAATGTGCATTTAAGTTGAAATAAAATACCCTGTCCAGCATGGTTCAGTGATTGAGTGTCAACCTATGAACCAAGAAATCACGGTTTGATTTCTGGTCAGGGCACATGTCCGGGTTGCAGGCTTGATCCCCAGTGTGGAGTGTGCATGAGGCAACCACTCAATGATTCTTTCTTATCATTCATGTTTCTATGTCTCCCTCCCTCTTTCTTCCTCTCTGAAATCAATAAAAATATATTTTTTTAAAAAAGTAAAATGCTTAGGTATGCATAACAAGTCTTTATGCCTTGATTTAGATAACTTATTTATTTTACTGATTTCAGAGCAGGTAGAGGAAGAGAGATATAGAAACATCAGTGATGAGAGAGAATTACTGATAAGCTGTCTCCTGCATGTCCTACACTGTGAATCGAGCCTGTAGTCCAGGCATGTGCCCTTCACCACAGTTGGACTTGGGACCCTTCAGTCCACAGACCAATGCTCTATCCACTGAGCCAGATTGGCTAGGGCTGATTTAGATAACTTTTTTTCGTTATCTCGTTAATTATTGGTTTAAGAGAGCTTCTACTGTATTGCTTCAAGCTACTAAAACTGAAGTATACTTTTCAGCTTTTAACTCATTCATTCACAAATATTTATGAAGCACCTATTATGTACTAGGCATTCAACTTGGCCTCAGTGCTGAACTTGGCTGATAGGGTTTCAGTTTTTAAGGAACTTATCATCTAGTGGCATATTAGTGAAAGTAAAGTGATTTAAATAGTAATGATTTTCTCAATAATAGTAGGGTAATTATCAAAATAAAATCTAGTCTTTGTATTAAAGACCAAAGCCACATCTATGTGTACCAAACGAGGTGTTCTCAGCCCTAGCTTGTACCCTAGAGTCACCTGGAGAGCATTTGAAATATGCTGCAGCTAGGGCTCCCTCTTAGCCCAGTTGAGTTATAATCTCAGGATGGGGTTCAGAGCAGTTGGGCGCTTGCATCTCCCTTCAGATTGAAAAAAAACAACAGTGTACCCAGTTGCCAGCCCAATTCGCACACCTCCATACCTCTGCTTTTCTGCGCCTGTGCATGTCCTACCCGGTCTCAATGCACTTTTCTCTTTCCTTCTAGTTGTAGAATTTCTACTCAGCCAGCTTCCCCGTGGTTCTGGGTGATAGATGTTTTGTCTTTTAGTTGTACTTTTGGTGTGGTTGTGAGAGGCAACACGTACAGGTGTATGCCTTATGCCAGTGTTTTTCAACCTTTTATGGGCAAAGGCACACTTGTTTCATGAAAAAAATCACGAGGCACACCACCATTAGAAAATGTTAAAAAATTTAACTCTGTGCCTATATTGACTATATATAAAGTAATTCTCTTGAATAGGAATCAAATAAACACAAAGAAAGTATTTTATAATTACTTTATTATGAAATATTAAGTAAACAAAATAGTGAAAAATTATAAAATTCTTGTCTTGTCTGCACCTACGGCACACCAGGCAACATCTCACGGCACACTAGTGTGCCGCGGAACAGCGGTTGAAAAACGCTGCCTTATGCTGCCATCTTGGTTTCCCTGAAATCTACTCTTAAAAGTGATTTCATACTTAATCTTTAGACCCAGAAACTTTGAAAGTTGAAAATATAGAGCATCCATTATTTTTCTTCCTAGTTCTTATAAAATATAGCTTGTTTATTTCATTTACCACTTATATCACTCATAAGAGGACTAGAAGTTAATGCCTTTACTTTTAGGTATTTGTTTCACTAATAATTTTTTCATATTAACATTTTGTAGTCAGGTACATTTTTACAGAAAGTTTTTTTTCCTTCTGCTACCCATGAGAGATGTAACCTGTGAAACTAAGCATTTTTTAGGACACTACGACAAAGTCCAAAATACACATAACATATAATTAGGAATTTTGAATTGAAAGTATAATCAGTAGTTCAATTCTGCTCTTAGAATAATAATTTAGTATATTGTTAGTTGAGGCACTTAGGTTTTCATAGATAGGAATAGCATCTTTTCATCCCTGAATTCATGTGAGAATTTTTCCTTTACCTCATCTCCCAGAGCATGTGTGTATGCATCATGGACATCACGTACACACACACCTTGAAAATGGAATTGTTAATTTTCCCTCTGCTCAGCCATCATGGTATGCTACTCAGTTAGCTTGTCCAGTGATGTCCAAGAAAGCTGAAAGTAAAAGGGAAAATACGTAAAGATTTACGAGGTGATTAACTGGTTTGATAAAGATTTCACAGGCCCTACTAGGGCAAATGATGAGAAAACTAATAGAAACAGAATGTTATCTTATCAGGACTAGCAGCTAGAAGCAATTTAGCTCATGAATATCTTATTTCTTCTATCCCTACAGTCTGTTTTAGTTAAAATATCAATGCCTCCTGTGTAGTACTTAACAGTTTTCAATTCTGTAAAGTAAACAAACATGATTCCCCCCCTCCTTAGAGTTTAGAAAACTGATACACAGTGGAACTGAGTGACTTGTCCAAGGTTATTTGGCTGGAGTGTTAGTGGGGACTCTGTTTCAAGCGGTAAAAACTCAACTCAAATTGTTGAAGCAAAAAAGAGAATGTACTGACTTACTTAATTAGTAAGTTCAGGGATATAGCTGGTTTGGGGGCATGGCCGGATTTGGGGGCTTAAACTGTGTTTTAGGACAACTTTCTCCTTTTGGTTTTATTTGGATACAGGCTATCCTATACTGGCGGTGGTTGCCTTTGGCAGCTTTTCACTTACAACTTGCCATATTGTCAACCCCAGTGAAGAAAGAAAGTTTTGTTGTTATTTTCAGGAAACACCAGCACAAAATATGGACGTGATTTTTTAGGTTTATTCTTGAACCAGTCATCCTTCACTATGGCCCTCCTAAGCAGGATTGAGATTATTTCTAGATGAATTATTTCTAGTTGGACATTCCCCAAGGGTTCCCGGACTGTGAAAGGGCACAGGCAGGGCTGATGGGACCTCACCCCCATCCAGTGCACGAATGTCATACACTGGGCCTCTAGTCTCTTATAATATCTTAAAGTTTAGACACAATTGATAATTTTATCTAATTTTGACTATTACTGGAGGAACAAGCTTTGGGAAGCTACATTAGTTTTATAGTCTATTACAGTACGAATTTGGAATACTGTGGGGGAATGGAGGCTTGACAGAAAAAGCTATGTTTGGGTTGTTTAAATGTTCCAACACTGCAAAAGGCTCCTGATTTCTAGACAGAAGGGTTTTTCTCCTATTTCACCCTGTCTTCTCCTGCCTGTCTTCCCATCACCTTCCTTCCTGTTTCTTGGCTTAAGTCCATTTCTTCCTCCAATGTTTCTCTCCCTGGGAGCAGAGACTGGACGATTTCCTCAGCCTGTTGAGTAGAAGCATGATGGCCACTCTCTGACTCCAAGGAAATTCCTACAGAATGGAATTGCATGTTGACATGCTTAAGAATGGTTAAGAACTCCTTTCCTCTATGGCCAAGAAGCTTTGTGTCTCTGAAATTCAGAGTCAGAATATTATGTTCCAGATTTCCCTGGGTAGCCATCAACTCTGGAAGCCTGAGAAGTAGCCTAAATGCTAGAAATATAGGCTTAGGAGCTTCTATAAACTCTTTTGTGCCCAGGATGGCTATGAGAATGGAGGCAGAAGGTAATGTTAAATGCACTGGCTTTCATCCCTGCTGTCACCAGAATAAAAATGACCTCTATTTTGGGCCCCCAGGCAGCACTGAAATGACATGCCACCTGCTGACCTAATCCATTTCATTTCTGGTACTAGGATAGCCAAAGTAATTTGCTCAATTTGCAATTGACTATTTACACTTTAAAGCAGCAGTGATTAGATCTAATGTAAGAAATCACATACGCTATCAAAGAATTAAAACTTTAAAGGTGTAAAGTTATCTTTTTTGGAAGAAGTCATTTAAATATGATGTATTTTACCTCAGAGACCATGCTTTTAGAAAGCGACTTTTTGCTGTTGTTCCCCAGGAAGGGGTACAATCTGCTGATGAAATTTGAGATAACAGAAGTGTTTCTCAGCAGCAGCTGAATGGAACAGAGAACTAGGATACTGCTATATTTATCTTCAGGTAAACTTTGCAGTTTACTAGGGAAAAATCTGTATAGCATGCAAGCAGATTAACTGTGGTAATCCAGCAGCTGCTGCTCTGGCAGCCAGAAGAGAGGCTGTGTAGCTGCAGTCCTGTACTCAGGTGCAGTCATACTTCCTTGTTGCAAAAAATGGTTCCAGGAGCCACATAGGCTGATGAGTTCTGGTTTTCTCAATTTTAATTAATCCTAACTCTCATTCCCCCCCCCCCCTTTCCCATCAAACTGAGTTGATGAGAACTTCTCTAAATGGTAGTTTGAAGAGCTTGGACTCTGGTTTTGAACGTGGTGGTTGATAGCTATGTACAGTACTGCAATGGATGAATTAGTTATAGGAGCACCTACACTATTCCCCTCCCAGAGCTCCTTCTATCGGTGAGGCACACGCTGGCAGAACTAAGGTGTCTGCTCCCAGGTCAGCCCTCTTCTGTATCTGTTGCTTTCTGTGATTCGGCAGCTATGGAATTTGCTTCCCTGCATGGGCCTCTCAGAAGCCAGCTCTCCTGCTCTCCCCAACACGCTCACCGTCAGCAGAACAGGGAAATCACACTGATCAGCACACCACTCAGCTGATCAAAGGAAGCCAGCCACTTTTCTTCAACAAGACCCAGCGGTATTCATCACTACGCCTTCTCCTGCCGTGAGCAAGGCCACTGGAACACTGCTGGCAGCATTAGTCTGTGTGTAAAAAGCTGCTTATGTTTCTTTTGCCTTGGCTTTGGCTCAGGCTTCGGCAAGGGGGGAAAAAAAGAGGAAAATGCCCCAACTGCTGGCATTCCTCCTTTCTAAAACTTGGTGTGAAGCTTTTCCCTCCCTTGGCAATCCCTAGTGGCAGTCCCCAGTTCTGCTGGGGAAAGACTTGCTAATTTTCTTTTAATTGTTTAAGTGCGGAGCCCACAGCAAATTGAACTGGGGTCACTACCTGAAATATATGACAGAAGACACTCCTACATTGATTAAGTTAATCACAGGTCTGACACATCTACAAAATGAAAGCAAACCACGTTTTTGTAGTACTTAATCTCTTGAATATCTATTGCTTTTTGCTGTTTCCTTGGTAGCCTTTTATGTTACTGTGGAAGGAACCTACGGGCCTCAATGCTAATTTGTTGGACATAAATGGTAGTTTGCTACTCATGGCTCTAATGGGTGTATCATTTCTTTTCTTGTAAGCAATTGGCATTTCAATGTGGTTTGCAATATGGGATATGGAAAGGACCCCCTGAGTAGGACAGGGCTGCTCTTTGTCACCTGCAGCTGTGTTTGCAAGGGAGCATGCTGGCAACCAGCAAGGAGATTGCTGTGACAGGTGGGAAGAGCAGAACCAGAAAATATGCTTCTCTTTTCTCTTACTCTCTTTCTATTCCTTTCTTTCCCCCCACCCTTTTCCACCTGACCTTCTGTTTTTCTTCTCTTACCCTTTTAGAAGCCATCTGTTTCCATCCTTTTGGTTTACAGATGCCACTATGCAGGAATACACTGTGCTGGAGCTAGCATATGCTTGACCTGTACTGAATGTATGTATTGGGCTGGGCCCAGCCTGATGCACTGAAGGGACTGGTGAGGGCCTGCCATATGAGAGCTAATGCATTTTACATACCAATTCTGGAGACTCATAAGGACAACATATCCTACTGCCTGAATCTGGGAAGTGGCAGAGAACTTTTAAAAGCTTGTTCCGCAAGTTCTGCATTACCTGCTATTAGAGATTGGAGCAACATTAGTCTGTGTGTAAAAAGCTGCTTATGTTCCTTTAGCCATAGCCTGGGCCTCAGCAAGGGAGAGGAAGGAGGAAAGCACCCCAACAGGCAGTGTCCCTTTTTCCTAAAACTTGATGTGAAGCATTTTCATCCCTGTTGTCAGTGACAAAAGTTGTCATTCTACCGAGCAGGCACCCAGTTAATGGTTTTCTTTCTATGGTTTCCCTTCTGTTATCTTCTCCTCAGGCATTGCTGGTGGGAATGTAAAATGGTACAGTCATTTTGGAAAACTGCCTGGCAGTTACTTAAATTGTTAAACAGAGTTACCATGTAACTTAGCAATTTTATTCTTAGGTGTGTTATCCAAATAAATGAAAACATATGTCCAAACAAAACTTGTACACAGATATTCATAGCAGCCTATTTATGACAGCCAAAAAGTGGAGCCAGCCCATCACTTGATAGATAACTAAATAAAATGTGGTATATTCATACCATGGAATACTGCCCTGGCTGAGTGGCTCAGTTGGTTAGAGCATCATCCCATACACCAAAAGGTTGCGGGCTCTATCCCTAATGTGGGGTATGCAGGAGGTAGCTGATCCGTGATATTCTCTTATCATTGATGTATGTTTCTTTCTCTCTCTCTCTCTCTCTCTCTCTCTCTCTCTCTCTCTCTCTCTCTATCTCTCTCTCTCTCTCTCTCTTCCCCCCCACCCCCCTTCCTCTCTGAAATAAATAAAAAAATATTTTTTTAAAAACCACACATATCCTTGGGTGAGGATTAAAAAAAAAAATGAGTGAAGTACTGATACATGCTACCCACATGGATGAACCTTGAAAATTTATGCTAATTGAAAGAAACCAGTCACAAAAGGCCACATACTGTATGATTCCATTTATATTAAATATCTAGAATATGTAAAGGAATAGAAAAAGAAAGAAAAAGAATGACTGTTCAGGGCAGAGAGAATTGAGTGGGAGAGAGAGAGAGAGAGAGAGAGAGAGAGAGAGAGAGAGAGAGAGAGAGAGAGAGATATGGGGGAGTGAGGAGTGACTGCTCGTGTTTGGAGTTTTGTTTTTAGGGTGATGAGATGTTCTAAAATGAATTGTGGTGATGGTTGTACAAGTCTGTGAATATGCTAAAAGCTTTTGAATTGTATGATATGTGAACTCTATCTCAATAAAGCTATTTTAAAAATTATTACTGCATATTTCATTTCATCTGAGGGCACAGAGTTGTCCTTACTAAAGTTGAGAGGCTAAGAAAACCCATATTCTCAATAAGAATACCAATCAAATAAAGGTAATTACGTATTTGCACAGTGTGTCATTGCTTGTCCATAGTTTTCACATGTTTTAATTTGGTCTTCACTGAACCCTAGTATGTAGATAAAAGTAACACACATAAAGAAAAAGTGACTTCTCTAAGATTACACCACTCATAAATGATAGAACAAGTAATGTGCTCTCAGGTGCTGATCTCTGCCTGGTCACTGCACTCTTGCCAGAACATTACAGAGAAAGTACTATTGAATCTTGATGTTTCCCAGACTCTTAATCATACTTACCTCTTCCATCTCTTGAATATGACTAGAAAGTCACTCAACTTTCTCGGTCTTGCTCTTCTTATCTGGGATATGGATAAGAATATCTTCCACATTTCAAAAGTCAGCTACCTTCCTTTCTTGGTTTATTTATATAGGAGAGGGAGGTAGGATTGTAACCCTTTCTCAGGGCCTGGAATAAGGACTAACTAATAAAAAACAATTATAAAACATTTTGTCAGGCCATAAACATTGTTTATAATAAACTATCAGTGTTGCTTCTCTCCTTGATGTCGTGCAGCTTCACAATCTCTGTGGGATGTAATAATAACCACTTATATCAGTTTTCTCTAAGGAGCTCAAAGCACTTTACAGACATCATCGCATTAGTCCTCCCCACATCCCTGTGAGTTACGGATGCAGAGGGAGCTGGTACGGAGGAGCACCGAGCGGTGAATAACTTGCCTGCAGCCTTTAACTCAGGCCGGGTCTATACTATACCGATTGCTCGTTTATTTGCCCCTAGTGGTATTTATTTGGTCAATTGCATTTAGTCTCTCTGAGTTTGTCACTTGTTAAACATGAAAAAATGCTTGAATAGCCCCCCTGAATCACTTAAAGATCAGCTTAAATTTTATCGAGGGTAAAGCTGTTAATTTTGACCTGGCTGTGTCCTCCTGGATCTGGACTAGAAAACGGTTCAGAACTCCTGAATTTATACCCTTGATTGGAACACTTACTGTGTCTGTCCTGCTGTGTAGACTGGAGAAATCCTTAATGCTTCTTCGAAAACTACTCTCATTTGTCCAGACACTTCACGGGGTGAAGGCAGACTTCCTTCCAAGTCGTTGAGTTTTACAGTGTGTTTATATGTGGAAAGCTCATTTACCATCTGGATTACAGCCTAGATTTTCACCACCACCATCATCATTTAATATTATTTTGGTCTTATGGCTTAATCCCATTACCTTCCCTTCTGACAGAGAATATATAGGAAGGGAAATGTGTAAAATGATTAGAAAGGCCTGCATGGTGTTGCCTTAGAGTGGCTTCTAATAACCCACTAGATAGCAGAGCAAAGCCTAACCCATCCCCTGGAAAACATTAAATTCTGGCTTTTCTCTAGTTTCTTGCTGAGGCTGTCCTGTCAAGGTTTTTTGGTTTGGGTGGTTTTGTTTTTGTGGTTGTCTGGGGTTTTGGGGGGGAAGACGATGTCCTCTTTTGTCTTAATAATCTCTCATTTTACTTGATGGGGACACATTTCCTCCCCAGAAGTGGATTTCCCTTGCATATTAGCCTTGTTGGTACGCTGTCCCCCTTCTTCCTCTACACGCCCCCCCCCCCCCCCCCCCGAAAATGGCCCCAGTGCTATTGGCACTGTCCTGTGTGCAGTTAATTAAGCCTCCTGCTGTGGACCTGAGTCTCTGCTGCCACTGTTCACTGATGTGTGTGAATGGAGTGGAGCACATGTACGCAAGCACAGGCGCACTCGTGGAAACGGACCCTGAAAATAGCAAAAGATGGAGTTGAGGGAAAGCCTTCCGCTTTTAAATAAGCTCGGTAATCTGGTTAGTTGAATGCCAGAGCTCACAAAGCTGAGAATTGCATTTCTGAAGATAAGATGGCCCTTTTTGTGTTTTTATCTTTCCTTCCCTAAATATATTGAGTTTTAATACGGTGCTTTATCTCTGTGAGCAAGAAAACAGAGCCAGAGGTGCACTCGTGGGCCACTGAGTCCAACCCAAAGAGGAGCTTCTCCTTTTTTTCTCTGGTGACCACATCCCAAGAAGACAAACCTTAACCCGTCTTCTTAGGGAACTCACAGCCGGCAGGAGCATGGCTCTCTAAGCCGGATCACCTGTGTGCTTTAGAGGACAGGGATGTCCTTTGAAGTTAGGCCTTACCCCTTTTTCATTACATTAATGTGCAGAGAGAGAGTGTGTCTTGATTTCCAATCATTCTTTTCAAAATACTTTGTAGTGCTTTGGATCCTTCTTGTGATTCTGTTTACTGGGACTTGACATGCTTATTTGAGAAGCTCTGATAAATTTTTTCTAATTCCCAGCTTGCTTACTTGTGTCAAATATAGCAAGTAATCAGATTGGGGTAGCAGTGAAGTCTTTTAACACATCAGTCGCTGAAGCAGGCAAGCTCTCTGTTCTTTCTCCACCCATCCCAACGCCCCTCAGCCATGTAATCTGTCATAGACCAGACAGCCAAATGACCTTCCACCTGAAGCTGGGGCTGCAAGGGCCGAGCCCCTTGCATGAATTTTGTGCATCAGGCCTCTAGTTTTATATAAAATTATCAGCCAGGATGTGTGTTCTCTAGCCCTTCCTTATGCTCTTTTGTAGAAGGGAATAAACACACAGCAGCACAAGTAGCATGTGGTATATGAGGAGAGATAGGGCAAGGAAGGCTTGAGAGCTAAGGTGGGACTTGGATCCAGAAAGGCAAAGAATGGCAGTATTGTAAGTCAGGAATCAAGTGAGCCAAGACAGGGATATAGCAATAAGCATGCTATGTAAGAATAAACATAAATTTACTGTATGCAACATTTTTTTCATAAAAAGTGTTGGGAGCCCTAGTCAATTTGGCCCAGTGGATAGAGTGTCAAACTGTGAACCAAAGAGTCCTGGTTTGATTCCAGTCAAGGGTATGTACCTCGGTTGCAGGCTCCTTCTCGGTCCAGACCCTGGTCAGGGCTCATGCAGGAGACCACCAATCAATGTGTTTCTCTCACACCAACGTTTCTCTCTGTCTTTCCCTCTCTCTAACCTCTCTTTCTAAAAATCAAAGGGAAAATGTCCTCAGGGAAAGATTAAAAAAAAAAAATGTAGTGTTGGGAAACAAAGTTAAGATTAGATGGTGTGATAAGGCCTGGTACTAGAAGGCTTTAATTAAACATACAGTCCCCTGTGTAGAACTAGATGTGCTTAGAAAGCTTTGATCGGTACCTATTTTTGAATGGAAGGTTTGAGCGTTTGAAGGGTGGAATGAGTTTGAAGGAAGTAAGGTTTCCTTGTCCTATTTGCTTTGTTGGTTTTACTAAGTATTTTTTGGATACTAAATCAATACCCTGTCTTGCAGAAGGAAGTCACCTCTACAGTTAAGAAGCAGGGCTTTTCTCCTTAAAGGGAATTTGGCTTCCTAATTGTGAAATCTTGTCCTGTTTGCTAATAAATTGGAAATGTTTGTGAGTGAAAGGACAGGTTTAATGTTTAAAAGAGTTTGGATAACTATTGTAGAAGCAAAATTGATTTATAACATTGCTTCCTGACCTGGGGTTGCCTGAAGGAATAAGAGAAATATCCTACATTTATCTGTGATAAGTTGCACAGGCTGTTCCTCAGAAATGCTGTTTGTTTGAAAGATAAAATATAAGATCCAAATGGGAGTGGGGAGAGGTTAGGGAGGTGGTAATCCCTGGGGGGCTCTGGCAATGTAAAGATTTGGAGTTCTGTTATAAATGATAAATTTGAGTAGAAACAGATGATCCTAAGATTTACTATTACCTTAATATGATATTTATTTTTCCACTTATTTAAGGTACATTTTCATTTAATAGTGTATTCTTAATAAAGCCAAAGGGAACCTATAGCTATAATGTAGGTAGGCTTTTGAATAGCTCTTTGATTTACTTCCCAGTTCTTTTTCCTGTATATTGTGTTATATTGACAGTTGCCATTATTTATCTCATTTAAACTGTAGTGCTTAGGTTGAAATTTGATTCTAGTCAATTTTATTATGATAGGTTTACCATCTTCTCAAATGTAGTACTCCTCTAATGCATTGTTACTATATCACAAAGGTAAAAACAAATTTACAGCTGTTAACCACAAACCTAACCTTTCCTCAGTTTGCTTGATTTACTACAAATTAAATTATAGTATGCCCGATATAAATCATTAAGTGTATAATTTAAAGCAGTTGCTGGGATCCATCTTTTACTGTTTTTTTTGCCCTCACATCCAAGTGTGGAACTTCAAGTGTGAAAGGCAGCAAAATGATTAGAAGGCTGCCCTTCCGGAGGCCCACACAAGCATTCATCTCCACGTCGGTATGTGACAGCAGGACCCTTTCAGCTCTGAGCGGGGATGCGCACACCCGCATTCAGGGCGGAATGTTTGCTCCTTGACTTGTCTGCCTGATTTAAATATTCATACTTCACCAGAAGGAAAAAGCTGCTGACTTCTAAAAGTGGGTCAGTGTTGTTGTTTTTTTTTAATGGCCCTTTTGGCACTTTGTAATGTGTTAATACTGCCTCAGAGCTGGGGAATAGTTTGGCAGGCTCGTCTCGATCACGTCAGGAGCCAGGGCTTCACCAGGCCAGAGGAGGGAGAGAGCGCTGCAGATATTAATAGCTAATAGACTCCGATACGGGTTTTACTCGCCTTTCTGTTAGCTTTTCTGGATGCAGAATGCAATATGTTAACCAGAAAGGATTAATTTGAGAAAAACCTTTTATGGGTAGACAAGTTATAAAGATGATGATGTACAGTAAACGACAGTAGCCTGTGTCTGCCGATGCAAAAATTCCACAATTACATACACTTGTTTTATTTCTCTACCTGAATATAATTTGGAAAGAGGTTTTTGGATAGAATAGGATCATTGTTACATTGTGAATCTTATTCCTACATCATTTATTCACGCTTAATGATTAGCTAAAATATACTTTATATTGATTGAGTTTCTTATATCTAAGGGCCCTTGGTGGTATTTTTAAAAGTGACTGTCATTTTTCTTATCCTCACAAAATTAAAAATGTAAATATCTTTTGTGGAAAGGAGGGGTAGGACAGTAGGGTGAGAATAATAGGAGGTACTAGTTAGAGAGAGATATTTTGGAGATCCAGATTGCCATGTCTTAATCATGGGACATCCGTGAGACTGAGAGTTCAAATGATTTGTCCGAAAGAAATGTTATACATTTCACCAATCTCTCCCTTCAGTTACCCAGGATTTGCATACTGAGCTGATGGTTTCAGTCCAGTCATATAATGTGTCGATGGCCTGGCCTGTACCTTATACTAGAGCAACTCAAGAACTGAGAAATTTTCCCAGAATTGCATGAATCACACAGACTAATATGGCTGCTGCTTATCTTATTGTCGAATTCTGGCTCCCACTTTAAAAGGGCCAACAACTTATTTAGTGATCCAAAAGTTTGGTTCAGGTGTCCCTAAAGATCTGGCATATGCCCTGTTGAGGAATATGTTTGCTTATGTGGCTCTTCCACAGGCCTGAAATATGTTTGCTTTTATCAAAATTATATGCGCTATATTTAGTTGCCTCACATCCAGAAAAATAATCAAAATATTATTGAATTGGTCATTCTGAGGAATTACTTATTTACCTTTTTTAATAGTTAAATAAACATACATAGGATTTAGAAAAATAAATCAGATCAATTATGTTCTCCAGGAACTCATAGTGTAGAATTTTAAGGGATTCTGGGGCATATCTTTACAATAAGGTACCATAATCTTCCTGAAATATAAATGCCTACTACTGCAGTGTTTAAGGATTTAAACACCATGTTGTTTACTTTCATTAAGGTGGTTCGTGGGGAAGAAAAATAGATTTGGAGCAGGGAAGAAGGACATAATTGGCTCATCTAAGGGTTCATTGTCCATTTCTTTGAACTTTTCTGTACATTTGAAATTTTACAAAACAAAAACCCATAATAGTAAAACCAAGAAATGTGTCCTAATTTAATTTAAATCTGGATCTTTATGTATTAGGCATGGGCATGCTGATAGAGCAGCAAATTGGGCAGAACCTAAACTTTCGGAATCCTGGCATATGTACCTCACTATGTAGATTATACTACCCCAGGAAGAAGCAGGTAATCTTGGCCTACCTATAATTCAAAGCAAGAAGAAGAAACTTCTTACTTCCCGATAAACCCAAGATAAATTTGACCCAGATGACTAAAAAGCAATCAGTTTTTAGTATGTTTAGTAATGTGCAGCAAAAAATGTTATTGCTCCAAAGGCATAATCACAACACTCAAATCATTGTCAACATAGTACTTTCTCTATACATTCCAATTTTTTCTAAGATCTCATTTGTTGAGTGACTTGTCTTTTCTATCCTCCTGATTTTCTCCCTCCTTCTGTGTATTCTAAAAAGCATTTGTGCTTGTGTTGTAAAACCTCAGTTTTTAAAAATATGACTGGCTCTAATTCTAAGTTTGAAATTGTGTCAGAAGCATTGAGGAAGGAGGTAACAGAGAAAGGAAGGAGAAAAGGAGGTTGGATTTTTGTAGATATTTTCAAAAAGAGAAAGAGACATGAGTACATGTATCTATTGCTCACTGTACTATTGTCACCATGAACAGTCAGCAAGAATGACCTATTTACTGTGTGCAAGCATGTTCAACTCTAGTACACTGACAGAGGATAGGACCAACCTGGAAAATCTTTACTCTGACTAGATCAGGAGCCTTAATGTTGTGTACAGGGGAGTGTGTGTGGGTATGAGTGTATAGTATCCTACTGTGAGCTCTGTCAGCTATGTAGTTCTAAAGGTGAATAGATTTATATTTACTCTAGAGTAGGGGTGTCGAACTCAATCAGAGAAGGGGCCAAAATCTAAAATCCAGCCTAAATCGCGGGCCGAATGGTTTACTGAACAGTCATAAACTGTCATTGTGATGGAAACGCAGCGGAGTGCAGTGATGACAGCGCAGTGCGGGCCACATTGCAAGGCCTGGCGGGACGGATTTGGCCCGCGGGCCTTGTGTTTGACACATGTACTCTAGAGGAAAGGGAAAACTACTTCTGAGTTTTTACTATGTAAATAACCAATTCATGAGAGAGAGAATCAAAGGTTTAGAAAAAAATTACAATGGTGTTTAAACTTGAGCATATACAGAATCCTCCACTCCCCACCATAGTATGAGTGTTGTATAAGATATTTTAGGGTAGAATCGTGAGCAAGTACTAGTATTTGTTACCAGCAGTACCTCCAAATGCACTCTTCAGCATTTATTCTCCATGCTTTAGACCAGCGGTCCCAACCTTTGCGATCTAATGGACCGCCAGTGGCCCACGGACCTATGGTTGCCGACCAATGCCTAGACTATATTAGTTGCTAAATTCTAACTTTCTAATATACCTCAGTGAGTAGTTCACCTCTTTTACTTTCTAAGTTGTTTTAGATTGTACAGGGCTACAGAGCCCTTATTCCTCCCTACCTTTTGAAAATCATTTTTCAGACACTTTCTCTTCTACTTAGATTGCTAAATAACTTTGAAATTAAAGAATCCCTAAAGAAACTTTATTAGTGTCCAACATACTATTTTTTCTTAGTTTATTATGACAGTTGAATCATCACTGTGTAGTACAGGTATTTCCTTCCACCACTGCCCCTCCCTGCCTCCATCCTTCCTCCTTCCTCCACTGAGGTGGGACCATTATGTTTAATGAAATTCCATTTCCTATGTGACTTGTTCTACCCGCTAAAATACAAGAGTAGAGTGAAAGTCACTTGGGATTACTGCCAGAGGTTGTTCAGAAAAAAACACATCTAGTAACCCTGTTATATCTGGCACAGTTCTTACTCAGAAGCCAGCACAAAGAGACTTGGAACGTTAAATTCTCCTAGTGGAACATTTTTAGTTACATGTGCTTTAGGCTTATAAAAAAGCCTAATCTCTTTTCCCCAAAAATGCTGTTCGTATCAAATAATAGTAAACTTATTTGAGGGCTTTTTTTCATAGCTATATTGCTTGCAAATCTTCAGAAGATGTAGAAAAGGAAACAGAATGATAAGCATTCAGTATTTTTCACTCATGCAGATACATTTAATCGTAGAAAAAAATTTAAATTATTTTCTCTGACTTTAGTCAAGGACTCTAGGAAACTGCAGATTGTGCAGTTTTAACTGAGATACTGATAGTGATCTGTAATTTTAGTTTGCTCTTTATAATATTGACCTTTTGTCTTTACTACGGAGAAGGGTGGAGTGAAATACAGAACTGAAGTCAGTCTTTATAGATCTACAATTGAGCCTAACCTATTCTGATTTTTAAGATATTATTGAATTATATCAAAAGTATAACTATTAGAGTATAGGTCTCTAGGTTTAAGTTAGAGCTCTCCATGTTAACCCTTGCATGCTTCCTGAGGATTAATAGTCTAATGAAAATCATAGCGAACTGCTTCCTTTAAGATGGGCCCTATACTTGTCTACACACTCACTTTGTTTGGGACAAAGCCTTTTCCTGGCCCCACATATATTGATAAGTATAAGCAGACAAGAAAAATTACCAGTTGGATGAAGAGAATCGGCAACTTGGAAGTGTGGAATGAAGCTGAACGATCAAAACAAAATTTCCACCCCCATACAAGAAAATAGGATATAACTTTTTAAAAATTTTATTAGTGTCCTCAGTGAGGTTTGAGAGTATATTATTTCATCAGAAAAACAAAACAGGTTATCCTATTACCATCAGAGGAAAAGTAAAGTTCTTCGGCCCTGTAAGGCCTCGGGGCCTGTCCTCATCTACTCTTGTCCAGCCCACTCGACCTGCTCTAGCCACACAGAGCTGTTTTTGAACAGGTGGGCTGTTCCCACCTTCTGGCCATTCTCTCTGCTCTTGAATAGTCAGTCACACAGCTAACTCCTTTAACCTTCCAACACCCCAGAAGGTAGGTGCTCAATAAGTAGTTGTTGAGAGAATGTAATAAACAGGAATCTTCCAAAGGAATCTTGACATGAGGATATTTTCCCCTTTTAAATGAGATTGGCATCATTTTGTGTAACAATGTCTTAAGGACACTGGTTATTGCTCTAGACTTCCTAAGTCAAACTCTGGTGCCTTTCCTTTTGAGAAATTTATAGATTAGGACAGTTTTCCTTTTTAAAGTAGCACTTAAGATTTGGGGTTTGACTATGATTTAAGCTATAAGCTAACAGAGCTTTGGCTTTCATTTTGGCATGGCGGTGGAGGGAGGTTTGGGAGGGGGGCAAGAAGATGTGCATTGGGTAACTGTGTCCAAATCCAGGACCTTGGTCCTGTAATGGTTCTGCTAACTTTAATCAAACATTTTATGTTTTACCATAGTTCGGGTAAGTGTCACTCCTGAATACTTAAGGATAATTCCAGGTTTGGGTACAGTGTAAATAAACTCTTTGGGGGGGAAAATAAGATTATTGCAGTCTTTCCTAAACACTGTTAGGCCTTACAGACAAAGCCAGAGGAAGCACCTCAGCCAAACCCTTTGATTTGACCTGCCTCAGATGCCTGTGATTCCAAAGAGAAAAGAATCTGCTAACTGAACAGCTTACAATATATACTGCCTTGTTATGCATGTTTATTTTGAACTTTTAAGAAAGATAATGAATTTGTGCAGTTTGCATGAAGAATTAGGTGAAATCCTGCCAGATCCTCACTTCATTGGGTCCCGTGGATTGTCTTTGGGTTCCTGTTTCTATAGTCTTCAGCTCCATTACCTTTCCTTTGCCCTCTCTCTCAGCAGATGGTTTTGGGGACCACCAGGGTCCCTTACAACTGTAATAGTCTATATGATTTTTTTTTTTTTTCTGGTTTTTAAAAAATCTTTATATTTATTTATTTATTCATTTATTTATTTTCAGCCAAGGAAATAACACAATCAATCAGATTTATGCTTTCTTGAGATAACCTGGCAGCATTGTATGGCAAGGGATAAAGGGGATGCAGAGTGCCGCTAAAATCATTTTATTACAGTTGGGGGATAAGGAAATTATTTCTGACAGAAATAAAGGGACTAGAGGTCTGAGGAGGAGACGTTGGACTGAGCAGGACTGCAGATGCAGAACAAGAATACTCAGGATCAGGAATTGATTGAAGCTGGGCCACAAGCAGGAGGAGAAAGAATGAAAGATGATTTTGAGACTCTGAACTTGGGAAGCTAAAAAGGTTTGGCATAAGAGCACTTCTTTACTAAGTGCTCCCTTGTACATGCATTTCTTATACAACGTCACTCACTGATATAGTCTCTAGCCCCTTATGGTTCTGCATTATTTGCTACTTGAAATGTTCATTTACTTGTGAGCAAATATGAATATATGTTACTGTTCTGCAATCAGCATTTTTTTTTCTGGTCAGTCATC